>NC_047029.1:17719900-18952945 GCF_902652985.1 Pecten maximus
GTAGTTCTGGACTACCCATAATAAATGACAGTATCTGTTTAATTGCTATTATTATTGGCCATGCATGACTGACTGTGGCCTGACACCTCTGATACCTGTGCCAGGTGAGTTTTAGGAGCCAGCTACAGGTACTGTCCTGGGTTCACAGAAATACCTGTGTCAATACTGTCACTGTATGGCTTCAAATGATGAAGCTGTGCAAAGCAGGGTCACAGTGTTATAACCTCAGGCCAATTAACAGAACAGTAAGATTATCTCCTGACTTGAAGGAAAGGATTGTAGCTCTCCATTTGAGAGGCCTTAATCAGACCAAAGTTACATGTATAAACGAAATACCAGTGTAATTAAGGTGGAAATGTCAAGATAAGTTGTAAAACCATTAAAAAATTGGTTAACAGGTTTAAGAAGACAAACTCTATTGAAATGAAGTCATTCTTTACTGAAATTAGAAAGTAAAAATAAGCTGTTTCTTATTACATTGTAACCTGTCTAAACCGTAAGTCATTGAGACCAAACGTATTGGCTGGTGTATGCAGGTGTCTGGTATGTAGAGGTACAATGTTGAATGATATAAGTTCAAAAAAAATTAATGCAAATCAAATTAAGAAATGATGTAGTTCTTATCTTGTTATATTCAAAAATATAAAGACATTGCTTTAACAAATTAATTGTAAAGAAAAAAAAAATTCAGTGTAATTCAAAATGGTATAATGAATGTAAATTCACCATTTCCCAAAACCAACCTATAGCCTTATACCCATAATTAGTACACATTGTTCTCATCCAGGAAATAAGATTATAGAGCCTGAGGTACAATTTGCCTCAGGGCAGTTGGACACGGCAACCTATGTACCATTTACCTGTAAAACTGACCTGTTGGAACTACATCGTTTTCTATTCCCATTCAGTCAATATCTGTCATGATATGTGTCACTCATACATTGTTTGTAACAGATACAGGTCATGAATGTACAATGGTTGTTCAAGCCAATTATAAAATCATAATGTTAAATGTTCAAACTGTAAAAGAAATTGTATATCAAGGCCCGCTGCAATTGGTGTATGGAATGTTTGATAAGTATTTACTTAACTCAAACATGAAAATTATATTAATCTATGTTGATTTACATATTGACCTCTAATACTCTATACATGCTTCCATTATAACATCAAAGACATAAAGTAATAGTACCAGTTTGAAATAAAAAAAAAATCAAATATTCTTTTTTATATTAATGACTTATAACTGTTTTAATATTATGATACTGTAATAGGAATGGACAATCATATAATTTCAAAAGTGTCCGATATCGACCGTCACAAGTCTGTACCTATATTCTATATGACCTTGGTATAGGTCAGCCTGAGTTTCCTCCAGCCTTGACACCATACCAGACATGGTGTCAATGCCAGAGGAAACTCGGGCTAGGTAAAGGTAAGGTGTGATGCCCAGTTTCCATCTAACAATTAAGTGGGTCTTTATCTAGTTAGATGACTGTGTGTACACCTGTCCAGATCTTCACACCTTATGAGGTAAACTTGGAGGAAGGGGTCATTATTGGGGTCAGTGTAAGTCTGTCTTTTCTCCACACCCCAGTAATTACGCTTGATATACAAGTAAATATTGACATGAAAGTTGGGGGGGAGGGGGGGGGGGAGGGGGGGGGGAGGGGGGGGGGGAGGGGGGGGGGGGAGGGGGGGGGGAGGGGGGGGGGATGTATCTAATATAACTGTTAAAAGAACTCCATGTACAGTTTATGACCTGGATTTAATGAGGCAGGCATAACAACAAAAAAGTTGCTTTACCAAATAGAAATGTAAGTCTGATGTTAAACTGTAAATCAAAATTAGACATTAGATCCGGAATATGCTATCAGGGTGATAATAAAAACAACTTTCTTTTTTGTTGTTTGTTAAGATGAATATAAACTGCTGGAAGAAAAGTATTTGAAAAATAAAATATATTAAAAACAGTACTTAGTACTTCGAGTACAAGTTATGTCCAGTACACAATCAAACTCTACATTTTGAGAGACCACAAACAACTTGTCAAATACATTTTTGTTTATTGCCAATTTTCTACTAATTGACGTGGCTTGTTAAAACTCTTCAAATCAAAGGAATGCTATCATACATTTTTCAACGAAGTGCCAGATCTATTCATTTTATATAGGGTTAACTACAGTAATAGAAAAAAAATCTATTATATTAGATGCTGTTAGTTAACCAACGAAAAATGAACCAACAAAATAATTTGATATATGCAAAGATAAAACAGTAACACATATCTTATTGTTACATGTTTAAGGAGTCAAAATGTATAAGAGTATACATCTATCTATAAACATTATATATATATGTACTTGGTTACAGGTACATGTGATACATGTGTACCCAGGTAGGATTGGGGCCTGATAGGACTCCAGGTAAACTTGGAGTGCACTCCGAGTGCACTCCAAGTTTACCTGGAGTCCAAATGGAGTGCACTCCGAGTCCAAACGGAGTGCACTCGGAGTGCACTTTGTGTAACCTTTAGTCTACACTCAACTGTAGGTCTGGCCGTGCACGTTTCCACTCCTCTTCCATTTGGTATGTGTGATCTAATTTTATTCCAGACAGCTATGACACAATAGCGACAGCACAGAGTAAAAGACATGTGAGGATTTGTGGATTACTGCGGTAGTCCTTACATAGTTACATGTGAAAGCATTGATTCATACGGATATTTGATATGACTAAGATAATTTCCATAAACATACTGTGTTCATGTAGGACGTATTCAGCTATTTGTGAAAGCTGATAGGTTTTAATACATTAAAACTCTGTCCTCATCATTAACAGCTGATTCTGAATAAGATCATAAGATCTCATCCATTCAAACATAACAAAAATGAACAAAAAACAACATTAATGCAACCCTTCGTGTGAGGCAGTTCATAATGCAATTCGTCATCAGGATTTAATTTCAAAAATGTACATCAATGTAGATATTCATATGTGAATACACTGAGCAAAGGAAAAGGGGGGGGGGGGGGGGGGGGGGGGGGGGGTGCCAGTGCCAACATTAACACATTAACACTCATGTGATGTGCATATATGTGTGCGAACCTGTTCTATTGAAAAAGAAGTTCAGTAGCCTCTTGTTGAAATCAATAGAGTTTATACTATCAATTCACCACTGATTGTAAAGATACATTGATATGCATTGTTACTGATAACAGGGTTTTCAAGTGACCTCATGTTCATACAAGTACCTTATAGTTACCTTATATAAGTACTTATAGATAAAAGAATTGACAAAACAGGTATGTGTAGATGCATGTACACACAATATGTAGCAAAGGTTAAACAGATTATCGACTGCAGGCCATTGTCAATGTTGATACAGGTGACACTTGCAAGGGTTTTCATGACTAGAGAAAATAAAAAAAAATGAACTTGTATATCAAGGATTTATAACCTGCCAAAACTGGTTAAATGGTCGAAACAGGAAGAAGTAAAAAAAGAAAAGAAGACAAAATGTGACAAGAAAATCTATGACCTGATCAATTGTCTGAAACAGGAAGATTGAATTAATTAAGTCATCTAATGGAATTCAAAACACCTACCCTGACGATATATGATGTCCCTGCTATTTCCTTAAACTAGGTAAACCGGGATTGACAATAACTTTACTACCTTGACAAACCACCTGGCTGCCAGGTTTTTAATATGCCCAGGCTGTATGTAGGCCCTCAAAGGGGAATCTATAGCATGTCTTTGAACTGTGGCAGCCGACCCTGGAAAAAAAAACTGAATTATATATGCAGTCTCTGGTTACCTTGGAGTTTTCTGAAAAATTATGGAAATTAAAATTTTTGATATAAATGAAGTAAACTTTGGTTATAAACATTCAATTGGCAGAAGATGTAGGCAGTCGACTGGTCTGCTGATCTGCATGGACATTCTGTCTGCATGATCAGATTCTTAAGGCAGTGCTTGATTTTAATGGATTCTAGCTTCAGATCACTGTAAAATCTGTATTTATTGTCCAAATGGTTGCACATCTCCAGAAAAAGATTCTAAGTTAAATGAAAAGTAAAATTTCACTTCAACAAGTAAGTTTCTGACTTGGGTAAAAATTGTACATTTTTAGGTCATCTGACCCGAAGGGTCAGGATGACCTATAGTCATCATGCTTCGTCCGTCGTCGTGCGCCGTGTGCCGTGCATCGTGCATCGTGCGTAACTTTTCACATTTCAAACTTCTTCTCAAGTTCCACCAGTGGGATTGAGCTGAAACTTGCCTGAAATGATCCTGAGATGGTCCTGACCAAGTGTTGTTATTTTTCGGGTCGGTCCGAAATCCAAGATGGTCGCCATAGCCGCCATTTTGAAAACACATTTTAAACTTCTTCTCATGTTCCACCAGTACTATTGAGCTGAAACTTGCCTGAAATGATCCTGAGATGGTCCTGACCAAGTGTTGTTATTTTTCGGGTCGGTCCGAAATCCAAGATGGCCGCCATAGCCGCCATTTTGAAAACACATTTTAAACTTTTTCTCAAGTTCCACTAGTGCTATTGAGCTGAAACTTGCCATAAATGATCCTGAGATGGTCCTGACCAAGTGTTGTTATTTTTCGGGTCGGTCCGAAATCCAAGATGGCCGCCATAGCCGCCATCTTGAAAAACACATTTTAAACTTCTTCTCAAGTTCCACCAGTGCTATTGAGCTGAAACTTGCCATAAATGATCCTGAGATGGTCCTGAGCAAGTGTTGTTATTTTTCGGGTCGGTCCGAAATCCAAGATGGCCGCCATAGCCGCCATCTTGAAAAACACATTTTAAACTTCTTCTCAAGTTCCACCAGTGCTATTGAGCTGAAACTTGCCTGAAATGATCCCGACCAAGTGTTGTTATTTTTTGGGTCGGTCCGAAATCCAAGATGGCCACCATAGCCGCCATTTTGAAAACACATTTTAAACTTCTTCTCAAGTTCCACCAGTGCTATTGAGCTGAAACTTGCCTGAAATGAACCTGATATGATCCCGACCAAGTCTTGTTATTTTTCGGGTCGGTCCAAAATCCAAGATGGCCGCCATAGCCGCCATCTTGAAAAATACATTTTAAACTTCTTCTCAAGTTCCAACAGTGCCATTGGGCTGAAATTTGCCTGAAATGATCCTGATATGATCACGACCAAGTGTTGTTTTTTTTCGGGTCGGTCCGAAATCCAAGATGGCCGTCGTGGCCGCCATCTTGAAAAACACATTTTAAACTTCTTCTCAAGTTCCACCAGTGCTATTGAGCTGAAACTTGCCTGAAATGATCCTGATATGATCACGACCAAGTGTTGTTATTTTTTCGGGTCGGTCCGAAATCCAAGATGGTCGCCATATCCGCAATCTTGAAAAACACATTTTATACTTCTTCTCCAGTTCCATTGGTGCCATTGAGCTGGAAATGGGTGAGGATGTCAAGGAAGGCGAGCCAACATAGTGTTGTTATTTTTTCGGCCTCGTAAAAACTTTGAAATGGCAGCAATGGTGGCCATTTTGTAACATGATTGCGCAATCATGGTTTTCATGAACAACACCTATTTCAAACTTCTTCTCAAATTCCATCAGTGGGATTCAGCTCTAACTTACCAGAAATTATCCTGAGATGGCCCTTACCAAGTGTTGTTATTTATCGGGTCAGCCAGAAATCCAAGATGGCCACCATGGCAACCATCTTGAAAAAACATTTTAAACTTCTTCTCCAGTTCCACTGGTGCCATGGAGTTGGAAATTGGTGAGGATTTTAAGGAAGGAGGGCCAACAAAGTGTTAATATTTTTCTGCCTCGTAAAATCATTGACTTGACAGCCATGGCGGCCATTTGTAACATGATTGTGCAATCATGGTTTTCCTGAACAATGCCTATTTTAAACTTCTTCTCAAATTCCCCCAGTGGGATTCAGCTGTAACTTACCAGAAATGATCCTGAGATGGTCCTTACCAAGTGTTGTTATTTATTGGGTCGGTCAGAAATCAAAGATGGCCACCATGGCAAACGGTGCCACTATATACTTGCTACAGAGAATACATACTACAATTATATAAGGTTTTTAATTTAGAGTCAGATGACCGTTAAGGCCCCTGGGCCTCTTGTTAAAATTGATATTGCTTACTACAGTTATTTATTATGTAGGAAATTGAAAGTCTTTTTATGCACAAATTTAAACCTGCGTCTTTAGAATAAGATTTCAAATGTAATATATATGAAATGTTTAAGTTGCACAGCAGGAAACAATATCCAAGAGTGAAGTTTGAGAAATATCCCTCTAGTGTTTTTCAAGAAATAACAGTAACAAATTTAGATTATCATAATCCAAGATGGCTGTCTGTTGGCCATTTTGTTTTTCTGATCAAAAATCTAATTGAATTTGCACAAATAGGAACCAAAGGAAACCTACTTATCACATTGGAGAAATATATCTCCAGTACTTGTCAAGATATAGAAATTTGTCAAGTCCACAGGTTATCATTGTGGAGGAAAATTGAAATGTAATAAGGGTTAGTGTTATCATACATGTATGCCTGTAGCGTTATACACAGTAGATATGGCCTCGTCTTTACACAGTATATATAATGTGATCAGGAAAGGTCAATGAACTTCAGCCTCACTTAGAAAGATAACAAAGCTACTAATCAGGTTGACACAGATTTCTTGACATATGCCCAGAAACACCCACAGAAATGACATATATATCTTCTAGTATTTTAAAGTGAGTTACTGAAGATATGGTTAAAATGTAAAACTTAATTTTAATTTTACAATAATGCCGAAAAACGTTATATCATTCGATCTTGCTGGCCTGGATGGAAGGGCTGAGGGGATCTTACTGTTGAAAACTGGAGTACCTTGAGAAACCCCTCAGGGGAGGTTACCCTATACCTTTTCATGTCTGATTCGGGAATTGAACCCAACCACCTACATGGAAGGCAGGTTGTATTATCACTGTGCCACCCAACCACCCTAGGTATGGTTAAGATCCAGGTCAATTAATTGTAGTTCAATTAAATCTTTAAACATGGTGTTTTATATATATATATATTGTGTCCTGAGTGTGCATGGTCTATTGTTAAATGCATTAATACAGATGTCTGAAAGCAAGTGAACATTTATTTATTATAAGCCCTACAAAATCAAAAGTATAGTCAAATTTTCCAGAAAACATCACCATTTTTAGTTACTACCCGCGAAATTCGACTAACTGACATTTGTGGAGAAGTCGAACGGAAAAAGCTCATGATTTGGAATATTAACTATGCTTATAGCAAGCAATCCGTTTGTCTGGAAAATGCTTTTTGTCGTTAGGCTATGCACGTTTATATTTAGAGGAAAATGCTAAGTCCTAAAAGTTTTATGCCTGACTTGTTAACCATTTCTCCAAACTTTGGCATATCGGCAAGTCTATTCGACTATGTATTTGAAGGTTTCCGCTCTTCTCGCTCATCATGGGGTTCCTTCTGACGACTTGTGCATGGCTTACCCACATAAAATGGCTTGGTGATATTGAGGTTTCAGTTCCATTAAGAACTTTTGTTTCCATTCACTGTGGACATGGCCCTATAACCCCTTGTGGGTTCTTAGTAAAAAGTTCCCAACGTATACACAGAAGTTAGGAGAACTGATAAAGCTCTCGTATCGCCATGAAAAATAGTCAGTCACGTGTAAATTGTGTAGAAAGCGTATTGAAAACATAGTCCATTCACTTCTTGTACAATTATGTCCAGGTCTATTCAATAGTCGAGACAAGTTAGTTGACTATCTCGTTAATTTTTTAGATGTTCATGAATATGTTTTCTTTGACATTCTGAAAGACCATCAGAAATGTAACTTTATTCTCAGTAGCAAGAACGATATCTATACTCGATGACGAAAGATGGTCCACTCTGATGTTACTAAGCCTTACAAACTTTGTACATAATTTTATATAATATGACATATGAAAAGAACAACTTACTTGATATGTAAAACAAATGACATACAGCTGTAATAAAAGAAATAAAGGATGTCTGTCTGTCTGATGTAAATGTCTGTTGTAGACGAAATAAAGGATGTCTGTCCTTCTGATATCTGTACATGTTAATGTCTGTTCTAGAAGAAATAAAGGCTATCTGTCTGTCTGTCTGTCTGATATCTGTACATGTAAATGTCGGTTTTAGAGGAAAGAAAGGATGTCTGTCCAATTCTGATATCTGTACATGTAAATGTCTGTTCTAGAAGTAATAAAGGATGTCTGTCTGATATCTGTACATATAAATGTCTGTTTTAGAAGTAATAAAGGAGGTCTGTCTGTCTAATATCTGTACATGTAAATCTCGGTTTTAGAGGAAATAAAGGATGTCTGTCTGTCTGATATCTGTACATGTAAATGTCTGTTTTAGAGGAAATAAAGGATGTCTGTCTGTCTGTCTGATATCTGTACATGTAAATCTCTGTTTTAGAAGAAATAAAGGATATCTGTTTGTCTGTCTGATATCTGTACATGTAAATGTCTATTCTAGAAGAAATAAAGAATGTCTGTCTGTCTGTCTGTTTCTGTACATGAAAATCTCTGTTTTAGAAGAAATTAAGGATGTCTGTCTGTCTGTCTGTCTGATATCTGTACATGTAAATGTCTGTTTTAGAGGAAATAAAGGAGGTCTGTCTGTCTGTCTGATATCTGTACATGTAAATGTCTGTTTTAGAGGAAATAAAGGATGTCTGTCTGTCTGATATCTGTACATATAAATGTCTGTTTTAGAAGAAATAAAGGATGTCTGTCTGTCTGTCTGTCTGTCTAATATCTGTACATGTAAATGTCTGTTCTAGAAGTAATAAAGGATGTCTGTCTGTCTGATATCTGTACATATAAATGTCTGTTTTAGAAGAAATAAAGGAGGTCTGTCTGTCTGTCTGTCTGATATCTGTACATGTAAATGTCTGTTTTAAAGGAAATAAAGGATGTCTGTCTGTCTGTCTGATATCTGTACATGTAAATGTCTGTTCTAGAGGAAATAAAGGATGTCTGTCTGTCTGTCTGATATATGTACATGTTAATGTATGTTTTAGAAGAAATAAAGGATGTCTGTCTGTCTATCTGATATCTGTACATGTTAATGTCTGTTTTAGAAGAAATAAAGGATGTCTGTCTGTCTGTCTGTCTGTCTGATATCTGTACATGTAAATGTCTGTTCTAGAAGTAATAATTGATGTCAGCTGTCTGATATCGGGTAATTATATCATCTTTATCTCATAATCTAAATCAGGCTCAGTATGAATCACGATCAGTTAATTCTGTTCTGATTGTGTTCAGCATCGGCATTGGCGTCAAGGACCATAAAACTTTGAATTTAATATTGGACAAATTTTTCACATGTCATAGCATATTTATTTGGTGTGTATACAATAATTAGAGGTGTAGAAATGATGATATGGCAAATTTGTTGAAATATTTTTCAAATTATACTGTGTCTTTTAGACATTATTTGCATTAACACTCGCTTACCGCCAGAACTTGTAATTTCTGCACCAGACACAGTGATAAATTCAACCTAAAAATCACCTTAAAACAGTTGAAAAAAGGTCTAAACCGATGAAATGTATGCACCAAAAATTAGTAAAATCTAGTAAAGATTTTTTGTGCCTGTTATTTGCCAGCTTAGACTGATGAAAAATATACAGATCACAGGGCAGATAAACAGTTCCAAACAAAAGGTCATTCGGGAGAAAAATTGTGTTAGAATACCTTGTCATTCTGAGTTAAAAATCTAGGTGTTTGCTATGCCAGCTCAGGGAGAATAGTAAGCCAGAGGCCCTTGGTTCAATCTGTAAGGGAGAAACTGGAGAGTGTGTTGTGATTTAATTACCTCTGTTTTTAAACATGTATATACACATAATTCCAATATATGATTGGCATAAAAAAAACTGTTTAAATTTAGGAGTAACAAAGAATGTCTGCCAAGACTGGGGCTCAAACACTGAACCTCTCACTCTCTAAGTGCGCATCCTATATATTATCACTAATGTCTAAAGGGGTATCCAAACTATAGTCAGACCTAGTTAGCTGACTCATATTAACTGAAGTGTACACAGAAATGTTTGTCATAGTGTGTCCTGTTACGTGTTCTATCCCGAAAAAAAAAATTCTTTTGAAAAAATAGTTTTTAAAGTTGATCGATTGAGTGGATTTGAGGTTATGGATTTAAAATATGTGAAGTTATATCTTTTGTTTAAGGCATTTTTAGGTCATGATGAATTTTAAGTCATAATGACCAAGCCATATAAGTCATCGTGTTGCATCCATTGCCCATAAGGTTTTTCATATTTTTGACTTCTTCTCATAAACTCCTGAAAATGAAAATTTGGGGAAACCTTCCATGAACAAAAACTTATTTTTTTATAAGAAAATGCAAATGTACAGTACTTCAAACCTGAAGGTCAGTGGACTGTTTAATTGATCTTACTTCAAAAGGCCTCTTGTTTTTGAGAAATATCCCGAATTTGAATGTTTTGTAAACATCGATGCTGCGTTGCATTACTTGATTTTACCTAAAAAAGGGACAAATACAAAATACACCGTACAAGAATTTCGTACATTTAAGGAAACCATTTATGGAAAAGTTTCCATACGGAAGCAGGGTCGGAAAATAACACAAGCAAGAAAAGGAAGTTTTAGATGATTTTATAGAAACTTCCAGGGCAAGTTAAGTATGGTATATTGTGCATGAAATTACATGTAATATTTATGCCTGAATCGTTACTCATGCAGGCAAGTCAGAATCCTGTATAATTTGTCAATTTTGTAGAAATCTAGATATATGCTGTTTAAAGTCATAAAAATATTAATTAAACTAAAATTTCCTTTGTAGATGTATGTGACGTCAGTGTCACTGGTGTGTGTCCTGTCGCTGGTGTCTGGAAATGTACTGTACTTCAAACCTCACTCAAAGGTAGGACCTAATACATAGGACACAATACACAAAGCCTTCACTTTCCAGAAATGTTTCCTTTATTTTGCCTCTTAATGAGGTGTTGTTATTTGAAAACCCTCACTTTATAACCTGGATTAGTTTGGCCATTTTAACAACAGTTTTAAGCTCACCTGCCCAAAGTGTGATGTTGAATGAAGGTCAATGTCATTCATCAGGGCCAATATTAAATAGGCTATAATCTTCAAACGACTTCTTCTCAATAACCAAGAGGCCCAGGGACTTGATATTTGACATATAGCATGCTGGGATGAAGGGCTACCTAGTTTGCACAAATGAATGACATTGACCTTCATTCAAGGTCACATGAGTCAAATAGGCTATAATCTTCAAACAACTTCTTATCAATAACCAAGAGTCCCAGGGCCTTGATATTAGACCTGTAGCATGCTGAGGTTAAGTGCTTAAATGTTTGTTCAAATGAATGACCTTGAACTACATTTAAGGTCACATGGGTCAAATAGGCTTAGATATTTGAATTACTTCTTCTCAATAACCAAAATGCCCAGAGACTTGATATTGGGCCTGTATCATGCTTGGGTGAAGGGCTATGAAGTTTGTTCAAATGAATGACCTCGGCCTTCATTCAAGGTCACAGAGCTGAAATGGGCTTAAATCTTAATTCAATGATTTTGCGATTACCAGAGTCTATGAGACCTGATGTTAGGCCAATAGTATGCTGGAATGAAGGACTAGAAAATTTATTGACATGAATAAACCTAGCCTACTCTGATATTTGAATAAAGTGGTAATCAGCATAGTGTCTGTAGAAATGACCTCAATCAACTTCAAAGTTGCTGTAGAGCCAGGTGAGCAATACAGGCCCATCAGGCCTCTTGTCTTACATATTTTAACGTAGTTTATAGTTTCGTTTAAAACTCTGTTCTTGGCGTGTGTGGATGAATTCTCTAAATGATTCATCATTATTATAACAAGTCATTGTCTATCTATTTCAAATCAGGTGATGTAGAAAAACAATTGTGAATAAGTACAATAATATGTGGAACAAACAAGATTATTCTCCAGTTAGGGTAAAGAAAACTCAGTCGGGTATATGTTCAACAAATAGTAGATTTATTTATAAAACACAAAACAAAGCAAAATACATACAAATATCACACTCTCATATCTTCCACACAATTTTGAATATATCTGCACACGTACGTCATCCTATGGCGTTGCAGAATAAATAAATACACTAGGTTCAGGTCTTGTGGTGCAGACCCTGTAAAAACTGTCTGTCTGATTGACATCAAGGATCGCACATGATATTTACAGCTGCTGGATAGCTAATTACTTACAGTTGTAAGGGGTATGGCATCAATCACCACGGTCATACTCTCAGGAAATGTTGGTATCCCCCTTAACATGACAAGTTGGCTGTGTCCATCTGGTCCAGTAACCTGACCAGTCAGCTATGTCCATCTGGTCCAGTAACCTGACCAGTCGGCTGTGTCCATCTGGTCCAGTAACCTGACCAGTCGGCTGTGTCCATCTGGTCCAGTAACCTGACCAGTCAGCTATGTCCATCTGGTCCAGTAACATGACCAGTCGACTCTGTCCGTCTGATCCAGTAATATGACCAGCTGTGTCCATCTGATCCAGTAACATGACCAATTGGCTCTGTCCATCTGGTCCAGTAATATGACCAGTGGGCTCTGTCCATCCGATCCAGTAACATGACCAGTCGGCTGTGTCCATCTGGTCCAGTAATATGACCAGTGGGCTCTGTCCATCTGATCCAGTAACATGACCAGTCGACTCTGTCCATCTGGTCCAGTAACATGACAAGTCGGCTGTGTCCATCTGGTCCAGTAACCTGACCAGTCAGCTATGTCCATCTGGTCCAGTAACATGACCAGTCGGCTGTGTCCATCTGATCCAGTAACATGACCAATTGGCTGTGTCCATCTGGTCCAGTAACATGACCAATTGGCTGTGTCCATCTGGTCCAGTAATATGACCAGTTGGCTCTGTCCATCTGGTCCAGTAACATGACCAGTCGGCTGTGTCCATCTGATCCAGTAATATGACCAGTCGACTCTGTCCATCTGGTCCAGTAACATGACAAGTCGGCTGTGTCCATCTGGTCCAGTAACCTGACCAGTCAGCTATGTCCATCTGGTCCAGTAACATGACCAGTCGGCTGTGTCCATCTGATCCAGTAACATGACCAATTGGCTGTGTCCATCTGGTCCAGTAACATGACCAATTGGCTGTGTCCATCTGGTCCAGTAATATGACCAGTTGGCTCTGTCCATCTGGTCCAGTAACATGACCAATTGGCTGTGTCCATCTGGTCCAGTAACATGGCCAGTCGGCTGTGTCCATCTGGTCCAGTAACATGGCCAGTCGGCTGTGTCCATCTGGTCCAGTAACATGACCAATTGGCTGTGTCCATCTGGTCCAGTAACATGGCCAGTCGGCTGTGTCCATCTGGTCCAGTAACATGACCAGTCGACTCTGTCCATCTGGTCCAGTAACATGACAAGTGGGCTCTGTCCATCTGGTCCAGTAACATAACCAGTCGGCTGTGTCCATCTGGTCCAGTAATATGACCAGTGGGCTCTGTTCATCTGGTTCAGAAACATGACCCAGTGGGCTCTGTCCATCTGGTCCAGTAACATGACAAGTTGGCTCTGTCCATCTGGTCCAGTAATATGACCAGTAGGCTCTGTCCATCTGGTCCAGTAACATGGCAAGTCAACTCTGTCCATCTGGTCCAGAAACATGACCCAGTGGGCTCTGTCCATCTGGTCCAGTAACATGACCAGTGGGCTCTGTCCATCTGGTCCAGTAACATGACCAGTCGACTCTGTCCATCTGGTCCAGTAATATGACCAGTGGGCTCTGTCAATCTGGTCCAGTAACATGGCCAGTCGGCTGTGTCCATCTGGTCCAGTAATATGACCAGTGGGCTCTGTCAATCTGGTCCAGTAACATGGCCAGTCGGCTGTGTCCATCTGGTCCAGTAATATGACAAGTTGGCTCTGTCCATCTGGTCCAGTAACATGACCAGTCGGCTGTGTCCATCTGGTCCAGTAACATGGCCAGTCGGCTGTGTCCATCTGGTCAAGTAATATGACAAGTTGGCTCTGTCCATCTGGTCCAGTAACATGGCCAGTCGGCTGTGTCCATCTGGTCAAGTAATATGACAAGTTGGCTCTGTCAATCTGGTCCAGTAACATGGCCAGTCGGCTGTGTCCATCTGGTCCAGTAACATGACAAGTTGGCTCTGTCCATCTGGTCCAGTAACATGACCAGTTGGCTGTGTCAATCTGGTCCAGTAACATGGCCAGTCGGCTGTGTCCATCTGGTCCAGTAACATGAAAAGTTGGCTGTGTCCATCTGGTCCAGTAATATGACCAGTGGGCTCTGTCCACCTGGTCCAGTAACATGACCAGTCGGCTGTGTCCATCGATCTGGTCCAGTAATATGACCAGTGGGCTCTGTCAATCTGGTCCAGTAACATGGCCAGTCGGCTGTGTCCATCTGGTCCAGTAACATGAAAAGTTGGCTGTGTCCATCTGGTCCAGTAATATGACCAGTCGGCTGTGTCCATCTGGTCCAGTAACATGACCAGTCTCTCAGTCCGTCTGATCCAGTAACATGACAAGTTGGCTGTGTCCATCTGGTCCAGTAATATGACCAGTAGGCTCTGTCCATCTGGTCCAGTAACATGACCAGTCGACTCTGTCCATCTGGTCCAGTAACATGACCCAGTTGGCTCTGTCCATCTGGTTAGTTTAGTTTAAATCAATTTTATTGCATAATGGCAAATGGATTGGACAAAAGTTATGCAACTTACCAACGTCCTTTCCGTAACAAATGTGTATATACAATGTTTCACGTGACATAATTATTAAACTTTTTTTTTTAAACAAAAGGTTGGAAAATGTAAAGCAGCGAAATAGATTGTGAACACCAAGTATGATATAATGTTTATCGTTTATACATGCAAGAGGTTTCAGTGGCCCTGACGGCGCAAGTAAAACACTACTGTTCATACACTCCGATCCTTCTACTTTCTAAGAGTTCGTCACATCCTGTGCTTAGAAGCTTTCTCCAGTCTGACGTTGTCCATCTTTGATCACTCCATGGAATACCTAATTACTTAACCTTACTTCGCCGGCAGGACCACTGAAACACGATGCAGTCTATATATGTAATTTCATGATAAAATAATATGATTTAAATGATACTTTAGGATACTTATGATATACTTATGGTGTTCGAAAAAGAGGTTTAGATTTATTAAAAAAAATAATTGAAAAGGGAGAAAACAGTAAGGAGAAAAAAGAAAGGAAGAAACATAAGAATAGCACTAACAACCCGGCTTTTGATACAAATGGTAGATATCTTATTAGTAGAAACAAGCAAGTAGATACTATATGTTGAATCTTTTGGAATCTAGAATAAACGTTTGTACAGACCTACAGATAAGAATATTATGGTTAGTGTCTAGATTTGGGTCCCCAGACAAAAGATGTTCTACGGTAATTCTGTTATACCAGTTCAAGGAATCAATCATTTTGTTACGGGACTGTTCATGGTTTTTACAGTGTAGGAAGAAGTGGGAAGAATTTTCGCAATAGTGTCCACAGTCACAGATAGCGTTTTCTGAAAGATTGGCTTTTTGAAGGTCGTGCTTTAAAGGACTACAGCGATTACGTAATTGACAATGTAAAATATTGGCTTTTCTTGAACCATATTCAAGGAATTGTTGAATTTGTGGTGCATTAGTATCTTGGTGAGTTAGAAAGGTCTTAAATTGTCTGATGGATTGCGATGATTTTGCTTCAGTTGGTAGATTGTTCCAAGAATTAGTTGTGTTTGGGATAAAAGATGATTTTGTAATTTGCAGTCTATAGTAAGGATTTTGATAGTCATCTCTGTTTCTTAGGTTGTAGTTAGTATAGTTAGACACTGTGTGTGGGAGTAGGGACTTTAGGAAAGAAGGAGAGTTATCATTACGAATATTATAAAACATACACAATTTTCTATTTTTCCGTCTATCAGCTAATGACTGCCACCCTAGTTCACTATATATAAACTCTTTCTTAGTAAAGATAGGTAAACCGGTTATGATTCGACCAGCTTCGAACTGCATATTCTCAAGTTTGTTAGTTAAAGTGGCATTACAGTTGTCCCATACTTCAGAGGCATACTCAAAAAATGGTCTAATAAAAACAAGGTATATTTTTTCTAAATTTTTTCTTTTTAAAATGTATTTTAATTTTCGTAAAGTTGCTATGTATTTTATGGTTCTGTTTATAATGTCTTCGATATGGGTATTCCATGTACCGCCACTGTTAAGGACTACACCTAGATGTTTGTGACTGGTTACAATAGGGATCGGCGTGTTATCGAAAAGAAATTTAGGGTTAGAAGGAATTGCGGTATTAGAAATCATGATTATTTCCGTTTTAGTGGGATTGAAAGTCATTAACCATTTTTTCGACCAGAGATTCATTTGTTCCATGTCAAAGTTTATTACCTGTTCAACATCGAGTAAATTTTTGGAAGAGTGTGTTAGTGCGGTGTCGTCGGCAAATAGTCTTGTAACAGAAAGTAGTGTGTTGGAGATATCATTAATATAAACCAGGAAGAGAAGTGGCCCTAATACTGATCCCTGAGGAACTCCAGCTTTTATGGATAATTGTGAAGAAATAGAATTTTGCAGTACAACTGATTGACGCCGGTTTGTTAAGTAATTTTTTATCCAATCCAGAAGTTTGTCTTTTATCCCACATTTTTCTAGTTTTATTAAGAGACCCTTATGCCAAACTCTGTCGAAAGCTTTAGAAAAGTCACAAAAAACAATAGCAGTATATTCATGATTCTCCAGGGCAAGAAGTATGTTGTGATATAATTCGATTAGTTGGTGAGTAGTAGAGTGGTTAGGTAGGAAGCCAGACTGTAAGTTATAGATAAGTTCATTACTAAAAAGATAGTTGTAGATGTGCTTGTGGACAATGCGTTCAAATAGTTTTCCAAGACAGCTAAGAAGTGAGATGGGTCTATAGTTATTAGCAAGTTCAGGTTCACCTTTTTTGAAAATGGGAGTGACATAGGCAAGCTTCCATGATTCGGGAAATACAGAAGTACGAAGAGATTCGTTGAATATAAGAGTAAGCGGCGCAACTATTTCCGGGGTAAGTATTTTTAACATCTTATGGCTAATACCGTCGGGACCAGCGGCTTTGTTAGTATCTAGAGTATTGATAGTATCAGACACTTCTTGTTCAGTTATAATTATTTCGGAAAGGGATGTGTCAGTCTGGGTTTCAAAGTAGGGTGTATCATCATCGGGGTTGTCCAGGTTAGAAACAGATTGAAAAAAGTTGTTAAGAATATTTGATTTTTCAAAGTTGTCTGAAGTAAGGCAGTTAGTTGTTGGATTTAGCAAAGGAGGAAGATCAGAGATTGTATTACCTTTCAGCAGCATGCGCATTAGTTTCCAATAAGTTCTAGGGTTAGCTGACTTATCATTTATTTGTCCATCAATATTCTCGTAGAAAAGAGCCTTAGCGTGTTTGAGCATGTTACTTACTTTGTTTCTTGCACGTTTGAATTTAATTTCAGATTGTGGTGACTTAACTCTTATAAAGTGTTTCCTTAGTCTGTTTCTACGCTTTATTGCCTTTCGTAGATCTCCGTTCATCCATGGCTTGTCATTTTTATTCACAGTAATAGTTTTTTTAGGAATATGCTTTTCCAAAATTCTAGTAAGGGTATTAGTAAAGATATCAGTTTTTTCACTTACATTTTCAACATTGGAAAAAAGGTTATTCCAGTTTACGTGAGCAACTTCAGTTTTAAGGTTCAGAATAACTGCTCTGTTAAAAAGCCAAATTTTTCGCTTAAAAGAATTTTGTTTGAGCAAAGGGGATGATATAGAGACAAGAACTGCATTATGATCACTTATGGTTTCTAAAACAGGTATAACCATGGATAGATCGGTTCTGATAGAGTCACTAGTGAAAAATGGGTCGATTAGGGATTGACTTGTATTAGTTACCCGTGTTGGGCTGGTGACAATGTTAGTTAGATTATATAGTTGGGTAAGTATGCTAAGATCGTTGTTATTACCTAGTAGTAGATCAGTGTTAGTATCGCCTGTCAGTAGAACATGTGGAGTGTAATTAAAAGCTAGATCAAGGGAGTGTTTAAGTCTTGTCCAGATGCCTGAATTTGAATGTTGCCAGGGGGGTTTGTAAAGTACACAAAGGAGATATTTATTATTGTCAATTTGAAATTCAATCCACATTATTTCATCATTTTGGGCTTCAAGGTCAAATCTGCGTTTGGGTAGCACTTCATTAGTTGTGTAGATCATTATTCCACCACCAAAAGCGTTCCTATCTTTTCTGAATATGGTTGTGAAGTTTGCAAGTGAAAGGTCAGAATCAGGGACTGAAGGATCTAAATGTGTCTCTGTTAAACACAAGATATTAATGTCATCAGTAAAGCTATCAAGGAAATCAATTTTATTTCTAACACTGCGTATATTCAAATGCATTATATGAAGTGAATTGTCAGGGTGAGAAAACGATTCAGTGTCAGATGTATTAGATGAGGATGAGCTAGCCGCTGGTCCTGGGTTTGTATGTATATCACCAGACAGGAGTAGAATTAGAATCAGTACAGTAGCAATATTGTTAAGGTTTTTATGAATACAGTAAAACTCACTTGTGTCGAACACGGTTGAATCGAATACATCGGATGAGTCGAACGTTTCGTTCGGTCCCGATTTTCCCCCTTCTTTATCTTAGTAAATTAAGCATGGATGATTCGAACACTGTTGAATCGAATACTGCGGTTGTGTCGAATATATTTTGTGGTCCCTCCCTTCTAAACTATACCAAAATTTCCATTTTTGTGTCGAACATCGAGGCGTCATGCTGTCTCGGGTAAAATTTGCTGACCTCGCATGATTGACCGAGTGTAACCGATCAGCCGTAACGGTATTACCATGAGCCTATTGTTAGGTTTCGGCTGTCGGTCGCACATCATCCAATTGTTTATACAGGTGCACGGGTGAAGTAAAACGTTCAGGTATACATAACTAAGAATAAAATGTGCCCGTTTTGATGTACAAACCAATAGCTAGGCCTATATGTTTTGTTTACTGTTTTCATACACATTGCCGTCGAACAAAATAAGGAAAAAGTAAACGATAAATTACATATCTTCCATCGAAAAATGCACAGAAAAAATACTTGTATGTAATTGATTTATTTATATAGGCCTAAATTCTGCATGCGACGATGCAATAGTAACAAGGATATGCGGGATGTTTTTACTCTATTCAAAAGGTCGTGGCAATGCATGATCATGCAGCCGCTGACAGCGGCCTTCGTCTTTGATACAAAATCAGCATGCGTACGGTCGATCAAATTTTCCTGAACTGTTTATTGTTTCATATTGTTGAATTGTAGAACATGATAAATGGATTTTAAGATAAATAATATGAGTACACTATATACATTTATATTCTTATAATGTATTATCGGTTTCGTAAAATATTATGCTGTCATTGTACGACTCCCTGTGTAAATCGCGTATCTATGTCAAAGATGATTTTACGCATGAACTTTGTTTTGATCTGTAAATGTGCACAATATTGTTTATTAGATAAAGGAATAATTGTTATCATGTACAATTAATTAATTTCTTTGTTATTATTTATTGCTTATTTTCGACTATGTTATCAAGCACTTGTTCTGCATACAACCGATGATAGTCGAATATTTTGTCTCCGTATACACACGAACACGGATAAGTCGAACCATCGGATAAGTCGAATATTTTGCTCGGTCCCGTCGACTTCGACTTATCCGAGTTTTACTGTATGTAGAAAAATGAAAAGGGTAAAAAAAAATAGGCAAAAGTGTAAAGTTTAGATAAATAAGATCGTGATATGAGTATGTATCGTTGCTAAGTCTGTAGGTTAACTTTAAACTAGACTGTTTAAAATAATGTAGTCCAATAGCACATCTCCATGCAGACAAAGAGCATCCTGTCATGGAGGATAGAAATAGTATAGAGTTTTGACAAGGAGATTGCTAATGGACTCCATAAGAAATAAAGCGATATCGATTTTCAAATGGCCAGGTTGCAGAGTATACTTGTGAGAAGGCGGATTATAGATAGAAATGAATAGAAGAATGTTGATTGGGGACAGAGAATTCAAGGAAAATAACATACAGACGTATTTACAGCAAACTAAAGAGACATAAGAGGAGGAGAATAACGTTGAAGCAACAAAAATTATCAAAATGTTACATGTGGTTCATACATATACTTACAATCGGGACATCAAAGTTCAATATAAATTTATGAAGAAGTGCATAATAATAGTGTGAGCATTCTAATTTACAAACAACTTCACAAATACAAATCATAATTTACATCATAACTCAATTAAGTTAACCATGGTTACCTTCTCAGACTTGTTGGTTCATACAACTATACACGTATGTTTAAGATTCCAAAAGCAAATGTTAAAACACAGTAACAGCATGTCTTATTTTATTACTATTATTTAATTGGCCGGTACTGTCACGTTTTTTGTGTGTGTGTGAATAACAGCCTGTAGTTTATAAACATAATAAGAATATAAGCATTGCGTATACATCCAGGACATTTTCCCAACAAATCGTAAGGCTACCATGACTATCAAATTTAGAGACTGCTATTGAAAAATAAAATGTTGTGCCTATTAGTATATAATAACTGTTATCTATATTATATTTGATATTAACTTATTTTTAATGTTCACAGTTTGTCACATTCTGATTATGTTCGGATAATATATAACTTGTTAAATCGTAAAGTATCACTATACGAATTTGACTTTTATTTACCATTCCAGTATACAGCTACTTCGTAGATGGAACATACGCACATAAATATAAACTGTAGGTTCTTATATAAGTACTACATAATATGTGCTGGTATATACATATGTAACATATCGTATATCATATATTGGTATAGTAATTACCTTTTATATAGCATGCGTTCTAAGAACAAACCTGTGACAAACTGGGTGAACATCCTTCTACACATGTTACATATGTCATTATTACTTTATACATGTATTATACATGCGTATACATGTACATTTTTATACATTATTCAGTATAATCAATGGACTATTTTACATTTGTCCATTTTATTTGTATGTTTTCTGCAATAACATGTAGTCTTCATATATAATCACTTTGTAATAATATGAACTGTATATTTGCAAGCAAGTATCGTTGACAACACCTGCTAAAGTCACACACATTTCTACGACACAGCGCAAGTCAACCATGACTACCGAACATAAATTGCACGTGTACATTCCATTCGCGATCAGTTTATTACACAAACTCAAAATAGCGATTAGCTGTGCGTTGTGTCGTGTGCTATGTGCGTATACTTGTAGTTTTTTTTTACCTGTAATTTTGTAAGGGGAACATTTATGTCCTGCATGATAAAATACGTACTTAGAGTACAGAAGTAAAATGTGTTACCTTGGGTATATAGATATCACCTATTATAGTGTACAAAAATTAAGCACCGGTGACATACACCGTATTTTGATATACAATATAAATTATAAATCATATATAATTATATATGATACGCATATATACTACTGTTCAGTGTACATATTCATTTTAACATCGTATTCAGCAGTCCAAGTAGACTATATTATATGTTTGTATATATACTATCAAACATTGTACAAATGTACATATTCATTTTGACCTCATATTCAGTATTCAAAGTATACTATATTATATGCTTGTACATGTTCATAACATCATATTCAGGTGTATACTTATAAACACATGAGCATCATTTCAGTAATTCAAATAGGCATTCGGCGTTTGAAATTATATTACTGGTTTAGGTATAATTGTTGTTAATTGGTAACAAATATCAAACAGAATAACCTCGTTAGCATGGTATAATGTGTAATTTGACTACAAAAGAAAAGTATAGTTGTGTAAAAATAATGATTCACGTACTTTTTACCCTATTACGTTGTTATTAACAATTTACAGGTGATAAAAAAAAACTGTTTTTACATGTCATCTGTAAAAAATCCTAGGAACATATAATGGTAATGCTCGTTAGTGTATGACAGTATTTTGTGAGTTATATCTGTAGTTACTAGGCAATACACTTATAAGTTTAAATAGTACACATAGTAAACATAGTACATGGTTTTATATTATATACAAGTTCAGTTTTTGGAGTTTTACAGTTTAGAGTTAAAAGTTACAGGTTGGCGATGTCATCGTACTGTTTGACTAGTACTTTTGGGGAGTCGTGCTGGGTTCTGTAAAATATCCGACCGTCGTTGGTCCAGAATGAGTGGATCTTTCGCTCTCGCTTTGCTCTCGCCAGGCCACTGATGATTTTTTGACGAATACGGGTCAGATCTTCCGTTACGAATACACGCGCACTGTTTGACTGCAGATTTTTTAATTGCATGCAGGGTTCTCGCTTGGTATACCTGGTTTTTTAATTTCCAGTTGCGGAATCGGCAAATGATTTGGGCCTTCCCGTGACGGATTTCACCAATTGTGTGTGACCTGTTAATGTCATCTTTAGATAAATTAACGCCAATTTTCCTACAGATTTCAACAACTTTGTCGTCGGTGACTTGTTTTTCACTATCAGCCAGGGTTACTCCGTGGAATCTGAGACTGGTGCGCCTACCATATTGCTCTAAGTTCTCCAGTGAGGACTCGAGATCTCTCACTGTATTTTCAAGGACTGTAACTTTCCCCTGTAGGAAATCGTTGGATTTTGTGACAGTTTCAAGTTTGTCAGTTAAAGTTTGAATTTGTTCGGTGAAGGGAGACATTGCTTCAGTTATCTGTTTCCTAATGGTAGACCCTAACTCTTTAGCTAATTTGGGAACCAATTCACTGATAAAGTCCGATGAAGATACGTCATGAATTGGTTGAGACAGATTGATGGGTTCGCCTTGGGTAGTGGTTAGGGTGTCCATTTTTGGTATATCTGGTAGAGACCTTCTACGTGAAGATAAAGGTAAAGTGGCGTTATATGACTCTGGACTGATAATGTCTTCAATTTTGCGTTTCGATACTACAGGGGTGGCAGAAGAGCTGGCCATAGGCTATAGCGGACGGCTAATATGTGTGTGTGTAGATGAACATGCACACGTACAAAGGTATACAGGTACGATAGTACAGGTGAAATAGTACTCACATTCCAGCTGTGGCCGTTGTTGTTAAACTCGTATTTCCAGCATATATCACAAATATGTTGTCAGTTGAATACAACACTAAAACATAGTCATGTTTTTGTGCGTGGTTTGTCAACTTTCCCGTTGTAGGTTACTCAGAAATAATTAGAAACACCACATTTCGTCGAGGAGCTCTCTCAGGTCCAGTAACATGACCAGTCGGCTGTGTCCATCTGGTCAAGTAACATGACAAGTTGGCTCTGTCCATCTGGTCCAGTAACATGGCAAGTCAACTTTGTCCATCTGGTCCAGAAACATGACCCAGTGGGCTCTGTCCATCTGGTCCAGTAACATGACCAGTCGACTCTGTCCATCTGGTCCAGAAACATGACCCAGTGGGCTCTGTCCATCTGGTCCAGTAACATGACCAGTCGACTCTGTCCATCTGGTCCAGTAACATGACCAGTGGGCTCTGTCCATCTGGTCCAGTAACATGACCAGTCGACTCTGTCCATCTGGTCCAGAAACATGACCAGTCGGCTGTGTCCATCTGGTCCAGTAATATGACCAGTGGGCTCTGTCAATCTGGTCCAGTAACATGGCCAGTCGGCTGTGTCCATCTGGTCCATAATATGACAAGTTGGCTGTGTCCATCTGGTCCAGTAACATGACCAGTCGGCTGTGTCCATCTGGTCCAGTAATATGACAAGTTGGCTGTGTCCATCTGGTCCAGTTACATGACCCAGTTGGATGTGTCAATCTGGTCCAGTAATATGGCCAGTCGGCTGTGTCCATCTGGTCCAGTAACATGAAAAGTTGGCTGTGTCCATCTGGTCCAGTAATATGACCAGTGGGCTCTGTCCACCTGGTCCAGTAACATGACCAGTTGGCTGTGTCCATCGATCTGGTCCAGTAATATGACCAGTGGGCTCTGTCAATCTGGTCCAGTAACATGGCCAGTCGGCTGTGTCCATCTGGTCCAGTAATATGACCAGTGGGCTCTGTCAATCTGGTCCAGTAACATGGCCAGTCGGCTGTGTCCATCTGGTCCAGTAACATGACCAGTTGGCTGTGGTCATCTGGTCTAGTAACATGACCAGTCGGCTGTGTCCATCTGGTCCAAAAACATAACATGTGTTAGCTGTTTACCATCTTGGGCAAGAGTGATAACTCTTTACTGTCTTGGCCAAGAGAGATAACTCTTTACTGTCTTGGCCAAGAGAGATAACTCTTTAGTGTCATGACCAGGAGAGGTTACTCTTTACTGTCTTGGCCAAGAGAGATAACTCTTTACTGTCATGACCAGGAGAGGTTACTCTTTACTGTCAACTCTTTACTGTTTTGGCCAGGAGTGATAACTCTTTACTGTCTTGGCCAAGAGAGATAACTCTTTACTGTCTTGGCCAAGAGAGATAACTCTTTACTGTCTTGGCCAAGAGAGATAACGCTTTACTGTCTTGGCCAAGAGTGATAACTCTTTACTGTCTTGGCCAAGAGAGGTTACTCTTTACTGTCTTGGCCAAGAGAGATAACTCTTTACTGTCTTGGCCAAGAGAGATAACTCTTTACTGTCTTGGCCAAGAGAGATAACGCTTTACTGTCTTGGCCAAGAGTGATAACTCTTTACTGTCTTGGCCAAGAGTGATAACTCTTTACTGTCTTGGCCAAGAGAGATAACTCTTTACTGTCATGACCAGGAAAGGTTACTCTTTACTGTCTTGGCCAAGAGAGATAACTCTTTACTGTCATGACCAAGAGAAATAACTCTTTACTGTCATGACCAGGAGAGGTAACACTTTACTGTCTTGACAAGGAGAGGTTACTTTTTACTGTCTTGGCCAAGAGAAATAACTCTTTACTGTCATGACCAAGAGAGATAACACTTTACTGTCTTGGCCAAGAGAGATAACTCTTTACTGTCTTGGCCAACAAAGATAACTCTTTACTGTCATGACCAGGAGAGGTTACACTTTACTGTCTCGGCCAAGAGAGATAACTCTTTACTGTCTTGGCCAAGAGAGATAACTCTTTACTGTCTTGGCCAAGAGAGATTACTCTTTACTGTCTTGGCCAAGAGAGATAACTCTTTACTGTCTTGGCCAAGAGTGATAACTCTTTACTGTCTTGGCCAAGAGTGATAACTCTTTACTGTCATGACCAGGAGAGGTTACTCTTTACTGTCTTGGCCAAGAGAGATAACTCTTTACGGTCTTGGCCAAGAGAAATAACTCTTTACTGTCTTGGCCAAGAGAGATAACTGTTTACTGTCTTGGCCAAGAGAGATACTCTTTACTGTCTTGACCAAGAGAAATAACTCTTTAATGTCATGACCAGGAGAGGTTACTCTTTACTGTCATGACCAGGAGAGGTTACTCTTTACTGTCTTGGCCAAGAGAGATAACTCTTTACTGACCTGGCCAAGAGAGATAACTCTTTACTGTCTTGGCCAAGAGAGATAACTCTTTACTGTCATGACCAGGAGAGGTTACTCTTTACTGTCTTGGCCAGAGAGATAACTCTTTACTGTCATGACCAAGAGAGATAACACTTTACTGTCTAGGCCAAGAGAGATAACTGTTTACTGTCTTGGCCAAGAGAGATAACTGTTTACTGTCATGACCAGGAGAGGTAACACTTTATTGTCTTGGCCAAGAGAGGTAACTCTTTACTGTCTTGGCCAAGAGAGATAACTGTTTACTGTCTTGGCCAAGAGAGATAACTCTTTAATGTCATGACCAGGAGAGGTTACTCTTTACTGTCATGACCAGGAGAGGTTACTCTTTACTGTCTTGGCCAAGAGAGATAACTCTTTACTGTCATGGCCAAGAGTGATAACTCTTTACTGTCATGACCAGGAGAGGTTACTCTTTACCATATTGGCCAAGAGAGAAAACTCTTTACTGTCATGACCAGGAGAGGTAACACTTTGCTGTCTTGACCAGGAGAGGTTACACATTACTGTCTTGGCCAAGAGAGATAACTCTTTACTGTCATGACCAAGAGAGATAACACTTTACTGTCTTGGCCAAGAGAGATAACTCTTTACTGTCTTGGCCAAGAGAGGTAACTCTTTACTGTCATGACCAAGAGAGATAACTCTTTACTGTCTTGGCCAAGAGAGATAACACTTTACTGTCTTGGCCAAGAGAGATAACTCTTTACACGTTACTGTCTTGGCCAAGAGAGATAACTCTTTACTGTCATGACCAGGAGAGGTAACACTTTATTGTCTTGGCCAAGAGAGGTAACTCTTTACTGTCTTAGCCAAGAGAGATAACTCTTTACTGTCTTGGCTAAGAGAGATAACTCTTTACTGTCATGACCAGGAGAGGTAACACTTTACTGTCTTGGGCAAGAGAGATAACTCTTTACTGTCTTGGCCAGGAGAGAAAACTCTTTACTGTCATTGCAAGCTACCCTTTTTCTTTGATGAAGATAGAGTTAGGTATTCCTTCATGACCTTGTATAGTAATATATTTAAATGTTTACAATGATGAACCTTTCCGTTATCATTTCAGAATGAGGCTGTGGCAGAATTTGACCAGGTACCTGAAGATAGCCCAGATATTATTGTATATGACCCTGTGAAAGGTCATAAATCCAGAGTTCCTACAACAGTAGAGGTAGGTACATAATTAAATCATTATGGTGGCAGGATAATGCAGTGTTTAGCGCTTATATAATATCAACTATTTCTTGGCTTTGTGATGACTTGCTACAATTAAAGGAGTCAGTTGTTGTAAGGGATTGTGTGTTACAAATAGGCAGTATCAATTAAGTTTCTGATATTTTAATACAGGTATATACTTGTATACATAAACACTTATTTTAGGTTTATAACTGGTATACACAAACCGTTATTATAGGTGAATTACTGGTATACACAAACC
The DNA here is from genome assembly GCF_902652985.1 of Pecten maximus. NCBI lineage: Eukaryota > Metazoa > Mollusca > Bivalvia > Pectinida > Pectinidae > Pecten > Pecten maximus. The sequence goes on from NC_047029.1 coordinate 17,747,008, forward strand.
GTTATTATAGGTGAATTACTGGTATACACAAACACTTATTATAGGTGAATTACTGGTATATACAAACTGTTATTATAGGTGAATTACTCGTATATACAAACACTTATTAAAGGTGAATTACTGGTATATACAAACACTTATTATAGGTGAATTACTGATATATCCAAACACTTATTAAAGGTGAATCACTGATATATACAAACACTTATTATAGGTGAATTACTGGTATAGTCCAAACACTTATTATAGGTGAATTACTGATATATCCAAACACTTATTATAGGTGAATTACTGGTATATATGAACACTTATTATAGGTGAATTACTGGTATATATAAACACTTATTGAAGGTGAATTACTGGTATATACAAACACTTATTAAAGGTGAATTACTGGTATATATACACACATATTATAGGTGAATTACTGGTATATCCAAACACTTATTAGCTCACCTGGTCCGAAGGACCAAGGTGAGCTTATGCCATACCGTTGCGTCCGTCGTCTGTCGTCCGTCCGTCCGTCCGTCCGTCAACAATTGACTTCTTCTTCATAACCGCTGATCGGAATTTCACCAAATTTGGTCAGAAGCATCCCTATGGGTAGGGGACTCAAAATTGTACAAATGATGGGGCTGACCTCCTGGGGGCCTCTGGGGCGGGGCCAAAAGGGGTCATTTTGCGCTATTGATATAAACGACTTCTTCTCTGAAACCAAGCAATGGCTATCACTCATATTTTTCTGGTAGCATCACTATGGGGTGGGGATTCAAAATTGTACAAATGATGGGGCTGACCCCCCTGGGGCCTGAGGGGCGGGGCCAAATGTGGTCAATCTGGCTATATTGATATAAACGACTTCTTCTCTGAAACCAAGCAATGCCTGTCACTCATATTTGCCTGGAAGCATCACTATGGGGTGGGGATTCAAACTTGTACAAATGGTGGGGCTGCCCCCAAGGGGTCTGAGGGGCAGGGCCAAAAGGGGTCAATTTGGCTCTCTTAATATAAACGACTTCTTCTATGAAACCAAGCGATGGATATCACTCATATTTGCCTGGTAGCATCACTATGGGGTGGGGATTAAAAATTGTACAAATGATGGAGCTGATCCCCCAGGGGCCTGAGGGGCGGGGCCAAATGTGGTCAATTAGGCTATATTGATATTAGCGACTTCTCCTCTGAAACCAAGCAATGGATATTGCTCATATTTGCCTCGTAGCATCAATATTGGGTGGGCATTCAAAATTGTACAAATGTTGAAGCTGACCCCCCGGGGGGCCTGAGGGGCGGGGCCAAGAGGGGTCAATTTGGCTGAATTGATATGAACAACTTCTTCTCTGAAACTAAGCAAGGGATATCGCTCATATTTGCCTGGTAGCATCCTTTTGGGTAGGGATTCAAAATTTTATAAAGGAAGCAACTGACCCCCACTACCCCCGGGGTGCAGAGGGCGGGGTCAAAAGGGGTCAATTGGTTTAAACAACTTCTTTTCTGAAACTAAGCAATGGATATCACTCACATTTGTGTGGTAGCATCCCTATGGGGTTGTGCCAAAAGTTAATTTTATTTCATGGATTAATGCATTTTTTTACATAAAATCCTCACGTACCCATATAAAATGCCTTTGATATATTGACATAGCAATACCAGCGACAAATATACTTAATCATCATTCTTGTTTCATATCTCATGAAATCCAGGTGAGCGATACAGGCCCTCTGGGCCTCTTGTTATAGGTGAATTACTGATATATCCAAACACTTATTATAGGTGAATCTCTGATATATCCAAACACTTAATTATTATAGGTGAATTACTGGTATATACAAACACTTATTATAGGTGAATTACTGGTATATACAAACACTTATTATAGGTGAATTACTGGTATATACAAACACTTATTATAGGTGAATTACTGGTATATACAAACACTTATTATAGGTGAATTACTGGTATATACAAACACTTATTATAGATGAATTACCGGTATATACAAACACTTATTATAGGTGAATTACTGGTATATACAAACCGTTATTATAGGTGAATTACTGGTATATACGAACACTTATTATAGGTGAATTACCGGTATATACAAACACTTATTAAAGGTGAATTACTGGTATATACAAACACTTATTAAAGGTGAATTACTGGTATTACTGATATATCCAAACACTTTTTATAGGTGAATTACTGATATATCCAAATACTTTTTATAGGTGAATTACTGGTATATACAAACACTTATTATAGGTGAATTACTGGTATATGCAAACACTTATTATAGGTGAATTACTGGTATATACAAACACTTATTATAGGTGAGTTACTGGTATATACAAACACTTATTATAGATGAATTACTGGGATATACAAACACTTATTATAGGTGAATTACTGGTATATACAAACACTTATTATAGGTGAATTACTGGTATATACAAACACTTATTATAGGTGAATTACTGGTATATACAAACACTTATTATAGGTGAATTACTGGTATATACAAACACTTATTATAGATGAATTACCGGTATATACAAACACTTATTATAGGTGAATTACTGGTATTTACAAACACTTATTATAGGTGAATTACTGGTATATACAAACACTTATTATAGGTGAATTACTGGTATATACAAACACTTATTATAGATGAATTACCGGTATATACAAACACTTATTATAGGTGAATTACTGGTATATACAAACCGTTATTATAGGTGAATTACTGGTATATACGAACACTTATTATAGGTGAATTACCGGTATATACAAACACTTATTAAAGGTGAATTACTGGTATATACAAACGCTTATTAAAGGTGAATTACTGGTATTACTGATATATCCAAACACTTTTTATAGGTGAATTACTGATATATCCAAATACTTTTTATAGGTGAATTACTGGTATATACAAACACTTATTATAGGTGAATTACTGGTATATGCAAACACTTATTATAGGTGAATTACTGGTATATACAAACACTTATTATAGGTGAATTACTGGTATATACAAACACTTATTATAGATGAATTACTGGGATATACAAACACTTATTATAGGTGAATTACTGGTATATACAAACACTTATTATAGATGAATTACTGGGATATACAAACACTTATTATAGGTGAATCACTGGTATATGCAAACACTTATTATAGGTGAATTACTGATATATACAAACACTTATTATAGGTGATTTACTGGTACACACATTAATCATAGACGAATTAGTAGTTTACACAAAGCATATCTTGAGTTTCGACAATTGAGGATTGTTATTACTTTTTCTTGAAATCTTTGTCAGCATTAATTTTATCTGAAGGTCACCCATTGTCCCTGGTTGTGCATGTTCTATTTTGAGATTGATCTGCAAAGAAGATGTCTGACAGGCGGCCATTTTGAATTTTGACAGCTAAAGTCTGTTATCACTCTTTCTCAGAAAGCTCTTCCTGGATCTTCCTCAAGTTTCGTTTGTAGGTTCATCTTGGTCACTAATTGTGCATATTCTATTTTGAGACTGATTGGAAAACAAGATTGCCACAGGTGGCCATTTTGTATTTTGACACTTGAAGTTTGTTATCGCAATTTCTCTGAAAGTTTTCCTGGATATTTTTCAAACTTCATTTAATTTGTAGGTTTCCCTTGGTCCCTAGTTGTGCATATTCGGTTTTGCAACTTATCTTAAATTGTGAATTTAGATAATACAAGTTTGTTGTTGCTATTTCTCAGATTCGTCAGTGATCTATTTTTAGGTCATCTGACCCGAAGGGTCAGGATGACCTATAGTCATCATGTTTCGTCCGTCGTCGTGCGCCGTCCGCCGTTCGCCGTCCGCCGTGCGTAAACTTTTCACATTTCAAACTTCTTCTCAAGTTCCACCAGTGGGATTGAGCTGAAACTTGCCTGAAATGATGCTGGGATGGTCCCGACCAAGTGTTGTTATTTTTCGGGTCGGTCTGAAATCCAAGATGGCCGCCACAGCCGCCATTTTGAAAACACATTTGAAACTTCTTCTCGAGTTCCACCAGTGCTATTGAGCTGAAACTTGCCTGAAATGATCCTGAGATGATCCCGACCAAGTGTTGTTATTTTTCAGGTCGGTCAGATATTCAAGATGGCCGCCATGGCAACCATCTTGAAAAACACATTTTAAACTTCTTCTCCAGTTCCACTGGTGCCATTGAGTTGGAAATTGTTTAGGATGTTAAGGAGGGAGAGCCAACAAAGTGTTGTTATTTTTCGGCTTCGTAAAAACTTTGACATGGCAGCCACGTCGGCCATTTTGTAACATGATTGCGCAATCACGGTTCTTCTGAACAACACCTATTTGAAACTTCTTCTCAAATTCCAATAGTGGGATTCAGTTCTTACTTACCAAAAATGATCCTGAGATGGTCCTGACCAAGTGTTGTTATTTTTCAGGTCAGTCAGAAATCCAAGATGGCCGCCATGGCAACCATCTTGAAAAACACATTTTAAACTTCTTCTCCAGTTCCACTGGTGCGATTGAGCTGGAAGTTGGTGAGGATGTTAAGGAGGGAGAGTCAATAAAGTGTTATTTTTCGGCTTCGTAAAAACTTTGACATGGCAGCCACGGCAGCCATTTTGTAACATGATTGCGCAATCATGGTTCTTCTGAACAACACATATTTCAAACTTCTTCTCGAATACCATCAGTGGGATTCAGCTCTAACTTACCAGAAATGATCCTGAGATGGTCCTGACCAAGTGTTGCTATTTTTCAGGTCGGTCAGAAATCCAAGATGGCCGCCATGGCAGCCATCTTGAAAAACACATTTTAAACTTCTTCTCCAGTTCCACTGGTGCCGTTGAACTGGAAATTGGTGAGGATGTTAAGGAAGGAGAGGCAACAAAGTGTTGTTATTTTTCGGCCCCCATAAAAACTTCAACATGGCAGCCATGGTGGCTATTTTGTAACATGATTGCACAATCATGGTTCTTCCTTAACTACACCTATTTAAAACTTCTTCTCAAATTTCACCAGTGTGATTCTGCTCTTACGTACCGGAAATGATCCTGAGATGGTCCTGGCCAAGTGTTATTTATCGGGGCAGTCAGAAATCCAAGATGGCCACCATGGCAGCCATCTTGAAAAACACATTTTAAACTTCTTCCCCAGTTCCACTGGTGCCATTGAGCTGGAAATTGGTGTGGATGTTAAGGAAGGAGAGCCAACAAAGTGTTTTTATTTTTCGGCCTCGTAAAAACTTTGACATGGCAGCCACAGTGGCCATTTTGTAACATGATTGTGCTATCATGGTTCTTCTTTAACAACACCTATTTAAAACTTCTTCTCAAAGTCCATCAGTGACTAACTTACCAGAAATGATCCTGAGATGGTCTTGACCAAGTGTTGTTATTTTTCAGGTCGGTCAGAAATCCAAGATGGCCGCCATGGCCAACAGTGCCACTTTACTCTCTACAGAGAATGCATACTACAATAGTATAAGGGTCTTTAATTTTGAGTCAGATGACCGTTAAGGCCCATGGGTCTCTTGTTAAGTTAATCTGTGATTTGGGCTTGATACACATACTTGTGCATGTTCCATTTTAGAACTAACCTAAAACAAAGATGGCCATTTTGGATTTTGGCACTTGAAATTCATTTTTCCTATTTCTTGGAGAGTTGGTTCAAGGATCTTTCTAAAATTTCCCCTGAACATTTTTTGTGGTGCCTAGTTGTTCATATTTCATTTTAAGAGAGATCAGAAAATAACAATCTCATACAGTGGCCACTTCAAACTTTATCAATTAGAGTTTGTTAGCAATATTATTAAAAATATTTTACAAATATTTGGCATTGATCATACAATGGTGAGCACCAATTCTAGATTCTTGTACTGAATGTGTTTTTTGTACATTTTTATATAATTCTTTGCTGTAGTATGGGAAAGTGGATCAAAGTTAGAAAGTTTGACTCTTATTCGTTAAGGAAACATATCGAAGATTGAGACATTCCACTTGTAAGCCTTCATCTAATTTAATAACACAATCACAATTAAGAAATTAACCTACAGGTCTTTCTAAGATTAGATTAATTTTGCCATGCATACAATTAAACTAGCATTTTTTTTTTTGCATTATACACAATTATCATAGGTATGACAGAAGGAAATCCTACTGAAACTAGTACCTTTTTCTCTCGATCATTTGAAGTAATGAGAACTGCAAAATATATACAATGTATACAAAACATGTTACAGAGTGCAGTTGGCGAGCGGCCATTTAGGTCTGTGATGTGTCCGGGAGGGACATCTGAGTGCCCAGATGACACTACATGCTGTAAGTTAGCCAATGGTCGGTACGGCTGCTGTCCATATCCGGAGGTGAGTTAGTCCACTGTCCAGAGAGTGTCTGATAGTGTCATTTAGCAATAAAAGTCCGTTGTCCATACCTGTTGGTAGGAAGAATGTATTGTCAAAATGAATAGTTTTTGGGAAACAAGTTTTTTTGGGTGACCTGAGACGAAGTCTCAAGTGACCTATTCTAATTGCCTTTTGTTCGTTGTCGTGCGTCGTGCATTGTGTGTCATGTTTCGTGTGTCTTCCATCCGTCCTACCAAATTCAATGAAATTTAGGAGAAAGCTTCTATGGCTGATCAAGGTCAACCAAAATAATATGGTCCCCACCCCCAGGGGCTGATGGGTGGGGCTAAAAGGGGTCAATTCAAATTGACTGAAATTTCAAAAGTCTTCTTCTCTAATCCCAGATAAGGTGGAATCAAACACTTTTCATAGATGGAAGGGTTTTATGGTGCTTTACCAAAATTGTTAATTTCATGACCCTGGGGTCACAAGTTTGCCCCTGGGGAGGAGGTAAACTTTACTATAGTTTCAATAGGGAAATCACATTTTTGACCGTTATTTGTTGGATTTGTATTGGAACTCATTCTAACCTGGTTAACATTATCAGCATCAGAAAACAGTTTGATGGTATGCACAATTGTTGGCCCTGACTGACCCCTTGGACTGATGGGTAGGGCCAAAAATGGTCAATTAGATTAATTAAAATATTTCAAATCGAAGGTGACCGTTAAGGCCCATGGGCCTCTTGTTTTGAAAGATTGTGGACTGAGGTTTTTTATGACTAATCTGATGTTAAGTTTTTTTGTGAAAGTGTTGAAAGACATCAGTAAACTCCCTGTACTGTGGTTCTAATATTTGGTATCAGGGTTGCTTTGGAGGTTGAATGTTGTTTCCTGGAGTCAAATATGCCAACACAAACAGAACTAATATTTCAGACTGTGTGTTGTTGTGATATTACTGCCTTCAGTCTGTGTGTTACGGTAAACCTCAGGTTAGTTCGAACAAAATTAAATAAATATTGACGAACCTGTTCGAATTATTCGAAATTATGCTTCAGAAAATATGCGTGAGTTCGAACTATTCGAGACAATATCGGCGAAAATCTCGGCAGAGTAAAATCATTAGACACAAACACATCAATATTAATTGATCGTTAAACGTTCTTTATTTCGCGATAATTATGATGGTTTTTGCGCGAAGCCGCTCGCGGATCGGGCAATGCGTAGCTACAGTAGGCCCCAAAACAGTACAGTACACGTTTCATTTGTGACACGAAAGTTAAACATTTGTACAGTATAATCTTTGCATGATTATATTTTTTATCTGAATGAGAAACTATCACTTTATTATTGTAATAAATGGTCTCTTAAATACATCAACAGCAGTCTTCATAACTTGTTGCGTTTACGAAACCACCACTGTAAAAATAGGCGATATGTGTTGGTAAAATTAGGTCAGAACATCAACATGTCTGCTTTTAAATATGCCCAGTCGTATTATCTACAAAACATAGTTGATACCTGCAAAATTATCCATCACTAATTGGGACACCTGCGGATTGTTTTGACTGGATATGAATGCTCTTCACGTCACTCGGCACGATCGGGCGGCCGATCCTTTCAACTTTACCGCAAGCGACACCTCGCGTGGCCTGCTTACCTAGCGTGAGGTCGCAGGTTTTCAGGTAATACCTTGATTGGTAATACTTAAGAGATTGTCCAGTCACCATTAAATAATCATAATGCTAATTTAACACTAGTTATATGTGAAAATACACGGACGATTTCTTAGTTTGCCATACACAGCGCAAATACAAATATCGCATGTTATTTATACATTGTCGGGGCCTATTTTGCAATCAGCTGTCTCGTGCGCGGTGTATTTTGCTATGTAACAAAAACTGAATTAAAGCTAAAATATGTGGCATATATTAAATCACAGACGCATTCTAATGATCACGCATACAATCTTATAACCTAAACGTGCTTGTTGATCAAATTTAAATCTTGGCATTTTTTCTGGGCCGGTCATCGGGGCCGGGTCGTTGCGAGCTTTCAATTGAGTTTGCCGATAAAAAAAACCTTACTTTACGTTCTTCATTTGACAAGTTCGAACTATCCGAAATAGTGTCAGTTATAAACAGCCAGAGTTCGAACTATTACTAGTTAAAAAATTACTGTTTTTCTAGAAAAAAATGAGTGTTCGAACTATCCGCATGTTCGAATTAATCGGAGGTTTACCGTATTCTAATATTGCTATTTTCAGGTTGTGTGTTATTCTAATATTGCTATATTCAGGTTGTGTGTTGTTCTAATATTGCTATTTTCAGGTTGAGTGTTATTCAAATATTGCTATTTTCAGGTTGTATGTTATTCTAATATTGCTATATTCAGGTTGTGTGTTATTCGAATATTGCTATTTTTAGGTTGTGTGTTGTTCTAATATTGCTATTTTCAGGTTGAGTGTTATTCAAATATTGCTATTTTCAGGTTGTGTGTTATTCTAATATTGCTATTTTCAGGTTGTGTGTTATTCTAATATTGCTATTTTCAGGTTGTGTGTTATTCTAATATTGCTATTTTCAGGTTGTGTGTTATTCTAATATTGCTATTTTCAGGTTGTGTGTTATTCTAATATTGCTATTTTCAGGTTATGTGATATTCTAATATTGCTATTTTCAGGTTGTGTGTTATTCTAATATTGCTATTTTCAGTTCATGTGTTATTCGTATATTGCTATTTTCAGGCTGTGTGTTATTCGAATATTGCTATTTTTAGGTTGTGTGTTGTTCTAATATTGCTATTTTCAGGTTGAGTGTTATTCAAATATTGCTATTTTCAGGTTGTGTGTTATTCTAATATTGCTATTTTCAGGTTGTGTGTTATTCTAATATTGCTATTTTCAGGTTGTGTGTTATTCTAATATTGCTATTTTCAGGTTGTGTGTTATTCTAATATTGCTATTTTCAGGTTGTGTGTTATTCTAATATTGCTATTTTCAGGTTGTGTGTTATTCTAATATTGCTATTTTCAGGTTATGTGATATTCTAATATTGCTATTTTCAGGCTGTGTGTTGTTCCGATATGAAGCACTGCTGTCGCCATGGATTCACCTGTAATTTAAGCAAAGAGCGATGTGAACAAGGAAATTTATTTATGCCACTGATTTCGAAACTTCCCGCCTCAAAACGTATTCAACATCAGGTGAGTAATGTTATTTCTATTAAAATTCCATAAATAATTCTATTCTGTCTTTATTATTTGATAGCTGACCTGGTTGCCAATCAGCATTTCAATTAAATTGAATTGCATTAATGGATTAGAACAAGAACAAAGTGTCAAACCATTAAAAATCTTCTACTCGCGTATAGCTTGATGAATTTTGATAAGATTTTGTCTGGAGTTCGAGCTTGTGGGTAGAGTGGCAGGGCCCAAGAGGAATTAATGGGAAATTCTTTAAAATATCTTCTTTTTTTTCCTGGCTAGATGGACTTAAATCAAACTTGGCCTGAAGGTTAAAGAAACTAAAGGCTGTGTAAATTGAAAGTCTGACTCCTTTGGGGGGAAAAGGGTGTGGGTGTGGGGTAGGGGTTGTTGGGGAGGGGAAGAGGGGGGGGGGGGGGGGGGGGGGGCACATTTTCAGGCAGGATGGATTTTGATCAAATTTGGTCTGGAGCATTACTTGGTAAATAAAACTAAAAGTTATATACTAAATTAAATGCAAAAAAGGAACACAAATTTATCTTTGATAGTAAATATTTCACATGATTCTTTGATGAGGTGGTGGTTCCTCGATTATTTCATCATTACTGAATACATTATGATGATTTTTGTTGTCCTATCACAAACAGTATTTGAGTCAACAATTTTAAAACAAGGATACCCTACGCCATTTTCTGATCCAAATCAGTAGTGTATGTATTTATGTGCCCACCCATGGCATCAGTCACTGCACTTACTCTCCTTAACATTGACCCAATCAAGGTGTTGTTATACCCCCGCAACGAAGTTAGGGGGGTATACTGGAATCAGGTTGTCCGTCCGTCCGTCCGTCCGTCCGTCCGTCCGTCTGTCACATTTTGTTCTGACAACTCCTTCACACACATATTAATGATCATGTATAGATGTGCATGCCACTTTCTTTTTGTCAAAATTATGGTTTCTATGGCAACTGGTCACTATAAACAGGTTTTCAGATAAGAACCATAACTTTAAGTTCATCCGGACAACTCCTCCTTAACCAAAGGGCCAATTCCAAGAAACTTCACACAAATATTAATGATCAAGTGGAGATGTGCATGCCACTTTCTTTTTCTCAAAATTATGGTTGCAATGACAACTGGTCACTTTAAACAGGTTTTCTGATAAGAACCATAAGTATATTGTCCGGTCGACAACTCCTCCTAAACCGAAGTGCCAATTTCAATGAAACTTCACACAAATATAAAGGACCATGTGTAGATGTGCATGCCTTTTTTTTTTCCTCAAAATTATGTTTGCTATGGCAACTGACCTCTGAAGTCTTTTTATTGTGAACAACACATATTTCAGACATTCTGAATTTCAGAAATATCCGCATGCACAGGTTATCTTAGTTAGCCTCTAACTAACAGTTCCGACTCACCATTGACTCGTGCAGATTGCGGGGGTATTAGTCAGCCATCCTGGCGACAGTTCTAGTTTGGCCTGTGAGGGATATTATTCCACTCCTGAAGAAGGGCCTGTGTGAGTTGAGCAATGTTATATGGGACATTGACACAATTTCTAACTATCCTGTATAGCTTGTCCCACAAATGCTCAATTGGGGACTTATCTGGACTGTATGGTACTGGCCAATTAAGAGCTAGGACGATGTTTTGAGCCAGAAAGTCACGACAATCCCTAGCAACATGGAGCCTTATATTGTCCTGCTGCAACGTAAGGTTACATTGATGGATAAGAGGAAGAATGTGTGTCTCAATACCTGATCCCAATATCTTAGTAGTTATTGCTGTAAGATTAACATTGATAACCAGGAGAGGAGTTTCCACGCCTTGGAGATATCCCTGGCCATACCATAACAGACCTTCCCCCAAATCTATCGTTTTCAGTTATGCAAGCGTCAGAATATCACTCACCACGAAGACAATAGACCTGTTTTTGTCAATTTGACCTGTAAAGCAGTAAGCGTGTCTTGTCATAGAACAATCTCCAATGGGCAAAACGAAACTGATTAGTTGCATGTGCAAGCAGTCACTGTATTTGACATTGATGTTTCCTCTACGTAAGTTACGGACCAACATAGGGACATTGTGGCCTTAAATGAAACTTCTGCAACCAATTTCTGACCATTCTTGGGCACATGAGCCGACCATAAGTGCTGACAACTTGACCTGCCTTCTCTGCTGCTGTCTGAAATCAGTTACGGAGGTGAGAGAGACGTATGCCTCTATCTCGATGTTGCAATGTAATGCAAGGGCATCGGCTCCTTATATGGTCACCAAATCTCCCTGTGACTCTGCGACACCCAACTAAACGGGATATTGTTGTCTCATCAGAGCAGTAACCCTACCCCTAGTGACTTCACTCAATTGAGGCATTTCGCTGTGCAATTGCTTTCGAAAAGAAATGTTGTGTAGCTGATCTGTATTGTTCCAATGTTCAGTTTGTAATGATTTACCAGCACAATATTATGCAAGAGTACTCGGGATGCATGCTTTCTTGAAAAATCTGCTGAAATCATGCAGTGCCTAGTCATGGTTGATTGAATTTTAACAGAAGAACATTTTTACTGTGCACAAATTTAGGTCATTGTGAAATCTAATTGAATTTAGATAATGTGTTCAAATGTTATATGGGAAAAAGGGAACATTTTTCTGCGAGTATATAAACAGAGGGTCTAATTACTTTCAGCAGAAATGGAGAGGTAAGGCCCTTGGTAATAGAAGATATCATAAATTGAAGTTGGTTGGAATTAATATTATAAACAATATTGATAATTGTGGGGGATATAGATCCATGAGAGGGGGCTCTTTCTAACCTGTCAGCATTTCTTTGGAACCAGATGGCTAAACTTAATTAGATTAAAAGTGGACAAAATTATATGATACTGAGAATCAGATTCCAAAATGAGGAAAGTATTTGCAAAATAACTTTGACTAGTTTGCCATAATTAATGAAATATTCAAGTGAGAGATAAACGCCCCATGCCTACTGTTTGAAGTCATTCTATAGTATGGATAAAGGGATCTGTGGGTCTCTTGTTCTGTTAAGTATAATAAAAAATCCTGTCTTAATATTGTGTTTTTACAGAAAAAGAATAGAGGTTCTCAAAGGTTGTTGGCGAGTTCCATGATTGCAGGTCCACAAAACATTTGTCCTGGTGGAGAGCAAGCCTGCGCGAGCGGCTACAGTTGTTGTGGCAATGCCAACAATACCTACAGCTGCTGTGGTTACTCACCTGTAAGTCAGAAACTTTCAACTTCAAGCTTCTAAACTGAAATATCAAGATAAGTGATACAGGCCCTCTGGGAGTTTATGTTTGTAGTTAAATCTTTGTTGGTCTTAACATTGCAGGCCCACTGCTGTGCTGATAATGTACACTGCTGTCCAGCCAACTACAAATGCCTCAGTAATGGTCTTTGTGAGGATAAAAATGGATTCACCTTGCCAAGGTCGCTCAAGGTTGAGGCTTCTGCAATAAAAGTTGAGGCCAACATTGTTTGTAAAGACAAAAGTCAGTGTGCGACAGGAAACACATGTTGTATGAAGGGAACCAACGTCTATGGATGCTGTCCTCTCCCAAATGTGAGATTTCTGTCTGTAGATCACATAAACAGTATTTCTATATGTGTAATAAGTAGCCATGATTACTTGTATAAAACTCCTCTATCTACTCCATTATAAACAACACCGACACAAATACTTCATTTGCCGACTAGCCTGCCGCGTAGAGTAGAGTAGATAATAACTTGTCATAAAGTACTAAATTGATTTTAACCAAATATGGAAAGAAATATCCTTGATGGAAGGGGAACATATTTTGCATAAATTATGACTCTTTCCCTCCTGGGGCCAGAGGGTTGGGCTCAATATTCAGAAATCAAATCTCCCAATTTAACTAAAATTGCCAAATTTTCACCACACCAAAAATACCCTCTACCACAATATTAAGTGATTATGTATTTACGAAGCCGTAGTTGACATTGTTAAAACATAAACTAACTTTTACAGTTGTGTGATAAAAAATGCTGTCATAGGTTTTGTGACCTGATGTTTATTTTGTGTGACAGGCGATTTGCTGTGTCGACAAGAAGCACTGCTGTCCAAATGGATATCAATGTGGCCCTAGAATGGGATTTTGCATGAAGGCCTATCATATCATCGATCTTTCTGTGGGAAACAAACTTGATCATTCAAAGAAGTTGGCCAATGACCCCAAGGATGCTGCCGAGGAGAAAGTAGTTTCCACAGATGTTGTCTGTCCAGACCAAAAGAGCAAATGTCAGACAGGACAGACTTGCTGCGAGACACAATCTGGAGGCTATGGCTGTTGTCCCGCAGAAAATGTGAGGAGAAATTGATTTAAATCACTTTTGATTGAAAGATTTGTTTCCTTTGAGTTTGGCAATATGTCAACATTGAATATAAGTTTCATGTTTCCATTTTGCTAATCTTTAAATAGTCAATATTTCATTTATTTCAACTACACATGTATTAGGGAAAACTGGATGCCTTCAATATTTTCACATCATTTGGGGAGTCAAACCTGGCATGTCATGTTGAAAGATGAGCCTACTATTGGCTGCCTGTCCAAACCACCTACCCCCTGGGTTATATAGACTAAGACTAAAGGCAGTTTGAAAAATAACCTAGGATATGTAGAGTATTTATTCTAAAACTTGCTACAGCTGTAGTTTAAGGCATTAATGTTATTGACCTGGACCCAGTTGTTCAAAAAGTGATTAGCTTAATCACTTGATTAGTGAACATTTCATTTATTGCAAAACCACTGAGTCTCATCTTTAAATTGTTCCAGTTAGAAGAGAATTAAGAATAACAGAATTTCATAAAGTTTTGTCAAGTTAGTTCTACCAGAAATTATTATATCAGGATTTGAAAAATGTTGTTAAAATGTGATTAGCCTAATCACCCTTTGAACAACTGGGCCCTGCATGCATGGGTTCACTGTTAAACCCATGATTTGTCACAGGTTACCATATTAAACACATGATTTGTCACAGGTTACCATATTAAATACATGATTTGCCACATGCAGGTTACCATATTAAATACATGATTTGCCACATGCAGGTAACCATATTAAACACATGGTTTGTCACAGGTTACCATATTAAACACATGGTTTGTCACAGGTTAACATATTAAAACAATATGGTTTGTCACAAGTTACCATATTAAACACATGGTTTGTCACAGGTTACTATATTAAACAGATGAAAATTAAGGTATTATTTGAATAATCTATATACATATGTAAGTAAATTTAAAGTGATATGCTTGGAAACTAGCAGTAAAATTTTAATCAAAGAACATTAAGAATGATTTTACATGAAAGTTTTTCGATTGGATTTTGTTCAAGTCATCATGGCTAGAAAATTCAAATTAGGAAAGATATTTCTGTTTAGTTGCAAGCCTGCATTCATAACATGATCAAAGTTAATTATCACACAGAAAGTACAACCTCACAATAAGAGTTACTCCGTCATTAGTTAGCTCATGGTCTGAAGATCCTGTGAGCTCTGAATTATGTCATGGCACATTGCCTACTGTCTGTCAACTTTTCCTTTAAATCACTACTAGTCATAAATGACTAAATCCATTTTGACCAAATGGTCAGAAACTTCCTTGAGGGAAAAGTAAACAAATTTTGCATAAATTGTGCCTCTTACCCCTCTGGGACAGGAGTGGTTGGTTAAATAATTGAAATAAAGAAAATTATAATTTCAAATGCTTCTTCTGTAAGAATGAACGGATTTGTCTATATTTGGTCTGAAACATAATTGGATGAAGGTGGTCTGGCCCCAAGTAGCCTGAGAGGTGGGTTCCTAAATAGCGGAATACCTTCCTTGGGCGTTCCACCTCCTTAGCGAAGAAACGTTCCTTGAATTTATTTCCATGAAGCTCATTATTGTCTTGAACAGCTTCATCCAGAGTGTACAACCATTGTTCAGCTGGTACAGGTTTTCAATTTTGTGATGGGTTTGAATTTTATGATGGGTACAGGTTTTGAATATTGTGATGGGAAGTAGGCTTTGAATTTTTGGATGAGAAGAAGGTTTTGAATTTTCGCATGGGTATAGGTTTTGAATTTTTATTGCACTTAAATTTCATCTGCCAGGGGACATAACCATGTGTTTTATGGAACTTTTATGTTTTATATTGTTATTGTTTTTGCAGGCGGTGTGTTGTCCAGACAAGATACACTGCTGTCCACAAGGCACCCATTGTGGTGCAGGGAAATGTTACAGGGGCAACTACTCCATCAATTGGCTTGAGAAATCCTCATCATACAATGTGTCCAAACCTAGGGGGGTAAGTGGTCAACACCTTTGTCCTGACCACCAGTCAGTTTGTAACCCTGGTATGACCTGTTGTAAGACGTCCGGCCATGTCTACAAGTATGGATGCTGTCCTTTGCAAAAGGTACAGATACCAGTATAACACTTATTTTATGTAGGTACTAGGATTATCACAACGGTACTGAAGTCTCATTTTATATTAGCATTCCTTTGTACATCCATCCTCAAATATTAGGAATCCATGCTGAATTTTATTATTTCTGCATTAAAACTTTTGTTTGAAAATTCTGTTAAAGTGTGTGTGATAAAGGGGACATCAGCTTTCTCTAATGGTGAAATCTTTGTATTTCTCAAACCTTTACAATAATAGACTCTCCTCATACCTTTATAATAATAGACTCTCCTCATACCTTATAATAATAGACTCTCCTCATACCTTTACAATAATAGACTCTCCTCATACCTTTATAATAATAGACTCTCCTCATTCCTGTATAATAATAGACTCTCCTCATTCCTTTATAATAATAGACTCTCCTCATACCTTTACAATAATAGACTCTCCTCATACCTTTATAATAATAGACTCTCCTCATTCCTGTATAATAATAGACTCTCCTCATTCCTTTATAATAATAGACTCTCCTCATACCTTTATAATGACAGACTCTCCTCATACCTTTATAATAATAGACTCTCCTCATTCCTTTATAATAATAGACTCTCCTCATACCTTTATAATAATAGACTCTCCTCATACCTTTATAATAATAGACTCTCCTCATTCCTTTATAATAATAGACTCTCCTCATTCCTTTATAATAATAGACTCTCCTCATTCCTTTATAATAATAGACTCTCCTCATACCTTTATAATAATAGACTCTCCTCATACATTTATAATAATAGACTCTCCTCATTCCTTTATAATAATATACTCTCCTCATACCTATATAATAATACTCTCCTCAAACCTTTATAATAATAGACTCTCCTTATACCTTACAATGACAGACTCTCCTCATACCTTTATAATAATAGACTCTCCTCATACCTTTATAATAATAGACTCTCCTCATACCTTTATAATGACAGACTCTCCTCATACCTTTATAATAATAGACTCTCCTCATACCTTTATAATAATAGACTCTCCTCATACCTTACAATGACAGACTCTCCTCATACCTTTATAATAATAGACTCTCCTCATACCTTTATAATAATAGACTCTCCTCATACCTTTAAAATAATAGACTCTCCTCATACTTTTATGATAAAACACTCTCCTCATACCTATATAATATTAGACTCTCCTCATACCTTTATAATAATAGACTCTCCTCAAACCTTTATAATAATAGACTCTCCTCATACCTTACAATGACAGACTCTCCTCATACCTTTATGATAATAGACTCTCCTCGTACCTTTATAATAATGGACTCTCCTCATACCTTACAATGACAGACTCTCCTCATACCTTTATAATAATAGACTCTCCTCATACCTTTATAATAATAGACTCTCCTCATACCTTTATAATAATAGACTCTCCTCATACCTTTATAATGACAGACTCTCCTCATACCTTTATGATAATAGACTCTCCTCATACATGTACCTTACAATGACAGACTCTCCTCATACCTTTATGATAATAGACTCTCCTCATACCTTTATAATAATAGACTCTCCTCATACCTTACAATGACAGACTCTCCTCATACCTCTATAATAATAGACTCTCCTCATACCTTTATAATAATAGACTCTCCTCATACCTTTATAATAATAGACTCTCCTCATACCTTTATAATGACAGACTCTCCTCATACCTTTATAATAATAGACTCTCCTCATACCTTTATAATAATAGTCTCTCTTCATACCTTTATAATAATAGACTCTCCTCATACCTTTATAATGACAGACTCTCCTCATACCTTTATAATAATAGACTCTCCTCATACCTTTATAATATTAGACTCTCCTCATACCTTTATAATAATACTCTCCTCATACCTTTATAATGGCAGACTCTCCTCATACCTTTATAATAATAGACTCTCCTCATACCTTTAAAATACTAGACTCTCCTCATACTTTTATGATAATAGACTGTCCTCATACCTATATAATATTAGACTCTCCTCATACCTTTATAATAATAGACTCTCCTCAAACCTTTATAATAATAGACTCTCCTCATACCTTACAATGACAGACTCTCCTCATACCTTTATGATAATAGACTCTCCTCACACCTTTATAATAATAGACTCTCCTCATACCTTTATAATAATAGACTCTCCTCAAACCTTTATAATAATAGACTCTCCTCATACCTTACAATGACAGACTCTCCTCATACCTATATAATATTAGACTCTCCTCATACCTTTATAATAATAGACTCTCCTCAAACCTTTATAATAATAGACTCTCCTCATACCTTACAATGACAGACTCTCCTCATACCTTTATGATAATAGACTCTCCTCATACCTTTATGATAATATACTCTCCTCATACCTTTATAATAATAAACTCTCCTCATACCTTTATAATCATAGACTCTCCTCATACCTTTATAATCATACTCTCCTCATACCTTTATAATAATAGACTCTCCTCATACTTTTATGATAATAGACTCTCCTCATACCTTTATAATGACAGACTCTCCTCATACCTATATAATAATAGACTCTCCTCAAACCTTTATAATAATAGACTCTCCTCATACTTTTATGATAATACTCTCCTCATTCCTTTATAATAATAGACTCTCCTTATACTTTTATGATAATAATACTCTCCTCATACCTTTATAATAATACTCTCCTCAAACCTTTATAATAATAGACTCTCCTCAAACATTTATAATAATAGACTCTCCTCATTCCTTTATAATAATAGACTCTCCTCATACCTTTATAATAATAGACTCTCCTCATACCTCTATATAATAATAGACTCTCCTCAAACCTTTATAATAATAGACTCTCCTCATTCCTTTATAATAATAGACTCTCCTCATTCCTTTATAATAATAGACTCTCCTCATACCTTTATAATGACAGACTCTCCTCATACCTTTATAATAATAGACTCTCCTCATACCTTTATAATAATAGACTCTCCTCATACCTTTACAATAATAGACTCTCCTCATACCTTTACAATAATAGACTCTCCTCATACCTTTAAAATAATAGACTCTCCTCATACTTTATGATACTAGACTCTCCTCATACTTTGATAATAATAGACTCTCCTCATACCTTTATCATAATAGACTCTCCTCATACCTTTATAATAATAGACTCTCCTCAAACCTTTATAATAATAAACTCTCCTCATACCTTTATAATGACAGACTCTCCTCATACCTTTATAATAATAGACTCTCCTCATACCTTTATTATAATACTCTCCTCAAACCTTTATAGTAATAGACTCTCCTCATACCTTTATAATAATAGACTCTCCTCATACCTTTATAATAATAGACTCTCCTCATACCTTTACAATAATAGACTCTCCTCATACCTTTATAATAATATACTCTCCTCATTCCTTTATGATAATAGACTCTCCTCATACCTTTATAATAATAGATTCTCCTCTCTCCTCATACCTTTATGATAATAGACTCTCCTCATACCTATATAATAATAGACTCTCCTCATTCCTTTATAATAATAGACTCTCCTCATACCTTTATAATAATAGACTCTCCTCATACCTTTATAATAATAGACTCTCCTCATACACATTTGTAGTATTTATCATGTCATAATACTCATGATCAGATGTGGTTATTATCCTGAAATACCAATGTATTGCAAACTTGTTTATATTGTTAGTTGTTGATTGGTTTATAGTATGTGTGTTGTTTATGTTGCTGGTTTGTTTACAGTGTGTGAGTTGTTTACGTTGTTGGTTTGTTGATAGTGTGTTAGTTGTTTATGTTGCTGGTTTGTTTACAGTGTGTGAGTTGTTTATGTTGATATATTTATAGGGTGTTTGTTGTGGAGACCGTGGTGATCACTGTTGCCCAGAAGGTTACACTTGTGACCTACAGAAAAAGAAGTGTATAAAGGAAGGATCAAACCAGGTCACAGAATGGCTGACAAGTGTCCAGTCTACTGCGTTGTCTGTCCAGAATGTGGTTTGTCCGGATGGAAAATCTGAATGTCCAACAGGGAATACATGTTGTCTTGGAAAAGAAGGGACATATGGATGCTGCCCATTACCAAATGTAGGTTGTGAATTGCCAATTCCATAAAGGTTGTTAAAAAGATTTTTTGTTGTTAAGGTACAGTAGACAGGTGGCACTCTTGACTTTCACCTATACAACTGGGGTTCCATTCCCTGACATTAAAAGGTGCATTATGCATGATTTTCCTCCTGGTAATTGTTCAACATTTGTAAAAAGAATCAATATTGTATCAGTACCAGTTCTTCTTATAATTTCTTGTCAAGGCCATAACTCGTAGTTTGTTGAAAATATGTTGATGACGCATGGAGGATACTTAAATCACCTAATGTGCATTGCACTCTTATTAGGTGACTTCGGAAATTTGGTCTGGAGCATTATTGGGCAAAGGAGATCTTATTGTGTAAAAATGGAGGATGTGGCTCCCCAGGGGTGGAGGGGCAGGGTCCAGTAGGGGAAGTAGCAGTTAATCATTTGAAATGCTACTGGTCCTGAATGACTGAATGGATTTTGATGAATTTTCGTTAGGAGTATCATTTGGTAAAAAGAGATTTTTTCTCGCGAAATTTCAAAAATCACCCCAAATCACATAAAAGCTCATGTAATAGCACTGTAATCAAATGATTGGTCAAAAAACGAAAGTGAAGAGAAATCAAAGAGAAAACATAGGTAAAGCATATAAAAGCAACTATCAGATCAACCACATATCTGAGATCATTTCCTGGATGTTAAATCCCATGGTTTTGGTCAAATTAACTGGAATTTTAAAAATCTTCTCAAGCCCCAAATTTGGTAGAATCAAATACTCTTCATAGATGGGAAGATCTCAAGGTGATTTATCAAAATTGTAAATTTCATGGCCCATAGGTTTCATGTTTCTTCATTTTATGCAGGGAAATCACATTTTAATGGAAATGATTCAAATTCAGTTAGAATTGTGAGGAGGGGCGAATCAATACTACTATTTACATTGGAACTGTTTGAAAACACTTTGTAAATACATAGGAGAGTTGAATGTTTAAGACTCAGGTGACCCTTAAGCATAAGGCCCATGGACCTCTTGTTTAAATTGTTCTGAAAAGTTGATGTTTGTAATATTAAATGGGAATAGATTAAATTATCTGATCGTTTTTCAGTTCTACATAGTGGGGGATTGAGTAACTTGTTATCTCTCATGGATATCTAGCATTCTTATTCTCATTAAAGAAGGGCTCAACAATATGTCTTAGATATTTTAGGATTGAATTATTTAAATTTTTCAACATTAGTACTAGCTTAATTTTGGTGTTTTCAGGGGTTGACACTAAAATCATCATCATGACAGACCACTGGGCTGCTAGGTCTTGAAATGATCGAGGCAGTCGGGCTGTCTTAAGCATCCAGCCATAAATGTAGGCCTTCTAGGGCTTGACCCCCAACCCTGAGAAATATTTGTTTGATTCCAGAATTTTAGAAGCAATTTCCTTCATTTTGGTTCATTCTGAGCATAAATTAGATATTACTCCATGGAGTTTTAAAAGTTTTGAAAAATAATTTTTTTGAAGTAAATGAAGAAAACTTTGACTATAAATATGTATTTTGCTGAAAATGGTGGCAGCCCACTGGGCTGCTGGTCTGGACATTCAGGCAGCCGACCAAATTCCAAACAGCCAAGGGCTGCTGGGCTAATGTTGGTGTCAGTCCCTGGTTTTCGTCTACAATTAAGAGATTCAATACTATATTAGTTTCTGCATAAATCTTATTGTGTAATTTCCCTCTTCTCAATCCTATAATTAAGTCCCCCATACGAAGAGGAGGACTTATTGGTTTTGCTCCGAAACGAAATGGAGTCTTCTGATTGGTTGAAATAGATATTGTCCGCATTGTAGGTACATCATGGAACACCGGTCACCCTTGTAACCTCACTTCCACATTTTAACAAAACGGCCACCATTTCCTGGCCTCTGATTGGTCCAAATTTACTTATAGTCAGATTTTGATGAAATTTGGTATGTATCATGTGACACCGGTCTCTCTCGTAACCTCACTTTCACTTTTTAACAAAATGGCCACCATTTCCTGGTCTCTGATTGGTCTAAATTTACATAGTCTGATTTTGATGAAATTTGGTATGTACATGTAGGTACATCATGGGACACCAGCAACACTCGTTATCTCACCTTCATATTTTAACAAAATGGCTGCCATTTCCAGGCCTCTGATTGGTCTAAATTTAGATAATGTCCAATTTTGATGAAATTTGGTATGTAGGGGTATTATGGGACTGCAAAATCAAATGAATGGTTTTCGTTACCATAGCAACCAAACAGAAGCTTCTGATTGGTTGAAATTTAGATGTTGTTCAATTTCAATGAAGTTTGGTATATAGGGATATTGAGGGATGCCAAAGATAATGGTGCGACTTTTGGGGTGTTTGGGGGACTTGTTACTCTATGTGTCTCTAATTGAATGGATTCTAGAATATTTTGATTTTGATTAATTGGTACAGTGATCCAATACAATATACCCAATATCATCATAGTTCATGAATGTTCATGAACTTTTTCATTCATGAAATCATCATAGTTCATGAATGTTCATGAACTTTTTCATTCATGACAATTCATGATTAGTTCATGAATATTCATGAACTTAAAACTATGATGAATACTCATGAACTTTTTCATTCATGACAATTCATGATTAGTTCATGAATATTCATGAACTTAAAACTATGATGAATGTTCATGAATGAAATATTTCACGAACCATTCATTAATCCTGAAATGAAGATTTTCATTCATAAAATCATCATATTTCATGAATATTTATGAATTATTCTATTCATGATAATTCATGAGTTATGAACTTATTTAGAAAATGAATTTGCATGCATTTTACCACTTAATTTCATCAAAGTTTGTCATGAACTGTATCACTATGCATGTTTGACAATATCCTTGTAGTCCTTCCATTAAAAATTGCATT
Source organism: Pecten maximus (assembly GCF_902652985.1). NCBI lineage: Eukaryota > Metazoa > Mollusca > Bivalvia > Pectinida > Pectinidae > Pecten > Pecten maximus. Next base: position 17,770,077 of record NC_047029.1, read on the forward strand.
CAAATGGATCCATCACTTGTTTCAAAATTCATAACTGCTTGAAATGAGTATATTTACACAATCATTTGGATGGAAAATCCTTTTAATATTCTTCAGATAAGAGTGATTTATTTTCATTATTGCATTAATTCTCATTGCACATATGATGTGTGTTTGAACAATTTAGTTAAATGGGCAATGTAATTTAAGAAATGCCAAAGCTGTTTGAATATGATGTGCACATGTAAATTTAGGTCACATGAATGGTGATTGATTTTAAGTTAATTCTTACCTATAAACAGGTTGACATATTTCCAGAGTTGAATATTTCATTTCCTGGTAGTGTTGTATTGATCATGAAGCAGGTATGAAAGATAAACACTTGCCTTCTTTTGTAAAATAACATGTTATTCATCTCTGTGAGAAAAGCCTCATGGCTGCCATGTATTGGAACTCTCCTGCTAGAAGTTTTTGGGCGGGAAAAATTTGGCGGGAAATTTGAAGTTTTCTTATTGTTTCCTTATTCTTCTTTAAGCAAACATCAAAATTGTAATATAGACATGGCATTCAATTTAAAACTTTTTAGATATTCAGTTTGTTATTCAATTTAAAATGTAAGGTATTTTTTTATTCAAGAAAATGTTCAATTTTAAAGTCAAATTCTCATTCATTAAAATTCTTCAAAATTCATTACTATTTGATTCATTTTGATGAATTTTAATGACTATCATCAATGCATGAAAATTCATGAATAGTTCATAATCACATAAAATTCTCATTCATCAAAGTTCTTCAAAATTCATTATCAACTGTTTTTACTATTTCATTCATTTTGATGAATTTTAATGAATATCATCTATGCATGAAAGTTCATGAATAGTTCATAATCACATATGATGAACTATCATGAATCTTAATGAATTTGTAAAATTATTCATAAAAGTTCATGAAGAGTTCATGAGAGGTATTTGATGAATATTCATGAACATTTTTTCTTGAATCAAAAACTTACAGTATTCTTGAAAGTTCATGAATGATTCATGAACTCATGAACATTCATGAACTCATGAATATCATCTCGCAGAAGTCTTGGTGGACTCCTGTTTTATGTCCTTAAATAATATTGAATACTTTCCTGTCTGAAAGATAATGTTTGAACCATGATTGTAAAACATTCCCCTTTCTTCCATAAGATTTTAACTCTTATACATAGAGGATATCTAACAGTGTCTTCAGTAATACCAAATATATTTCACGAGTGGGGCTAATATTTTGATATTTGTCACGAGTGCTCAGCACGAGTGATAAATATCAAAATATTAGCCACACGAGTGAAATATATTTGGTATTACTGAAGACACCGTTAGATATTCTGTTTATTACATTTTTTATCAACGAAAAATCTACCCCATATGCTAACTAGGCCTGCAGATGTAAACAAAAAAAGTAGTTCCCCCTGTCCAGGTGCTGACATATATGTCGGGCTTTCTGATTGGTCAATTATTTTGGTATTTTCTAATCATTAATTTGATTGGTCCAATCAGCAAAAGTGATATTTTTCACTAGTGAAAAATATCACTTTTATAGAATGAATAATTTTTGATATTTCACTGGTAAAAATGTAATAAAAAACTCTATTTAACACTTTACTGATATCACAAAATACAAATCTGATTTCATTATTTCTGTCCAAATAATTTATAATGGTGTCATATATTACTAGTAACAGATTTGGTCTTTGGTAAGAAGCCAGAATGGTGCTTTGTTGTTATTTCACAATCTTTCAGGTAATTAAACATATATTTAAAAATGACATTTTCAAAAATTTTATTGAAACAAGATGTAATTAATATTGAAAGGTAATTAGTAACATTTTTATCAGAACTTTTGCCTTGATATCATGACTGTTTTCTGTGCAAATGGTACAATGACTGTTCCTAGAGCCATGTTACATAAGAGTTTGAGAGGTTGTATTAGTGAAGGGGATATTTATAATATATCGAGGATATCTAACAGTGTCTTCAGTAATACCAAATATATTTCACGAGTGGGGGTAATATTTTGATATTTTTCACGAGTGCGCAGCACGAGTGAAAAATATCAAAATATTAGCCACACGAGTGAAATATATTTTGTTTTACTGAAGACACTGTTAGATATTCTGCTTATTACATTTTTTATCAACGAAAACCCTACCCCGTATGCTAACTAGGACTACAGCGATAATTTGTAAACAAAAAAAGTAGTTCCCCCTGTCCAGGTGCTGACATATATGTCAGGCTTTCTGATTGGTCTATTATTTTGGTATTTTCTAATCATTAATTTGATTGGTCAAATCAGCGAAAGTGATATTTTTCACTAGTGAAAAATATGATATTCTTCACTAGTGAAAAATATCACTTTTATAGAATGAATAATTTTTGATATTTCACTGGTAAAAATGTAATAAAAGGTATTATGTAACCTAGACAGGGTGGCTTTTAAGGTCACCTGAGACCGTCTCAAGTGACCAGTACGTATTCTAATCGCCCATAATTGTCCATCGTGCGTCATCTGTCCTTAAACAATTTACATTTTACAATTCCTTCTAACCTGGTTAACATTATCAGCATAAGATGATAGTTTGATGGTATGCACATGTTGGCTCTGACTGAACCCCTGGGGGTGATGGGTGAGGCAGCAAAAAAGACATCTTCTCAACACCCAAATACAGTGGAATCAAATGGATATGTCTTAATATGCTTTACCAAAATTGTGAATTTCTTGACCCTTGGGTCTCATGGTCCCCTTGGGAGGAGATAAATTTACTACAGTTTATAATTAATGAGAAATCATATTTTTGACTATCATTTGTTTGATTTGTATTGGAATTCATTGACAGTTTGATGGTATGCACATATTGGCCCTGACTGACCCCCTGGGCTGATGGGTGGAGCCAAAAAATGTCAAATTAAGTTATTAACTGAAATATTTCAAAACTCTGGTGACCATTAAGGCCTATGGGCCTAACACTTGTTAATTTTAAGTGGAAATAGTTTATATTTGATGTGTTATTCAGAAATAGTGAAACTTTCTAATTTAATGGGAAGTTATTTTCAAATGGAGTAAGGGTTCTAGATTTGCAGTCGAAGTTGATATTGAGCTGAAATAGCTGTTAATTAAGGCACTTGGCCTTATCAAATTGATGGTGTATAAAAAAGTATTTACACTGCATAATTTTAATAGTATTCTAGTTTTTTAGCTCACCTGCCCAAAGGGCAAGTGAGCTTATGCTGTGGTGTGACATCTGTCGTCTGTCTGTCCGGCTGTCCGTCTGAATGTGAATACTTTGTATGTGTTATATAGTTAGAATATGTACCAATGTGACCTTCATTCAAGGTCACATTGGTCCAATAGGCTATAATCTTCTAACAACTTTTTCTCAATAACCAAGAGGCCCAGAGACTTGATATTAGGCCTTTAGCATGCTGGGGCAAAAGGCTACCAAGTTTGTTAAAAAAACTTTGACTGCAAATATAGAACCTTGACCTACATTCAAGGTCACAGGGTGAAATAGGCTTAAATCTTTAAACAATGATTATATATATATGCAATAGCCAAGTGTCACCAAGACCTGATATTAGGCCAATAGTATGCTGGAATGAAGGACTAGAAAATTTATTGACATAAATAAACCTAGCTTTCAATGATATTTGAATGAAATTGTTATCAGCATAGTATCTGTTGAAATGACCTCAATCAACTTTTAATTTGCTGTAGAGCCAGGTGAGCGATACAGGCCCATTGGGCCTCTTGTGAAAAAAACATCCAAAATTACAGGAAACACTTCATGATGATGATACTTTGTTAAATAGGCTGTTTGCTGTCCAGATGAAAAGCATTGCTGCAAGGAGAATACAAAATGTGATTCAACATCCCATAAGTGTTTACAGAGTAATGGTCTGTTGACGGACTCATTTGAGAAATCAGAGAGCCAGCCTGTGGTTAGATCATCTAACACCATTTGTCCTGATGGACAGTCCCATTGTCCAGACGGAAGTACATGCTGTGCAGTGGCCGGTGGTAGCTACGGATGCTGCCCATTACCAAATGTAAAACATGTTTATAAGTACTCTATATACATGTATTCTTAAATAAACCCCCGGACCCCTATTGTAAAGGTTTTAGTATTAATATCTTAATTTATTCTTAAATAAACCCCCTCCCCTATTGCAAAGGTTTTAGTATTAGAATTTTATTAGGTCACCTGAGACAAAGTCTCAAGTGACCTATTCTAATCCCCTTTTGTCTGTCGTCGTGCGTCGTGCGTCGTTCGTCCGTAAACAATTTACATTTTCGACTTCTTCTCCAAAACCTCTAAACTAAATTCAATGAAATTTGGCTGGAAGCTTCTATGGCTAAAGGTCAACCAAAATTGTGAATTATATGGTCCCCAACCCCCAGGGGCCTGAGGGGCAGGGCTAAAATGGGTTAAATTGACTACAATTTCAAAAATCTTCTTGGGCTACATTGAAGCCTGTAGCATGCTGGGGTGAAGGGCTACCAAGTTTGTTCAAATAAATGACCTTGACCTTCATTCAAGGTCACATAGGTCAAATAGACTATAATCTTCAAACGACTTCTTCTTTATAACCAAGAGGCCCAGGGACTTGATATTGGGCCTATAGCAGGCTGGGTTGAAGGGCTATCAAATTTGATCAAAAAAATGACCTTGACCTTCATTCAAGGTCAATTGGGTCAAATAGGCTATAATCTTCAAATGACTTCTCAATAACCAAGAGGCCCAGGGACTTGATATTAGGCCTGTAGCATGCTGGGGTGAAGGGCTACCAAGTTTGTTCAAATAAATGACCTTGACCTTCATTCAAGGTCACATAGGTCAAATAGACTATAATCTTCAAACGACTTCTTCTTTATAACCAAGAGGCACAGGGACTTGATATTGGGCCTGTAGCAGGCTGGGTTGAAGGGCTATCAAATTTGTTCAAAAAAATGACCTTGACCTTCATTCAAGGTCAATTGGGTCAAATAGGCTATAATCTTCAAATGACTTCTCAATAACCAAGAGGCCCAGGGACTTGATATTAGGCCTGTAGCATGCTGGGGTGAAGGGTTACCAAGTTTGTTCAAATAAATGACCTTGACTTTCATTCAAGGTCACAGGGGTCAAATAGGCTATAATCTTCAAACAACTTCTTCTCAATAACCAAGAGGCCCAGGGACTTGATATTGGGCCTGTCTGTAGCACGCTGGGGTGAAGGGCTACCAAGTTTGTTCAAACAAATGACCTTGACCTTCATTCAAGGTCAATTGGGTCAAATAGGCTATAATCTTCAAATGACTTCTTCTCAATAACCAAGAGGCCCAGGGACTTGATATTGGGCCTGTAGCATGCTGGGGTGAAGGGCTACCAAGTTTGTTCAAATAAATGACCTTGATCTTCATTCAAGGTCACATGGGTCAAATAGGCTATAATCTTCAAACAACTTCTGAATAACCAAGAGACCCAGGGACTTGATATTGGGCCTGTAGCATTTTGGGGTGAAGGGCTTCCAAGTTTATTCAAATAAATGACCTTGAACTTCATCCAAGGTCACATGGGTCAAATAGGCTATAATCTTCAAACAACTTCTCAATAACCAAGAGGCCCAGGGACTTGATATTGGGCCTGTCTGTAGCATGCTGGGGTGTAGGGCTACCAGGTTTGTTCAAATGAATGACATTGACCTACATTCAAGGTCATAGGGGTGAAATATTTTTAAATCTTGCGATAGCCAAGAGTCACCAAGCCCCAATATTAGGCCAATAGTATGCTGGAATGAAGGACTAGAAAATAGATTGACATGAATAAACCTAGCTTACCCTGATATTTGAATAAATTTGTTATCGGCATAGTATCTGTAGAAATGTCCTCAATCAACTGCAAATTTGCTGTAGAGCCAGGTGAGCGATACAGGCCCATTGGGCCTCTTGTTGTTAATTCAATATTGAACATGTACAAAGTAAGTACATGTACATTGAAACCTCATTTAACGACTACCGCAAATTACGACCACCCCGCTATTTTACGAGGGCTTTTTCAGCCCATTATTTTTCTCTATATTGTTTTGTTTTGGTCGCTTCAGTAATCCCGTTATTCCGTATTACGATTACTTCTGAAATTTACAAAGACGACTAATTAACGTTGATTGATCGCATTATTGCGACCTGTTAGTTTTAGTCACCCGGACAAAGTTGATGTTTTTGTGTCTCTCGTTTGATAACACAGGCGGTTTGCTGTGCCGATGACAAGCACTGCTGTCCCGAAAACTACAAATGTGACACTGGTTCAGGAACATGTACGAAAAATAACGGCATGTCCATGGAATGGCTTTTGAAAACAGAAAGCCAACCTACAGCTAGATCACCTGATGTCATTTGTCCTGATGGACGTTCTCAGTGTCCATCTGGTGACACGTGCTGTAAAGTGGGAGAGAACAAATACGGATGCTGCCCTCAGCCGAATGTAAGTAATACTATTATTGTATGTAGATATGTATTTGAATACTTCTAATTCTCTGTAAGCTACTGTAAACGTGTTAAGTTGATGTTTAATCTTGGAGACAAAATAATGCGGATTTGAACCTCCTTCTCATTGCGCAAGTTCATGTCCACGCCAATACTTTGTAAGTTACTGTAAACTTACTTAATGTAGGTACAGCTCTAACATTTTTAGCTCACCTGCCCGAAGGGCAAGTGAGCTTATGCCGTGGTGCGGGGTCCGTCGTCCGGCCGTCCGGCCGGCGTCAACTTTTCATTTAAACAACTTCTTCTCAATAACCAAGAGGCCCAGGGACTTGATATTGGGCCTGTAGCATGCTGGGGTGAAGGGTTACCAAGTTTGTTCAAATAAATGACCTTGACTTTCATTCAAGGTCACAGGGGTCAAATAGGCTATAATCTTCAAACAACATCTTCTCAATAACCAAGAGGCCCAGGGACTTGATATTGGGCCTGTCTGTAGCACGCTGGGGTGAAGGGCTACCAAGTTTGTTCAAACAAATGACCTTGACCTTCATTCAAGGTCAATTGGGTCAAATAGGCTATAATCTTCAAATGACTTCTTCTCAATAACCAAGAGGCCCAGGGACTTGATATTGGGCCTGTAGCATGCTGGGGTGAAGGGCTACCAAGTTTGTTCAAATAAATGACCTTGATCTTCATTCAAGGTCACATGGGTCAAATAGGCTATAATCTTCAAACAACTTCTGAATAACCAAGAGACCCAGGGACTTGATATTGGGCCTGTAGCATTTTGGGGTGAAGGGTTACCAAGTTTGTTCAAATAAATGACCTTGACTTTCATTCAAGGTCACATGGGTCAAATAGGCTATAATCTTCAAACAACTTCTCAATAACCAAGAGGCCCAGGGACTTGATATTGGGCCTGTCTGTAGCATGCTGGGGTGAAGGGCTACCAAGTTTGTTCAAATAAATGACCTTGACCTTCATTCAAGGTCACATGGGTCAAATAGGCTATAATCTTCAAACAACTTCTGAATAACCAAGAGACCCAGGGACTTGATATTGGGCCTGTAGCATTTTGGGGTGAAGGGCTTCCAAGTTTATTCAAATAAATGACCTTGAACTTCATCCAAGGTCACATGGGTCAAATAGGCTATAATCTTCAAACAACTTCTCAATAACCAAGAGGCCCAGGGACTTGATATTGGGCCTGTCTGTAGCATGCTGGGGTGTAGGGCTACCAGGTTTGTTCAAATGAATGACATTGACCTACATTCAAGGTCATAGGGGTGAAATGTTTTTTAATCTTGCGATAGCCAAGAGTCACCAAGCCCCAATATTAGGCCAATAGTATGCTGGAATGAAGGACTAGAAAATAGATTGACATGAATAAACCTAGCTTACCCTGATATTTGAATAAATTTGTTATCGGCATAGTATCTGTAGAAATGTCCTCAATCAACTGCAAATTTGCTGTAGAGCCAGGTGAGCGATACAGGCCCATTGGGCCTCTTGTTGTTAATTCAATATTAAACATGTACAAAGTAAGTACATGTACATTGAAACCTCATTTAACGACTACCGCAAATTACGACCACCCCGCTATTTTACGAGGGCTTTTTCAGCCCATTATTTTTCTCTATATTGTTTTGTTTTGGTCGCTTCAGTAATCCCGTTATTCCGTATTACGATTACTTCTGAAATTTACAAAGACGACTAATTAACGTTGATTGATCGCATTATTGCGACCTGTTAGTTTTAGTCACCCGGACAAAGTTGATGTTTTTGTGTCTCTCGTTTGATAACACAGGCGGTTTGCTGTGCCGATGACAAGCACTGCTGTCCCGAAAACTACAAATGTGACACTGGTTCAGGAAGATGTACGAAAAATAACGGCATGTCCATGGAATGGCTTTTGAAAACAGAAAGCCAACCTACAGCTAGATCACCTGATGTCATTTGTCCTGATGGACGTTCTCAGTGTCCATCTGGTGACACGTGCTGTAAAGTGGGAGAGAACAAATACGGATGCTGCCCTCAGCCGAATGTAAGTAATACTATTATTGTATGTAGATATGTATTTGAATACTTCTAATTCTCTGTAAGCTACTGTAAACGTGTTAAGTTGATGTTTAATCTTGGAGACAAAATAATGCGGATTTGAACCTCCTTCTCATTGCGCAAGTTCATGTCCACGCCAATACTTTGTAAGTTACTGTAAACTTACTTAATGTAGGTACAGCTCTAACATTTTTAGCTCACCTGCCCGAAGGGCAAGTGAGCTTATGCCGTGGTGCGGGGTCCGTCGTCCGGCCGTCCGGCCGGCGTCAACTTTTCATTTAAACAACTTCTTCTCAATAACCAAGAGGCCCAGGGACTTGATATTGGGCCTGTAGCATGCTGGGGTGAAGGGTTACCAAGTTTGTTCAAATAAATGACCTTGACTTTCATTCAAGGTCACAGGGGTCAAATAGGCTATAATCTTCAAACAACATCTTCTCAATAACCAAGAGGCCCAGGGACTTGATATTGGGCCTGTCTGTAGCACGCTGGGGTGAAGGGCTACCAAGTTTGTTCAAACAAATGACCTTGACCTTCATTCAAGGTCAATTGGGTCAAATAGGCTATAATCTTCAAATGACTTCTTCTCAATAACCAAGAGGCCCAGGGACTTGATATTGGGCCTGTAGCATGCTGGGGTGAAGGGCTACCAAGTTTGTTCAAATAAATGACCTTGATCTTCATTCAAGGTCACATGGGTCAAATAGGCTATAATCTTCAAACAACTTCTGAATAACCAAGAGGCCCAGGGACTTGATATTGGGCCTGTAGCATTTTGGGGTGAAGGGCTTCCAAGTTTATTCAAATAAATGACCTTGAACTTCATCCAAGGTCACATGGGTCAAATAGGCTATAATCTTCAAACAACTTCTCAATAACCAAGAGGCCCAGGGACTTGATATTGGGCCTGTCTGTAGCATGCTGGGGTGTAGGGCTACCAGGTTTGTTCAAATGAATGACATTGACCTACATTCAAGGTCATAGGGGTGAAATATTTTTTAATCTTGCGATAGCCAAGAGTCACCAAGCCCCAATATTAGGCCAATAGTATGCTGGAATGAAGGACTAGAAAATAGATTGACATGAATAAACCTAGCTTACCCTGATATTTGAATAAATTTGTTATCGGCATAGTATCTGTAGAAATGTCCTCAATCAACTGCAAATTTGCTGTAGAGCCAGGTGAGCGATACAGGCCCATTGGGCCTCTTGTTGTTAATTCAATATTGAACATGTACAAAGTAAGTACATGTACATTGAAACCTCATTTAACGACTACCGCAAATTACGACCACCCCGCTATTTTACGAGGGCTTTTTCAGCCCATTATTTTTCTCTATATTGTTTTGTTTTGGTCGCTTCAGTAATCCCGTTATTCCGTATTACGATTACTTCTGAAATTTACAAAGACGACTAATTAACGTTGATTGATCGCATTATTGCGACCTGTTAGTTTTAGTCACCCGGACAAAGTTGATGTTTTTGTGTCTCTCGTTTGATAACACAGGCGGTTTGCTGTGCCGATGACAAGCACTGCTGTCCCGAAAACTACAAATGTGACACTGGTTCAGGAAGATGTACGAAAAATAACGGCATGTCCATGGAATGGCTTTTGAAAACAGAAAGCCAACCTACAGCTAGATCACCTGATGTCATTTGTCCTGATGGACGTTCTCAGTGTCCATCTGGTGACACGTGCTGTAAAGTGGGAGAGAACAAATACGGATGCTGCCCTCAGCCGAATGTAAGTAATACTATTATTGTATGTAGATATGTATTTGAATACTTCTAATTCTCTGTAAGCTACTGTAAACGTGTTAAGTTGATGTTTAATCTTGGAGACAAAATAATGCGGATTTGAACCTCCTTCTCATTGCGCAAGTTCATGTCCACGCCAATACTTTGTAAGTTACTGTAAACTTACTTAATGTAGGTACAGCTCTAACATTTTTAGCTCACCTGCCCGAAGGGCAAGTGAGCTTATGCCGTGGTGCGGGGTCCGTCGTCCGGCCGTCCGGCCGGCGTCAACTTTTCATTTAAACAACTTCTTCTCAATAACCAAGAGGCCCAGGGACTTGATATTGGGCCTGTAGCATGCTGGGGTGAAGGGTTACCAAGTTTGTTCAAATAAATGACCTTGACTTTCATTCAAGGTCACAGGGGTCAAATAGGCTATAATCTTCAAACAACATCTTCTCAATAACCAAGAGGCCCAGGGACTTGATATTGGGCCTGTCTGTAGCACGCTGGGGTGAAGGGCTACCAAGTTTGTTCAAACAAATGACCTTGACCTTCATTCAAGGTCAATTGGGTCAAATAGGCTATAATCTTCAAACAACTGATAGCCATTGCTTTTTTGTATTCTATCGATTACAGGATAATAAAGCTATATGAAACCTCTATTATTTATTGTTCATTCTTCATAAGAGCATATAGAACATTCATACATGTGCTGAACTCAATTGACTTATAGAACATAAGTACAACCTTACAGTTTCACATATTCTCGTGTCTGTGGGTCATCGTATTCGAAATTCTCTGAAATTAAACTATTATTATTATGCTTTTGCTCTTTTTGAAGCAAGTTTGATTTAACACGTATGGCGATTGACTCTTCCGCAAATGTGCTATACTGTTAATGTACAATAAGGTCATAAGTTTACAGCCAGTATCAGCTTCTGTCCTTGGACGTCTCGTGTCCACGGTGACTCTAAATGAAACAAAAGATGCTAGGGCCTCGAATGGTACATGTAGTACATTGTTATAATGACTTTATTCGTAGGTAAATGCTAGTTATAATCTTTGATACCAATGGATAACTTATGTTACTTGACGTCAAGTTCACTACTTGACTTTAGTCATGTAAACTTTCATTGGCTCCGAGCTGATGGCTACATTTGGTAAGCTACCAAGTAAAGCTATTGCTGCGGTCATGGTCTCAGCTCTACAACCAAACACTTTCAATCCAGAAATTTTGGTAATAGATCAGGGCTTGAATCAGTTGGTAATGCTATCAGCTGTCAAAGCTAACCAATGTTCTAAGCTGCTCATCGAAGGTCAGTTTGTAATTAGCTAAATTGTCAAGAATATTTCTCAATACCAAGTATCCAAGGCTAATATTGGCATATTCGATCTGGAAAGGACCATATGCTTAGAATTGACCTTATGCTTGGCAGTGTACGGTCCAATACTCATTGTGACTGTTACAAAGCCTGGGCATTGTTTCTACATTCGAAATGCAAAGGGTTACATTGTTAAATAAAACCTCATTTAACGATCGGCAATAGGACACCCGGCTATTTTACGAATTTCAGCCCTTATTCATTACCAAGTGTTGATTTGGGCTTCATGTAATCGTGTTAAGTACTCAGTTTCAGACAACGACTTAACTTATGCTATTGGAACATGTCTTTATCCGGACAAATTTTTATGAGCCTGGTTGATTCACATGGGTATGCTGGTGATGGCAACTCATTGTCCAAAATACAATGATCACTTCAGGAACGATTGGAATAGCTGTAGCCATGGAACTTTTAAAACAGAAAGCAATATCCTGATGTGTACGGGACCAATTGTATTGAATAACCTTGAATGACAAGAACGTTCATAGGCTAATATAACATTTATAGAGCCATGACTGATTGCTGTGAGTGTGTGTAGGTAAGTTTGTTAAAGAATACATGTTGACCTCATCTAGAATAGTAATTTTATCTTGGATAGCTAATTACCTAATAGCCAATTTTGGAATGACGCTAGAAGTTGAATGATGAACTCCGAAGTCAAATTGCTTCCGCGTATTACTTTAATTCTCATTACCAAACAGGCTGGCGATAGGCCCCATGGGCTCTGTGTTCAGTTGACATTACAAAGTAAATTGCACTTGATTATTAACGGTCAAACGTAACCTCTATACAGCTTTTAACCATCTCCAAGTTATTGGCTTGATTCCTGATCCGTTTCGTGACGGCTTTAGTCATACTTTTCTATATTTAGTCATTGGGTAAATAGTTAATTCATACTCTAACGGCATCTTGAGGCAGACTGTAGGGTGAAGGTACAAGTTTGTCAAATAATGACCTGACTTTATTCAAGTCACAGGGCAATAGTATTTCAAACTCTCTAAACCAGAGGCCCGGTTAATTGGCTCGAGACGCTGGGTAAGGTACCAATTTGTACAAAATGACTTATCAATGTCAATTGGTAATAGCTAAATTTCATGACTTTTCCATAACCAGAGCCCGGACTGAATGGCTGTGCATCTGGGAATAAGTTTGTCAAAATGACTTATTCATTCAGGGTCAAAGCAAATTTAACAACTTCTGTAACCAAAGCCCAGGGACTGAATTGGGCTTTTACATTTGGGGGAAGGGCTTCAAGTTATTCAAATAATGACCTTGAATTCTAAGGTCAAGGGTCAGTTAATTTCAACAACTTCTAAACAAAGCCCAGGGACTTGATTGGCCTCGTAGTGCTGGAGTGTAGGGCTCACAGTTTGTTCAAATAATGATGATACATTAAGGTATAGGGTGAATATTTTTAATCTGGTACCAAGGTCACCGCCATTAGGCAATGACTGGATAAGGCTACGAAATAGTGCAGAATCCTACTTACCGTATTGACTAAACTTTATTAGGCATTCTGTAGAAATTATCAGGATTGCCCTTGAGCATGGCCCTGTAGCAGGCTGGTTAAGGTTATATATGTAATAATGCTGTCACAGGTCAACTCATTTAAACTACAATTACCACCATTTCAGGGCTTTATGGCCTATTTAGGGTAATGTTTTGGCTTTCTTAGTAATGCCGTATCCTTTCAGTACTTTGAAATTTGCAAAATCAAAACTTTGATGCATATTCAGGACATATTTGTCACCAGTTGATAGTTTATCTTCTTTAATAAACAGGCGGTTTGCTTGGCATGCTGTGTGCCAAAGCTACAAATGAATTTGAAACGAAATACGGCTGCCATGATGCTTTGAAAATGCATACAAGCTGTGAATGAGTCATTGTCCGATGACTTCTATTCCATGGGAACTGTTATGGAAGAAAAGGTGCCAACCAATTGTGAATATATTATGAATTATAACTTTTGTACAGATTAAACGGTTAGTTGATTAATTAGGCAAATTCGAAGTTAACCTCTCTCATCAAGTTATGCCGCATCTTGAATTCATGAACTTTGGTAAGTTAACGCAATTTTTAGCCACTACAGCATGGCTTATCCGTTTGGGTCAGTCGTCGTCCGTATTTACTTTATACAATCAAGCTACTACAGAGCCTGGCATGTGATGGGTCCAAGCTTGAATTAGTTACATGTTTTTACAAAGATCGGCTATATCCTGCAGGTCAGGTAAAGGCAATTTAACAGATTTTCAATGAAAGGCCCAGGTTGATTTGGCCAGTGAGCACGTGGGGTAGTAGCAATTTGTTCAAACAATACTTACTCAATCAGGTCCTTGGGCTAATAGGCTATGTTAATGAGGTTATGCACCAAGTTGTAAGATTAATATGCTCTTAGGTAAGGGTTAAAGGTACTTGTTCAAAATCTGATACCAATTCACATTCAATAGGCCAATTTCATAGCTCTGAATAACAAGAACCGGACTTTCCGTATTTTAGTTAATAGTTCAAGTAATCAATATGAATGCCTCCATGGCAATGGGTGAATTTCAGTCTCATAACCAAGCGGATGACTATTAGTCTTGTAATTCGGGCAGTACAAAAGTTGAAGATACATTGAAACCTATTACGTACAATATTTTTTATCGCATACTGATCCAATGCCTTTATCAGGCCCAATAGGTATGATGCTAAATTAGTTGAATGATTAACCTTATGGACTACCTTAATTAATTAACAATTGTATTAGTTGGCTAATTCGTATATTGTTCAGACTTGAATTTTTTTACATGAATACGTTAAGTCCATTGGACCTTTTTTTACAGATTGAATGTTGTAATAGTATAACTGATTTGCATAAGTTTCGAAACGATACACTTAAAGACACTGCCTATTTCGTCGTGACCGTTAATCCGATTCATCTTTCGTTTGGTAAACTGACGACAGCTCCTGAGATTTATTTGTTTGGATACTTCTGAAACTACAAGAATATTAAGTTGTAATGCATTGAACTGTTGATTAGTCCCAGCAAATGATTTGGTCTTCGTTGAACAAGGTTTCGGCATGAAAGCTACCTAAAACTAATGTACGTACTGTCGATGTACGAAATTTCGAGTCCATGAAGCTTAGCAAACAGGCATCTAGTGCGAGCCTTTCAATGCTTCACTGTCCATCATAGGTCACTAGGTAATGAAAATTAGCAGTGCCTCGAAGTAGTAATTTTAGATAATTGTATTGACATTTCCTTTCAGGTAATTCAATGTAATCTTAAATTTGTTTCATACCAGAGCCAGATCGATTTGACCTTCTTGGCGGTAATGACTCCATTATTAAATACTGTAAATTATAGGCATGGCAATTTTAGTCCAGCCAAGGGAGTGTTATGCGGGCGGTTCAGAGTGTCCGGCTACGGCCGGGTCAAGTTAAACAATTTTTCAATAACCAGAGCTTTCAGTACATGGTGCCATGTAATTGGTAGTCGCTTTTAAGAACTGGACTGTATTGCAGAAGGGTGTGGACTTTTTCAATAAAGTCTAGTTAAGTACAGGTATTGAGGCATTTAAAAATGTCAAGTACAAGTGTCCACGATTTGCCTTAGTATGGCTGGATAGTAAGCCAGAGCTAAAAGACCTTTATTCAAGGATGACATTGATCTTCAATCGTCAATTACAAGCCAGTACTTAAGTATGCGGGTATGGTCTAAAATTTTGCATAATAACTTCTATTCATTCGTGGGTAAGCATTTCAAATACAATTGTCAATAATAGGTCCAGGCTAATTGGTTTTGTAGGTTCAAGGTTCAATAACCAAGACCCAGTTTTGGCTAGCACTGGGTAGGTTACCAATTTTCAAAAACTTATTATGTTCAATGGACATGGTAATAGGCTATACTTCAAATCTTCGAAACAGCAGGTCATGATATTGGGCCTTTGACAGGTGAAAGGGACGTTTTGTTACAAACTTACTCCCTAATATTAGCCAATTGATGGGTCTGAGCAAATTAAGACTTTAATAAACCACACCCGTTGATATGGCTTGTTCTGGGTAGGCTAACAGTTTTGTCAACTGAACTTGACTCTGCAAGGACATGGTCAATCCCTGGGCCTGGTAATTTCCAACTTATACCAATGTATGAATATGATAATGTTGAATAACTGCAGTTGACTAATACGCTTAAGGGGTTAGTATTATTTTCAAAACAAATTTTTTGCCTAGGTACGGCAAGGCATATTTATCAAACTTACAACAAGTAAGTATTGAAATTGCTCTACTGGCAGGCAATTTTTCACGTTCAAGGGCGGTTTTCAAGCTCTGGGGGAAATTTTTTGTGTAACAATCCAGCCCATTTAGGCAATAAGAAGATGAATAAGATTGAATGAAAACCAACTACATTTCGATATTTGGTATTGTCCAATAGTACTGAGTTTCTGAAGAAGTAGAGGGAGAAAGCCATGCTTGTTTCAGTCAATTATGATGTTGAATGTTTAAATGAAATTACATTACCAATACACCACCCTGTATTTTTATTTGGCAAATTGTTTCTTTTGATTGAGCTAATATGCCTATCTAATTACTTAAATTTACATGATTATAAGTTTTATCACTTCAATTGCTTGTTTGTGACGGTAATTGAGTTTTGTGCAATAACGGCGTTTACTTTCATTACGAAACAATTCCAACTACAAGTAGCAAGTTAATGGTTTACGATTTGCTGAATGGGCATACCTGTATGCTTTAAACTGATGTTCTTCAGGCAGGTCAACTAGTTTTGTCAGAAATTCTTCTCATCAAGCCCGGACTTGATTGCTGGTGTAACGTGGTAAGGTACCAATGTTCAAATACTTATTTAGTCTTAGTGAATAATTTCAATCTTTTAATGCTGTCAGATAATTAAAACCGAGCCATATGGATTTTGACCCTATGCGAGTGACTCAAGTTGATTCTTAATACTTACTTCTCAATGTACATGCTCTAATTTTATTACTAGCAAGGAATATATGGCCTGATGTGGGCCTGTCAGGTGGGTCAGGGTAACTATCTGTTCAAAATCTAATTGCATTCAAGTCAACTTGATAAAGGCAACTTAAATTTAATTTAATCAAGGGGCCAGGCTTGTATTGCTTGCGGCACCGGGTAAGGCGCCAATTTCATAAAGACTTCTTCATTAGGTCAATGGGTCAAATGCATAACTTTAAGACTCTTGGAATACCAAGTTGGATGGTGATTGGTTCCGTAGATAGAGTGAAGTACATAGTCAATGGCAAAGCCTATCTTAATAGTTCAACGGGTTAAGGCTATTTCAAACAAGTCTAGTATGAGCCCAGGTAAAGTTGGCTAGTACATTTTCGGGAAGGGTCCAGTTTATCAAATGTTGACATGTAATCCAAGGTCAAGGTAAATTACTTATATGTAAGGGACATTCAATACAAAGCTAGAACTTAATTGGCGCTGTATTGCTGGTAGGTTCCGGTTTAATAATGCCATTGATCATCAGGCCAAGGGTGAATATTTTTAATTTGAAGCAAGGTCTACCCAATAGTCCAAGGACTAATTATAGGGACTAGCAATGTTACAAAGTCCCAAGATGCCATAATTAATGATTTATGATAGATTTGAATGCCTCAATAATTCAAATTTGAGCCAATAGTAATGCAGAATTGCTGTTATCAATATTGAATAGTATAAACTATAGTAATAAAATTTTTAAATGAAGCAATTACATCCCCGCCTTTTAGTAGCATTTCACCCATTTTTTTTATTTATTTGCTTAATCCGTTATCTTACGATTCTTAAATTTCAATACGATAATTAACTTGATAACCCTTGCTTATTTGTTTTTAGTTATTCCGAAATTATTTTTGTTTTTTATAACCAGGGTTTGTGCTTGACTCTTCTAAACTCAAGTGACACAGTTTGATTTTTCGTTAAACAATTACAGCCTTGTTTGGGTTTGAAAACACTCAGTAACTTACTGATACCATATGGACGTTCAGTGTCCATAGAACATTCGTTATTGGAGAAAAAGGATCGCCTCCGAATGTAAGTTATATTGAATAGTGTATTTGAATTTCAATTTCTGTAAGTAGTAAATGTTAAGTTTGTTAATTGGAACAAATTATTGTTACTTTCTGATTCGCCAATTCGTCACGGACATTTGTAGTAACTTAATTATATTTGCTTAAATTTTTAGTCCTGCCCGAAGGGCAAATGAGCTTATGCCGTGGGCGGGGGCCTCGTCCGGGCCCTCCGGCCGGCGTAACTTTTTCATTTAAACACTTTTTCTCAATCCCAAAAGGCCCAGGACTTTATTTGGGCCTGTAGAGCGGGGGGGGAAAGGGTTACCAAATTTTTCAAATAAATACCTTGACTTTCATTCAAGGTCACAGGGGGGCAAAAAGGCTTAAATTTCAAACAACTTCTTCCCAATAACCCAAAAGCCCAGGGGCTTATTTGGGCCTGCGTGCACGCGGGGGGGAAGGGCTACCAAATTTTTTCAAACAATGACCTTGACCTTATTCAAAGGGCAATTGGGTCAAATAGGCTATAATCTCAAATGACTCTTCTCAATAACCAAAGGGGCCCGGGACTTTATAGGGGGCCCGAGCATGCTGGGGTGAAGGGTACCAAATTTGTTTAAAAATACCTTGATCTTCATTTAAGGGCAATGGGGTCAAATAGGCTAAATCTTCAAAAAAATTTTGAAAACCAAGAGACCCCGGGACTTTTAATTTTCTGTAGCATTTTGGGGGGAAGGGGGCCAAAATTTTTTCAAAAATACCTTGATTTTATTCAAAAGGGAAGGTCAATAGGCATAAACTTCAAAAACTTCTTCTCAATAAACCCAAAAGCCCCGGGGCTTGATATTTGGGGCCCGTTTAAACCCCCGGGGAAGGGCTCCAATTTTTTCAAAAAATGACCTTGACCCTTATTCAAAGGGGTTTTGGGCAAAGCTAAATCTTCAAAACTTTTTAAAAACCAAAAAACCCCGGGACTTTATATTGGGGCCCTTTGCTGCTGGGTGAAGGGTTTTCCAAATTTGTTCAAATAAATACCTTGCTAATTCAGGTCACAGGGTCAAAAAGGTATAATCTTCAACAACTTTAAAAACCAAAGGCCCAGGGACTTGATATTGGCCCGTGCCGCGGGGGGGGTCCCCAAATTTGTTCAAAAAAATGACCTTTACTTTTTTCAAGTCAAGGGTCAACTTTTAATCTTTTAAAACCTTCCTTTAACCAAGGGCCCCCGGGGATTGATATGGGGTGTACAGCGGGGGGAAGGGGGCCAAATTTGTTCAAAAAATGACCTTGACCCCTTTATTCGGTCAATGGGTCAAAAGGCTTTTTCTTCAAACCTCAAAAACCCGACCCAGGACTTGATTTTGGGGCTTACAGTGGGGGTGAAGGGGTACCAAGTTTTTCAAAAAAATGACCCTTGACTTCATTAAAGTCAATGGTCAAAGGCTATATCTTCAAAGAACTTCTATAACCAAGAGCCCGGGACTTGATTTGGGCCCAGCTTTTGGGGGGAAGGCTTCCAGTTTTCAAAAAATACCCTTTAACTTATCCCAAAGGGCACATGGTCAAATAGGCATAATCTTCAAAAAACTTCTAATAAACCAAAAGGCCCAGGGGCTTGATATTGGGCCTGTTGTAGCCCGGGGGGGAGGGTACCAGGTTTTTTCAAAAATGACTTGACCTCATTCGGTAAAGGGTAAATTTTTTTAAATTTCATATCCCCCCCCAAAGCCCAAACCCAAAATTGGGGGTAGATGCTGTGAAGGCTAAAAAGTTGCAAAAAATGACCGATTTTAATAAGTATGGCATAGTATCTTAAAATTCCTAATAAACCCAAAGAGACCCCGGGAGGAAAGGATTGGCCCTGGTTAATTCTTGAAATGTACAAAATTTTCATTCTGAAAA
Source organism: Pecten maximus (assembly GCF_902652985.1). Taxonomy (NCBI): domain Eukaryota; kingdom Metazoa; phylum Mollusca; class Bivalvia; order Pectinida; family Pectinidae; genus Pecten; species Pecten maximus. Next base: position 17,789,659 of record NC_047029.1, read on the forward strand.
CCTTGGGTCCCCAAATCCCGGGAAAGGGATTTTTACACCCCCTTTTCAGCCCAACTTTATTGGTTTTTTCCCTTAGAACCCCCTTTTGGGGTTAAGTACCGGTTTTCAAAACAAATAAATTTAACGCAATTCAGGTTTTGTCAAAAGTTAAATTTTTTGGCTTCTTTTTAACCCCCTTCCAGCCCGCTCCCAAAAACCCGGGGAAATGGTTAGGGGTGTACAAAATGGGTGGGAAGGCTTTTGAAAAAAAGAACCCCCTTGATCCCCACAGTCCTTTGGGTTTTTGTTTTTGGGGAATTCTGAATAAAAAAAAGACGCCCCGGAATTGAATAATTTGTAGGGTTTTTTTGTTTCCCGGCTTTCCAAAAGTTTTTCAAAAAAATACCTTTTTAACTCTTTTAATTCCCTTTGTCCCCCAAAAACTTTTAATTCTTAAACTTTTAATTAAACCAAAAAGCCAGGAGGGGAATGGGCTTTCCTGTCTCCGGGGGGGGGCTAAACCCTTTTTTTCAATAAAAGACCCAAAAGATTACTTCAGGGGGGAAGGGTTAAAATTTTTAAAAAAAACCCTTGATTTTCCAAGGGCCAGGGCAAAATATTCCAAAAAAATTTTCAAAAAAGACCCCAAAAAAAAATTGGGGTAAAACCTAGGGCTTAAAATGTTTTTAAAAAAATTTTTTTTTCGGCAATTGGTAAATGCCCTTAACTTTTTTAAAAATTTCTTTTTAACCGGGAGGGATTTAAGGGGCCCAGTGGGGGGGCTTGTTTGTTAAAAAAATATTGAAAAACAGGGTCAATAGGTAAATTTTTTAAAAAAACCTCTTTAACCGAACCGGGATTTAGGGCCAGTTTTAAGGGCTTTGTTTAAAAAAATTATTCCTTATTGGGTTTTTGGGCGGCTAAATTTTTAAACAACTTCTTCTCAATAACCAAGAGGCCCAGGGACTTGATATTGGGCCTGTAGCATGCTGGGGTGAAGGGTTACCAAGTTTGTTCAAATAAATGACCTTGACTTTCATTCAAGGTCACAGGGGTCAAATAGGCTATAATCTTCAAACAACTTCTTCTCAATAACCAAGAGGCCCAGGGACTTGATATTGGGCCTGTCTGTAGCACGCTGGGGTGAAGGGCTACCAAGTTTGTTCAAACAAATGACCTTGACCTTCATTCAAGGTCAATTGGGTCAAATAGGCTATAATCTTCAAATGACTTCTTCTCAATAACCAAGAGGCCCAGGGACTTGATATTGGGCCTGTAGCATGCTGGGGTGAAGGGCTACCAAGTTTGTTCAAATAAATGACCTTGATCTTCATTCAAGGTCACATGGGTCAAATAGGCTATAATCTTCAAACAACTTCTGAATAACCAAGAGACCCAGGGACTTGTTATTGGGCTGGTAGCATTTTGGGGTGAAGGGCTTCCAAGTTTATTCAAATAAATGACCTTGACTTTCATTCAAGGTCACAGGGGTCAAATAGGCTATAATCTTCAAACAACTTCTTCGCAATAACCAAGAGGCCCAGGGACTTGATATTGGGCCTGTCTGTAGCACGCTGGGGTGAAGGGTTACCAAGTTTGTTCAAATAAATGACCTTGACTTTCATTCAAGGTCACAGGGGTCAAATAGGCTATAATCTTCAAACAACTTCTTCTCAATAACCAAGAGGCCCAGGGACTTGATATTGGGCCTGTAGCATGCTGGGGTGAAGGGCTACAAAGTTTGTTCAAATAAATGACCTTGACCTACATTCAAGGTCACATGGGTCAAATAGGCTATAATCTTCAAACGACTTCTTCTCAATAACCAAGAGGCCCAGGGACTTGATATTGGGCCTGTAGCATGCAGGGGTGAAGGGCTACAAAGTTTGTTCAAATAAATGACCTTGACCTTCATTCAAGGTCACATGGGTCAAAGAGGCTATAGTCTTCAAACGACTTCTTCTCAATAACCAAGAGGCCCAGGGACTTGATATTGGGCCTGTAGCATGCTGGGGTGAATGGCTACAAACTTTGTTCAAATAAATGACCTTGGCCTTCATTCAAGGTCACATGGGTCAAATAGGCTATAATCTTCAAACGACTTATTCTCAAACACCAAGAGGCTCAGGTACTTGAGGTTGGGCCTGTCTGTAGCATGCTAGGGTGTAGGGCTACCAAGTTTGTTCAACTGAATGACATTGACCTACATTCAAGGTCACAGGGGTGAAATATTTTTAAATCTTGCCGTAGCCAAGAGTCACCAAGACCTGATATTAGGCCAAAAGTATGCTGGAATGAAGGACTAGAATATTTATTGACATGAATAAACCAAGCTTACTCTGATATTTGAATAAATTGGTTATCAGCATAGTATTTGTAGAAATGACCTCAATCAACTGCAAATTTGCTGTAGAGCCAGGTGAGCGATACAGGCCCATTGGGCCTCTTGTTGTTAATTCAATATTGAACATGTACAAAGTAAGTACATGTACATTGAAACCTCATTTAACGACTACCGCAAATTACGACCACCCCGCTATTTTACGAGCGCTTTTTCAGCCCATTATTTTTCTCTATATTTTGTTTTGGTCGCTTCAGTAATCCCGTTATTCCGTATTACGATTACTTCTGAAATTTACAAAGACGACTAATTAACGTTGATTGATCGCATTATTGCGACCTGTTAGTTTTAGTCACCCGGACAAAGTTGATGTTTTTGTGTCTCTCGTTTGATAACACAGGCAGTTTGCTGTGCCGATGACAAGCACTGCTGTCCACACGACTACAAATGTGACACTGGTTCAGGAAGATGTACGAAAAATAACGGCATGTCCATGGAATGGCTTTTGAAAACAGAAAGCAAACCTACAGCTAGATCAACTTATGTCATTTGTCCTGATGGACATTCTCAGTGTCCATCTGGTGACACGTGCTGTAAAGTGGGAGAGAACAAATACGGATGCTGCCCTCAGCCGAATGTAAGTAATACTATTATTGTATGTAGATATGTATTTGAATACTTCTAATTCTCTGTAAGCTACTGTAAACGTGTTAAGTTGATGTTTAATCTTGGAGACAAAATAATGCGGATTTGAACCTCCTTCTCATTGCGCCAGTTCATGTCCACGCCAATACTTTGTAAGTTACTGTAAACTTACTTAATGTAGGTACAGCTCTAACATTTTTAGCTCACCTGCCCGAAGGGCAAGTGAGCTTATGCCGTGGTGCGGGGTCCGTCGTCCGGCCGTCCGGCCGGCGTAAACTTTTCATTTAAACAACTTCTTCTCAATAACCAAGAGGCCCAGGGACTTGATATTTGGCCTGTAGCATGCTGGAGTGAAGGGTTACCAAGTTTGTTCAAATAAATGACCTTGACTTTCATTCAAGGTCACAGGGGTCAAATAGGCTATAATCTTCAAACAACTTCTTCTCAATAACCAAGAGGCCCAGGGACTTGATATTGGGCCTGTCTGTAGCATGCTGGGGTGAAGGGCTACCAAGTTTGTTCAAACCAATGACATTGACCTACATTCAAGGTCATAGGGGTGAAATATTTTTAAATCTTGCGATAGCCAAGAGTCACCAAGCCCCAATATTAGGCCAATAGTATGCTGGAATGAAGGACTAGAAAATAGATTGACATGAATAAACCTAGCTTACCCTGATATTTGAATAAATTTGTTATCAGCATAGTATCTGTAGAAATGTCCTCAATCAACTGCAAATTTGCTGTAGAGCCAGGTGAGCGATACAGGCCAATTGGGCCTCTTGTTGTTAATTCAATATTGAACATGTACAAAGTAAGTACATGTACATTGAAACCTCATTTAACGACTACCGCAAATTACGACCACCCCGCTATTTTACGAGCGCTTTTTCAGCCCATTATTTTTCTCTATATTGTTTTGTTTTGGTCGCTTCAGTAATCCCGTTATTCCGTATTACGATTACTTCTGAAATTTACAAAGACGACTAATTAACGTTGATTGATCGCATTATTGCGACCTGTTAGTTTTAGTCACCCGGACAAAGTTGATGTTTTTGTGTCTCTCGTTTGATAACACAGGCGGTTTGCTGTGCCGATGACAAGCACTGCTGTCCACACGACTACAAATGTGACACTGGTTCAGGAAGATGTACGAAAAATAACGGCATGTCCATGGAATGGCTTTTGAAAACAGAAAGTCAACCTACAGCTAGATCAACTTATGTCATTTGTCCTGATGGACATTCTCAGTGTCCATCTGGTGACACGTGCTGTAAAGTGGGAGAGAACAAATACGGATGCTGCCCTCAGCCGAATGTAAGTAATACTATTATTGTATGTAGATATGTATTTGAATACTTCTAATTCTCTGTAAGCTACTGTAAACGTGTTAAGTTGATGTTTAATCTTGGAGACAAAATAATGCGGATTTGAACCTCCTTCTCATTGCGCCAGTTCATGTCCACGCCAATACTTTGTAAGTTACTGTAAACTTACTTAATGTAGGTACAGCTCTAACATTTTTAGCTCACCTGCCCGAAGGGCAAGTGAGCTTATGCCGTGGTGCGGGGTCCGTCGTCCGGCCGTCCGGCCGGCGTCAACTTTTCATTTAAACAACTTCTTCTCAATAACCAAGAGGCCCAGGGACTTGATATTTGGCCTGTAGCATGCTGGGGTGAAGGGTTACCAAGTTTGTTCAAATAAATGACCTTGACTTTCATTCAAGGTCACAGGGGTCAAATAGGCTATAATCTTCAAACAACTTCTTCTCAATAACCAAGAGGCCCAGGGACTTGATATTGGGCCTGTCTGTAGCATGCTGGGGTGAAGGGCTACCAAGTTTGTTCAAACCAATGACCTTGACCTTCATTCAAGGTCAATTGGGTCAAATAGGCTATAATCTTCAAATGACTTCTTCTCAATAACCAAGAGGCCCAGGGACTTGATATTGGGCCTGTAGCATGCTGGGGTGAAGGGTTACCAAGTTTGTTCAAATAAATGACCTTGACCTTCATTCAAGGTCACATGGGTCAAATAGGCTATAATCTTCAAACAACTTCTCAATAACCAAGAGACCCAGGGACTTGATATTGAGCTGGTAGCATTTTGGGGTGAAGGGCTTCCAAGTTTATTCAAATAAATGACCTTGAACTTCATCCAAGGTCACATGGGTCAAATAGGCTATAATCTTCAAACAACTTCTCAATAACCAAGAGGCCCAGGGACTTGATATTGGGCCTGTCTGTAGCATGCTGGGGTGTAGGGCTACCAAGTTTGTTCAAATGAATGACATTGACCTACATTCAAGGTCATAGAGGTGAAATATTTTTAAATCTTGCGATAGCCAAGAGTCACCAAGCCCCAATACTAGGCCAATAGTATGCTGGAATGAAGGACTAGAAAATAGATTGACATGAATAAACCTAGCTTACCCTGATATTTGAATAAATTTGTTATCAGCATAGTATCTGTAGAAATGTCCTCAATCAACTGCAAATTTGCTGTAGAGCCAGGTGAGCGATACAGGCCAATTGGGCCTCTTGTTGTTAATTCAATATTGAACATGTACAAAGTACGTACATTGAAACCTCATTTAACGACTACCGCAAATTACGACCACCCCGCTATTTTACGAGCGCTTTTTCAGCCCATTATTTTTCTCTATATTGTTTTGTTTTGGTCGCTTCAGTAATCCCGTTATTCCGTATTATGATTACTTCTAAAATTTACAAAGACGACTAATTAACGTTAATTGATCGCATTATTGCGACCTGTTACTTTTAGTCACCTTGACTAAAGTTGATGTTCAATTTAAGAGACAAATTATTCTGGATTTGAACCTACTCTTCATTGCGCAAGTTCAAGTCCACGCTAATATTTCATATTTTACGTTTCTTTTGTGTTTGCGCTAAAATTTGACTCCGCTAATTTAAAGATGTTAACATTACATGATGTATATTCTTGTCTACTATTGATCCTTTTTATTAATTGGTAGTTATTAAAGTCTTCATGTCCTCTGATTGCCTGAAGGCTTCATTAAATCTGAAATCCAGAAATACCTTTGGTTCAAACGTTATTCAGAAGCTTTTCTCATTTCGATTGTAATGTCTTGACATTTTACTTATATGATTAAAGATGATCATTGAGAGTATGGTTGTAACTACAACGTAACAGAAACATGATTTCCTGATTTGTTGAGAGAGAAAAGGGAATATATACATGTGCATGACATTGTTTTGAAATCCAATATTGAAAGTTTTGAAATTGATAGTAGTTTGGGGAAGGAAAGAGGGAACAGCTGTAGTATGCAGTTGCCTCATTATTTTGACTCTATTATATTTATCTCTTGAGTTGTATTGAAAAAAACTAAAATCTGGTGTCTTTTGTTTGATAACACAGGCGGTTTGCTGTGCCGATGAGAAGCACTGCTGTCCACACAACTACAAATGTGACACTGTTTCAGGAACATGTACGAAAAATAACGGCATGTCCATGGAATGGCTTTTGAAAACAGAAAGCCAACCTACAGCTAGATCACCTGATGTCATTTGTCCTGATGGACATTCTCAGTGTCCATCTGGTGACACGTGCTGTAAAGTGGGAGAGAACAAATACGGATGCTGCCCTCAGCCGAATGTAAGTAATACTATTATTGTATGTAGATATGTATTTGAATACTTCCAATTCTCTGTAAGTTACTGTAAACGTGTTAAGTTGATGTTTAATCTTGGAGACAAAATAATGCGGATTTGAACCTCCTTCTCATTGCGCAAGTTCATGTCCACGCCAATACTCTGTGAGTTATTGTAAACTTACTTAATGTAATCTTCGGGAAAAGAGCCAACGCCATTCATGTAATTTAGGTTCTGTATGTTCCGTAATCCCGGCTTGGATACCTCTGAGTATGCAGGGCGATTGAGAAAGTGGGGCAATATATCATTAGAATTCAATCGCAACAAGCAACAGGATTTGAGGGTTCTTGGATATTTATTTGGTCTACCGGTTTCGCCCATACAATGGGCTTCTTCAGGACAAAGTTGTAGAGTATTTCTACCCCTAAAGTACTAAAAATGTGGGCCCATATACATTGTTATCTATGACATTATTAACAAAGGTAGAAATTGTGTTTCACAGACGAAGAATTAAGAACTTTGCATGTACCAAATACTTATCATTTAAAAATACATCTGTGATGTTACTAGCTACCATATAGAAATATAATAGAATTATAATTCTGTTACCATATAAGAACTAACCATCAAAAGGACTCTGTGAACTGCAAGCATGGATTATCGTCCCAACACAATGACCTAGCAGATGCAGAACTATTAGAGGTATAGATGTACTATGAAGAATCTACCCAGGATGGCAGGGATCCATGCCACATGGGATGTTATTTTAGGCCATATTAAGAGAGGACCTTTCCTTCAACAGGCCTTGGACTGAGAAAACATTGAACTTAATAGCAAGATATTTAAGCAATTGTACCTTAGCCTAAATCTACTTTGATATTTTGTAGCATTCATTTTCAATAATATTATATATATAGAGCTTTTGTTAATTACCTTACTAGTAATTATTTATGACTTGCAAGTCAACATCAATCACTTATCAGCTTTTATAGCTATATCTCTCTCTTGTTAGAATAGAGTTATCTATCTTTAATTCAATTATGACATCATAATACTATCCATTATGATGACGTCACAATACTGACTATTGTTAATGCTTACTTAATGTAGGTACAGCTCTAACATTTTTGTTGATTTAATACTGAACATGTACAAAGTACGTACATTGAAACCTCATTTAACGACTTCCTCAAAAGACGACTACCACGCTATTTTATGAGCGCTTTTTCAGTCCCATTATTTTTTCTCTGTATGTTGTTGTTTTATGTTGTTTTTTTTTTTGTCGCTTTAGAAAGTCCTTGTGTCTTCTGACTGGCCCACGTGCTTGCAGTAATTCTTAAATTCTTATACAGGTTTTGATTCAAACCTCATTATGTCTGCCCTTCAAATAAAAGAAGACATTGTAAAGCCAGGTTTTACGGTTTGGTCCATCCTTCATAATCATTGTTACCATTACACATCCATTTTAGTGTTGTCAGAGAGATATAAATGAACCACTATGACCTTGTTGATTTGATATTGATTCCATTCTTGCAGGCTGTTTGTTGTGAGGATGATATACACTGTTGTCCACACAACACGAAATGTGACACAGCTCATGGGAAGTGTACTGCTAGCAATGGTTTGTCTATGAACTGGTTGGACAAAACTGAAAGCCAACCTGTGGAGGTATTAAAAGATATTATTTGTCCTGATGACAAATCCACGTGTCCACCTGGAAACACATGCTGTTTGACAGGCGTTGGGAAATACGGTTGTTGTCCCCGTCCGGAAGTAAGTCACCTAGGCCTCTTACTGTCAAAGTCAAATGATAATTCACAAATGCTTAGAAACTTGGAGACTAAATGCTTAGAAAGAGTGAAGTCTAAATGCTTAGGAGAAGTGAAGACTAATACTCTTTCTTAATGATGATGTAGGAGAAGTGAAGTCTAAAAACTCTTTCTTAATGACGATGTAGGAGAAGTGAAGTCTAAAAACTCTTTCTTAGTGACGATGTACAAATGTACATACCTATCGGGAAGATACTTACCTTAATGACGATGTACAAATGTACATACCTATCGGGAAGATACTTACCTTAATGACGATGTACAAATGTACATACCGTACTTATCGGGAAGATACTTACCTTAATGACGATGTACAAATGTACATACCTATCGGGGAGATACTTACCTTAATGACGATGTACAAATGTACATACCTATCGGGGAGATACTAATTACCTTTGTTTCCTGATATTACCTATCTTGAAGATCACGGAAATCATTGTCATACATTTGGTAGTACATCATTGCTATTATTTCTAGAATTACAAAGAAAAAAATCTTATTATTGGGTTAATTCCATTCATTCTGGTCTATTTTTGTTTTCCAAACACCCACTATGGGCTTCCACACTTTTCGCCACTAGAATAACTGAAGAATCATAGGACATAACAGCTATATGGTGCACTTTTGTATTATTGACAAGTCCTTGAAGGACGTTACAGCTGTATGATGCAGTTTTATATTATTGACAAGTCCTAGAAGGACGTTAGCGCTGTATGGTGCAGTTTTATATGATATATGACAAGTCCATGCAAGAAGTACAACACAGCAGTTTTATATTCAATATTTTGGCATTTTGCCATATATTAATCATAGAGTCTGTCCATCTGACTCAATTTCCTTGGGTTAATATAACTTGAACTTCATTCAGAGCTTTCCTATTAAAAGTGCTTGCTTTGGATAGCTTATCTGTTTTAAAGGTAAAAGATCAAGGTCAGTGTCGGTAAATATAGAAAATCATCAGTTTTCATGCAATAACTTAAGTTTGCCTCTGCTAATCAAACTGATACTTCAGAACTATCTACTTCAAACTTCATACAGCACTTCAAGGTCACTGTTCCTATTAATTGAAAATCATTTTCAAAGCAATAACTTGAGTTTCCTTGGGCTGACGTAATCTAAACTTCATACAGTGCTTCCTTCTTGGAAGAGTTTGCTCAGATTCAAAGGTCAAGGTCACTGTCACTAACTAAGCAAATCACCTTCCGTGCAAAATCTAGAGCTTGTTATGGCCAATCTGAACTCTTTCTTTTTTAAAGCTTTCTTATAGTTTTATAGGTCAGAAGTGAAGGTCATTGTAGCTATAGATAGAAAATCCATTTCCTTTCAATTACATGAGTTTCATTTGTGGCTGATCAAACTCAAACATCAAACAGTGCTTTCTTATAAAAATGCTTGCTTGGGAATTCTTTTCTGTGTCAAAGGTCAAGTTCAATGTTGCTAGATATAGAAATGTTTTTTTCTTAAAGTGGTTGCTTACAATTGCTTTTCAGTCTTGAAGGTTAAAGGTTAAGCTCTCACTTACTTTAGATAGAATTAAAGTGTTCACGTCACGGGTATAATCTCCACACTCCAACTGTCTAGACACAGAGACCTTGCGGGGCCTTCACTGACATGTCAGTAATCTAGTTTAATCTATTACTATATTTAAGGTGTTATTGATATGTATGACCTTTTTTTTAATGTTTCAGACTGGCCAACATATATAATTTGTCTGTCTGGAATCCAATAAGTTAAACTGTATTTTCTTGAATGGTAGAAATTTTACCCAGGAATGCCAATGTCTGTCATTTGTGGTATTTTACAATACAATGTTTCTTTTTTTGTTTTTCATGTAGTAAACGTTAAGTTTGTGTTTTAAATATTAATTTGATGTATGTCTCATTTCTAAAGGCTGTGTGCTGTGATGACAAGAAGCACTGCTGTCCAAAGAACTCAAAATGTAACACCACTAGTGAAAGGTGCATAAATTCTGATGGTTTGTCAATGGATTGGTTAGAGAAAGGTGCATCGGTATCGGTCAAAAACTTGTCTCCATCCTTTGCTTTGATCGGTCCTGCTGCTTATGATAATGAGCCTGTGTCCACATCTGTAGACTGCCCAGGGGGTGGTTCCTGCCCTGATACCAACACCTGCTGCAAGGATCCGACTGGAAAATACGGCTGCTGCCCATATGCCAAGGTAAAACAACACACCAACGACACTGGACAAATAGGGGTAGGGGGTTGAACAAAGTTTTACTCTCTGAGAAATTTTGATCAAACTTCACACAGTTATTAAAAAGGACCCTAATATCTCAGACAAATTAAAGTTTCAGGGTTGTTGTGTCTCAGTCAAGGTAAAAATTACTATGTTTATCTAATCTGGCCTGAAGGTCTGGTGAGTTTTATACCATGACACAACATCTGTCTTCTGCCAGTCCGTCATCCATCAACAATTCCTGTAAATCGCTATTTTTCAGGAACACCTAAATAGATTTTGATGAAATTTGGTCTGGTGAAGTATTTGGCAAAGGAGATCTAAATGGAAGGTGTAATCCCCTTCGGGTGGGAGGGATAGGGCCAATCAGCAGAAATTGAACACCTGAATGGATTTTGATTAAATTTGGTCAGATGCTCTAGACCAAATTGAGTCTCAATGGTTTTTGGTGAAATATGGAAGACGTTTAAAGATTTTAGCCTTTTTGACTCCTGTGACCTTAAATGAAGGTCAAGGTCATTCATTTGAACAAACTTGGTAGCCCTTTACCCTAGCATTCTACAGACCCAATATCAACTCCCTGGGACTCTTGGTTATTGAGAAGATGTCATTTAAAGATTTTAGCCTTTTTGAGTCCTGTGACCTTCAATGAAGGTTAAGGGCATTCATTTGCACAAACTTGAGAGCACTTCACCCGAGCATGCTACAGACCCAATATCAACTCCCTGTGACTTTTGGTTATTGAGAAGAAATCGTTCAAAGATTTTAGGCTATTTGACGCCATGTGACCTTGAATGAAGGTCAAGGTCATTCATTAGAGCAAACTTGGTAACCCTTCACCCAAGCATGTTACAGGCCAAATATCAAGTCCCAGGGCCTCTTGGTTATTGAGAAGAAATCGTTCAAAGATTTAAGACTATTTCAACGTATTGTGACCTTGAATGAAAGTCTAGGTCATTCATTGAAACAAAGTTAGTAGTACTTTACCCAAGCATGCTACAGACCCAATAACAACTCACTAGGACTCTTGGTTATTGAGAAGAAATTGTTTAAAGATTTTAGACTATTTTACTCCTTGTGACCTTGAATGAAGGTCAAGGTCATTCATTAGAACAAACTTGGTAGCCCTTCACCCAAGCATGTTACAGGCCAAATATAAAGTCCCTGGGTCCCTTGGTTTTTGAGAAGATATTGTTTAAAGATTTATTAATGATTTCACAATCATGCAAATTTTGAAAATGGCGTACTACCTGAACCGGAAGTGCTAATGAAAAACCGAAGGTACCAAAATCATCAGAATGACATACTGCATCGAGTAATAAAAAAATTCATAAAATGAAAAAGTTGAAAATTTGGTGACCTTTGACCCTATAGCGAACTCTTTTATTTGACCTCTGACATTAAAACTTTTGGTGAGTAAAAGTTAGAGCCAGGCATTATCTACAAATAACATAATAACATGACCCCTGTAAAATGAATACTTTTTGAATTATGGGCATTTATGCTTTTTTTTTTATGCCATGACGTCATGGCGGCCATATTGGATTTCAGACCAACGCCATGAAATCAAAACTTGGTCAGTACAATCTCATAGTCATATTGTCAAACTTTGTGCTGAATCGCACTGGTGGAATTTGAGAAGAAAATTCAAAAGGGGTCAATTTGGCTAAATTGATATAAACAATTTTTTTCTGAAACTTAGCAATGGATATCACCCATATTTGCCTGGTAGCACCCCCTTGAGGTAGGGATTCAAAATTGTACAAATGACGGGGCTGACCCCCTGGTGGGGCCTGAGGGGGTGTTGCCAAAAGTGGTCAGTTTGGCAGATTTGATATAAACGATTTCTCCTCCGAAACTAAACAATGGATATCTCTTATATTTGACTGGTAGCATCCTTTTGGGGGTAGGGATTCAAAATTTTATAAAGGAAGGAGCTGACCCCCCGGAAGGCAGAGGGCAGGGTCAAAAGGGGTCAATTAATTGGTTTCTCTGAAACTAAGCAATGGATATCACTTACATTTGTGTGGTAGCAATCCCTATGGGGTTGCACTCAAAGTCAATTTCATTTCATTGATTGATTGTACTTCTTGACATAAAAACTGCATTTGTATGGTAGCATGTTTATGGGGTGGGTACTCAAATTTGTACAAATGTTGGGATTAATCCCCTGGGAGGCTGAGGGGTGGGGCCAAAAGGGGTCAATTTGGCAAAATTTACATTTTTAGAATTATAATGAAACCAATGTACATGTACCCATATAAAATGTTTATGATATATTGATATAGCAATACCAGCGACAAATATATTTAAAAGCCTCATTCTTGTTTCATATCTCATGAAACCAGGTGAGCGATACAGGCCCTCTGGGCCTCTTGTGTTACAGTAAGCACATAAAGCAGGATTTTCATATCTGTTAAACCAGCAAATATAGAGGTGGATTTGTATGACGTATATTTTGTTCCCTTGCCACATGATGGGGCCCTTACTGACGTATCAGGTTGATTTGTATGACATATATTTTGTCCCCTTGCCACATGATGCGGCCCTTACTGACGTATCATGTTGATTTGTATGACGTATATTTTGTTCCCTTGCCACATGATGGGGCCCTTACTGACGTATCAGGTTGATTTGTATGACGTATATTTTGTTCCCTTGCCACATGATGCGGCCCTTACTGACGTATCGTGTTGATTTGTATGACATATATTTTGTTCCCTTGCCACATGATGCGGCCCTTACTGACGTATCATGTTGATTTGTATGACGTATATTTTGTTCCCTTGCCACATGATGGGACCCTTACTGACGTATCAGGTTGATTTGTATGACGTATATTTTGTTCCCTTGCCACATGATGCAGCCCTTACTGACGTATCATGTTGGTTTGTATGACGTATATTTTGTTCCCTTGCCACATGATGGGACCCTTACTGACGTATCAGGTTGATTTGTATGACGTATATTTTGTTCCCTTGCCACATGATGGGGCCCTTACTGACGTATCATGTTGATTTGTATGACGTATATTTTGTTGCCTTGCCACATGATGCGGCCCTTACTGACGTATCATGTTGATTTGTATGACGTATATTTTGTCCCCTTGCCACATGATGGGGCCCTTGCTGTCCTGTCAGTGTTCTAGTACGACTTTAAGTCTCATCCAGAAAACAAAACGAGTTCCAAACTTCATATGTAGTATCCCTTGGTCCCTTGTTGTGCCCATTTGATTTTGAGTCTGATCCAAAAAGCAATGGCATACAGTTCCAGTTTAGCTTTGCTATTTTTAATTCACAAACTTCTCTAATATTTTTCTTACAATTCATTTGTATGATCTCTTTGTTATCAGATCAATAAAGTAGGGAAAAGATCATACACAGAACAAATTAAGATCAGTCTATGGTGAGCGCCAAGATCCTTCTTCCATCGTCTTATGTTTTCACTCAGATTTAACAAACACTCTTCGTGCCAGATATTTTGACATATTAGCTATATTGATATAAATTGTACGTTACAGGCTGTTTGTTGTCCTGATGGGAAATACTGCTGCCCACATGAATACATATGTGACGGAAATATGATTTGCCGAGACCCCAATGGAATCAAGCGGAAAGACTTCAGCACAAACCTATTTTTGCAACGCATTGCAAACAAAGTCGGAGGAAAGAACTAGTTTTGAGTATCGAAATTCTAACATTTATTTTATAGGGGTTATTTTCAAGTTATTTCAGTTCCCTACTTAATATGTTTTCATATAGAAAAAAACCCAGAAATATACAACTACAAAAATTGCATATATCAGTATGTGATAAAGTATGTGTAGGGTATGTGCAGTGTTTGTTTCTAATGTTACCATTACGATCCCTGCCCCCTATCACCGTCAAGTCTATGTTGATTCTTCATGTGTCCTGTATTTCTTGCCCTTATTGTAAGGAGAAATGATGCGGAAAGTCATATTTCCCTTGGGCGATGAAATGCATTGGATAGACAAATATCATAGCTCCCTGCAATCAGCAGTAAATGTATTATACCAGACATTTAAATTGCTACAAACTTTTTTTTGACATCTCAATCATAAACATTCATATATAAAAGATATTTTTGCTTTCTTTTTATTTCCAAAAATTTTGACCACCTTTCTCGAATTTGTTAGTTTATAAGATATTATATTCCTGCATACCGTATATGGTATATTAAGCGATGGTTTATACTAGGTGATGTTTTGGTCTCTTACACACAGGGTAATGACAGAATATGAGGTTCTATTCCTTTCCTGGACGACCTCTTCAAAATACCCTATACCACTTATGCTGCTCTTCAAAAATTCTTTGACACGTACTTTTCCAACAAAATATTTTAAAATTTTGTAAAACTGATTTCAAAGTTAAATATTACTTCTTGTGGCCACAACACAAATGTTAATTTTCAATCCTTCAATTTGATTTAGAAAATTTACAAAGAGTATATGATGTCACATGTTTGTACTGTCAAATTCAGTTTTTTTTTCTTTGAAAAAACTGTTTTGGACATTTGTATAGATTTTCATGAACCTCAGTTTCCATCGTAAAGAGTGTGAATACAAACATTTTTCTTGTTTTTGAACATGTATAGATGTAAACATTGATTTGTACTTCACGAAATATTTGTTCCAAGTGTATGTGTTTACTAACAAATGCCATGCCTATTTTCGTATTAACATAGATAATTTATTTTATGAACTACTAAGACCATTGGAAAATTATTATAATAACCAAGATATTGCAATTTGATATAAAGGGTAATGGCATAGAGAAAGTGGGCCGAGTATAAGACTGTCTCAACAGCTTTTGCTAATGATATTGATAAATTTGATCTCGAAATGATTTTGAACGTAAATCACACATGGTAAATATATCTGACATTTTTAATGCTATTTGAAAATATAGGAAATAAAAGTACATTTATTTTTATTTATCCTTAGCTTTCTCCGAGATATGGATATTAATTTGGGTTCGTCCATCCCTCTGTCCATCTTTAGTTACCTTGTTTACTCTGAACCTCAGAAATATGTTAGGAAAGCAGGGGATATAAAATCTACAGATTTTCTTGTTTTATTTTGTTTTGTTTATGATATAAATCCAATACAGTTGTCGGTTAATTAAGCAATTTACCTCGTGCTCCATTGTACTTATATGTGATCTCATAAACTATACAATTTAAAAGAAGAATCTTTAAACGAATAGAGATGTCAGTACCAAAAAGCAGGATTTATATATATTATATCCATTTCTTAAACAAAACGCTTTTGATGTAATCAAAACAGTTGTCTTGGAGTGGATCAGTCATAATGAAGAGAGATGTGTGCATTGGTAATACATGTATAGTTTCATTTGATCAACAATTTATATATACATTTTTGTATCTTCTATGTTACAAACCTACTCCTCCTGGAGTTACCTTGGCTGTATAAATAGGTAACACCTCTGTAATGACCAGGATGTTGCTGACGTTATTTGTGTTCGACAATAAATATTTTGTTGTATATAGAATCACTGTTTACCTTGTACTAGTAACTCTACAGATATCTATCAAGTGCCATTTTGTCATGTGAATACTTTATCTATTTAAGGGTTGATCAAGTGATATCCTGTGAATATCAGTTTTTTTCTCTCTAAGAGACATTTTTATGGAATAGAACATAGTTCTCTCTGCGCGATATTATAATATTTTTTTACATCAATATGCTTGGTCCTCAATATATCATGTCAAGATATGAAGTAAAATGTAGCGATATAATAGTTTGTTGTGTTTAATGATGGAAATGTATGGAGCATGATTGGGTGGGACAAAGGTAACACATGTACACTGTATTTACATGTATCTAGATGACACATGTAAACATGTACACTGTATTTACATGTATCTAGATGACGCATGTAAACATGTACACTGTATTTACATGTATCTAGATGATCTAACACATGTACACTGTTTTTACATGTATCTAGATGACGCATGTAAACATGTACACTGTATTTACATGTATCTAGATGACACATGTAACACGTACACTGTATTTACATGTATCTAGATGACACATGTAACACATGTACACTGTTTTTACATGTATCTAGATGACGCATGTAAACATGTACACTGTATTTACATGTATCTAGATGACACATGTAACACATGTACACTGTTTTTACATGTATCTAGATGACGCATGTAAACATGTACACTGTATTTACATGTATCTAGATGACACATGTAACACATGTACACTGTATTTACATGTATCTAGATGACACATGTAACACATGTACACTGTATTTACATGTATCTAGGTGACACATGTAACACATGTACACTGTATTTACATGTATCTAGATGACGCATGTAAACATGTACACTGTATTTACATGTATCTAGATGATCTAACACATGTACACTGTTTTTACATGTATCTAGATCAACGGGTACAATTCCCCGATACTGTGTTGTAAAAGATTTTGGGGGTCATCTGCCCAACCACATTAGTTTTCTCTGTGTACTCGGGTTTCTTCCACAGAAGACTCCTTCCTATCTGAGCACACAGTGATAAATTTATGTTGAAAAGCTGTAATCAGAAATCGTTCGGGAATTCTCATCATCATATCACTCCATTGAATGGTCTCTGATTAATTTAACGATTTGATGGAATGACCCGAACGGTTGTCAATGGTAGACTTTGTTCTTACTGTTATCAATTTATACTGGTTTGTTATGAACTGTACAACAGTAATGTACATGGTACAATATGATAAGATTTTCATCCATGCTGTGTTATGTTGTGTACATTTTGGAAAATTTTAAATCACTGCAATGGTATATTGGGCTATCAATCCAATATTCCTTTTCGATAATGTTTTGTCTATGAGGATTATACTATGTCCAGGAAATGAAAACGCTATCGCCAACATAGACCTGTACATGTGTACAGTAATAGCCACTTTTTTGTAACACATTCCATTACGTATGTCTTTAGTATCAGTTGACTTCAGTGTGGCATTGTCTTGTTGATTTGCATATTTTGTTTGTTGTATTGACATTATTTTTTAGACAACTAATTCTATGACTTACTTAGGTTGATGTTCAAATCTAATTTGATACATTAATATTTGATCAGCACATTTTACTTTTGCTATGGTTAGTGACTTAATACAAACATAATCACGTTGACAACACTTACTAATGTAAACAAGATGTTACCATGAAGTTCCCCGATATAGAAGGTATACTATATTACCTGTCCAGGTGTGATATAGAAGGTATACTATATTACCTGTCCAGGTAGAAGGTATAATATATTACCTGTCCAGGTGTGATATAGAAGGTATAATATATTACCTGTCCAGGTAGAAGGTATACTATATTACCTGTCCAGGTAGACGGTATACTATATTACCTGTCCATGTAGAAGGTATACTATATTACCTGTCCAGGTAGAAGGTATACTATATTACCTGTCCAGGTAGAAGGTATACTATATTACCTGTCCAGGTAGAAGGTATACTATATTACCTGGCCAGGTAGAAGGTATACTATATTACCTGTCCAGGTAGAAGGTATACTATATTACCTGTCCAGTGGTTATATTATTACTGTCGGTTTTAGATTAACTTCCACTGATATTTTACCACTGGACTGAGCATCATGCTTTACTATTGTGAATTAAATGAAAATTATAAATGAAAACTTTTAGAAATCCAGGTCGGGTTATTATAAGTACATACACTAAAAATGACATGTACCTTATTTGATAGACCTATATATTGTACGCGTCTCTGCAACACCAAAGTCACCTTTGAACTATGCATAATTTTTTTCCTATTTGATAGATGTTGTATCCTGTATTAATGATTGAAGTTTATATCTGTTGTGTTTTTTTCAAAACGATAATCAATTACTAAAACACCAAGACGCAGTTGGATCTGTACTTACGCTTTGAGATTTATGACATCGTTAATTCTTCATGTTTCGTTTTTTTTTTCATTTACTACGTTCTTATTTCTCAACCAGTTAAGACAATACTAGTATATCCTGTACCAGTGTATCCTGTACCAATGTATACTGTACCAGTGTATACTGTATCAGTGTATACTGTATCGGTGTATACTGTACTGGTGTATACTGTATCAGTGTATACTGTACCAGTGTATACTGTACCAATGTATACTGTACCAGTGTATACTGTATCGGTGTATACTGTATCAGTGTATACTGTACCAGTGTATAATGTACCGGTGTATACTCTACCAATGTATACTGTATCGGTGTTTACTGTACCAGTGTATACTGTATCGCATATTGAAATCTTAGAATGCATGAGGCTGAGTGCATGGTATTTTTTTCTTGACATTTTATGCATGTGATATCTTCTAATGAGACAAATAAAAATATACATTTTGGAAAAATGTGTTCTTGTTTGTTCTATATGCGACGGTTTGAACTTGATGTTCCCAATTACATTAAGGTTGATTTTATTTGTTAGATCATTATTGCAAAAAATTCATGTACAAATTAATATTTAGTATACCTGGAAATTCATATATTCAACACTATAAGTCACAAATTTCGAATAAACGACTCTGAATTAGGTCATGCTAGTGCTTAATAGAAAACGCAACAAAATCATTCTACACCGCCCCCCAATTTTTCCAAATTTGATCCACTGCTGTGGCGTTATTATGGGTCACCAGAAGGAATGATTTACATTTTTGGACTCGGTAAGTAAATAAAGGGCCATCACAAAAAAATATTTGAAATTGGGGCAAAACATTTTTTTTTGTTCGAAAAGGTCTCAAAATGATGTTTTTCAACTTTGACCTTTCTGTGTGAGCTTAATAATAATCCAATCGAACTCAAACTTGGTGAGTTTTAGTTTCTAGTTTGTCTTCATTGATCTAAAAGAGAATTTTAAAAATTGGAGACAAAAAGTTTTTTTCGCCAAGAAAAAAAACCTAAGGGGTTATGGCGAAAAAAACTTTTTGTCCCCGATTTTAAAAATTCTTTTTTTGTTTAAAAGGCCTATCTTTCATACTATCAGCCCCGAAATTTCTGCTCGATTCGCCCATGGATAAAGTCACAGTAGTCCTCCAATGTGACCTAATCAAAGGCCCTTTTTTTGGTCAAAAATATTTTTGCTTCCAATTTCAAAAACTCTTTTTGCATCTGATAGCCCAACATCTCTCCTCTCTAGAAATGTAAGTATCATAATTTTGTTGGCCTCAATAAGGGCCCAGCAGGGTCTCAACACTTTCAAATATCAAAAAGGTTGTGTCAAAATTAACTATAGTTTGGAAGGTCATATCTGAGTGAGCTATGGCCAAATGACCACCAATCTTTGCATTAACTGTGGTTGGGATGTTCACTAAGTGTCCATGTACTTTGAAGACAGCACATCAAGGGAAAATAGAGATAACGGCCCAGTGTATATTGTATCAGTGTATAGTGTATACTGTATCTGTGTATACTGTACCGGTGTATACTGTACCAGTGTATACTGTACCACTGTATACTGTATACTGTACCAGTGTATACTGTACCGGTGTATACTGTACCACTGTATACTGTACCAGTGTATACTGTATCAGTGTATACTGTACCAATGTATACTGTACCAGCGTATACTGTATCAGTGTATACTGTACCAATGTATACTGTACCAATGTATACTGTATCGGTGTATACTGTACCAGTGTATACTGTATCAGTGTATACTGTATCAGTGTATACTGTATCAGTGTATACTGTACCACTGTATACTGTACCAATGTATACTGTACCAGTGTATACTGTACCAATGTATACTGTATCAATGTATACTGTACCACTGTATACTGTACCAGTGTATACTGTACTGGTGTATACTATACCAGTGTATACTGTACCAATGTATACTGTACCAGTGTATACTGTACCACTGTATACTGTACCAATGTATACTGTACCAGTGTATACTGTACCAATGTATACTGTATCAATGTATACTGTACCACTGTATACTGTACCAGTGTATACTGTATCAGTGTATACTGTACCAATGTATACTGTACCGGTGAATACTGCACCAATGTATACTGTACCAGTGTATACTGTACCACTGTATACTGTACCAGTGTATACTGTACCAATGTATACTGTACCAGTGTATACTGTACCAATGTATACTGTATCAGTGTATACTGTACCGGTGTATACTGTATCAGTGTATACTGTACAAGTGTATACTGTACTGGTATATACTGTACCAATGTATACTGTACCAGTGTATACTGTACCACTGTATACTGTACCAGTGTATACTGTACTAATGTATACTGTACCAGCGTATACTGTACCAGTGTATACTGTACCAATGTATACTGTACCAGTGTATACTGTACCAGTGTATACTGTACCAATGTATACTGTACCAGTGTATACTGTATCAGTGTATACTGTACCAATGTATACTGTACCGGTGTATACTGTACCAATGTATACTGTACCAGTGTATACTGTACCAATGTATACTGTATCAATGTATACTGTATCAGTGTATACTGTATCAGTGTATACTGTACCAGTGTATACTGTACCACTGTATACTGTACCAGTGTATACTGTATCAGTGTATACTGTACCACTGTATACTGTACCAGCGTATACTGTATCAGTGTATACTGTACCAATGTATACTGTACCAATGTATACTGTACCAGTGTATACTGTATCAGTGTATACTGTACCAGTGTATACTGTATCAGTGTATACTGTACCAGTGTATACTCTACCAATGTATACTGTACCAGTGTATACTGTACCAGTGTATACTGTATCGGTGTATACTGTATCGGTGTATACTGTACCAATGTATACTGTATCAATGTATACTGTACCACTGTATACTGTACCAGTGTATACTGTATCAGTGTATACTGTACCAATGTATACTGTACCGGTGTATACTGTACCAAGGTATACTGTACCGGTGTATACTGTACCAATGTATACTGTACCAGTGTATACTGTACCAGTGTATACTGTACCAATGTATACTGTACCAGTGTATACTGTACCGGTGTTTACTGTACCGGTGTATAGTGTATACTGTATCGGTGTATACTGTACCGGTGTATACTGTACCAGTGTATAGTGTACCAGTGTATACTGTACCAGTGTATACTGCATCAGTGTATATACTGTACCAGTGTATACTGTATCAGTGTATACTGTACCAGTGTATACTGTATCAGTGTATACTGTACCTGTGTATACTGTACTGGCCCTGTACCAATGAATACTGTACCAGTGTATACTGTATCAGTGTATAGTGTATACTGTATTGGTGTATACTGTACCGGTGTATACTGTAACAGTGTATACTGTTTCGGTGTATACTGTACCAGTGTATACTGTACCAGTGTATACTGTATCAGTGTATACTGTACCAGTGTATACTGTATCGGTGTATACTGTATCAGTGTATACTGTACCGATGTATACTGTACCAGTGTATACTTTATCAGTGTATACTGTAGCGGTGTAAACTGTATCGGTGTTTACTGTACCTGTGTATACTGTATCAGTGTATACTGTATCGCATATTGAAATCTTAAAATGCATGAGGCCGAGTGCATGGTATTGTTTTCTTGACATTATATGCGTGTGGTATCTTCTAATGAGACAAATAAAAATATACATTTTGGAAAAAATGTGTTCTTGTTTGTTCTATTTGCGACGGTTTGAACTTGACGTTCCAAATAACATTAAGGTCGATTTTATTTGTCAGCTCATTATTTCAAAAAATTCATGTACAAAATAATATTTAGTATACCTGGAAATTCATTTATTCAACATTATAAGTCACAAATTTTGAATATACAACTCATAATTAGGTCATGCAAGTGCTTAATAGAAAAGGCAACAAATGCGCTTTCTAGACACAAACAAAAATATTCTATTTGTTCGAAAAGGTCTAAAAATTATGTTTTTCAACTTTTTGACTTGTCTGTGTGAGCTTAATAATAATCCGATTGAACTCAAACTTGGTGGGTTTTAGTTTCTAATTTGTCTTCATTGATCTAAAAAAGAATTTTTGAAATCGGAAGACAAAAAAAAATTTTCGCCAAAAAAAAATAAGGGGGGGGGGGGGGGGGGGGTTAGTCCAGGCTTTTTTTTGGCGAAAAACGAAAAACACTTTTAAACTATTTCTCAGAAAATACTGAAGGGATCTTTCTCAAATTTCATATGTAGGTTCCCCCTGGTCCCTAGTTATGCATATTGCATTTTGAGACCAATCGGAAAACAACATGGACGACAGGCAGCCATCTTGGATTTTGACAATTGAAGTTTGTTATCACTATTTCTGTGAAAGTACTGAAGGGATCTTTTTCAAATTTCATATGTAGGTTCCCCTCAGTGCCTACTTTTGCATATTGGGACCAATCTGAAAACAACATGGCCGACAGACAGCCATTATCGCTAAATCTTAAATTTTATATATAGGTTCCCCTTGTTTGAAAAGTACTAGAGGGCTGTTTCTGAATTGACACAGATTAGTAAGACTTAGAGGAAGGGAAAAGTAGAGAAAAGATCAATCTGACATGTAACCTATAACGGCCCAGTGTATATTGTATCAGTTCATTCAATGGTGGGCGCCAAGATCCCTCTGGGATCTCTTGTTATTTTGTGTTCTAGAAGAGTTTCTCTGACAAAGATCATGCGGTGTCTTTAAAATGTTTTAAAAAATTGTACTGTTACTGTCAATGTAAAATTTGAGGGAACTTTCTCATCCCCCCCCCCCCCCCCCCCCCCCCCCCCCCCCCCCCTACTCTATATCTGTTTTTATGGTTCACCTATCACATTCTGATTGCACAAATCATAGGTACATTTTATAAGGTAGCATTTACCCTTAAGGGAAAGGATTTTAGTATTAATCACTTGTACATCACCACAAGGATTAAAAAAAACTCAAACACATCTTGAATTATTTCATTTTTAATATACGTCAGTTTCAACCCGATTTCTGTACCACAGACGGGTCATAACAATATCTCAATAAGGTAGGTCTGGTGGACTCTGTTTTGTAAATTAAATGGTACCACAAGCATGAAATATGTGTATTTGCTCTTGATAATAAGCTATCTATTAGAGACAGGGTTCATATTCTACCAGACAAGCAAATGTCTACTTAGTCTAATCTACCCACTTTTGGGAATTCATTATGTCATAACTTGCTCAATATTTGGCCAATTTCTTCATTTGAACACTGAATGAATAGATGAAATGTTTCTCTTAATGTTGATATATAATAAGTGGGATTCACGACAGCAGCTGGGCTGGTGTTGTTTCCAATGGCTAAATAGACTGATCCTGCGTTCCTCCTTTTCCTCAAATATTGAGAAACTGGAACTCCTGAAGATTCAGTAGGAGATTGGCATGCCTTTTGAGGATCCAATTGCATTGAATTGTGAATTCTGTAAACAGAAAAACAACAAAAAGTGAAGATTAGCATGCATGTATTTAAAGTGTTTACAAAATTGGAATAATTTTCTTTCTTTTATTGACTTCAGATATATACTACCTAGCTTATAGCAGCAAATTCATAAACTGATCATAACCAACTATACTGAGCTTAGTTCACAAAATCAACAGAAAAGCAGCAACAAGTGAAGATGATCATGTGTGAATTAATTATTCGTATTCTTAATTATTGGAATTGATGATATTAAAACCCAGTGCATGGTGCTGTGAACAGCAACTTGGCACTAATTTACAACTCATGCTCCATATACATGTACATGTATATGTATAAAATACAACAATAAATATTAATTAGGTCAGAACAGGAAATGTTTGGAGAAATTACTAACCAAAGGACTGAGTGGGATTCATCCGATTCATTTGACATTTTGGTACCTTTTAAAAAAGAAATGAAAAATTTGAAAAATAAGATTAATAAATCTAATATACATGTACGACGGCCCATATACGCCTGGACAATATACACATAAGCAATTGATGTTTGTCCGTGGTTTCCAGAAAAATGTGGTCAAAAAACTGCATATGCAGTTATTTTTAGCCAAGTGTCGGACACATTTCATCGTCAGATTTTGCTTTGCTTTTTGTTCAGCAAATGAAATGTGTCAGACACTTGGCAAAAAACAACTGCATATGCAGTTTTTTGACCACATTTTTCTGGAAACCTCGGACAAACATCAATTGCTTATGTGTATTTGTTCAGGCGTATATGGGCCGTCGTACTAATACCAAGAGTACAAAACAAAGCTTAATTTAAAATAAACAAGTATTTCTTCAATAGACCATTTGCCAGTTCCCGATATGTTAGGATTTAGAGTGATCTCCCTTGAAACAAAAAAGAGTTCCACCGGACAAAAAGTTGACGTTCGATACAGAAACTTAAGGTGAATAATAAAAACAGTTAAGGCAATCACGCAATATAGAAAAAAACGTATAAGCCACTTACCAGAAGATATATAAGTACGAAAACTGTCCGCTGCATACCATCCTAAACGAAAAATCTCTGACACACAAACAAAAATTTTGGAAAGAAATAAACACGAACTTATGAAAAGAAGATATATCCACAATGGTCTGATCGGTAAACCAGAGAAGGTTCATCTCTGGCGGCACAATGACGTACCTAAGTTCACTACCGGTCTGACTCGCATAATAAAAATCCAGTTAAAGAGTCTATTGGCCATAATTTTCAGTTCTAAAGTTGTTGTCGTCGAGCAAGAAGTCATCTGTTAAAATAGTGTTAGTTCCGATTCTACGTTTCTTGTCGTTTTTTAATATAACGAACAGTTTCCCATCAAGGCTGTACGAGTGATTAACACTTTTCAGTCGATAGGCTTCTCTGAGAATTTCCTGGTTCCTTTGTGTCAAATCCTCGAACACCACTTGCTTTTTTCCTTTCAGTTTTCTTCTGTTGTTCAGAATCGCCGTCTTCTTCCTCCTGTGAGTAAGCTTACATATCACTGTTCTGGGTCTTTCTCTGTTAAAACGTCCGAGTCTGTGTGCGATATCAATATCGTTAGGATTAATATCCACGTCTAGAGAACTTCGAACAAATGACACAATTTTTCCCACACACTCCTCGACCGTTTCACTTTTGTTGTTGTCCTCTAAACCTAAAATACGTACAGTGTTCTTTCTTCCTTGCTGTTAGATATCATTCAGCTTCTTCTCTACCATAGCGTTAATAGCCTGTGTCTCCTTGTACTGACTTGAGAGCTGACGTACTTTTCCCTTCAGGGTGTCGTTATCTTTTTCAAGGTCGAAAACCCGTCCTTCCAGTTGTTCTACTAGTATCCTATTTTCCTCTCTGACACCTTCTCTCAATCTCTGTAACTTTTTGTCCATGATAGTGTCCATATCCGCCTTAGCGGATATCATGTTAAAGAGTGTATCAATACGGTCCTTGTCATCGGTATAATCCGAGAGAGATTCGGGTGATTTGGCTTTCGCCCCAGTTCTTCTTCCAACACTGTTTCTCGCCGACATGATCAAAATAATATAACGTAGTATCAGTTCCAAATAACACCGATTACACCTGTACAGGTAAAGCGTACGTACATCCACTATTATTGGGCGCGTGAGTGGTATTCACATATAGTGGTCAGTCCATTGTTCAAATCGTCGTTTCTAATACCACATTTTCGGCAGACAGTTTCTATAAAATTCCATAAGAATGGCTTGGTGGCCTTCTTCAAGATGACACATGCCACAGTTCAAGTCCGTGATTTTTGAAAAAGATGGTGTATATCGACAAAATCTACGGAGCCCAAAGAGTTCAACTGACCAGGTCCTGGTCAACCGGAAGTCCTTGATGAAACCGGAGCCTGCTTTTGTTTTCAAATTAAATCAATTAAATGTCAAATTTACAGAATAGCTTATCAAAGAAGATTTTAAGGACATTTGCGAATCTTGTTATTTAAATTTTAAAATGTTTTGAACTTTCATAAATCTCAAAGCAAGGACACGACGAACATACCAACTTGACCACTTAATTTCTTTATAAGTAATAGGAAGTGATAGCCAATACTATTACACTCAATCTGACAAACCACTGCCACTGTATCTGTAGCCAGGACAGATTCAAGAAAACACCTAGAGACATCTATGCATGTGTATTTACAGTCACGATATTACCACAAACCATCCATATATGAGGCGCTATGGCGCGGCACTCCTTTGTGAATGCCTTACCATACGGGGCCTGGAGGAACCCACGTGACTTTTATCATTCTGATATTGTGAAGGGACAAGATCGGGAAGCAGCTGTGATTCACTTGAAGGAGACCGTTGATGTACAGGTACACGATTTTCATTTAATTATATCAACAATATCAGATTATATGACTAAAGTAATTTTATAAATAACATAAGACTCGGTGACGAGGTACATAAAGTCAAAGAAATTGTATTCTTTATTATTGATATTCAAACACTGCGATATGATTATTTTACCAAGTACTACCGTTTAAATGATCTCGGGTAAGGATAGGACACAACAAAAATGACAATTTGTGAAGTTTTAATAGTTAGACATTGGAAAACACCAACTCAAATTCTGATTGTTGTGAATAATGTAAAACTTAGAATTTTTAATCAATATGTAAAGTTTAAATTCTGAAACGCCATGAAAAAGTAAAACTGACAAACTATGCCAGTTTCGGGTTTCGATAATTTAAAACAATGTTATTATTGAAACACTGGAAAGTTCAGATTTTGCAAATACTAGGGAAACTTTGTTTTTTTATCAAATAATCAATGAAATGCAGTGGAAACTACATTGAATTCAATACAGGATATAATCTAATCAATACCATACAGGTATAGCAATTACCAAAAAAATTACGTGCATCAGACCTAATATGTACGTACACTCTACCAAACATGACTCATACACAGTCTGTATATAAAATCAGTTAGCTTTGCATTACCTCGCGGGCAATAAGTTGCTTGTCTGTGGTAAAATGGCGTCTGCTTTGTAAGGATGTCTCAGATATAATAACATTTTACACTGCCAGATGAAAAAGGTAAGATAGTGCGTGCGATTACAATATTTTCAAATGGATGAACTAATTATGATGTACTGTTTAACAGTACATCCTACTTAGATTTGTTTAGAGTGTTACGTCAGCTGACTATATACTAATACATCATTATCTATATATGTCTAAAGTGTTACGTGAACTGACTATATACCAGTACACCAATTTACATATGTTTACAGTGTAACGTCAGCTGACTATATACCAATACATCATTATCTATATATGTTTACAGTGTAACAACAGCTTACTATTGTAATGATCGTGTATTTGTTGCACGTGTATTGTATATATTTACCTGTATTTGTATTGAATGCGTATTATCTGTATTGTTACATGTAAAGGATTGCGACGTATTATGTGGGCTCGGGGCTATATATACCCGTGCACGGTAGTCGGGAGTTTCTTAGACACCTGTAGCTGCGACGACCGGTCAACAGGTGAGAGCACACGACATCTATAAATAGCACTCGATGTAGTGAGGTGGCCGGTGGACTGTGACGGGGAGGTGCTGGTTCGGCGTAAGGTAGGCGGGAACGGGTTGTCGCCAGGTACGCCGAGCGTACGGACTGACACCGGGGAGCGCCAGGGAACGCCGGTTCACCGGTCGGACATCCTCACGCCACCGAGTGTGCCAACTACCATCTGTTGATGTCTCATGCAACCAATGTCTGGGAATAAATATCATCAAATCGCAGTAGGTGTTTGGTTGTTTTATACACTAGCGGCGAAGTAGTACCAACGACGATCTTACGCAGGAACCCTGAAGAGTAGGACAACGGTGAACCAAGCAGGTTAAACCGTTACAAAATTGGTGGCAGTGGTATACTCCGTAAACATGGCGTCAAAACGGGAAGAATTGTATATAACAATAGAAAAGCTGCAAGCGAAGATTGGCCATATGAATATGACGGACAGAAGCAATCCGGCGCGGGAGCAAGAGGCGTCACCGGCGTTACAACTATCGCCGGCATGACTACCGTATCCATCACACCAGGCGTCTACAGCATTGCAGGGATCGCCGGCGCATCGGGGGTCTCCGGCACAACCGACACCTATGAGTCAACAACTAAAGGAGTTTGATCCTTATGGTGGAGCAAAGCCAACGACATAGCCAGGGTAGCGTAAATGTAAACTAGAGAGGAAATTGGAATATTCGACACCGGAAGCCATGTACACAGGAGGTGTATTGGAGGATTTAGCGCCGAGACGTGAGGTGGCGTCGGCGGGCGTTAGACAAAGCCGAAAGATTTCACTCATGGATTCGCGATTGAGGACTGAGCAGCGGAGAGGCCGAACAGGGCAACAAGGAGACAATTTTATTGAAGAAAAATGGTTGACTAGTACGCCCGGTGATGAAACGGATACTACAATGGTGTTGGGAATGAATCGTCAGTGGCGTAATAAGGAACGTCAGCATGAGAATGATGGAAGACCAGACGTCCCTGGTGTGGATACAAGACAAATCTTGCCATTGAAGCAACCCCAATCAAGCACGAATGTTAAGCCAGCAACATATGACGGTTTAACATCCTGGATTGATTACAGGACACATTTTGAATTGTGCGCTTTAAATAATTGGTCCTAAAGTGAGAAGGGTATGCATCTCGCAGTAAATCTAAGGGTGTTGGCGCAAGGCGTATT
Organism: Pecten maximus; assembly: GCF_902652985.1. Taxonomy (NCBI): domain Eukaryota; kingdom Metazoa; phylum Mollusca; class Bivalvia; order Pectinida; family Pectinidae; genus Pecten; species Pecten maximus. The sequence goes on from NC_047029.1 coordinate 17,819,015, forward strand.
AGGTAATCTTCCGGCTCATGAGAAGGCTGATTTCGGTATATTGGCAGCCGCGCTGCAGCAACGATTTTCCCAAGCTAAACAGACGGAATTGTATCGCTCGCAGTTAAAGAGTCGCTGTTTGAATCCCGGTGAAAGTTTGCCAGAACTAGGGCAGGGAATTTTAAGATTAACACAACTGGAGAATCCAGGCGCCGCACCAGAGTTATGGGAGGTTCTTGCGAAAGATTCTTTCATAGATGCGCGGACTAGTTCAGATATACGCCTACGCGTACAACAAAGTCGACCTAGTACTCTTAATGACGCGATGAGAACAGCTGTAGAATTGGAGGCGGTCGAGAAAGAGGAAAGGTTCAGGTGCGATTTCAGAGGTTACGCCAGAACTGCGGACACGGTGAGTGAATTGCCAATTCGGGACGAAACCCTCAACACACTGAAAGATTTGCCGAAAATGATGGCCGACATGAAATCGGAGATAGACAAACTCAAGGAATCAAGAACTAGAAGGAGCCGACCAAGGGACAATAAATGCTTTAAATGTGGCAAGGAAGGACATTTTCGACGCAACTGTCCAGAAAACAGCTCGGCATATTCGAATATGGGGGCAGGATATGAACAAGTCCAGGCTGGCTTTTATATCTCGGCAACACTAAACGGGGCTGAAGCGGAGTTGCTTGTTGACACTGGTGCAGCAGTAACGTTATTGTCAACCGGTTTATTTCGCCGGCGAAGCGACCGAAACTAGAGCTTATCAAGAAGGACGTCATAGCTGCTAATGGCTGACCATTCACTCACTTGGCAAGGCGGAGTTTACGTTGTCCGTGGGCAGGAGAACTTTACAGTTCAATGCTATTGTCGCTGATATTACGACTGGTGGCATTTTAGGGCTTGACTTTTTGTACCAATAAAACTGTCACATAGACTTGAATAAGAAAGAACTTACCATGGGAGACGAGGTAATAGCCTGTCGGTTGACAGGGCGGTTTGAATGTTCTCAAGTTCATGTTAGGGAGACAATCACAATTTCTCCACGCAGTGAGGTAGTCATTCCTGCAGCTCTCGGCGAAGACGCTGGTCATGTATTTGGATTGGTAGAACCTCTCTCAGGGGAGGGAAAACTGGGAATACTATTGTAGGGAGAACACTTGCACTGGCAGCAGATACGGTACAAGTCAGATTACTGAATCCAGTGGACGAGGCACAGGTGTTGTACAAAGGTACGGCGATCGGTCAATTTGAGCTTGTTACTGATGTGGTAAGACATGCTATTACGAAAAGTAAGTCATGCGAGGTTCCAGAACACCCGGAGAAACTTTATCAAGATGCCACCAGCAGGTTGAGCGGAGAAAAGGCTAAGGCAGTGCAACGTTTATTGGGCAAATTTGGCGATTTGTTCTCCAAGAACGATCAGGACTTAGGTCACACTGGAGTTGTGAAACACACGATCGACACGGGGAGACAAGAAGCCGATTAAACAGCCGCCGCGGCGATTGCCTCATCATTCGCTTCATGAAGCTGACAAGCACGTGGAAGAAATGCTGAAAATGGGAATAATTAAACCATCATCCAGTCCATGGGCATCGGGAATCGTCCCAGTACGCAAGAAAGATGGTAGTCTACGCTTCTGCATTGACTACCGGCAATTGAATAACGCCACCATCAAGGATGCGTATCCATTGCCACGTATCGACGCTTCTTTGGACAAACTTGGCGGGGCAAAATGGTTTTCAACATTAGACCTTTCCTCTGGATACTGACAGATTGCAATGGATCCGGCTGATAAATCAAAGACGGCGTTTGTTATACGAAAAAGTCTGTTCCAGTTCAATGTTTTACCCTTTGGTCTGTGCAACGCGCCGGCGACATTTGAGCGTCTAACGGAGACCGTGCTATCGAAACTCCAATGGGAAGTATGCTTAATCTACCTCGATGACATTATCGTCCATGGCCGTACTTTCGATGAGTGTCTGAAGAACCTAGACAGTGTTTTTGGGCGGGCGGTTAGCGGAAGCGGGTCTGAAGCTGAAACCCCGAAAGTGTACTTTCTTCGCTAAAGAAGTATAATTCTTGGGACACATTATCACTGAAGATTTACAGGAAATTTAAACAAAAGCGGATAGCACAACCTCCTAACAAGATTACTGCAAAAGAACAGCCATTTGTATGGACACCACATTGCCAAACAGCATTCGATCAACTGAAGACAAAGCTAACATCGGCACCGATATTTGCATATCCAAATTTTTACCTACCATTCATTTTGGATACTGACGCATGCGACGTGGGCATCGGCGCTGTGCTTTCACAAGTACAAGACGGCAAAGAACGGGCAATATTTTATGGAAATAGAACGCTTTCGAAACAATGTTATTGCGTCACAAAGAAGGAACTTCTAGCTGTCGTGTACTTTGTACATTATTTCCGGCACTATCTTACAGGGAAAAGCTTTCTTATCCGGACAGACCATAGTGCACTGCAATGGCTGATGCAGAAGAAGGACCCGGAAGGTCAAACAGCACTATGGATTGAGACATGGTCAACGTATGAATTTGAAATTCAGCATCGGCCAGGGAAAGATCACGGAAACGCAGATGGATTGAGTAGAGTTCCGTGTGATCACTGTGTCGAAAAGACTTCTGGCAAAACTAGATGGAGCCATGTTCCACGGAGCTGGATTCACAGTTGCCTATTAAAGAAGCGCAGCAACAAGATAAAACAGTAAGGCAACTGGGCGAGTGGATCCGACAGCGCAAGCGTCCTGATTGCAAAGAGCAAAAGACTCTCCTGTGAGTATTGTGAGCAGACCCTGTCCAGGAAAGGGGATTTGCGGCGCCATATTGAAAGGCAACATCCGTCCAAGGCCCTCGACCTTACCTCGCCTAAAAAAACGGCGCTCGACCTCTTCGACGTCGGCAGTGACAAGTGCAACCACGACTGTCACACCAGCGAAGGCAGCGAAGGCTACGCCAGCTACCACGGTCACGGCGAACAATGCAGCTGCTGTTTCTGTGGTGCAAGGGAATGTTGAAGAAGCGGCGGAACTGTCCATCGGGGCAGATCCTGACATATCTATGAGGGCGTTTATTGTTAATGCCTGTGTCGTATCACCTTTGCGACATCCCACACCAGTTAAGTGGGCAGCGGAACCTAAGAAAGTTGTGGAGGAGGCAAAAGATGAGGAGAGCAGAGGGAAGGAGCGACACGTTGATGCCACCGATGTGTCTGTTCAGTGTGACATCATGAGAGTCAAGCGGCATCGCCGGGAGGAAAGCACGATAGGGACAACCACTGGACCAGATGGGGAAACAACGGTGACGCGGTCGTGCCACATTATTGAATGGGAGGAGTGTGAGTAACGCCAAGACATACAAAGTGAAATCGCGGGACGTGCCAGCACGCGGGACGAGCCAATCGCGGGACGCGGGAGTTCTAATGGACATGTTTTCATTCCTGCTTGGTTGGACGGGACGTCCACCATTAAGGGAGGGGGATATATCTAAGCGTTATGCATTCATGTTGATTTGTATAGTTCTGTGTATAATCGTATTTGTGTATATAAGTATAAATGTTTTTCGTATCTATATTAGTTATTGACTATGTCTTGTGAGTATGTATGTGTTGTAAGTTGAGAATTATTCTGGGGAGTGAGAACTTTGTGTATTTTCGTGTGCTGTACGGAAAAGAGTTAGTAAGCCACCGAGTGTGCCAACTACCATCTATTAACTTCATGTTACGCCGGCGCGGAATATGTATCACCGGGTGCTCACATCATGCTCGCACTTCTCTCTGTTGATGTCTCATGTAACCAATGTCTGGGAAAAATATCATCATTTAGACTTGTGAGGACATGCAATCACAACACAAACTCTGTAGGGTTTCTTTTTATATTTCTGGTAAATATAGAGCCTACAAATATAAATATAACAAGTATAAGTCCAATGGACATAATTTATATAAAAGTAGGTTCTTTATATAATTTATATAATACGCATATATGAAACTATATAATAGAACCGCATTATATATATTTATATATTTACATTCCTAATGTGGTTTGCTGATATGAACATACCAAGTGAAAACAACAAACATATGACCATGAATACACTATGAAAATCGTATGAAAACATTGTCTCTCGTGCAAATCACCTGATTAATCGGGTCATATTAATACGCCATCGACAGTAAGACAGGAAGAGTAGCTTCCCTTGGATCGATAACGTTGGTACGAGATAAATGTTAAAAATATTGAGAGAGCATATACTAATATTATTTTTACTTTAATACTTCTTTCTTTTTGTTTTATACAAAATTAAACAAAAAAGACCGGAAAATGCGAACGACATTAAAACAATGGCGTGGTGCATAGGCGGGATCTCCCGGCTGTCTAATAATTTGGCGTTTCGTCGTATACATGACAAATTTTGCTTTTTAATAAAATTTCTCGTTTTCTCGATATAAATTTTTTAAATCAAGGTTATGTAAATATATGAATTTAATAGATTTTTAAAATTTTCATTGCGGCTATGAATACCAGTAGCTAGCTACATATCCTCCGAGGCGAGCTACCGCGCGCCACGGGATATGTAGCCAGCTACTGGTATTCATAGCCGCAATGAAAATAAAAAAAATCTATTCAATCCATATATATATATATGTTGTGCTGTCTTACCAGGTAGTTGGGAATGATCAGTGGGGACTCATATATCCTGGTCCATGTCATAGCTAGGAATGAACGTGCGAGGGATTGGGGTGCGTGAGCTGATGTGGCCGCGCATGCGCCTACGAGAATCCTCGAGATGCATGCACAGACACAGGGGCTTCATGATATACATCCCACTCTCATTCAGATGACAATAACATGTACACGTGGAAAGGCTAGGCCCTGATCATGTATTGGGAAACCAATGTATACACACTGTCTACAATCAAATCGCAGTAGTTGTTTGGTTGTTTTATATACTAGAGTCGAAGTAGCACCAAGGACGATCTTAGGCAGGAACCCTGGAGAGTAGGACAACGGTGAGTCAAGCAGGTTAAACCGTTACACTATATACCAGTAAATCATTATATATGTCAACAGTGTAACGTTAGCTGACTATATACCTTTACATCATTATCTATTTAACAATTAAACGCTTGGTAGATTGTATTTATTGGCAATCTTGGTGACAGATAAACGAGCGTCATTCTATATATCTGTCACCCAGATTGCATTGATATTGACAACAAATACAATCTATCCAGCGTTTAATTGTTATATTTACATAAAGACGCGTTAATCTTCACTTTCTCTTTGCTAAATCTGGGGTTTAAGTTCAGCTATTCCCCTGTTTGTTCAATTGAAAGAACGGCACATATGAAATCGATGTCATTGTAGTACTTGGTTTGCATTCAAATTCACGTGTTACAAAGCCTCGGCGTGACAACAAAGCACCAAAATAACGTCATATTGACACGATTGTTCTAAGTCGAAATCCCTGCTTGGTTTGATTAACACGCAACGCATTGACACACATTTTTTTTGACGCTGACGGAAGTGACGTCATGTGATCTGGGCTGCATTTATACGGTTATCAATACCATCTGGTTTAACACAGGAGTAATGGGAGACTGTCACACAGAATGTAAATATATATATATATTTACAGTGTAACGTCAGCTGACTATATACCATTACATCATTATCTATAGATGTTTACAGTGTAACGTCACCTGACTATATACCAGTACATCATTATCTATATATGTTTACAATGTAACGTCAGCTGACTATACAACAGTACACCATTATCTATATATGTTTAAACTGTAACATCAGCGGACTATATAACAGTACATCATTATCTATATATGTTTACAGTAAAACGTCAGATGACTATATACCAGTTCATTATTATCTATATATGTTATATGTGTAACGTCAGTTAATAATACAACATCTCTAATTCATTTGTTTGCGTCTTATATCTACAGACTTTGTTATAACCTTCTATACTTTTAGTGGGTGAATCTTATATCAAACGATGTGGATCTTGCATGTTCTGGTGTTTGCAGGAACACTGCACCTCGGTAAGTATTACAGATTGTAAAACAGGTCAAAAATAGTTGTTAAGGAAACCGTATAGTGCATAGCAGTAAACCAAAGGATAATTATGTTGAAATCATATTCCCTAACCTTGCATATCATTTTAGAATTTTATCCTGGATCCTGTGTTATTGTTCTTTCCGTATGCACGATTCTCATTCACTGTTCTTGGACATTCTGCAAGCATGTTTCTAATCCTCTGTTTTTGCACTTTCCGTATGCACAATTCTTATCCCATGTTTTTGCACATAACGCAAACATGATTCTCTTCTTTTGTTCTTGCACCTTCAGTAAGCATGATTACCATCCTTTGTTTTTGCACATTACTTCAAGCTTAATAATCATCCTCTGTTCTTGCACATTACTCCAGCTTAATAATCATCCTGTGTTCTTGCACATTACTCCAGCTTGATAATCAACCTCTTGCACCTTCCCTAGGTATGATTTTCATGCTCTGTTCTAGCTCACTACTCAAACTTAATAATCATCCTCTGTTCTTTCTCAGTACTGAAGCTTAATAATCATCCTCTAGTCTTTCACCTTCCGTAAGCATAATTCCTTTCCTTTATTCTTGCACCTTCCGTAATCATGATTCTCCTCTGTTCCTCTCTTCTCGAACCTTCTGTAAGCATGATATTCATCCTGTTTTCTTGCACCTGCCACAGGCATGATCCTCATCATCTTGCCTGTTTTTGTAAGCATGAATATATCACATATCGGCTTCAATCACAGACCTATTGCATGGCAATACTTCGGTTGGCGTTGTTCAGAAACACAAACAGTAGTGACCATTCTGTACCTCCGCCAAAGTATAGAGTTCATTTTAAGACACTTACACTCCTAGCTGTTCTCTACTAATTAGTTAGTATATACTATTAATCAATTATATACCAATTAACTTGATTAGAGGTACGCCACGTCAATATTAACTTCCTCATGAATAATTAATACCTCTTTCATTTTGGAAAATGTAACAGATTGATTGGTACCTACAATTATTGCTTAAATTTCATTAGAATTCATTTTATGTCCTGGATGATACCACTTTTCCAGACAATGTATCCAGAAATTAACTATGTCTCATGACATCTAGTATTTTTTTTATATACACTATATATGGTTCTTTAGCATTTAAAAACAAAATTTTGAGGGGCCTCTTGTTCTACTTCATTGAGTTTCCTGGAATAATTGAACATTGTTTGCAGACGACAGTGGGGAAATAAATATTTGCATATAGTTCTCTGTCATCTTATATGACGTTATAATGCAAGATAGAATACATAACTTCACAATTTGGCGTAGATTTGTGAGCCATTAACAGGGGCCCACAATGAAGTATGGGAGAGATTGAGCTCCCTCGGTATATTTCACTATAAAATGTAATAAACGGAATATAGAACAATATCTTCCATAATGCAAGAGATATTTCCTTCGTTTGGTTAATATTTTGATATATTTCCCCCGTGATACGCACTCGTGAAAAAATATTGGTCACATAATAAAATTGGTATTACTGAAGACCTTTTAGATATCCTCTATTGATGTAGATTGTCATTACTGTAGTTCAGTGATCCTGAAGTTTGAAAAGACGATTATCTATAAATTACATTTGAGTAAATCTCTATAATTTTTTTATCAATAGATTAAACCTCAAACAGAAAACTCTTACTGTGGCTAGATAAGGTATTTCATTAGAGCAGAAATAGTCATGCATATCCATGTATCAATAGAGAAATAGTTTCTCTCTCGGATTAGATTAAGATTTTCTAAATATCATTGTCTTCCACAAATCACCACGAAATGTCGGTGTTCATATTGCATTAATATAGTTCTTAATTCACCGATGTATATTGACATTGTTTATTTAATTTTACCTAGGAAGCGGAACAGCTGGACTCTGTTGTGAGCCCTATACCTCTATTATCGCTCCGATCAACGAACTCAAGAGCATCGAAGTGACATGCAACCCCGGCTTTACGTACGTACAATATTTCATACCATCAAAATACAGCCACTTAACAATTTGCATTTATCTCTATACAACTCGTGTCATCAAATACACACTTTTGCTTGGTAACTTGAAACCAATAGATTTATATATCAGCTGGTCAAAAAAACTGATATTCTCGTGTAAATGACCCTGGCTGTTCATAGGACGCAAAACTAAATATACCAAACGTTCTGAAAGAGCTTTTCAATAAAGGTACCGGATATAAAATCAACGATTATACGACACTTCAATATTAGCCCTTTACTTCGATCTATCAGCACAGACGACTTACAAAAATGACACCAAGTTCCGTCATTTAAATTTTCTTTACAGTTAATAACGGATACACACTTTTATTATTATTCTTATTTTCATTTTTTCTCCTTTGAAAAAAAGTAGGTTCCCGGTTTTTAAGCAGTTTTGTCAGAGGTCAACCATCAGCCAGAAACAATCAACATTTTTATTTAGAAATTGGTATCATGTGATAATTTATCCCGGATTACTCTGACAGTACGAATATATATTTTAAAGTCTCCGAACGTAGTTAATTACTTTTTAGAGGTATGTATACATTCAAAAAGACAAAACCAAACCCAAGTTTAACCAATACTCCTTCACTTAAAGACCTAAAAATTTCTCTTTAGGAGTAGTTAAGGAATTTTCGTTAAATTATGTAATTCTTTCTTCAAGTTAAAGGATTTCCATATGTAAGGACTATTAAAAAACGAAGGCTAGAACTTCTAAAACATAAGTACCCCGGTAAAGGAACATTAAGAAAACTTGGCTAGAACTTCTGGAACATAAGTAAAGGAATATTATGAAAACTGGGTTAGAACTTCTGGAACAGTGGGTTATACGTAATGACTACGTGTTGCAGAACCCCCTGTAAATGGACTGTCTCAGCCCCGCCAGGAGCAGTGATAGGAGTGGAGATCAGTTCGGTCATTGTTGGAACTCCTTCTACAATAGTATATAAGAACGACGCAGGTAAGTCTAAAACCTCCAGAATAATGTCCCCGAAGAAAGACGAATATAATAGTAATACCGGTCTATGTGGTTTTACCAACCACGTCTACTGGTCAAATTGAAGCATATGAATGTGCCTAAGAATGTCGTGATGAAAACAAAAGCTATATATTTTGTTTAGAAGATTACAAATACAGAAACGAGACACCTACATACCCGGAGAAAGAATATATTTCCGTGTATTGATATGATTGTGGGTTCCCAGTTTGGTTTTTTCCGATGTCCTCTGATTAACAGACATCGGAGAATCGAAGAAAAAGTCCAGCTTGGTTACCTAATTATGATGCATTGTTTCGTGACAGACTGAACCTCCCAAAATGTGTGTTATGATATAATAGCAGATATAAACTAATTCGGCTGGTGTCAGTGTATGGGTAATATTGATTTATCTCTTATCGTATGATCACACGACACATCGATTATAACATAGCATAACTTATGGTCTTTAGGTATGTACGTTTGGTACATAACAACTGGTTGTTCTTCTACCTGTATGTTTACATGTGGAAAGATTCAAAATCAAAATTTTCACCAGCGTTCCTCATCCTAAGGAAATTTTCACCAGCTAAACAATTTCCATAGAAAAGCATCATTGAATTTGAGGGGGAAATCTACGATAAGATTCCTGGATTTCTGTTATGCTTTCCCATAGAGAAATAAGTTACACGATTCCCTTACGTTGAGGAACATCAATGATACTGGGGCTTGCATCTGATAATGTGTTTAACGTCTTAATGAGAACACACCATCATTCATCACACGAATGACAAATAGTGTACGAGATGAACGACAATTCTTTTTCAGCTTAACGTAAACCATACTATATGTTACTAAACAATTCTGCTCTTTTCGCAGGAGATATTTTTAGCACATTTTCTGGTACCAACAGTATTGTTCCTTTGAGAGTCGCTGGCCAATTGTTTACCATCGAAATAACTCCATCGCCGACGAACACACCCCCTCCCGCGGGAGAGGTGCTGAATTTTAAATACCTAGCTATCACTTTACCAGCTCCTGACTCTGGTAGGTAAATGAAATATCCAAATTGTGAATGTTGTTTCTCAAAGATATTCTAATAGTATTAAATCCAATTAGTTTAATTTTAACTAAGGGTGTTTCAAGCATTTCAAGAAAAATCAAACAACGAAAACTGAAGTCCTGATGAATGTACAACGCCCTTCTTGAAATAACTTTTTACATCTCATATAGAAACTCATTGACACATATTGCATTTGAAAATATTTTTCTACATACATTTATTGAGTTTACTTATATGTCAATCCAAACCCAGCAATTCAATTTTCGACGCGAAATCCGAACGAATGTGCTGATGTCGATTTTGGAGATCGCTGCTACAGTAAACTAAATGCGTGTAATGTATTCTGGGGAAAAAAATTAATGAAAGGAGGAAAGCGACGAAATCTGATATGAAACCAGGTAATATAGTGTTAATGAAAGTAAACCGTTAAACGTTCAACACATTTCAGTCCGAAACCACTACATAGAGGTTTTTTTTTGATGAAGTCAAAGGGTGTCAAGGAATATAGAAATGTCACACATTAAAATGACATTCTTTCGTTTGAATAAAGGGCTTGTCGCCAAAATGAAACTTAATAAGAAATGTGTATTTTCCCCAAGTAGTAAAAGTTATAATCTTTAATTCAATACGACAGTTTCACTCTCAAGGGAAACAAAAGTGCTTCAAGTATTAAATCATAAAGATTCTCAATTCGACCCGAAGTATCACTTATTATCGCAAAAGCAGACGGTATTTGTGTACGAAATGGCCATTTTCTGTATATTTCGGCGTTACTTTCATTACTGTAGCACACAAACTCATATAATCCTCATTCGGGCATATATTTTATCAGTAGAAATTTTGCACGTTTCTGATGTCCGAACAAAGGAATGCCCCTTTAAGATAGTAAAATCTTATTTATCTACTCCGAGTATTCAGGAAATGCAAATGTGTTCTATCGAAATCTAATTCCCAATTCGGGAGTGCCTGATTTGAATGTAACAATATAAATTGTCGATACTGATCGCACCTTTAATTTGAAAGACAAGGTCGAGTAGTTAGAAAAAGAAACATATCTCATCACGTGAATCGCAGGGTGACCTCAACGACTTAAAACACAGCGCGTGAAATAAAATTGCCTAAACAAAATAAAGATTTTGTCATGAAGTAGTCACGTTTAATGCATTTTTTTACCTTTTATTCAGAGAAGTCAGACAACAAGATTATAAATAATCATTCATTATGCATGTCAATACGTTCAAGTTTCTTATTCTCCAATAATTGATCAGTTGAACATTGAAAACTTTGAACGTTGAACAAAGCACTAATACAGAAAAATAACTAATACATGACTGAACAGTTGTCCACAATTAAATTGTATTAATAGTGATTAATACATTTGAATTAGCGGAATGGAAATTTAGTTAAAAACTTTCAAAATTCAAGGCAAGGGACATAACTCATATCCTAGGTGTTATTTAATGGAGATCTCACACAATACGACCGCACGCTTCAGTTTTGGCCAACACATGTGACTTAATATAGTTTGCACTGCCATTGTTGTAAAACAAATAAAATTCACGTTTAGAAATTATACTTATACTGTTGGGAAACAGTCTGGCCTTGAGGTGGGGAGTTAACAGTTGCACATAGCTCATATGATTCAGTATTCTCACACCATTGTATTCAAACAAAAACAAGTATCTTTTGGAATTAACAAAACCATCAAATACATTGTTTGTGCCAACAAGAATATTTCACATGGTCCGTTCGCCTGTTTTGTTTGATAGCAACAAACCATGTCAAACTTGTTATTGATTACAATAAGCGTTCTTCATTTAATCTTACTAAATATTTTGAGGATAGAAAAAAGAAGATATTTTGTTTTGAAAATACATATATGCTTATCTTTAACACAATATATGATAAAATCTTTGTTTCCGAGCTATGAAATAGTGAAGATAATGCGTTATGACAGCTTTTTATCCCATTGTCGAGTGAACTGTCACCATGGGTCAGTCATTAAAGTTATTTCTTGACAAAACACTTGTTCGAAATCTTGTCAACATAATTCCAATATAGTGATTACGCTCGGGATAATCATTATTTTATATCTTTAAAAACCTGATCCTGTTTCGAGCATAACACTTGGTTTTGATGTTAAAATTGACTGAAATATTTCTTTAATACTTTACAAAAATGCTTGTTTAAATTCATTTCTTAATTAAATATATATTTTTTCTTAAAGCTTGTCATTGCTATCTGTTCCTGATACTAATAAAATTATCGTACACCTAAGTGAGATAGAAAAAGTTTGGAAATCCCTTTCTTTGTTTGATATGTTTTAATGTTAGATATATGTTCCGTCTACAGCTGCTGCATGCTCTTCAGGGGAGACAATTTCACTGGATACGGTGACTGGTGGGGAAACATGTATCGCCTCCCCTAATTTCCCGGAATTTTATCCAGAGTAAGTATGCGAATGTGATTTCATTCTATGACATGGACATATTCCTATTCCATTGAATGTTATTTTCAAAGTATCATAATTAATTCGTATATGTCCCAAACTCCCGTGTTATCCGCTCACTTTGAATAAACTTTTATGATAAAGTGCAACTTTGTTATGGAGTCTCGTCAAAGAATTTTTCGAACCTGATTGTTATGAGGTCGTGTCTTGTTGCTTCAGTAGTTTTCTAACACACAATCTGTGTTATTCTACTCTCAGGCCATTGTATAAATGTGCTGACGGTTGGGTATATATGTTTTATTCCACGAGTGAAATATAACTTTCCGGTCTTTTGATTGGTCAAGAATTCGAACTTTGACCCGAACTGCAATTGTTATTAAAGTCATCAATAATCGCATCGCCGAGCTCCGGCCGTGACTTGTACACCTTATTTGTATACGCTCGAAAGGAATTGTTTTTTAAAGTTACAAAAGACACTCGCTAAACCTTTTGTCTTTTGAAAATTTAAAAAAATAACATATATATTTCATATCCAACAACCACTCGTTCTGTAACCTCTATACAGCCGACTCTTATCAGATCGTGCCAAACGAGACTGGTTGTTTTAGTAGTTATAACATTTTATTATCAGGTCGTGTCAGAGGAACATTGTTGTTTTAGTCATTATAATCATTTGGAATCACATTTCGTCAAAGAACCTTGTTGTTTTAGTCATTTTAACCATTTGGTATCAGGTCGCGTTGAAGGAACCTTGTTGTTTTAGTCTTTATAACCATTTGGTATAAAATCTCCTCAAACGAACATTTGTTTAGTTATTATGCTCATTTAGAATCAGATCTCGTCAAAGGAACCTTGTTGTTAAGTCATTTTATCCATTTGGTATCATACCTCATCAAAGGAACCTTGTTGTTTAGTCATTTTGTTCATTTGTATCATACCTCATCAAAGGAACCTTGTTGTTTAGTCATTTTATCCATTTGGTATCAGACCTCATCAAAGGAACCTTGTTGTTTTAGTCATTTTATCCATTTGGTATCAGACCTCATCAAAGGAACCTTGTTGTTTTAGTCATTTTATCCATTTGGTATCATACCTCATCAAAGGAACCTTGTTGTTTTAGTCATTTTATCCATTTGGTATCAGACCTCATCAAAGGAACCTTGTTGTTTAGTCATTTTATCCATTTGGTATCAGACCTCATCAAAGGAACCTTGTTGTTTAGTCATTTTATCCATTTGGTATCATACCTCATCAAAGGAACCTTGTTGTTTAGTCATTTTATCCATTTGGTATCAGACCTCATCAAAGGAACCTTGTTGTTTAGTCATTTTATCCATTTGGTATCAGACCTCATCAAAGGAACCTTGTTGTTTAGTCTTTTTATCCATTTGGTATCAGACCTCATCAAAGGAACCTTGTTGTTTTAGTCATTTTATCCATTTGGTATCAGACCTCATCAAAGGAACCTTGTTGTTTTAGTCATTTTATCCATTTGGTATCAGACCTCATCAAAGGAACCTTGTTGTTTTAGTCATTTTATCCATTTGGTATCATACCTCATCAAAGGAACCTTGTTGTTTAGTCATTTTATCCATTTGGTATCAGACCTCATCAAAGGAACCTTGTTGTTTAGTCATTTATCCATTTGGTATCAGACCTCATCAAAGGAACCTTGTTGTTTTAGTCATTTTATCCATTTGGTATCAGACCTCATCAAAGGAACCTTGTTGTTTTAGTCATTTTATCCATTTGGTATCAGAACCTCATCAAAGGAACCTTGTTCGTTTAGGTCATTTTATCCATTTGGTATCAGACCTCATCAAAGGAACCTTGTTGTTTAGTCATTTTAATCCATTTGGTATCAGACCTCATCAAAGGAACCTTGTTGTTTTAGTCATTTTATCCATTTGGTATCAGACCTCATCAAAGGAACCTTGTTGTTTAGTCATATTATCCATTTGGTATCAGACCTCATCAAAGGAACCTTGCTGTTTTAGTCATCGTCATGACTTGGTGTCAGGTCCTTTCTCGCCATTCTTAGATTGTTTTTTTATCTATTGAAAGGAAGTCATTTGAAAAAGAAAAAATTGAAGGTTCTTGTAATCGTTGACTACTATGTTTTCTAAGTCTTTGTGTATTTATAAGTTGTTATCCTTCATTTTCAGTGCAACAACAACATGTAGATGGCGTTTCGAAACAAGCGATACAATCGAGTACAACGTTATTTTTTTTCACACGGAGTTCAGCAGCCTCTGTGGATTCGATTTCGTGAAGATCACCGGTAACGTAGAACGAAATGTCGATATGAATTTTGCATGCTGCTTTGCATTACTCGGTCCTTCTTGACAAGTTTTTTTTTTGATAAAAATATATAATAATTGGTTTCATAGGACGTAAAGTCGACATGGTTTTGTTTGTTCAAAGCTTCCTCGGTCCTGCTTGATAAGTTTTTAGACAATAAATAATCACTGGTAAAATAAAACAAAATGTCGACTTTTGCATGGTTCAAGTTTTACAACACTTGATCGCTGAAACTATTCTATATAATCATTCTGATGTGTTAAGAGAAACATTGTGAACCATTACAATATGGAAAAGTAGGAGGCTTTTTCGAAATATAATAAATCAAAAGAATGCATAATGATATATGTATTTCAGTTTAAATATATATGCTGCTGTCATTTTAACACAACTACTAGTTATATCGTATTCAGCCTTCTACACCCCCCTGGTATACAGTTTGTGTATGCAAGTGTGTATGTAACTTGTCTTTGTTTTTTGTATCATTTCAGTTCTCATATGTTTAAATTTGAATATGAAAAAATAACTACTTCCTTATATTGATATGTTTTCTGAGCACATATCGCTCCAAAGCACACAGCTTCTGCAAACAACCTCCCAAACGGTAGCACACACTTTATGTATATTAATTATGGAAAAACGGACCCCCGAATCCGTTCAAGATTTTGGATTAGAAAATAATAACACTTGCATGGAATAAGAAAAAGCCATGCAAGGTTGAAGTACCGTTTTCTTTTCAATATTTTCCTTAGAAGATTAACCGTCATGATTTTTGCCGTAGAAAAAGCTCTTTATTTTTGTCAGACTAATAATTTCCTATTTAGTGCTGAATGCTTCTTACGTTTTACACGTGTTTGTACGTTTGACACGTGTATGTACGTTTGACACGTTTGTGTACGTTTGACACGTGTATATACGTTTGACACGTGTATGAACATTTGACTCGTGTATGTACGTTTGACAAGTGTATGTGTCTATGATACACAGTACGCAATAAGCATTATACTGGTACACGTTTTACATGGTTATTTTCGGGTTCTAGTTGCCGGATCTACAGGAACACCACAATGCGGTAGACAACTCCAAGGTGTGACCCAGACGGGCCTGGCCAGTCCTGTGGAAGTGGAATTCACATTTGATGACGGCCAAAGCTTTCCCGGGATTTTCATGTGTTTCAAAAAAATCGGTAAATAACTCATAAGAATTAAACGTAATCATATGTCTTGCCTGTCCGACTTTGTCAGTAAAGTAAGTATGAAGGAAACTCCGAAAATCACTTACGCCCCAATATCCTCCCCAAAACAACCAAACATCCGCATTGAGGAAATAAAAAAAAAAAAAAAAAAATATATATATATATATATTAGATACATATAAATTGATATAAACTCAAATATTCCCACAAAAGTGTTCACTTATGAAGAGGAAAAATACTTAAAAAATACTTTAAATGTGTGGAATAACTAAACATTGTAGTATGTGCTAATAATTTGAATTGCTTCAAAAATGAACTGGATAATCACTGGAAAAAACATTAATTAATTTTACGACTTCAAGGCTAGCTTATGAAGGGTAGTGTCGTTACATTCAAAAACTATTATTATAACAATTACCATGCACTGTGTCTCGTGTAGAGAATAAAGAACCCACTACCAGAAATTTATCATCATCATTAAATTAAACACCATCATTGAGTACCGTTATCATTCGCTGTTTATCTTGTTAACATATTTATATGTTTACTGTTTGTTGTCGGCATGTGATAGGTTGTCATTGACTCGTTTCTGGACAAATGGGCAGATTGCTTTGAAAATTCAACACTTTAATTGTTAGTACTGTCGTTATTACGACATGATTAATTATAAGCATATCTATAATAATATATCATAACAGCTACTTCAACGACATCGACGACAACAACTACGACAACAACGACAACACCCACAACGACAACAACGACACCAACAACTACGACAACAACGACGACAACAACGACGACAACGACACCAGCACCAAGTGAGTATTGATTATTCAGTAAGATATTATTATTTATATGGTTTTTTACTAACCTATTATGAAACAATATAGGGCCATTCAATCTATAGGGGGTCAGGCCGAACTAAAACTATAGAAGGCCAGTAAATCCATAGGGGGTAAATCCATAGGGGGTGAGGCCGAACTATGTAGGGCCAATAAATCCATAGTAGGCGAGGCCGAACTAAAACCATAGAAGGTCAGTAAATCCATATGGGGTGTGGCCGAACTATGTAGGGCCAATAGATCCATAGGAGGTGAGGCCGAACTAAAACTGCAGAAGGGAAGTAAATCCAAAGTGGGCAAGCCGAACTAAAACTACAGAATGTCAGTAAATCATTACTGCCGTAAGGTGTGGCCGAAATAAAACCATAGAAGGTCAGTAAATCCAAAGGGGGTGAGGCCGAACTATGTAGGGCCAGTCAATCAATAGGGGGTCAGGCCGAACTAAAACCATAGAAGGTCAGTACATCCATAGGGGTGAGGCCGAACTAAAACCATAGAAGGTCAGTAAATCCATAGGGGGTGAGGCCGAACTAAATCACAGGTCAGTAAATCCATTGGGGGTGAGGCCGAACTAAAACCATAGAAGGTCAGTAAATCCATATGGGGTGAGGCCGAACTATGTAGGGCCAATAGATCCATAGGAGGTGAGGCCGAACTAAAACTATAGAAGGGAAGTAAATCCAAAGTGGGCAAGCCGAACTAAAACCACAGAATGTCAGTAAATCATTAGGGGTGAGGCCGAACTTGAATTACAGATATCTAGTTAATCCATCAGATGTGAGTCGAACTAAAACTATGTAGGGCCAGTTATTTCAAAGGGGGTGAGTCGAACTAAAACTATAGTGGACCAATAAATCCATAGAAGGTGAGGCCCAACTATGGTTCCTTAGGATTTCAGGAGCAAATATCGCACTAAGGACTTTTATATATACACCTGGAGCATACATGTATCTGTCCTCCTGTTCCATCAGTCTTCCTAGCGTCCAGGTAGAAATGTACAGTTATTGGGCTTCATCTAATTTCCTGGAGTTTTGAAACTGTCCTGTCCCATTTTGACTTATTATTTAAACGACCCCTCCCCCTTTTCGAGTTTCTACGTGCCGAATTTGTGCAATATTTGTCAAAATTAACCGATCTAAGGAAAAAAATATTCTATTCGAACCAACTCCACGATCCTAGAACGTGAATTGATTCAAACCTAACGAGGAAGAGCTATTAAAGGTTAAAGTGCAGAGGTCAAACGTAACGGTTAAGTTGTGTATATTTCTTGAACATCTTATTGACATTATGAAAATGAGTTGATCAATACTGCCGTAAGGTGTAGCTGAGACAATGTCGATGGCATTTCTGAACAGAATTACAGTGACGTTCTGAAGCAAAGTGGATTATAAACAGACAGGATGAGTAACGGGAGGCCGAACTAAAACTATATATAGGGCAAGTAAATCCATAGCGGGTGAGGCCGAACTAAAGCCATAGATGGCCAGTAAATCCATAGGAGGTGAGGCCGAACTAAAACTATAGATGGCCAGTAATATAAATCAATATGGGAGGAGGCCGAACTAAAACTATAGAGGGCCAGTAAATCAATAGGGGTCAGGCCGAACTAAAACCATAGAAGGTCAGTAAATCAATAGGGGTCAGGCCGAACAGACATATAGAAAGTCGTCCGTTATACGCAGTGCATCCTTATTTACATTACATTATTGTTGTTTTGGCAGATATATAGGAAGTCGTTCGTTATACACAGTGTACTCTTATCAACATTACGTTATTGCTGTTTTGACAGATAAATAGAAAGTCGTCCGTTATAGAGTGTACCTTTATTTACATTATGTTATTTTTGTTTCGACAGATGACGACGACGATGTAATCGGAGACGTCATCGTACCACTTGCCTTGTTTGCGGTCTTCGTCAACTTATTCGGCGCTATTTTCTTTTAAATATGTCTGAAAGTCTGACATATGTCGGCTGTGTAAAACACCAATTCCTGGTATTCTTTTCATTTCAATTGTCTGCTAGCTGAACAGCTTATCTTGTGGCTTTGAATAAACATATACCATGAATTGTGTTACATTGCTTAATATAGGTTTTTGTAAAGTACATATGAACTTTATATACAGGAGTTTGCAACGTACATGTGACTTTTATATACAGAATTTTGTAATTTACAGGTGGCCTTTATATCGAGGATTTTGTTACTTCAGGTGGTCTTTAGGAATATGTTTCTTTATAGACTTAATAGACACGATTTTACAGTATCATTACGGTATCGTCACAGTATCGTTACAGTCAAGATTTCACAGTCACAGTCACAGTCACATGAAGACAGGAGTGCAAAAATTTGTCCCTTTTCATAATTATTAGTACTATTACCCTCCTTGTAACCAAGTCTTAAAGGTGTAGCAAAGAGCTTATATGTCTATATTAAATAATAATATCCAAAAAGCACCCAACAGTTTAAATGTAGATAAAAACATACAAGAACCTATGCTAGCCTTAGTGGGGTTGACATATGCATATATTAAAATAATAATATCCAAAAAGCATACAACAGTTTATTATGTAGAAATGATAATATAATTATAATGAAAAAATAAGTATACATTGTATAGACATGGTATGAACACATAAACATTGTAACACTAACCATCCATAATGTGTGGTTTGTACCTGTGGCAGGTGTCAGGTCCCTGTAGCAGGTGCGTCATGTACCTGTAGCAGGTGTGTTATTTGTAACTGTAGCAGGTGTTTTATATATTATACTGACATTGGGAGGACACCTTTCCTAGTCCATTATACTGACATTTAGACGACATTTTTCCTAGTCCATTATACTGACATTGGGAGGACACCTCTCCTAGTCCATTATACTGACATTGGGAGGACACCTTTCCTGGTCCATTATACTGACATTGGGAGGACATCTATCCTAGTCCATTATACTGACATTGGGAGGACACCTCTCGTGGTTCATTATACTGACAATAGAAGGACACCTCTCCTAGTCAATTATACTGACATTGGAAGAACATCACTCCTAGTCCATTATACTGACATTGGGAGGTTATCTCTTCTAGTCTATTATACTGACATTGGCAGGACACATTTCCTGGTTCATTATACTGATATTGGGAGGACATCTGTCCTTAATTGCCCATTATACTGACATAGAAAGGACATCTCTTCTAGACTTTTATATTGACATTGACAAGCTTAGGTCAATGATGATGTAGTATCAACGGTAACATTTGGAAGAAAAAAATTACTCAAATTGCATAACGAATCATGGATAAGGACAGAATGTGTTGTTCTGCCGCCTTTCCGGTAGGGTCCGGTCATGTAGTTCTACCAGATGGATTATGTATAACCTACAAATGTGAAAATTAACCAAGAAATCAGATGGGATTTTACAACAAAGGTTCGGCATTTAGATTAGGCAGATGAATAGCACGTCAAACATAAATAATTGCAGTCCTAAAATTGAATGATAGTAGTTAAGAGACTAATGTATACTTGGTATGTTTCGCCCCAAGTTATTTTCGCCCTTGAGCAACACAAAAGATATTCGCCAACTTTTTTAATTTCGCCCTAAACTACCTTTAAGAAATGTCTTTTCTTTTCTTCGTTTACAATCGGAAAATTCTGTTCGGAATTCTCGATACATTTGCATCTCGGAACACTCGGGATTTATTGAGTTCCTCCATTTTCTTTTCTTTGCATATCCCATTGAGGTGTGAAATGTAATCAGGCTGTGAAATATACAACATTAACCTGTGCTCAGATTTACTTTTAGCCTATATTGATTAAAATTGCATCAGGTATGCATGGTCGATTTTAAGCAAACATGATGAATGGTAAGTTCACTGTGCCGTGACTAATTAGAAGTCTACTGACGAGTGTTTTTTTTTTGTTCATTTGTCATCGATGGAAGCCACAAGCGACGGTGAACTCATAAAATCAGTAAAAATGATTCAATTTTAAAATTTACTTAATAGTACGCTGTCTTAGCCCATATTCTCGATTTAACTCCACGTGATATTGCAAATTTACTAGGCCTAGATTTAGATCTAAATTTTATTTCACATGCATAGATTGAAATAAAACAATAAATTGATTTCTAAATTTAGGGTAAACACGTGTTGCTTGTAATTGTATAGGATAAAACACTTGAAAAGTACGAGGGGATGTTTTTGATCCGACTACAATTAACCTAAGTACGATAACTTGTAAATCCTGCAATTGAGCTTGAAATTTTCGCCGTCATCTTAAATTCGCCCTATCATCAAAGGCGAAAATGGCGAAAAGTACACAGGGGGAAATTACCAGGTATACAGTATTACGATGGATAATATACAAGTAGTGGATGGTGAAAGCTTGGAATACCCGGGAGCATTTTGTTTCAAAAGTAGGAGGAAGTACAGTCGCCATTACCAACAAAGCCATGGAGCGGAATGCATTTATATTTGAATGCAAAAACATTTGGAGCTCAACCTACATAAGCCAAAGCATCAAATGAACTGAGATTGTACAAGTCAGTTGGAGAACATCGAGAATGAAGATTGATATATTCCAACATAAACGTCTAAGTGGAAAACTGAAGATCAAATGGCAAGACCGCATCTGTAATGAGAAAGTACTGAATAGTACAGGAATGGAAACGTTAAAAGGTGATGTAAGATGAAGATACATTGGTGATTCTTTCAGAAAATTAATCAACAACAGTAGCGCTTTAATGGTTCTCAGAAGACTGACAAAAATGCGGTTGGTCGACAAAAGACAACATGGTGGTGCACTGTAGAGAAGAAAGGAACAGCAACAAGCTGGAACTTGGAGCGAGGTACAGACTGCAAAAAACAACAGGAAATCGTGGATGCAGATTGTTTATTCCTTAAGTGCCACCTGACACGAGGTAAATAGGCAACAGCTTATACCTGATCCAAGTTCCTTCAACGCCCCTTTACCAAAGGTAATTTATTTACCTTAAATTTCCCATAGGTAAGCATTAATACATTTGAGAAAAGATCTTTAATCAAGATTTTCCCCTTTAATCCAATAATGGTCTCATATGGAAAATTTTCAGTGAAGGGACTACCTTAGGTTAAGGAAAACTTTGAAGAAACCGGAGCCTGCTTTTGTTTTCAAATTAAATCAAATTAAATGTCAAATTTACAGAATAGCTTATCAAAGAAGATTTTAAAGACATTTGCGAATCTTGTTATTTAAATTTTAAAATGTTTTGAATTTTCATCAATCTCAAAGCAAGGACACAACGAACATACCAACTTGACCACTTAATTTCTTTATAAGTAATAGGAAGTGATAGCCAATACTATTACACTCAATCTGACAAACCACTGCCACTGTAAGTGTAGCCAGGACAGATTCAAGAAAACACCCAGAAACAACTATGCATGTGTATTTACAGTCATGATATACCATACCACAAACCATCAATATATGAGGCGCTATGGCACGGCACTCCTTTTTAAATACCTTGCCATACGGGGCCTGGAGGAACCCACGTGTATTTATCATTCTGAGGTTGTGAAGGGACAAGATCGGGAAGCAGCTGCCATCCACTTGAGAGAGACCGTTGATGTACAGGTACACGTTTTTCTTAAAAAGTAGTTAAAGTCATTTAATTGTATCAACACTATCTCAATATATGATTAAAGTAATTTTATATATAACATAAGATTTGGTGACGAGGTACATAAAGTCAAAGAAATTTTATTATTTATTGTTGAGATTTAAATACTGCGATATGATTCTTTTACCAAGGACACCCGTTTAATTGATCTCAAGTAAGGATAGGACACAACAAAAATGAAAATTTGTGAAGTAATTAAGTTTTAATCGTTATAGACATTGTTAAACACTCACTCGAATTCTGATGGTTGTGAATAATGTAAACCTTAGAATTTTAATCAATATTTAAAGTTTTAATTCTGAAACGCCACGAAAAAGAAAATGTGACAAACTATGCCAGTTTTGGATTTCGATAATTTAAAACAGTGTTATTATTAAAACACTGGAAAGTTCAGATTGTGCAAATACTAGGGAAACTTTAATTTTTTATCAAATAATCAATGAAATTCAGTGCAAACTACATTGAATTCAATACAGGAAATAATCTACATCAATACCATACAGGTATAGCCATAACCCCCAAAAATACGTGCATCAGACATAATATGTACGTATACTTACCCTACCAAACACGACTCAGGTACAATCTGTATATCAAGTCGGTTAGCTTTGCATTACCTCGCGGGCAATAAGTTGCTTGTTTGCGGTAAAATGGCATCTACTTTGTAAGGATGGTCTCGGATATAAAAATATTTTATGCTGCCATATGAAAAGGTAAGATAATGCGATTAGAATATTTTTAAATGGATGAAATAATTATGGTGTACAGTATAACATTACCTCATAATCTATATATGTTTACAGTATTACGTCGGCTGACTATATAACAGTATATCATTATCTACATGTATATATGTTTACAGTGTAACGTCAGCTGACTATATACCAGTACATTATTATCCTTATATGTTTACATTATAATGTAAGCTGACTATATATCAGAACATCGTTATCTATATATGTTTATAGTGTAACGTCAGCTGACTATATACCAATACATCATTTTCTGTATATGTTTACTGTGTAACGTCAGCTGACTATATACCAGTACATTATTATCCTTATGTGTTTACATTATAATGTAAGCTGACTATATACATCAATCAGCACATCATTATCCATATGTTTACATTGTAATGTACATTTGTACCTATGTTAATGTGGAATATAGTGGCGGTGTAATCCTACCTTTGTTAGTGTGGAATATAGTGGCGGTGTACATCCTACCTTTGTTAGTGTGGAATATAGTGGCGGTGTAATCCTACCTTTGTTTGTGTGGAATATAATGGCGGTGTACATCCTACCTTTGTTTGTGTGGAATATAGTGACGGTGTAATCCTACCTTTGTTTGTGTGGAATATAATGGCGGTGTACATCCTACCTTTGTTTGTGTGGAATATAGTGGCGGTGTAATCCTACCTTTGTTAGTGTGGAATATAGAGGCGGTGTAATCCTACCTTTGTTAGTGTGGAATATAGTGGCGGTGTAATCCTAGCTTTGTTTGTGTGGAATATAGTGACGGTGTAATCCTACCTTTGTTAGTGTGGAATATAGTGGCGGTGTAATCCTAGCTTTGTTAGTGTGGAATATAATGGCGGTGTACATCCTAGCTTTGTTAGTGTGGAATATAGTGGCGGTGTACATCCTACCTTTTTTTGTGTGGAATATAGTGGCGGTGTACATCCTACCTTTGTTAGTGTGGAATATAGTGGCGGTGTAATCCTACCTTTGTTAGTGTGGAATATAATGGCGGTGTACACCCTACCTTTGTTTGTGTGGACTATAGTGGCGGTGTACATCCTACCTTTGTTAGTGTGGAATATAATGGCGGTGTACATCCTACCTTTGCTAGTGTGGAATATAGTGACGGTGTACATCCTACCTTTGTTAGTGTGGAATATAGTGGCGGTGTACATCCTACCTTTGTTAGTGTGGAATATAGTGGCGGTGTACATCCTAGCTTTGTTGGTGTGGAATATAGTGGCGGTGTACATCCTACCTTTGTTAGTGTGGAATATAGTGGCGGTGTACATCCTACCTTTGTGTGGAATATAGTGGCGGTGTACATCCTACCTTTGCTAGTGTGGAATATAGTGGCGGTGTACATCCTACCTATGTTTGTGTGGAATATAGTGGCGGTGTACATCCTATCGTTGTTAGTGTGGAATAAATTGGCGGTGTACACCCTACCTTTGTTAGTGTGGAATATAATGGCGGTGTACACCCTACCTTTGTTAGTGTGGAATATAATGGCGGTGTAATCCTACCTTTGTTAGTGTGGAATATAGTGACGGTGTACATCCTACCTTTGTTAGTGTGGAATATAGTGGCGGTGTACATCCTACCTTTGTTGGTGTGGAATATAGTGGCGGTGTACATCCTACCTTTGTTGGTGTGGAATATAGTGGCGGTGTACATCCTACCTTTTTGTTTTTCTTTCCGTTATCTAAATTTTTCTTTACAGTAAATATCGTTTCGTCAGGGTCAACCATCAATCAGAAACATTCCACATTTTTATTTAGAAATACGTATCATGTGATAATGTATCCCGGATTACTCTGACTGTATTAATATGTATTTAGATTTTTAAATTATCCGAACGTAATTAATGAATGTTTAGAGGTATGCTTAAACGCAAAAAGACAAAACCAAACCCAAGTTTAACCGATACTCCCTCACTTAAAGAACTATAATTTCTCCATGGGAAAATATCAGCGGATTAAAGAGAGTAATTTAGGAGTAGATAAGAAAAGTTCTGTAATGCTTTCTTATGGAAAAATAAGTTACATACCGTCCTTATACATGCAGCTGATCATGACTATGATATTAGTTACAAGCATGTTTGTGTATGCGTGTACCTCAGCTTTTCGGAGATTTATGTATGTTACTGTTTTGGGAGAGGACTTATATAGGCTTTGCCTGCTGTCTAATCCTATTGTTCTTGTGTCCGTAAAATGTTTTGAAATTGAAAAATAAGTTAAAGGATTCCCATATGTAAAGGACTGTTATAAAACTATGCTAGAACTTCTGGAACAGTAGGAAATACGTACTGACTACGTGTTGCAGCACCCCCTGAAGAGAAGGACTGTTAAAAACTGGGCTAGAACTTAAAGAACATAAGTAAAGGACTATTAAAAATACTGGGCAAGAACTTATAGAACATAAGAGAAGGACTGTTAAAAACTGGGCTAGAACTTAAAGCACATAAGTAAAGGACCATTAAAACTGAGCTAGAACGTATGAAACATTGGGGAATACGTAGTGACTTCGTGTTGCAGAACCCCCTGTAAATGGACTGTCACGGCCCCGCCAGGAGCAGTGATAGGAGTGGAGATCAGTTCGGTCATTGTTGGAACTACTACTACAGTAGTATATAAGAACGACGCTGGTAAGTACAAGACGTAAGTCTGAAACCTCCAGATAATGTCCACGAGAATAGACGAATATAATAGTAATACCAGTATATATAATGTCCCCGAGAATAGACGAATATAATAGTAATATCAGTAGATATAATGTCCCCGACAATAGACGAATATAATAGTAATACCATTTTATATAATGTTCTCGAGAATAGACGAATATAATAGTAATACCAGTATATATAATGTCCCCGTATAGAGGAATATAATAGTAATAACATTTTATATAATGTCCCCGAAAATAGACGAATATAATAGTATTACCAGTATATATAATGTCACCGAGAATAGACGAATATAATAGTAATAACAGTATATATATAATGTCCCCGAAAATAGACGAATATAATAGTGATACCAGTATATATAATGTCCCCGAGAATAGACAAATATAATAGTATTACCAGTACATGCATATATAATGTCCCCGAGATTAGCCGAATATAATAGTAATACCAGTATATATAATGTCCCCGAGAAGAGACGAATATAATAGTAATACCAGTCTACATGGTACCAGGAGAAAGAATATATTTCCGTGTATTGATATGTTTGCAGGTTCCGAGTTTGGTTTTTTCCGATTTCCTCTGATTGATATACATCGGAGAATCTGAGAAAAAATCGTTACTAATCCGACTGGTTTCAGTATGAGTACTATTGATTTATCTCTTATCGTATGATTACACGGGTACATCGATTATAATATATCATGTTCTTTAGGTATGTACGTGTGGTAGATAATTACAGGTTGTTCTTCTACCTGTATGTTTACATGCGGAAAAATTCAAAATCAAAATTCTCATCAGCTGAGCAATTACCTTAGAAAAGCATCATTGAATTTGAGGGAGAAAAAAATTGCGATCAGATTCCATGAATGCTGTTATGCTTTCCCATAGAGAAATTAGTAACAAGACTCCCTTACGTTGAGGAATATCAATGATATTTGGGCTTGCATCGGATAATATGTTTAACGTCTTGATGAGTACACCATCATTCATCACACGAATGACCAATAGTGTACGAGATCAACGACAATTCTTTTTCGGCTTAAACTAATCAATTATACAGTATATTACTAAACATTTCTGCTCTTTCCACAGGAAATATTTTCAGGAGATTTACTTCTACCAACCTAATGATGCCTTTAAGAGTCGCTGGCCAATTTTTTACCGTCGAAATAACTACATCGCCGATAAACACACCATCTTCCGGGGGAGAGGTGCTGAATTTTAAATACCTAGCTATCACTTCACCAGCTCCTGACTCAGGTAGGTATATATATATATATAACGCAATGGAACATTATTGCATATGAAGGCAGTTTCTACCTACATTTATTGAGTTCACTAAAATGTAAATCCAACTCAGTAATTGAAATGTAGACTTTCAAACTTTCAACACATTTCCTACCGAAACTGCCACATAGCAAGAGGTTTTTTTTTGTGTTTTTGTGGAATCAAAGGGTGTCAAGGAATACATAAATGTCACACATTAAAGGGACATTCCCTCATTGGATTAAAGGGGATGTCGCCAAAATGACACTTAATAGGGCATATGTATTTTACTTAAGTAGTAAAAGTTATATTTTTTATTTCATACGACAGTTTCACTTTCAAGGGAAGCAAAAGTGCCTCAAGTATTAAATCATACAGATTCTCAATTCGACCCGAAGTGTCACTTATTATCGCAGATAAAAAACAGACTGTTTTTGTGTACGAAAGTCATTTTTCTGTACATTTTCGGCGTCACTTTCATTACTGTAGCACACAAAATCATATAATCCTTATTCGGGCATATATTTTATCAGTAGAAATTTTGCACGTTTCTGATGTCCAAACGAAGGAATGCCCCTTTAAGATAGTAAAATCTTATTTATCTACTCCGAGTATTCAGGAAATGGAAATGTGTTCTATCGAAATCTAATTCCCAATTAGGGAGTGCCTGATTTGAATGTAACCATAGAAATTGTTGATACTGATTGAACCTTTGATTTGAAAGACAAGGTCGAGTCAGTTAGAAAAAGGAACACGCCTCATCCCGCGAATCGCAGGGTGACCTCAACGAATTAAAACACAGCGCGTGAAATAAAATTGCCTACACAAATACAGATGTTCTCATGAGCTAGCCACATTTAATGTATTTTCTACCCTTTTATTGAGAGAAATCAGACTACCAGATTATAAATAATCATTCATCATGCATGTCAATTCGTTCAAGTTTCTTATTGTCCAATAATTGATCAGTTGGACATTGAAAACTTTGAACATTGGACAAAGAACAAATACAGGAAAATAGCTAGTACATGACTGATCAGTTGTGTAAACTAAATATTAATAGTGAATGATACATTTGAATTAGCGGAATGGAAATTTAGTTATAACTTAGGAAGACATTTTATAATACTGTATTAATATCTAAAAAAGGGACAGAATTCGGTATATATATAATCTATTAATATCTAATTTTTATCTATTTGATAAAAACTACTACAAGAAAGGCATTTTGATTATAAATGATTTGATAAAAGATGTTGAAGCAGGTTTATTCTTCTCATACAATGAATTTATCCAGCTATACCAAGTGAATACAAATTTTTTACAATATCGAGGTCTAATATCTGCTATTAAGGATTTTTTTTCTACATACAATACACATGGTCAAGAAATTTCCTACCCATATATACCAATAAATCTACAACTTATTCTAAGGGAAAGTAAAGGGTCAAAAACTTTCTATTCTTTTATGATTAAATCAAATATTATACCATCTGGCACTAGGAAATGGAACATAATTTTTGACAACATAGACAATCTGACATGGAGTAAAATCTACAAAATGCCTTTCGCTGTTACAAGAAATACAAAATTACATTGGTTTCAGTTCAGAGTAATCCATCATATTCTCATAACTAACTCTTTCCTGTTTAAAATTAGAATGGTTATCTCCCCTCTTTGTGCTTTGTGCAACACTGAAACAGAGACAATTACTCATTTACTGTGGGAATGTGAAGAAGTACAAAGATTATTGGAAAGTTTTGACACATTATTAGAAGCTCTTTTGATCCCATTTTCAGTGAATAAGAAATCTTTTCTTTTTGGCATTCTGCATGAAAATTACCTTCCCAGTAATAGAGTAGATAATGAAATTATAATTACTATTAAACAATATATTTATAGAACTAGATGCTTACACAATTCATTAAACATTATTGCTCTTGTCAATATTATAAAAGATAATTACATGATTCAAAAATACATTGCAATTGGCAAAGGTGAAACAGCTAAATATAAATTTGAAAATGAGTGGAGGAAATGGGATAAATTAGTTAAACTATAATGTGTCATACTTTATTTTATCCATTGTTATATATTTCATTTTATATCCTTTTGTCATTTTCTTAATTTGACAGTTTTTTTCTCATTGGCCAGAAAAAAAAAATGCTTTTAAATTATTATATATTCCAGTATTGTTTGTTGCCTACATAGAGTTCCTCCATCTCGCCCAAACCTTTTCCTTCTTTTAGTTTCTCATTCTCTCTTATACTTTCTCTCCTTTATCTTTTGTGATTACAGTCCTCTTTCTTAGTAAAATCTCTAGTCACTTCCTCTTCTTTCTTTTTTTTTTTACAAAATCAATGCAATGTACTTAATCATGATGTCACTTCGTTTTTCCCTATTGAAAGATAACAAAATACTGAAATTTCGATCCATTAATGTCTGTATGTTGTAACTTGTAAAATTTGCTGGTAAAAAGTGTTTGTGTAGGTTAGGTATTCGTATGTAAACAATCTTGATTGTGAAAATATACATGCGTATATCAATGTGTGTGAGGGTGTGTGGTGTGTGAGGGTTTTTGTGGGGGGTGGGGTGTGCGTGTTCGAATATACATGCTATACATGCTTTTTGAAATATATATATAGGGGTACATGCATGGGAGGGTGGGTCTGTGTGTGTCTGGTGTATGTGTGTATGATGCTGTTTCATGTGTGTACTTCAATATAGCTTTTGTGAGCTGGGTGTTTTGTGTGTGTGTGAATTAGATGATTTGTAAGTATTTTGTTTCTATATTTCATGTATATGTGCACGTGTGAGCAAGCATAATATGAAAATATAATGTATATTGCATTGAAAAACTGAATAAAAAGATAATTACAAAAAAAAAAAAAATATCTAAAAAAGGGACAGAATTCGGTATATATATAATCTAGCTACCGGACAAACTTTCAAGATTCAAGTCAAGGGACATAACTCATATCCTAGATGTTATTTAATGGATGTCTCACACAACTGAATCAGCTTTTGATTTAAGTCCCTTGAAGAAAATGTGTTTGTTTGATTTGAAGCTATTTTCTTAGTAAATAACATGAGATTGGTACTTTCTATAGATGTAGGATTCTAAGTGAAAAAGGGTGGCTAGTGTGCTTTTATATGCTATTAAACATAACATCATTTTTCTGGTGGGGAAATCTTCAAACGTTAGTTTGATATATATTTCACAACATTTGAACTTCAAATAAGCGATTGAGGGGTGGAGTCGTTCGTAATAACTTATAGTGAAA
Source organism: Pecten maximus (assembly GCF_902652985.1). Taxonomy (NCBI): domain Eukaryota; kingdom Metazoa; phylum Mollusca; class Bivalvia; order Pectinida; family Pectinidae; genus Pecten; species Pecten maximus. The sequence goes on from NC_047029.1 coordinate 17,849,578, forward strand.
TATGTGACCTTAACTTGTAGAGCTCTCCCGTACGGAGTTAGTTGAATTATTTTAGCTATCATCGTGTTCAATCCGATAAAAAAAGAAACCATCCACAATAAAAAGGCGCGATAGATGCTACAGCGGCTGGGGTTCGATTCTCCGTTTGGACGTTAGCAGGTTTGGGGTCACCTGGCTTGTCTTCGGGTACTTAGGATTCCTTCCACAATAAGACCGCACGCTTCATTTTTGCCAACACATGTGACTTAATATAGTTTACACTGCCATTGTTGTAAAACAAATAAAGTTCCCATTTAGAAATTTTACTTGGCCTTGAAGTGGGGAGTTGCACATGACTCATATGATTCAGTACTCTCACACCATTATATTCAAACAAAACCAAATATCCTTTGGAATTGAACAAAACCATCAAATACATTGTGCCAACAAGAATAATTCACATGGTCCGTTCGCCTGTTTTGTTTGATAGAAAAAAAAACTATAAATTATGTCAAACTTGTTATTTATTTCAATAAGCGTTCTTAAATTAATTTTACTAAAATATTTTGAGGATAGAAAAAAAAGATACCTGATTTTGAAAATACATATGTTTATCTTTAGCACAATATTTGATAAAAATCTTTGTTTGCGAGCTATGAAATAGGGAAGATAAAGCGTTATGACAGCTTTTTATCCCATTGTCGAGTGAACTGTCATCATGGGTCAGTCATTTAAAGTTATTTCTAATACAAACACAATTCTTATATAATGATTGCGCTAAGGATAATCGTTAGTTTATATCTTTAAAAATCTGATCGTGTTTCGAGCATAACACCAAGGTTTGATTTTCAAAATGAATGAAATATTCATTTGATACTTCACAATAATGCTTGTGTTAATTCGTTTCTTAATTAAATATACATTATTTTCTTAAAGCTTTTCATTGCTATCATATTTCCTGATACTAATGGAATTATCGTTCACCTAAGTAAGATAGAAAAAGTTTGGAAATTCCGTTCTTTGTTTGATATGGTTTAATGTTAATAAATATATATATATAGATATTCTGTCTACAGCTGCTGCATGCTCTGCTGCAGGGGAGACAATTTCACTGGATACGGTGGCTGGTGGGGAACATGTATAGCCTCCCCTAATTTCCCGGAATTTTATCCAGCGTAAGTACGCGAATGTGATTTCATTCTATAGCATGGATATATTATCCTATTCCATTGAATGTTTTTTTCAAAGTATCATATGTAATTCGTATATGTCACAGACTCCCGTGTTATCCGCTCACTTTGAATAAACTTTTATGATTAAATGCAACTTTGTTATGGAGTCTCGTCAAAGAAACTTCGAAACCTGATTGTTATGAGGTCGTGTCCTGTTGCTTAAGTAGTTTTCTAACACATAATCTGTATTATTCTACTCTCAGGACATTGTATATATGTGTTGGCGGTTGGGTATATATGTATCATTACACGAGTGAAATATAACTTTCCGGTCTTTTGATTGGGAAAGAATTCGAACTTTGACCCGAACTGCAATTGTTATCAATAATCGCATCGCCGAGCTCCGGCCGTGACTTCAAGCCTACATAACACATGTAGGCACTTCAATGATATTATCTCACGTTAGACCACAGAATGAAATGACTGCTATTCATTTTCTAAAAATGAATTACGTATACATGTGCTAATTAAGAATCTAATGTGTCTTAACTTAAGAAACATGCGAAGAAATTTCCTTTACTAACATCATGTAATCATTATTATATCTGTAGTTTATTGTGTAACGCGTGAATCCTTATGCGACAGGTGATAATGAGCGTGAATGAATTTTGTTCTAATTTGTAAATTATTTCTGTATACTCTTCACATCTTGGAGGAAATAAAGAAATAATAGAGGTACTGACTTGGGTAGGGATTAGTACTGGGAGGGGTGAACAGTACTTAGTCTACCTGAGGGGACAAAACAAGAGTTACCTCCTACATTTTTGTCAGGGAATGAAGTAAAATTCAATTCAACCCAGTACTTCACTTTTATTTCTTGAAACAAAATTAATATGTGAATTTTATAATACTCTGAAACGTATTTAAACAAATTTGTTGAACATGAAACGGCTGCAGCGATATAAAAATATATCGAAAATATATGTACATATAGGAAAATCGATTTCCTTTGGTATAAATGTGTAGGTTTTTGCAAGAACAACTGCACTTTTCTTTTCAAGCACAGGTGTGAATATGTACCGCTGTGTAATCAAAGATCCCCTAAACCCCAATTGGTCTTTTCTATGCTTGACTTGATGCAAATGTAAGGTGATACAGTGTACTAACACTGTGATGCAGTATTGGTACACTGTTTCATATGCAATCTACTTTTGCATATTCTCGATTGATTGAAGGCAGCCATTGGAGTTCCTACTTAACTATTAAGTGGGTGTTTTCATTCATTGGAGACGGTAAGGACCTAAGGATGAGGATAATAGTGAGAAACAGTCGCTGCTCGTTTTATATATAAGATTTATCATTTTCAACTCGTGTAACAAGAGGTACTCTATACAATACAATTGACGCCAAAACTTTCTAAATAGTTTGACATTTCAGACAATATAGTCATAGTATACAGAAACAGTATGACATAATTATCACCATATTAAACAATGCATAATCATTCCTACGAATAACGGAAGGATTTTCTATAAAAATACTGCATATCCTGTCCAGCAAGATCCTGGTGCGGAAAATGGATGACACCTCCAACCTCCGTTTGCTTTACTTTAAATTTTACCCATTTAGGATTCAAATTGCCTTGAAACTATGAATTCCATATATACATGTACATTTAACCGTATTCGTTTAAAATATTTTGTATAAAACCTAAAACCGTCAGGTTAATTAAGTGATTATCTATATGGTATGTAATCAGTATCAGCGTAACTGGAAGGTCAAAGGCTATTAGCAAGCTTTATACATTTACCAAAACTTGCCAATTCTTTAGGGCTATTTGTATAAAGCAATTCCTCTCATTTGTACACACTTGGATTTGTTACAAAATAACTTTTGGAGAATGTTTTTCTTAAATTTGCAAAACAAGGCCACACTAATATAAAAAGGAAGTCGTGTTCAATATCATTCACATCACCTATATGACAAACACTTTGGTGTCGCTCAATGTTATGATATCTACCCTTTTCAATATTTAGAGTGTGTGACGATAGTCGAATGGTAGTTTTTTTCTCTCAGGTATTCAACTGATATGGACTTTTTCAGATAATTCTGTAAACTATAACTGTTGTAAATATGTTGATAGAAAATTTCTAAGTTTAGAGGACAATAGTTTTTTTCTACACACTCTTTCATATAAATCAAAACTTCTTTCCTTTGTCATTTGAAGATCATCAATGTCAACCTTTTGTGATTCCCATTTATATCCGAAACCCATTCTATATAATTCTTCCTTGATATTCAACATCCATCTAACATGTCGTCAAAGCAAGACCGTGAAATATAATTTCGGGAGTTTCTCAGTTTCATCCAGTATTTCATAATTCTAATTTTTCGTAGCACTCTTAATGGATACCTACCTACTTCAAGATAAACCACATCGTTACTTGTATTTTTACGTACACCAAGCAATTTATTACAAAAAATAATATGAACTTAAAATGCTATTGATATATGTATCAAATACAGTTGTGTTCCAACGTTGAAATAATTTTTCGGCATAGCCGTATAATATTCTTTTGTCCCCGGAAATGACGCGACAGGTGGCGTTACTGGTCAAGATGAAGAATGTGATTGGTCAATGTAGCATTCAATGCAAAATGCAGATATGCAGTTAAAAACGAAACAAAGTTAAGCTTGAATGCAAGCTGAATAAGTGGATGTATCTTTTCAAATGACAAATTAATAAACTTATATTCCTGATTCAAATGCAGTCTTATTAACACCAAAAATGATTCAAACTGATATAATTTTGTTATCTGTGCTGAAACACATTAGTTCGTTCCTTTTTTCACCATCAGATTTATATTATAACCACAGGCATTAAAACTATGCCGTTTATCTTTTTAAAAGATATTTCTTATTTAAATTGTGTTGATTTCCATTGATATTTTTAAATGTATACGCAAATGCATATCCCTGGAAAATGTACATCAACATTAAGTAGGTAGGATCGGTCGTATGGAGATATATGGGCCCTGCTGTAGTGAGTAGACGCTGCAACTCGTGTTCTGGAGTGCTCTGTTCTGAGCGCTGGTATCTGAAGCTTTCTGGCGTGTGTTGGTCGGTGTTGTAGGTGTTATGTCCCTTTGAGCGGGCAGGCGTACAGGCATAGTAGTCCGGTGTTGAGTACTCGTAGAGTACTGGGTCCCTAAGAAAGCTGTACATTACATGCTCACATATACTTTATATATTGATAGTTGATATTTAGTGTTGCTTAAGTAGTGAGCAGATATAGGTAGAGACGTTTTGTCCCTTGCTCTACATATAGTAAATATCTGTAATCATTGTTAGTCAGTTCTGCTCAGTAAGGGTGTGTGTATATATTATTGCTACCATTCTTTGAGGAAGACATGCTCAGTAAGGGTGTGTGTATATATTATTGCTACCATTCTTTGAGCAAGGCATGCTCAGTAAGGGTGTGTGTATATATTATTGCTATACTATTCTTTGAGCAAGGCATGCTCAGTAAGGGTGTGTGTTTATGTTATTGCTACCATTCTTTGAGGAAGACATGCTCAGTAAGGGTGTGTGTATATATTATTGCTACCATTCTTTGAGGAAGACATGCTCAGTAAGGGTGTGTGTTTATGTTATTGCTATACTATTCTTTGAGCAAGGCATGCTCAGTAAGGGTGTGTATATATTATTGCTACCATTCTTTGAGCAAGGCATGCTCAGTAAGGGTGTGTGTATATATTATTGCTACCATTCTTTGAGCAAGGCATGCTCAGTAAGGGTGTGTGTATATATTATTGCTATACTATTCTTTGAGCAAGGCATGCTCAGTAAGGGTATGTGTATATATTATTGCTACCATTCTTTGAGCAAGGCATGCTCAGTAAGGGTGTGTGTTTATGTTATTGCTATACTATTCTTTGAGCAAGGCATGCTCAGTAAGGGTGTGTGTATATATTATTGCTACCATTCTTTGAGCAAGGCATGCTCAGTAAGGGTGTGTGTATATGTTATTGCTATACAATTCTTTGAGCAAGGCATGCTCAGTAAGGGTGTGTGTTTATGTTATTGCTATACAATTCTTTGAGCAAGGCATGCTCAGTAAGGGTGTGTGTATATATTATTGCTACCATTCTTTGAGCAAGGCATGCTCAGTAAGGGTGTGTGTATATATTATTGCTATACTATTCTTTGAGCAAGGCATGCTCAGTAAGGGTGTGTGTATATATTATTGCTACCATTCTTTGAGCAAGGCATGCTCAGTAAGGGTGTGTGTATATATTATTGCTATACTATTCTTTGAGGAAGACATGCTCAGTAAGGGTGTGTGTATATATTATTGCTACCATTCTTTGAGCAAGGCATGCTCAGTAAGGGTGTGTGTATATATTATTGCTATACCATTCTTTGAGCAAGGCATGCTCAGTAAGGGTGTGTGTTTATGTTATTGCTATACTATTCTTTGAGGCAAGGACATGCTCAGTAAGGGTGTGTGTATATATTATTGCTACCATTCTTTGAGGCAAGGACATGCTCAGTAAGGGTGTGTGTTATAGTTATTGCTATACAATTCTTTGAGCAAGGCATGCTCAGTAAGGGTGTGTGTATATATTATTGCTACCATTCTTTGAGCAAGGCATGCTCAGTAAGGGTGTGTGTATATATTATTGCTACCATTCTTTGAGCAAGGCATGCTCAGTAAGGGTGTGTGTTTATGTTATTGCTATACTATTCTTTGAGCAAGGCATGCTCAGAATATATTTTTGTATATATCGGCACTTTTGAGCACCCGGTTAGAGCACATATAAGGGCTCCCAAGAAGTAACTTCGGTACGGACCCGCGACACGTGACACATATAAGGGATCCCAAGAAGTAACATGGGTACGGACCCCGACACGTTACACATATAAGGGAATCCCAAGAAGTAACTTGGGTACGGACCCCCGACACGTGACATATATAACGGATCCCAAGAAGTAACTTGGGTACGGACCCCGACACGTGACACATATAAGGGATTCCAAGAAGTAACTTGGGTACGGACCCCGACACGTGACACATATAAGGGATCCCAAGAAGTAACTTGGGTACGGACCCCCGACACGTGACACATATAAGGGATCCCAAGAAGTAACATGGGTACGGACCCCGACACGTGACACATATAAGGGATCCCAAGAAGTAACTTGGGTACGGACCCCGACACGTGACACATATAAGGGATCCCAAGAAGTAACTTGGGTACGGACCCCGACACGTGACACATATAACGGATCCCAAGAAGTAACATGGGTACGGACCCCGACACGTGACACATATAAGGGATCCCAAGAAGTAACTTGGGTACGGACCCCGACACGTGACACATATAAGGGATCCCAAGAAGTAACTTGGGTACGGACCCCCGACACGTGACACATATAACGGATCCCAAGAAGTAACTTGGGTACGGACCCCGACACGTGACACATATAAGGGATCCCAAGAAGTAACTTGGGTACGGACCCCGACACGTGACACATATAAGGGATCCCAAGAAGTAACTTGGGTACGGACCCCCGACACGTGACACATATAAGGGATCCCAAGAAGTAACATTGGGTACGGACCCCGACACGTGACACATATAACGGATCCCAAGAAGTAACTTGGGTACGGACCCCGACACGTGACACATATAAGGGATCCCAAGAAGTAACTTGGGTACGGACCCCCGACACGTGACACATATAACGGATCCCAAGAAGTAACATGGGTACGGACCCCGACACGTTACACATATAACGGATCCCAAGAAGTAACTTGGGTACGGACCCCGACACGTGACACATATAAGGGATCCCAAGAAGTAACTTGGGTACGGACCCCCGACACGTGACACATATAAGGGATCCCAAGAAGTAACACGGGTACGGACCCCCGACACGTGACACATACACTGTACAATGCTATTTTTAACTCGGAATGGGATCACCAACGGTAAACAATGCATAGCAGATCGAATTATGACTTCCAAATTAAAGGGATTAAGATACCTCTAGGAATGTCTTCATGATGTTTGTGTTTGATGACGTCCAAATGGGGAAAGCGTCATAATATGTCCGCTGCAAGTTTCTGGCGTGATAGGCAAATTCAAAATCTTGGCACTCTAACGCCTACAATTCGTCTCCTATAGGTGACAAGATATTTTGACGAATTGAATCGGTGAATGCACCCCACAAGGATGTTGAGTGTGTACGGACTTCGATCCGCACATTATCTGTTTTCAAACTCTTTCTCCTACATTTTTTATCGACTCCAGAACTATATCTAAGACATGGGTTGACTTCACCTTGGTGAGGCGGTGTGGCATGTATAAAAAAAAAAGATGACTTTGACCTGCATTTTGACTATTGACCTACATTTTTATTTTATAAAACTGTTCAAAAGTATTCTAAAGAAGCTTTGTTATTCACTGTATACTGGTGTCCTTTCACACTCGTACAAAACAACACCTGTTTTGTACATGTAAGCTTACGGTTCATGCATTTTCTAAATAACGTAAGTTCCAAACGTGTACATATGTTAAAACATTTGTAGTTATAAATTGCATAATAAAATAACTATAAAAGACCTTTATGATTTTTTTCCCAGTTTATTTTTATTTATTTATTATTTATTGTTGTTGAAATATCTGATAAAGATCTGTGCCAGATATTTTATTCAGTCTATCTTGACACGTGATCAGCGGTGGATGCCTGTGAACCATCTCTCTCCTGTATATCATTGCCCTTTTTAATATGTGTATTGCGTATGAGTGTACATTTGTTGCATTTTAGATATGGAATGCAAGATGCAGAGGTCACTAGAGTCATTAAAAGAGCATTGAATTAATTTGGAAAAAGTCAAAAGTTATTCCAAAAGCAAGATTTAAAATTAAATGGTTGGACCTCTATTTGGATTTCTTTTCTACTTTGAAGACTTTCCCTCCTTTCTGTAGAGTATTTGTCAAGGCTCGTCAAAATATAAAATAAAATCACTAGGCCCGTCCTCATTTCTAAAACGAAGAATTACCTACTGAATCGCATCAACTCTTCTTCAAAGAAAGTTAACTCTTATAAAACGCATGAACAGGACAATGTTGTGCTGTAAAAGACGGTGAAAAGTTTGAACTACTCTCAGATATGATGACGGATAATTGCCAATGACGTCATAATAATATAAAGGTATAAGTCCGTAATTCTCAATAGCATTAGTTGGTATTCCTATGTGTTAACCATAAAAATTATCATTTCGTGTGCACTGTTCGTCACAAAAAATGTATTAAATGGCTTCCACGTTGTATAAATATCTCTAGTAATCAACATAAAAACATATGATAACGGCGTCATAAAATTATCTTTTTTTATGACCGTACACGTAAGAGCGGACATTATCTTCCTAATAGGCAATACAATTTCTACTAGCTGCAATTAGTTATTTAGGCAGTTGAAATACTCAAATAGAAGTTAAAACTTTTGGAGGGCGATAAAAGCGTGGATCATATTTAACTTTTTGTTTTACAGTATTAAAATATTCTTCAGCCTCTTCTTATTTTCTATTGGTCGTATGCTTACATGTTTCGATCATTATTACGTCTTTTAGAATATTTAACAGTTCCCCAGGATATGTTGTTATTGCCAGAAGTATGACACCAAAATGTACGAAAGCCTATTCGGTTCATTTTGAGAAGCAAAATAAAAATATGTATCTCGTTAAAACACGATAATTGTCTCGTTATAACGCGTTAGTTATCGCGTTAAAAAGCGTTAGTTATCTCGTTAAAACGAGCAAGTTATCTCGTTATAACGCGTTAGTTATCTCGTTAAAACGCGTTAGTTATCTCGTTAAAACGAGTAAGTTATCTCGTTAAAACGCGTTAGTTATCTCGTTAAAACGAGTAAGTTATCTCGTTATAACGCGTTAGTTATCCCGTTAAAACGCGTTAGTTATCTCGTTAAAACGAGTAAGTTATCTCGTTATAACGCGTTAGTTATCTCGTTAAAACGAGTTAGTTATCTCGTTAAAACGCGTTAGTTATCTCGTTAAAACGAGTAAGTTATCTCGTTAAAACGATGACGTTTGGATGATATAACTAACGTGTTTGAGCTAGAAAATTATCGTGTATTAACATGATATCTTACGCGTTTTAGCGTGATAATTATAGCGTTTTAACGAGATAACTAACACATTTTAACGAGATAATTATCGCGTGTCAACGCGGTAGTTATTGCGTTTTAACGAGATAAAATCATACATGTACTTACTCGTTTTAATGATATTGTTTTCGCGTTTTAACGAGATAACTATCGCGTTTTAACAAGATAATTATCGCGTTTTAACGAGATAACTAACTCGTTTTAACGCGGTAGTTATTGCGTTTTAACGAGATAAAATCATACTTACGCGTTTTAATGATATAGTTATCGCGTTTTAACGAGATAAATTTTTTTTGTTTACATTTCAAAATGACACTAAGAGGCTTTCGTAAAAATGACTGGCGGACCGTTTCCCGGGTTAATCATTGATCAGGTAAAGGTGTGCCTTAGCTGACACGTAAAGCGATTAACAGAAGTCAATATGCCGAACAAACCAGACTGATGACTTAAGCTGTCAAGACCGGAAGTGAAAAGTTCATTGCCATAGCTTTAGCAGGTTTGATTCAAATCATACAAAGATCCAGCAGACCAAAGTAGGATAGACTGGCCATGGTGATTTTTTTGTTAAGCAGATAACGCCTGTATTATGATACTTATATTAGGATTTTCCGAAACTGTGTTTCTAAAACAAAAAACCAAAACAAACCCCAAAAAAACAAAACAAAAAAGACAACAAAAACAAAAAAAACAAAAAAAAACAAAAAACAAAAATGGTATGTAACAGACGAGGTAAGATACAGAAAAATTTAATGATGAACATGTGACAAAATAAGACCAATTCTTTGGGATTCAAAAAGGTTTAAAAAAAAATTGTAAGGAATTGTTATTTTGGGTCAAATATCATGATATTTTGTGATTGTTATGGTTTTTCGGATTGCTTATCATGGTTTGCACAGGTCTGAAAAAACGTAGGAGAACAGTTTACGTATACTTCACACCTGCATTACAATTTAAAACGTTTGATAGATTACAAATATATATACTTTAGTATAGGTAACATGTAGGGTTATGTAGCTATGTTTACGGATCTAAAATATGTGCCTTATTTTTCAGAATTCACAATTTCCACCCAAAACGTTAACGTTGAGTGAGTTTACTTTCCTATTAGATATATAATATACTAAACCTGCAGCGGGTCGCAAACGATACACACTGTTGCCTTTTCAAGAGCCACGTGCTTTGTAAAAGGTTAAAATAGGTGGTAAGAGGCATGTATATTTCGACCACTAAAATATTACTGGTATTGCTACGTAGCCTTCCACTTTAAACAATTAGTGGAACTAATTCGACAGTGAAATATCTAATCACCAATCATGATAAACGTTGTTATAGAAAGTATGATGGCTGCTGAATGCCAACATCCGGTATTAGTGCTATTCTAGAGATAGGGTGAGAGGGCCAATTTAAGAAAGATAAATTGCTAAATACAAGTTCTATCATACCTAGACGTGCTGGAGATATAACCCGATTAGAGCGAGTCTTTGTTGTTTTATGACTCCAAGCGCCTCCTATCGGAAAAACATATGACTGTCGTTATTACTGACACGACAAAACATATTGGCATGGCCACTAGGTTGTGCTTCACAGGCCAATATAGGCTAACAATTACGAATAAATATCAAGGATATGTCAGTATTTGTCAGTTCTGCAAGCATCGATACATATCTGACAAAACATATGGATATGATATTGGTCGGTTTTTCCTGTAAAAGTAAAAAGAAAATCACTTTTTATGTCCAATGTATGTCTTTGACGGATCATGGAGCAAAAACGACCCCACGGACATATGATTCTTCTTCCAGTTTTTCCCATTTCAAAAATGTATATGAGAAAAAAAGTTTAACACTGTAACATTTTGACATCACAGAGGTGTAGATCCATAAACAATCTTTTGATTTTTTTGTCTCTTAACTAAAGATATAAATCATCTGGTTATGAATATTATTTGATAAAACATAATATCATTATTTGTTCGGTTTACTGATCATTTACACTTTGTGCATTGATTTTGCATAGGGTTTCATTTCCCAGAAAGTACCTAGTATACATGCCTTGTTTCTCCATAAACATAAGTAACGGTTTATATTCCTTTATTTGTATATACATTGTAGAACATAGGTTGTTTTCGAGTCTAATATTATGTGGATAAGAATTGAACAATATCGGTCTTGAAAGCTACATCGCATTCTTATATGATAGTTTTAATTGTGAAAGACTTAAGCTAGGCTTGCAAACTGCTAAATTGTACTCTAACAACTAAATTGAATCTGACATCTTGTTTCAGTGGTTATACATGCATGGTTGACCATATCCTGGTCAACTCTGTCATATTCTTGAGTCTTGTGTGCCCTAACTTCTTGTCATTATAATTGGTACAAAATTGATGTTGATAATCCATTACATATGCATAAAGTTTCAAAATGGAAACAGAAAAAAAAAGATTCAACATTAAAACAAACTAAAGAAATCCAGTAGAAATATCTATAGAACATAGTCTCTATAAATCATATACATAATGAAATAACAAAAGGCGAAGGGCCACGTAGTTCCCTGGGCATGGTATTATCATTCAATTTATTGGTTTTCAATTTTCTTGCATTTGGTAATTATAATTTGTTTGTCAAAACGATATTTTACAGTCCCGCCCTTACGACTTTCTCAGCTAAAACTCGATTTTTTTCCGTTCATATTTACTACTTTTATCGAAAAGTAAAAATAGTCACATACATTGTCAGGATGATGGCTGATATCAGCCTGATAAAAATAGTGTTACTAAAAGAGAAATTGACTCAAACACTATTTTCTGTCATTGACAAAAAACTGTTACTAAAAGAGAAATTTTCCAAAACACTATTATGATAATTTGATATGAATTTGATATGAATGTCACATCATTCGAACTTTAAATGAGCGATTGAGGGGATGGTGTCATTAGTGATATAATTAGTTGTATGAGACCTGAGCTGGCGCACTGCGTACGGTCCTAATTGTGGTTGATAGGGGAAAAATAATAAGGCGATGTATATATGTGTACAACGTTTAACCCAACGATGCAGCCTAGTAGGAGGTACAGCTCACATGGTGGTTGCTGCGGTGGATATACATACTAGTATACACGTGCTTCACAGTTGTTACTAAAAATAGACATTTAAACTTAAATTTTCTTAAATCAAAAGAATTCCAGTTGATATCGAATACTTTTGATTGTTAGCAACACAACAGCTACACAATACCTATTATCTGGCATCACAACATACAGTCATAAATGCACAGTTAGGCTAAACAAGAAATATCGTTAAAAAGATAAATGCTGGTAGTTATAATGTAAAACTGCTGGTGAAATAAATCAACGAACTAATGCGTTTCAGCACGGATAACAAAAATATATCAGTTAGAATCATTTTTGGTGATAATAAGACTGCATTTGAATCAGGAATATAATTTTATTAATGTGTCATTTGAAAAGATACATCCATTTATTCAGCTTGCTTTCAATTTTAACTTTGTTTCGTTTTTAAATGCATATCTGCATTTTGCATCTACCGCTACATTGACTAATCCCATAATTCATCTTGACCAGTAACGCCACCTGTCGCGTCATATCCGGGACCAAAAGAATATTATACGGCTATGCCGAAAAAGGTGCAAAGCAGCACGTTTTTTGACCGATGACTATATAGTTCTCGGGGACTATAAATAGCTCCAGAAAACTAAAAATGGGGCTCTCTGCTGGTAAACATAACTTCTGGAAGATTAATCTGGAAAACAAACAACATTTGATTCACGGATGTAATTAACAAAAAAAAACAAAACAATAAAAAACAAAAAAAAACTACAACAAATATATGTATGGTACCACTTAAAAAAGCAACTGTAAGATCTCAAAATGTTCATCATTGTTATCAGTTAAATTAAAATATATAAAATTATGAATGGATTGTTGATTATTTTTTGTCACATGACAAGGGTACCACTTTGAGGGTGCTTTAGGGATGTGCATTTGCTGTAGCTTCCCCTGACGAGCCGTCACTGGCAAACCCACTCGGCTAGCAATAAAAGTAAATTACCTACTTATTTTGTGAAGCTGGTTAATGTTGAGAACATTCATTTCATGTCTTTGTTATTTTAACTGCTGAATGACTCCCTGCATGCCTCTCGGTTTCCGTTCTCTAGCGAAAAAAGTACCAAAGGACCTTACCTATGTTTATATATTGGAACGGCGTTGGCTCTAACCGCCCCCCCCCCCCCCCCCCCCCCCCTCTTTTTTCTTTAGTTTTCACTTAAAATAAAGCAATACATGATATATGGCTTGCTCTCATGGAGTCGTGGATTATCATGTAGTCGAGGATTTCAATTTCGCCTTTTGTTGTTGTTCTGCTACAATGCACGTGATCAATAATTAAAGATACTGATTGTTTGATTTGAATTATACAATTTTCCCTTTTAGTTTTAATGCGTTATGTTTAGCCCCTCCCTGTCCAGTATAACTGTGTTGACCTACATGAATTGATTCTTATCGGAAAACTGATATAATCTGAATTATTGTATACAGCTTATGCGAAATTATTGAACACTTCATGTACTTTTCGTCGCTATGTTTTGCAGTCATTTGCCTATCAAGTATTCCGAACGCCAGATAGTCCGAATGCCCGATATATAAATCAAGTCACATAGATTATGCATGGAAATCGCATAATATAAGAGGCACGTGGTCCAAGAATTACCCTTAAGCTTAAATGAAGGTTTATAGGGACCACAGAACCAAATCAAAAATGGATTGTGTGTTTTCCATAACGTTAACATTATCGTCTATGGGAAATCATTTGGTTCCGTGGTTCCTATATCATGTACCAGAAGTGGTTTGTCAACTCTCGGACATCATGGTAAGCGCAATATTCCTTGAGACTTGTTGGTGACAAGGCGACCTGGTCATACCAGGATGCAGCCACGAAAGTTCATCGGCGAAGGGGGTAATGCGATGGTTCATGGATATGGGCATGATTCGTGGCTGTGCGGTTTGAGTGTCGTGTCTGTGTACTGAAGTTAAGCAAAGTCGAGCGTGGTAAGCTCTTGGAGGGTGACCGCTCCGTTGTACACTCTATGTGTTTTTACGTATTGTAAACTTTACTTGTTTTACGACAATTACTGAACAACCGACGTTTTATTAATCGCTCTTGTTGGCGTATGGAAAATCAACCAGCGGTTGGGTAGGTAACCCAATACCTGTTCACGTCCGATCGGGGAATCGAACCCCGGCCGTCTAGGTGAAAGGCACGTGTGTTACCACTGTGCCATCCGACTTCCCTATCCTTATATGACATAATGTAAATCTAAGTCCGAAATATATAACCTTTGGCGGACACAATTCTGATATACACTCGTTGTTCAACAGAAACATATAAAATAGCTTCATTTGATTTTCGAAAACTTTATGTTGTATGCACACATGTAATTTTCTTTTGTGACCTCAGTCGGCACGAGTCCGAGTTCGTTTCCGTAGTACGTCTACGCTCAGATCTGGAGATGTCTATTACATGTATGAGGAATGTGGCCAAACGTGAGTTAGTTATTCATGAATACCTTTCGAACTACATGTACATGTATATGAACTCAAATCAACATATTTCCTCCGAAATAAAACATTATTTAAAAGCAGATTCAAGATGACATAACTTTACAACATATACTAAGGAGTTGGTGTTCCACGAACTTGGCGTGGGGCAAGCTTAAGGCAAACATCCGTTCTTGATAAAAAGTGGCCCTGCTGGTTTGCTTATACATGTGGTGTGGATGAGTACATTACGAATGGAACTATTTTTATATCATTGTGATGTCAGATGAATATAAACAAAACGTTCTTGCTTTTGAATCCCCACGAATATGTTCCAATTCATCATTCTTGTTTACATTGCTCTCATGTAATTTGTTTACACAAACCATCTCCTTTTAACATTTCTGGCGGCATTGTTTTTTGTGGATTACTGTAGTAATATAAAACAGAATGGGCTGAATTACTGTCTGTGTCGTCTCCTTGATCTTCATTGGGTTTTGTTCTAAAAATGGCGTTTGCGAGCGACTGCTGGAAAAACCCAGAGAATACCGATATAAGAATAAACAACGGCAAAATGATGTCGACCATAAAAGTTTCCCATTGAAACCATAAAATGCATATATGTGACTTCTTAATTATCTTAGAGAGCTTGTGTTGTTACAATAGATATCTCTTTTTTGTTTACAACTAATAAGATTATTCTGATATAGAACAATTCGCATTTTTTTCGTATCCTATACAATAAATACAATAAGTCATATTCTAAATCGAGACGAGAGGGCCCATCATGAGTTTCATACCAAATTATAAGTATAGTGTAAACCAAATCTTTATGCCGACATGTGTGCCTGTTGACGGTGATGTGTATCTATTTATTACATTTAACAGTATAATATCAGAAAATCTCAACCTGATAAAAATTGATATCATCACTGCTCATACATGTACCATCGCAGTGATGAAATAAAAGAATCTTATATCATCACTCAAGCAAGGTATTAGTTTTGTTTGTGACTAATCAGAATGGAGATTTCTATTCACTGCATTATCCGCCGATTTTTTTTATAGTTCAGAGCCAATCGAAACGAAGGTTCAATGACTGACGTTTTGGTTGCATTTCTGCAACATACCTTGCATTTTTATAAAACTCTCATTTTACAACACTTTGTCGGCAACACTTGCCAGATACGTCCAGGAAATGCTGAAATTGGGTCGAGAAGCCTATTTAAAATCTTTTGACAAGCGTAAAGTCATAAGGATTCTCTCGCTTTTTTTTAAAGCTTACCTTTTCTCCTTTTGCTTTGAAATGAAATGTTTTGATCTCGTACTTTGCACTCGTGAAAAAAAACATGCTCGTGAAATATATGTTATATTCAGTGGGAACAAATTTGATATCCTGTTGTTCTTACTGCTCAGTGAAACATGTAAAGCAAACGTATAACTGGTTGTTGAAGGGAACTTGAAATTTTGTTATGTCTATTTCCGTACTCTGGACGCTTCTATTTACATAATAAATGATCATTTTAAACGTCTTTTCGAAAATATAAAATACATAAATTGTAAGGTGAAAAAAGCTTGTGGTCTGTATCTGGTGGTTACAATCGTTTCATTTTTCAATTGTGTTTCAAAAGAAATTTCTAGGGAATACAAAAGGGAATTGTTGTGAAGTCGAAATGCCGACATGTTGGATTCCCCCCCCCCCCCCCCCCCCCTAAAAGTTGCCAAGTGACCATTTTTCGCAAGAATTAAAACAAAAAATTCCATCATCAGATAACACTGCAAATCATATATTGGGTAGAATTATGTATACAAAATCAGAATTATACAGTTTTCACCTTTTACCATACATACATATGTACAGGTAAAAATAGAGGGAGTTTGGAATAGGTCTCATTTTCAAGACATTGGGTATATTTTGTCGATTTCAACAGGAAGTGTGTAGAATAGTATCTCCTAGCAAAGCCATCCAATTCTTTATGTTTATATAGAATAACAATAACATAAAGAATTTTACAAGAAAAGCCCAGTCGGAATTGTAATTCATCAACATATGAAAATTGATTAATTTGAGATACGGCCCTTTACTTCTAAGCACTCCATGTTGGAGATACGTCCTTGTTCCTCTAAACAATCGATTTGCCCTTCCATTGATTGTATGATGTTGTTCCCAATGGATATAGACGTTTCGACATTCGATTTTCAATCAACAGTTTCCCCCGTTTCTATGTTTCGAAGAGAGACTTGGCCTTCAAATGGATTTCCGGAGTAAGGAAACCTACAATGTAAGAATGATTTCGGTATCCTTTCTGCCTTTTCCCACCGCGACTTTCCACTTCCCTTGTGCTGGTCACTTGTGGTATAATTGACATCGTATAGCTCTTGCAAGGCGTTATTTACGTCCGTACAAGTTGGAATAGGAAAGAGCCATACTGCTCGTTGAATGTCACCTATGTCACGGCCTCTTGACAAACCATATGTGGACTTAACGGCCAATGAATTGGGAAATAGTGACAATAAGAGGCTGTACAACAAGAAATTGCAGTATTTCTATATATTAGCATAAGATCAGTAAGTTTTAAGGTCACTTACCATTTCTGATATAAATTGCCAAAAGGAACCAGTAAGCTTTATTTTGTTTTCGTCATTATTGGTCTCTAGATGCCATATACTTTGCTGCATTTTTCCCATTTAAAATCTCATAATCTATTTCCCCAACTAGTATTCTTTAAAGATTTTCTTATATATTGATAAGTATGAGCAGTTTATTTAAAAATAAAAGTTCCCTCTGTTGCTATTTCTTTTTTGCAAAACTATAGTCTAAAAAGACTTTATCCCGGGACCTGGACCTGTACTGAAGTAAATTTGATCCCTGTGTTCTTGAAAATACTGTTATCCATTTTCAACTTTATTATCCTTCATCCCAGTATGCTACTCCACAAACCTCCTTGCCCTTGACCCCATGGTTATTGACAAGAAGCTTGTAAGTTAATTGACCCCGGTGACCCTGAAAATAGGTCCAGGCCACTTATTTAAACAAACTCTGTAGTCATTCATCCCAGCTTGCCACTGGCCGAATATCGTGGTCCTGGGTGTCTTGGTTATTGAGAAAAAATACTTAAATATTTTGGTATATTTGCCCTCTGTGACCCTGAAGCTAGGTCAAGGTCATTTATTTAAAGAGACTTTGCAGCCTTTTATTCCAAAAATGCCTTTGGCCCAAACTCATGGCGCTTGGTCTCTTTGTTATTGAGAAGAGGTTGATCAAAAAGTTTATTCTATTTGACCCCAAGACCTTGAAAATACGTCAAGGTCATTTTTTGAACATATAGTTTAGCTCTTCATCCCAGCATGCTACTGCCTTTATAGCTTGATAATTAAGAAGTCATTTAATGATTTCAATTCATTTGTCTCAATATTATGGCACTGCCTTTCTTTGTTATTGATAAAAAGTATTTATAGAGTTTAGTTTATTTGACCCCTGAGACCTTGAAAATAGGTCAAGGTCATTCATTTGAACAAACTTTGTAGCCCAATATTTCAGTTTTTACTATTCTAAATCTTTTAAATGCGTTTTGGTTATTGAGAAGTATTTTAAAGATTTTAGTACATTTGACACCCATGACTTTTGAAAATAGGTCAATGTCACTGATTTTAACCAACTTTGTAGCCCTTCATTTCAGCATGCTTTGCTTCTGGCCTATTGCCACTACCCTGTGCCTCTTAGTTATTGAGAAATCAAGTTGTCCGTCTCAGGTTTTATGTCCATTTTTGTCTCTTTGAAATAGCTTGAGATCTCTTTAGTTAATGACATCTTGATCTTATCCAGTGTTCTTCTTCTAAGAATACGTTTGCTTGGGATATGATATAATCAGCATCTAATACCACTCCGGTTTAGCTCAGTTTTA
Source organism: Pecten maximus (assembly GCF_902652985.1). Lineage (NCBI taxonomy): Eukaryota > Metazoa > Mollusca > Bivalvia > Pectinida > Pectinidae > Pecten > Pecten maximus. The sequence continues at coordinate 17,868,378 of NC_047029.1, forward strand.
GAGAGAACTCTTGGTGGACCTTTTCTGACATTTCACGTTATTCAAAGATAGTCTTGTACTTAAGTGTCGATATGAAATTTGTATACTGTTGTTAAGACTTTTCAAGTAATGTCATGATGTACCCAGTTAAAAAAATGAATGAAATCGTTTGCAGAAAATTGACAAGTGTTCCGTTCAAATAATTTGTTGAAGCGTGCGTAAAATCGGAGCTGTTCTTATCATAAATTATGAAACCATTAATACTGGGAAACAGCTTATTGTCATGTGCCAATATAAAACCTAACTTCATTTTTGATGAGATAGCTAGAGTGTTCATATGCTAAAGAATAAGAATACAATCTCCATTCCATATTACATAGGAGCAAATAATGTTATATGTCTGAATTTGTATTTACTGATTAGCTAAATGGTGGACATGTTTAAGGCATTTTATGCACTGCACATTTGCTATCAACACGCTTTTCATACTTTCTGTACTTTGATTTTAATTGCGCCATGCTTTGTCTGCCACATTCTCGCGTATGACGCGTTCGATTTTCTTGAGGAAAAGTTAGCATATGGAGAAATGCATTTGTTTGTTTGTTTGTGAGTTTTTTGGCAGTCCGGAATCAAATATGGCAGCTGTGTCTTTCGATTGGCTGAAACAAAGAAGACTATAGCTTTAATCTGAATGATAGAATTGATGAAACCTAGTGCTTATATGACGTTTTCAATGCGTCCAATTGGTCGAAATATGATTTTAATCCTTAAATCTAAATGAAAGAATTGATGAAATCTGGTGATTATATGACGTTTTCATTGCGTCCAATTGGTCGAAATATGATTTTGATCAAATGGTATGTAGGTGTATTATGAGGCCTCGTAACTTCGAGTTTTAAGTTCCATCAAACGGTTACTACCAGCTACTATAAGAAACCTTCGCTCCCTCCCCCCCCCCCCCCCCCCCCCCCAAAAAAGAATATATTTATATAATTAATAAGTATAATTTTGTGTATGTTTAACTTTGCTATATGTTGAAATTAAGTATACTTGTATGCTCAGATATTGATGATGATGATGATGATGATTGTGAGTAGTGATGATAATTGTTAAATGATGATGGCAGCAGTGTACAGGATGTTATATTACAGTTATTGACTGTTCATGATGATATATGTGCTTGGAAAATAAAAAAGATATAAAAATGTATACTTGTACTGTAGTTCGATCCATGCATAGACGGTGTTCAACAAAACATTTTGGCATTGCAATTACATCACCAGGACTCCGTCACTTCTCCACTTCTTCAAGTGAGGATTCCCGCTTATAAGAAAAACAACAACATGACGTCATCAAGCACTTGACGCTCTTTGTCTAGTTGACGGATAATCTATGTCAAACTCGCTTGTCAATACCAGTGATGGTGGCTTTAATAGATGTAGATTACTCCATTGACCCCAGTCACTGATCGTCGGTAAAGGGAGATATTTCGGTGTTCAGCCACTGTTTGTAATAACAGTGCACTCAAATTGTCGGGTTCACGTAAGCAAAAAAATACCCTAACATTTCGAAACAACTAGATCATGCATGTAACATCTGAACCAATATAGCATAAGTGATTCTAAGTCAAAATGTTTACTCTTGTTTGGAAAACATACATTTTCAAAGCAAGCGTCAAACAGTATTTATTTCCTATGGTGGTTATGTGACGATCATATCTTAACCGGAATATTTTTATTTCTGGTTTCACCGATATTTAACGAATTAACACCAATGTATCTTAGGCTGGCAAGCAAGCTAACTGTGTCTAAATTTGCTTTCCTAAAAAAACCTCTTATGTGTTGGCATTTTCTACATTACGAATTTAAGTAGCCCGTTATACTTCCTATTTACGCTGAAGAGCTCCAACAGTTATGGGCAGTTTTATGTGACAGATTAGGATAGAGTGGTCTTTGAACAAGTTATGCTTCTAGGGCCGTCTTTATTGATGAGCACATTGTGGAAAACACCAACGTCATTGGCAATTATACAAATAAGAAGGCCGGAGGGCTGGGGTAAGGGAGAGGATGGATGATAAGAAAATATTTTAACAAGGAATTTTAATATTAACTTCTGTAAAATGCCTTTAAATTTTCGAGCCGACCGAAAATATGTTCGTAACAGTAAGGTCATAGTTACTTTTGGTACTATAATTATTTGTACAAAGTGTCTGAATTATTACTCCAGACAAAGTTCCGTCTACAGAGAGACATCCTGATTCCAGTATTCCCCCAAACTTTGCTAGGGGAGGATTATGAAGCCATTTGAAGAAATCCCTTCGCTAAATTTACGAAATACCTTACAGCACCTTTTTAGTAGTAGCAGTGTAAAATGGACCCCCTCTGAAATTGACACTAGGCCAGTAGAATATTGACCTTTAATGCCATTAAAAGTGGGTCTGTTGTTGGAAAATAAGAGCTTAAAAGGCCAATTCTCAATGAATGGTCTGTCGAAAACTGACTTTTGAAAGTTGACTGTTCAACACAAGCGTCATCGATCTATTCCATTTTGCCTCAAAATACATTGGTCTTTGAACGCCTGTCCCTGTAAGTGCCCTCTTCTGAGTAGGTATTGGAATTACATGTACATAAGTTCCCAATTCATCGTTGTGTAGATGTTTTCACCGTTTGTCCACATAATCTTGATAATTTTGATATTGTTTAAGCAAACTCTCACACAAAGGATATTCGTGCTTGGCAGTTTAATACGGAAGTTTCAAGATAGGGAAAATGGCGTAATAAAGTGATTTGAGTACGATATTCCCAACAAAAATGACGTCACAATTACCAGAAGGCGGGAAAACCCGGGATTATCTTACTTAATTTTACGTGATTTTCACTATCTCGAAGCTCCAGTATTGTTTACGGTAAATTTACGTTGTTTGTGACGCAAGAGCCATAAGATTGGTCCTCAGACTTCCTATTTGAATGACGTCACGTGGTCGCGTACTGACATGCCATTTGATGTATAGACTTGTGCAATCTCTTATAGCCCAGTGTGGTTCCATCATTATTTATTTTCAAATTGATAATTACTTGTTTATTCACTATTTTCTGATATCTGCAGTTTTCAATATTATTGATATCAAAGGTTTTTTTTATACCAGAAATTAAAAATTCGTTTTGGTTTCTTGATACCAGAACATCGATTTTTCGATATCAAATATTATATGTATTGACAAAAAACGGCAATTCAGGGAAATACAGTTTCGCACGGCACAATCTACAAGAATAAAGCTTGGTTACATGATTGTCATCAGAGTTAAGTTGTCCTCAGGGATTATTCATACACTTATACAGTTGTCATCAAGGAAGTATACTTACACTATACACAGTTGTCATCAGATAATTATACATACACTTTATACAGTTGTCATCAGGGAATGATACTTACACTATACACAGTTGTCATCATATAATTATACTTACACTATACACAGTTGTCATCAGGGAATGATACTTACACTACATACAGTTGTCATCAGGAAATTATACTTACACTACATACAGTTGTCATCAGATAATTATACATACACTTTATACAGTTGTCATCAGGGAATGATACTTACACTATATACAGTTGTCTTCAGGTAATTATACGTACACTATACACAGTTGTCATCAGATAATTATACATACACTTTATACAGTTGTCATCAGGGAATGATACTTACACTATACACAGTTGTCATCAGATAATTATACATACACTTTATACAGTTGTCATCAGGGAATGATACTTACACTATACACAGTTGTCATCAGATAATTATACATACACTTTATACAGTTGTCATCAGGGAATGATACTTACACTATACACAGTTGTCATCAGATAATTATATGTACACTTTATACAGTTGTCATCAGGGAATGATACTTACACTATATACAGTTGTCATCATATAATTATACATACACTTTAAACAGTTGTCATCAGATAATTATACATACACTTTATACAGTTGTCATCAGGGAATGATACTTACACTATACACAGTTGTCATCAGATAATTATACATACACTATATACAGTTGTCATCAGATAATTATACATACACTATATACAGTTGTCATCAGAGAATTATATGTACAATATAATTAGTTGTTATAGGGGAAATATATATGAACAGTACACAGTCACCAGGGAACTAAGCATACACTCTATAGCTGTAGATGTCTATAAAAATATTCCTCAAAAATATTTTCACGTTGAACACAAACTTACAGGCTGTGGCTGTTTGTACAACTTTACACAGACACGTAACTTTCTGTTCAATTTATTTTCCTCTGAGTATTGCTTACACTTGTTAGGAACTTAATAATCTCGTCTCGTAACTCTTAACACCAAACATAATTCTCGGTGGTTTTAATGGGCATAACAGTCTGTGGGGCTCCTCGAATACAGATGAGAGAGGAAGACGTATTAGGAGTTTATAGATAAAAACAATTTGTGCATTTTCAACAATAATACCCCAACATATCTACATCCTGCTACATGCTCTCGTACTCACATTGACGTATCATTATGCCACCATCCATTATACTCGATTATGACTGGAGGGTAAATGATGATCTATGTGGGAGTTACCACTTTCCTATTTTTCTTAAGAATTTTAGTACTCCTCTTGATTAACCACTTCCTCGATGGAAAATGCACAAAGCAAACTGGGTCAAATTCCTACACCTGTTCAACGAGGAGCTTACTGTAGAAGAAATACTAACCTCTATGACCCAATTAAAATAATCACTGACACGCTAACTTCTATTGCCAAAAAAAAAGCAATACCAAAGTCCATCCAAAACCTACAAAGTTTCTTTTATCTGAAGAATATTTTCATTATTTATTATTTATAAATACAAATTGTAGATCCGGCCGAAAGGCAGCTCTAATACGATTCTTGACTTCCTGTGCACAACAATGATTGTATAAATGTGACTGTTATATTTGTGTGAATGCAGCAAATATGCAGGTAAGGGTAATTGGATGACTGTTGTCATTGGCTTCCACATCATTGAATGCCGAGTTAGTTGGCAGTTAAATTTTGTTAAGATTTTGTAACTTTTTGTTTTATTGTGCCAGGATATTACATGTGTTGAGCTTGGTAAATATATCCTCGAAATGCACGCCAAAAGTAAACAAACAACTCCATTCTTTTCAGTAGACTGCTTTCAATTATAACACATTAACAATTAGCCCAGATCAATTTCAGGCGTTAAGTAGTATAGTGTGAAAACTAAAACGAAAGTAGGTGCAAGCAAACTCTAAGGTTGATACTTTTGGATAACTGTTAGTTACTATTTAATGCAATAGGTATGGATTGAATAAATGTTACTTTGTCTCGGAGACTTGTTTTGATTGGGTGCGTCTTACGGTTACGTCACTAAATTAGATACTGCGAAAAAGTTGGGAGATGTAGTTTCAGGATTTGAATGAGTAAATGCCTTACTTCGCAATGCTGAAAGCGTCAATAATCAAAACTAAAATTCCATGTGACATTTGCATTATCATTATCATGAGAAGGTCACAAATGTGTTTGAATTGAGGCAGGAATTTAACATGTTCACGTTTGTAGTCATGGTCGCCACAAAGGATTCGCTATGTATGCAAACGACGAATTTCAAGAATCAACAAATCAACGGATCCACAAATTGTTGATTTTCTCAAAAAGTAAGATGACAAATTTTCTAATTTGGCAGGCTAACATTAAGAATTTTGAAGATATCCGAAATACTTTTATTATACTTATTTTGTAATACATTATGTATTTATTTGTTTTACTTTTTTCAAGGGAAATGATTTATTTTATATTCTAAGGAAATACCTGTTTCCCCGAAATATAGTTATCCAAGTAATTATCGTTTATGCCCCGTAAGCGTATGTTCTATTACTGAGGTTATATTATCATATTGATTTCGTATGTGTATTGATTCCGGGACGTGACCAGGTTAATAAGGCACCGCGTGCTTATTGTACGCGAGTAGTCTCTGATTGATGAAGTGACCGTCAGAAACGAATTTGGTCATCTGGAGATGTGACCCTTGGACTGATCCTTCAGTTACAGTCGACATTGGTATCCGGAGTCATGCATAAATCCAATTTCGCCAGACGAACGTGAATATCGCTTTTAAAGATGATGACCATTATTACTGAAACGTTTATGTAGCGAGTTGGTCATTCGTATGCTAAGCCATGCTTATGAATTTTATTAAACCGTCATGTGAAGCCGCACCACTGTCCAGCGATGATGATATTGTAGTCAAGTGTCCAACTTGACACTGACCTCTTGGGAATATTTTCAATATTACAGATAACATATAATTCCATAAGACAGATCTACTGATGGGCAATGTTGACAATATAATTAATGGTATCTAAATCAATTGCATAAATATACGTATCAGAATTGACAGTAGGTGGAGAGGACAGCGTCAATATGACTTTGAGTCTGACCTGGTTACATTGTATGTTAGAAACCAAACTTATACTTAGGTAACATAGTGGACAAGTCGTATCTATTTCCTGAAGATGGTAAGCTGCGATATAAAACAAAATTTGCAATGATGGGAACAACTACTTTTAAATATACTCTCTTATTTTACTTACGTATAGAAGACTTCCTGATAAACAGTTATTATTTTCAAGCAAGAATTACAAGTTTATAATATGAATATAAGAAACTGTAATAATTGATAAGTCCGTATATACCGGGTATGGGGCGTTATTTTGATGTATTCATCCTTCCTTCAGTCAAACTGGTATGTGTCTTGTCCAATGACAGTATCGTACGTACAAGTATATTACTGTACATAATAATAGTTATCACTCAGTCCAATGTTTTAATAGAGAATGAAGAAACAAATTTTCAAATAGAAGATATTCGAGAATTTTCTTAAAAGATGGAATACTAATGATAATGATAAATGCTGTTTGTGTAAAGTTAGTGGCGGGTGGGCAGGCGAAATAAAAACAAGAATTTCACTTATTAATACAATTTCTGTATTAAAAGAATATTTTGCTCGCCTGTTGGATAAACCAATATAAAAGTTATTTAAAAGTAACAAGAAATACATTTCGATGGTCTTCAGTGTTTGGGGAGGTCCGTACCAACTGAGACACATGAGATGCGCACATAAGTTATAAAATATAACATTACCTTTTAAAATATGTAAATGTTGATAGAGATAAAATAATAACCTATAAACTAGATGAAGTTGTATAGCCAGGACTTCAAACGGATGTCTCCTTGTATGCAGTACGTCTCGTCTGCTGGTTATATGCCCTCACCCCGTATCTTTTCGGAGGACGGCAGTTCTACAGTTCAATCAGTCGATGAGAGATTCATCTCTGGCGCCAGTTGCACTTTACGAGGAAATAGTTTCAACCAAACCAGATGGTGCATGATCCATAATGGACTTTCGGTTTACCTTTCTCCTTGGATGCCTCCTCAGACTTGAAGGCACAGGTAACGTTTCAGAGCTTCTGTCAGAGTCTGTGGATTCTGATTCCTCCGACTCCATCTGTGCATATTTTGACGGAGTCGATTGCGGTGGGAATCTCTATGGGTGTAGAATTGAAAGGTAGGAACACTTTTCGGTGTAGGGTTCGCAATTTCCCTTTTCCCGAATCCTGTTTTACCTCATATACCGGAATATCATTGTTTGGAATATTCACCACCAAACAAGGGACCTGTTCCCATTTTTCCGCAAGTTTCCCTGCTTACCTCTAAGGCCGATATTTCTCACTAGGACAACTATTTCGAGGTGGAGGTCCCGAAATGAACGGTCATACCGCTCTTTATTTCGAGAAGAGACCTTTGCTGCTTCATCACGTGCAACTGTGTAGGCATATTTTATCCTACCCTTAAGTTTGCTTACGTATGTATTTTGATCAGCTGTCTGATGTTCGTGAGGATCAGTTCCATGGAATGCATCAAAAGATAGACGCGGATGCCATCAAACATCAAATAGTAGGGTAAAAACCCAGTGGCATCATTCTAAGCTTGAACAAGTGGTCCAGCGCTGTAGATTGCGGTTAAAGCGTTCTGATGAGCCATTCCCCATAGGGTGGTAAGGAGTGGTTCTAGTTTTCCGGACATGAACTAACCTGCATAGCTCCTTTATCACCTTGCTTTCAAAGGAACCCTCGCTGTTTGGTTGCGACAAGGTATGGCTTGAGCATGGTCAGTGATCGCCAGGACATTCTCCCTTTGAAGGCTCAAGACCCATGCAAACAATACAAACCAATTCTAAGGGTCGAGTGCTGTAGCATTGTAGTCGGTTGTTTTCATTTAACAGGCTCAGATCTGCTGGAACTTGTTTTTTGTAATTATTTAACTCCTTTTTCACAATTCTTATCACACGCAACAGAAGGTCATTATCTGTAACATTGTCATACTTGCCTTGTCTGGCATTTTAGTTTTTCACTTAAGAGTGATGTCCAAGTGATTTGTGACGGAGAAGATCATTTTTTGATTCAGGTTGTAAAGAAACATTTTCGATTGCAGTTTATGATAAACTTTCCAATCGACATCCAAAGTTGGTAGCAGACTCGTCAGGTCTTTGGGAACAATTAAAATATTCCTGCATGATCATCCCATCCGTTGATATGTCACCAAATAACATGTCCAGGTTTTTTCCAAGATATCAGTTGGAGTTTCAGTTGAGCCTAAAGGAATCAATATTCTTCCAGCTGAACCCCTTAACGACCTCCAGATAGCTTGTACCACAGCACTCTTCGGAATAGCAGGGTCATTGATATACACGAAGTTTCGAACCTCCACTCAATGTAAGTAGCCTCACCCTTTTGAGGAGGGTCATCCCCAGACAATATCGAAATAATCCAAAGGCGATTGGCACTGTTTGCAGTGCGACTTAATGTTCGCTCCAATAAAGACAAATCAAATTCTCTAGGATTTTAACTGCCTTGTTTAGGCGTCTTAGGGGTGATTATCATCTTAGGTATACAAAAGGTTGCTTAGGAACCACATCCTAATTACCTAAAGACTGGAGTGCCCTTATTAGTTCTTTTTCAGTAAAATATTATCTAATTTGACCTCTTTCCCCTCTTCTGACCCCGGCTGTAGACCACCTGGCTACTGCCATTTCAGCTCAATCAGTATCTTTTCCAGATATAATAGAATTCTAAGATACTTAATGTATAGTGAAAGGGAAAAATCGCATTCATGCCTATACAAAACACTGGAAATATACAGATGTGCTAGAGTGACATATGTTCTAACAGTTATGGAAAACTTTAACAATCAATCGTTTCATCCATACACGTGCATGTAGCACATCAGGATGAATGCCATCCTTGTACAAACTAAGAGTGATAGTTGGTTTACGCCCAGACCTTTTATATGACAAAAGGTCTTTCCTAAAATTAAGTGATAGGGACCCAGCCAATGCATTCACATGAGAAATATAGGTATTTATAATACTGACTCTTTCCAACAAAATACTGTCTTGGTCCCTAAAACACCCAGGGCTTTTGTGGCCTTAAAAAGTAGTCGAGGTCACAACTGAGTAAGGTGGAATCTCCAACTACACCAACTCTACTTTCCTTGAATATTTGGAAACCAAACTGGTCTACATGATAGTTTACACAGTGTTTACACTCCTCATTCGTAGAATGTCGGAGTGATATGTAAGGCCCTTGTTTCTGGCTAAGGTCAATTGTTCCCAGATAGATATATAGTACAACAAGCTTTGCCCATCTATTTGTTTCCAACAGCCACTTATTCAAGTCACTGTAACAAGTGTCTAGCCTCCTACTAGCCTTACAGTTGAACGTGACATTATAACCTAAATCTTGGATAAGATCCAAGTTCCTTTTCAAGGAAAACCCTTTACTGCTAGTAAATATTAAAGGAATTTTAGGTGGTGACGCAGGAACATCTGAGAAGGGTTTGTCTATATTTTTTGTAATTTAGAGACACTCATAACCTAGATAAAAATACAGAGAACAAGGTAAATATCAGGTCAGTAATTAACTTATGTTATAAAAACACTGGTACACCTACTGTCATTCAACATACTCACTAAAATGTGCATTCTCATGATGATGATGATGATGATGATGATGATGAGTACAGTGCAATGGTCATATAGAAAAGGCTGGTGACAGTGAAAGGTATTCTACGTGAATGGTCCCTGGTAATTACCTGCAGATGAAAACAAGAAATTAGAAATTATAACCTAATTAACACCACAGTAGGCATAATACAATCTACGTATACAGTACACAATCTCTTTTACATCTCAAAGTTTTACAAATGCAGTATATATTGAAATGAACACAGCAATTTTCACAGATCATGATAAATGACAAATGTCCACAGTGTCCATATATTATTACTATATAAGTGGTAAGTCCTTAGTGCTCTGTCAGGACAAATTTAGTATATACGTTATGGATGTATAATGTTCAGCATCGAGAATATCAATCCGATGTGGTGACACAATGCCAATATTACTGCATGATTATTAATGATAATCAAATAACTTCCATTTAATCCATCTAATGAGCAGTTCCTAATCAGTAAGCATATACCATTTCCTTTACCGCAAACGTACAGCGCGTTTTATCGAACCATAAAATGTTATAACAAAGCTAGTCACGAACTTTGTAATAGTAAACTAGACGATACCGACTGGGTAGATTTATTCTCTTCGGCGCATTCCCAAGACGACATAAGTGTTAAGTTTACAGAAAAAATATTTGGACATAACTGGGGGCTGTATAACTACTAAAACTGTTACAATGCGTCCTAATGGAAAGCATTGGTTTAATACTGATTTAAAAAAAAAGTTTAACAAATGCAGTATATATTGAAATGAACACAGCAATTTTCACAGATCATGATAAATGACCGGCCATCTCACGTTCAATACACAAGTGTTGATACACACATAGTACAGCACATGAAGTGGTGAGGTAAAACGCAATAATTTTGCATCGGCTTGCTTCCTTATCTCACATACCCCTAACATATATTAGGCTATCCCCCTCCACATCTTTTTCGTGAAAGACATGGGGAAATCGATGTAACATGACGAAACTATATAGAAAATGTGTATCTTTTCAAATTTTTCGACAATAGATTACATATTTGGAAAGATGAGAAAAAATGCGGTATTCCTACGGTATAATATGAAAAACAAGCAAACTGTTGAAGTGGCAAGATAACAACAAATATGAATTAATGTTTGCCTTGTCAGAGGTGATCAGCTTTCCGGAACCTGCCGACTGATGTTTGCCATCACGTTATATTCCTCCACCTATGCTTGCTTGCATAAGGCCAAATATCTAGTCTTCCGCTTTGAAAAATAAAATCTCGACAAACAGTAACAATATGACTCAATTTATAGGTCAATGATCACAATTAATATTTTGTTTAAATGACACATAGGAAAAATGATATAGTGCATTTGTGAAAGTTATCAAACATATTAACAAACAGAAAGGTTTTCCCAGTGACGTCACCATTAAAAAGAAGTTCAAGACCTGAGGTCACTCGGTGCACCTATGTTGAAATTCATCTTACATATGCGAAGATGTGAGAATACCAAAGTATTATCTGGTTTCATAAAAACTGACTTAATTAAAAGCTGGTATCATACAGACATACCAAATAAATGTTCAAGTATCATATACACATACCAAGTTATTATAGAGCATCATATAAATTATCGTCAGGTATGCTATACACATACCCAATACATATCCGGTATCACGTAAATTAATGTCTGGTATCATATACACATACCTAATTAATGTCTGGTATCATATATATATATACATAATTAATGTCTGGTATCATATACACATACCTAATTAATGTCTGGTATATCATATACACATACCTAATTAATGTCTGGTATCACATATATATATATACCTAATTAATGTCTGGTATCATATACACATACCTAATTAATGTCTGGTATCATATACACATACCTAATTAATGTCTGGTATCATATATATATACCTAATTAATGTCTGGTATCATATATATATAGCTAATTAATGTCTGGTATTATATATATATATACCAAATTAATGTCTGGTATCATATACACATACCTAATTAATGTCTGGTATCATATATATATACATTGTACCTAATTAATGTTTGGTATTATATATACATACCTAATTAATGTCTGGTATCATATATACATATACATAATTAATGTCTGGTATCATATATATATACCTAATTAATGTCTGGCATCATATATACATACCTAATTAATGTCTGGTATCATATACACATACCTAATTAATGTCTGGTATCATATATATATACCTAATTAATGTCTGGTATCATATATACATACCTTATTAATGTCTGGTATCATATATACATACCTAATTAATGTCTGGTATCATATACACATACCTAATTAATGTCTGGTATCATATATATATATACATAATTAATGTCTGGTATCATATATACATACCTAATTAATGTCTGGTATCATATACACATACCTAATTAATGTCTGGTATCATATATATATATACATAATTAATGTCTGGTATCATATATATATACCTAATTAATGTCTGGTATCATATATATATATACATAATTAATGTCTGGTATCATATATACATACCTAATTAATGTCTGGTATCATATATATATATACATAATTAATGTCTGGTATCATATATATATACCTAATTAATGTCTGGTATCATATATATATACCTAATTAATGTCTGGTATCAACTATACATATACCTAATTAATGTCATGTATCATATATATATACCTAATTAATGTCATGTATCATATACACATACCTAATTAATGTCTGGTATCATATATACATACCTAATAAATGTCTGGTATCATATATACATACCTAATTAATGTCTGGTATCATATATATATACCTAATTAATGTCTGGTATCATATATATATACCTAATAAATGTCTGGTATCATATATACATACCTAATTAATGTCTGGTATCATATATATATATATATACCTAATTAATGTCTGGTATCACATATATATATATACCTAATTAATGTCTGGTATCATGTATACATATCTAATTAATGTCTGGTATCATATATATATATATATACCTAATTAATGTCTGGTATCATATATATATACATACCTAATTAATGTCTGGTATCATATATATACACATACCTAATTAATGTCTGGTATCATATATACATACCTAATTAATGTCTGGTATCATATATACACACCTAATTAATGTCTGGTATCATATATATATACCTAATTAATGTCTGGTATCATATATACATACCTAATTAATGTCTGGTATCATATATACATACCTAATTAATGTCCGGTATCATATATACACACCTAATTAATGTCTGGTATCATATATATATACCTAATTAATGTCTGGTATCATATATACATACCTAATTAATGTCTGGTATCATATATACAAACCTAATTAATGTCTGGTATCATATATACATACCTAATTAATGTCTGGTATCATATATACATACCTAATTAATGTCCGGTATCATATATACACACCTAATTAATGTCTGGTATCATATATATATACCTAATTAATGTCTGGTATCATATATACATACCTAATTAATGTCTGGTATCATATATACAAACCTAATTAATGTCTGGTATCATATATACATACCTAATTAATGTCTGGTATCATATTAATTAATGTCTGGTATCATATATATATACCTAATTAATGTCTGGTATCATATATACATACCTAATTAATGTCTGGTATCATATATATATATATATACCTAATTAATGTCTGGTATCATATATATATATATATACCTAATTAATGTCTGCTATCATATATATATATATATACCTAATTAATGTCTGCTATCATATATATATACCTAATTAATGTCTGGTATCATATACACATACCTTATTAATGTCTGGTTTCATATATATATATACCTAATTAATGTCTGGTATCATATATACATACCTAATTAATGTCTGGTATCATATATACATACCTAATTAATGTCTGGTATCATATATACATACCTAATTAATGTCTGGTATCATATATACATACCTAATTAATGTCTGGTATCATATACACATACCTAATTAATGTCTGGTATCATATATACACACCTAATTAATGTCTGGTATCATATATATATACCTAATAAATGTCTGGTATCATATATACATACCTAATTAATGTCTGGTATCATATATATATATATACCTAATTAATGTCTGGTATCACATATATATATATACCTAATTAATGTCTGGTATCATATATATATATATATACCTAATTAATGTCTGGTATCATATACACATACCTAATTAATGTCTTGTATCATATATACATACCTAATTAATGTCTGGTATCATATATGCATACCTAATTAATGTCTGGTATCATATATACATACCTAATTAATGTCTGGTATCATATACACATACCTAATTAATGTCTGGTATCATATATATATATATATACCTAATTAATGTCTGGTATCACATATATATATATACCTAATTAATGTCTGGTATCATATATATATATATATACCTAATTAATGTCTGGTATCACATATATATATATACCTAATTAATGTCTGGTATCATATATACATACCTAATTAATGTCTGGTATCATATATATATACCTAATTAATGTCTGGTTTCATATAAATTAATGTAAAGAATGCTATATACATACCCAATTGATATTAGGCATCATATTAATTAACATCGGCCTCCCCGAAAAAAAAACGAAAATTAAGGTTTTGTTTATTTTCGTCTTTTCGCAAAGACGAAAAGTCGAAAAGACGAAAATAATGAACCCTAAAAGACGAGAATTTAAGTCGCTAATTTACTTGCATTTATTTCATCTTTTCGCGTATGTTGTTGCGTCTTTTCGAGGCAAAATGACGAAAGTTAAGTTTTGTTTACGAAAGGATGAGATATTTGATTTTCGTCTTTTCGGGGCGAACAGACGATAGGACGAAATGGCACAAATCAGCCACCGTACTTTAATGTAATCGACAAACCGCAAAGGACGCACGAGCTCTGCCTTACTTGACCCTATTTTACTTGATGACACGCGTACGTGGACTTCTAACTTTTCTGACGTAATTGACTTTGATGATGAGGTATCTGACCATAAAGCGACGACTGTACAACTGATTGTGGGGTCTGTATAATTATCATGACGTTTAAACGAACCATAAAATGTCATAACGAAGCTAGTTACGAACTTTTTAATAGTAAAATAGACGATACAGACTGGGTAGATTTATTCTCTACGGCGCATTCCAAAGACGACATAAGTGTTAAGTTTACAGAAAAAAATATTTGGACATAAATTGGGGTTGTATACCTACTTCAACTGATAAAATGCGTCCTAATGACAAGCCCTGGTTTAATTCTGATTGTTTTAAAAATCTTATCGCTCTATAAGAAAACAAATTTTCGGAGACAACGTAATCATGTCAATTATCTAAAACAGCACATAAAGAACATTTCTATGTGGATATAAATGGTATTTTAGACCGTTTTTCTGATACGATTCCCAGAATTTGAAATAATAATTGAGATCTTGTAATGACAGACGTAGATAAAGCCAGTATACTAAATGATTACTTTGTTTTCATTTCCACTATTGACGATACAAACATCGACGAGCCAGGGGTCGAACTTAGGACGGACGCTTCTATATCAGACATACAATTTCAACTCAATGACACAATCGACATATTTAAATCTTTATCTACATAAACAGTTGTAGGTCATGATGGGTTTACTCACATTATGTTAAAAAATACTGCAGTCTTTGTAGCTTATCCTTTATCACTAGTATATAGATACTCGTTGGATACTGGTGTCTTTTCAGAACATTGGAAATTAGCAATGGTTAAACACGTTTCTTCAAATTATTGACCTATTAGGTTTGGTTTGTTTTTGTTTAACGTCCTATTAACAGCCAGGGTCATAAGACCTATATCATCAATCTGTACTATTGGTAAAGTTTTTGACCTGTTAGCTGTGAAATTTTTGAATAATTATTTACTCGAAATCTCACTAATATAACAATATCAGTCTGGTTTCCAGCCTGGCCACTCTATCGTTCATCAAAAATGACATAGATATCCTTGAAAGTCTTTCCAAATTATTTGCTGTTGATACCTCCTTATTATGTTCTTATTGACCGTCTTTGGAAATTGAATTAACAATTAAACGCTTGGTAGATTGTATTTATTGGCAAGATCAATGCAATCTTGGTGACGGATAAATAGAATGACGCCCGTTAGGGCCTTAGGGCGTCATGAATATTTATCTGTCACCCAGATTACATTGACATTGACAATAAATACAATCTAACAAGCGTTTGATTGTTATATTTACATTAAGATACGTTAAACTTCACTTTCTCTTTGCTAAATATGGGGTTTAAGTTCAGGTTTCCCCCTGTTTGTTCAATTGAAAGAACGGCACATGTGAAATCGATTTCCTTGCAGTGCTTGGTTTGCATTCAAATTGGTGTGTAATACAAAGGCTCGGCGTGGCTATGATCAACAAAGCACCAAAATGACGTCATATTTACGCGATTGGTCTAAGTCGAAATCCTTGCTAGGTTTGATTCACTCACAACGCATTGCAAAACATTTTTTGACGATGACAGAAGTGACGTCATGTTATCTGGGCTGCATTTATACGGTGATCAATACCATCTGGTTTAACACAGGAGTAATGGGAGACTGTCACACCGAAAGTAAATATACTATAATAAATATACTATAATAAATATACTATAATAAATATACTATATAAATATACTATAATAAATACCGACTTAGTTATAATTCAAAATTGGACATAAACATTGCTGGTAAAATTCAACCCTCTGAAAACGGAAGCCTTACTAATTTCAAATAATGAACATTTTGTTTATATAGGTTACACAACCAGTGGTTGTTGTATATGGAATTTCTTTCACTGGAGTTAGTTATTTTTCAAAAGTTACAAAAACACGACTAAATGGAAATATTCGTTTCATAATATTCCGCTCAAAGATACATACTTAATAGTCGATATGATCGATTCTCTTCATATCGGAGAAACGCTTCCCATTGGCTGCCTAATCGAGGAGAAACACGATAACATAGTTTTGTTGAATGTTTTTATCCACACTAGTTCATCATCATCATCATCATCATCATCATCATCATGTATCATCTTCTTCTTCTTCTTCTTCTTCCTCCTCCTCCTCCTCCTCCTCCTCCTCCTCCTCCTCCTCCTCCTCCTCGTCGTCGTCGTCATTTCTAAAAGTGTTTCAAAACTCTGTAAACGATCTGGACGTTTTCACATTTCTTAAGAATATGAGTGTTAGTTTCCGTCTCTGATTTACCGAAAGCACATAACAGACTAGTGACAATGTTAGCCTGAAAAAGGAGTGAGTTTGTTATCAGAATATGGTGTAAAGTGCTGTAGTGAAACCAAATTTTTGTAGAACCTTCTATGTTTAGCAGGAATAGTTCTGTCGTATATCCTCTGTCAATATATTAATATCGGAATGCAACTAAAATATGCATAAAACAGCAAACAGCAGCACGAACTGCAAGTATGGTTATTTTCAATGTGTTTGATATGACAGTAATAGCCGTTGTAAGTGACAGAGACTTGCAGACAAACATACCTTTATATCTGTGTCATTTATTACGTCAATACATTTCTGATATCCAGACAGTTTCAATAGTTTTCGTATAATTATATATATATAAGCGTATTTAAGATTAAGTGTGCCAATATACCTGAATTCATATTATGAGGTCATAGATGTACATATGTAGCGGGCTATTCTCGGCCCAATCGGTTTGCAAATTTATCGCTATACAATATGATAAAGTAAAACAAATGGAAGTACCTTTGATAGACCAGAAGAAGAAAATGAGAATTGAAAAAAAAATGATATCAGTGGTATTTTGTACTGTGTAAAAGCGAAACGGCACCCCCATCTCACTTCAATCGACTAAAAAAACACATTTATTCAAACTGACACGGCGCATACTACTTGTATATACTACCGCATATATTTTAACTATGCATGTAGAGGTCAATTTTTTTAATTGAAGATAGGCATAACCCTAAATAGATGGCAAGTTCAATTTAAAAGCAAAATATCAAACAACTGTCAGCTATTACCCCATCAACCGATACTACTAGTTCATGGTATACATGTACGTATATTGCCCAGCCCTGTCTTGGACAAGTTATTGAGCACCGTTACATGCAATCTTTCGATTTCAATACGAAGTTTCAACAACTACCGAAATAATGCGGTTGAGGTAAAGGAAAGGACGATCTCATCACTGGCATTAAAACATGCAATCTAATTAGTCCGTGATCTCACAAATGACGTCCTACACATGCACCCGTAAAATAAAGTATGCCGAGATGACCCCAAATATAAAACCCATGACCTTTCAACCCCGTATGTAAATGAGGAATCTGGAGAGGCTGAGGGAACAGTTTGAAAAATTGTGTTTTGTTGGAGGAATTCGGCGATGTTTCACGGATTATTGTGTTTTGGATGTAACAATTCGTATTGAGTGACACGGTAGGTTAAAGATGAATGTTTCTAGATGGCGGTAGTATATAGTATGTGCCGTGTCAGTTTGAGAGATATGGTGTCGGTGAAAGGTCTGTACTAGGTACATCGTTGTTTGCTTTTAATATAGAGTCGATTATTTCAAAAATGATTTCCTATTGTGTAATTCAGTTTTGTCTTTTTTCTTCTTTTTTCCATCTGTTTTAAGGGTGGAAAGCCTCAATAATATGAAAAAATCTTAAAAAAAAAAATATAAAATAGAATCTGTTGCTGAGGGTCACCATTGACCTGGGCGGTAGGAGTGTCAGGAGGCGATAATTGACGGGATTAGACATAGCGGTGCTCGCCTGGGGAGGGATTAGTAGCTGTACTAGGAAGGAGTGAACTGTACTTAGTCTACCTGAGGAGACAAAACAAGAGTTACCTACTACATTTTTATCTGGGAATAAATAACAATAAATAAAATTTATCTCATTACCGGACTTTAAAATTTTGAAGAAAATTAATGTGTAAATGTTTAGAATACTCTGAAATATTTTAAATCAAATTTATTGAACATGAAACGTTTGTAGCAATATACTGGTATTCGTAGGAAATATGTACATCTGGGGAAATCGATTTTCTTTGGTATAAAGTGATAGGTTTTTTTGAGTAAGACACGTTTTTCTTCTCAAACACAGGTGCGAATTTGTACCGTCGTGTAAACAAAGGTCCCCTAATCCCAAACTGGCCTTCCCGTATGCTTGTCATGGTGCGAATGTAGGTTGATTCAGTGTACTAACAATACACTTATATCTGCCTATGCTCATTTTGAATGAGATCTTTTTGCTGCATGCAGTTATTGTCTTCAATCATTGGAGGTTCTAACTGTTTCAGAGAGAGAGAGCTAGTAGTCTGTTTTGCAACTAAAGATGTGGTCACTTTCCCTTGAAATTGTAAAGGCATGCCAACTCGAATTGTTAATGAAAAATAGAGTCTGACAATATTGTTTATCAAACAAAGTTGAAGACGGAACTCGCTTTTTAATACAATGTGATTTTTATGATGATTATCGCTGGCGTCTTTTAGTTGACGCTAATAAATATGTTGATTTTAATAATATGGACAGTTTTTATCAGTTCGTCTAGTAGATAAATCTTCACAGAATAATTTAGCCAATCAACATTATGCTATGTGGAAAAATAGAACTACATTTTCGTGGCTTTTAATTAATGTAATATAACGTGGATACTGACTGTACTACTTGGGATAGCCTTACCTTATTAACTTTCACCATGCAATATTACAGTGTCTAAGTCATTAATTGCTGGATATAACTTTTTAGAAGAATATTTTATCAGGTAAAAGTTGTAGGATGTTTGACATCTTAATAAACACTTTAACCCTTTCGCGCTGTCAATGGGTTCTGTAATTGTGACGTCACGACTAACTGCGACCAATCCCGACAAAAAGTATAGTTCATACAAATAAACACATGATCAATTTAATTTCAGCAAACACAGATTGTTTATTTTTGTCAATACAAAAATATTTTATATTACTTCTTGCCTTTTGTTTTACAATACAGTTTGTTTGTTGTTTAACAATATACAGTTTGTCTGTTGTTTATCAATGAACAGTCCACCTATTGTTTGACAATATACAGTTGGTACGTTGCTTTACGATATGGAGTTTGTCTGTAATTTGGCAATTCAGAATTTGTCTGTTGTTTGACAATATATGGTGTCGGTGAAAGATAACTATTTCTTTATTTCCTCCAAATTGAAGAGTTACAAAAAGAAATATACATTGTTGTCAAAATACAAGCCAAGCATAAACAGAAATAGTTAAATAACTACAGATAGAAAGGTCATGTTAGTAGCAAATTAAACAAAATTATCACAATGCATGTGAAGCCTGAGGTTTCCAGGGGTTGGGGAGAGCCATACAAGCAAAGTCCTCTCGGGCTCTCACGCATTAACACACACGAAGTAAGGTGGTATAATAATAAAAAGTTAATTAGTTAAACAGTTATTAATTTGGCACTACTCCCGTAAAGATCAGTTTATGCCATATGTGTATTACAATATCGATGCTGATACAACAGAGAGAGAGAGACAGAGAGAGACAGAGAGACAGAGAGACAGAGAGAGACAGAGACAGAGACAGAGAGAGTGAGACAGAGAGAGTGAGAGAGACAGAGAGAGACAGAGACACAGAGAGACAGACAGACAGACAGAGGCAGAGACAGACAGACAGAGAGTTATTCTTTTGATTGAGAGAGAGAGAGAGAGAGACAGATAGACACAGAGAAAAACAGAGAGAGACAGGGAGAGACAGGGAGAGATATTCTTTTGATTGAGCGTTATGTACTTTCAGTTTGGGTTTTTTATGCTGTGGCGGATCATTTCCGACACCGAAGGCAGTGCAGTTACACAGGTCACTAGTCAGAACTCACATCTTGTACTAATGTTCGTAAGGTGGATACCACGCAGTGAACCCATTGTGTGTGTAACCTCACTAATTCATTCAAGATTGGATACCATACAGTGAAAAGTGTCTATATGATGTCACAGATGTATTCGATAACGCCCAGTGATTGTTACATGGCATACTGACATGCTTGTTTAATTGTGTCTGTAAAATACTTTCAAATTTATGTTCAAGTTCTTTATCAACTTTGGGTCTTCTCACTCATCACATCAGTATACCATGCTTTCTAATCACGAGTGGCGGCTTGAATACTCGTTGTAAAACATCACGCTGACTACGATACTTTACAGTTCGTTTTCGTAATACTTGCTTTGTGAACTTTCCGGGCATAGTATCCCTTTCAGTGATCCCAGTACACAACTAAGAACATGTATACGCTTAAATGTTTTTCAATCTAAAACGGAAGTTGTTGGGGGAACACATATATTCGGGAGCTGCAGTGACTATATACGCAGATACACAGACAATGTAACTCTTGGATTTTACGTTATTGTGGTTAAATATTCGTTAAGGATTTTAAAACCGAAGTGAAACCGACACATTCCTGTCCTGACCGGTAGGTAAACAATCGAGGCATGTTGAAGACTATATCAGTATATATTTATGTATGTAAATTGGACGTATTTGTTGCTGACGTTCAAATATATTTACCAAGTAATGACTGACAGGGCCCTTTATGTATTTATTTTACCGGGCGTCATCCATCATTTTAAAGGTTTTATTTACAATGAATTTTCATTGTGTTCCGTGTTCGGGTACCCGTGTGTATATAAATCAGACATTTTCTCGGTTCACTGTCAGGGATATGGCGTATCAAATATATGTTTGACTCAACATAGATATTGTGTTTATTGACAACTTAAACAGGCGTGTTTAAGTTGCACTATAATACGATTTCAATCTATTCTATTGCATTTTATTCAGACATTTGCTGGTGATGACAATGTGGTAAGCTTGCACAATAATAAATAGAATTGAAACCCAGTGACTACTAGTAGAAGAATATGAAAAAGCATTATCAAACAGACCTCGATCGTTCTATGCAATTTATTCAGATATTACCTCATGGCTGGGAACGTATTAAAGTTACACAACAATGAATTTGTAAACAGCACAAAGAGTAGTTAAAAAAAGTGCATCACAGAATCACAAGGAGCAGAGATCTTATAGAATTTGGCTGATTATACAATAACGAGCAGGACACGTGTTAGGAGTTTATGAAAAACGTTTATCATAGGGACCAGAGATTTGTTATACAATTTATTTTAGAAAAATCTCCCTGTGATTTAGGAACGTTTTGAATTTACAATATAATGAGTGGTGACCCTGTGATGGAAGCATAGAATGTATCACAGGGACCCGAGATTTTCTACAGAATGTATAGATATTTTCTGGTGGTTAGGGTATTAAAGTGTCAGACACACAGTAATGAATATACAGGGACCATGTGTTATGAATACATTGCTTATGAAAAATATATATCACAGGAACCATATAGCTTTACAGCCATTTCCTGTGGGGGTAATGCGGTACGGCTGAATAACAGGGACCTCAGATGTGATATGCAATTTTTAGAAAAATTCAGGTCAACACCAAAAATGTCTGAACAAATACTTTGTCCCTGTGTTCCATATCCATGTAGCTGTTGTTTTGACCCAGTCAAAAGAGAATGGACGTTTTATTTGACTAGCTAATGCAATGAGGCCATTCCCTGCGTCAGCAGTGACTAATACTGTAGCATTGCCTTCTGCATGGTATTTACAAGATCTCTGATTTAATAGGGTACCAGGAATATGTAATGTACTGCAACATATGGTAGGTTATCATTATACAGGAAGAGAGAAATGGATTGAATTTGAAACTATTTTTTAAATGTTGCACAATTATGAAATCATTTGATAAAGAATAAGTAATTACAGACTTATTGACTCAATATTTAGAGTCAAGTGAAAGCAAAAATCGATATACACCTAAAAAATCGATGAAATAAATACAGAAGCTCAGGAGGCTTTAAGATTCACTTGTGTAAAATAATGGAAAAAAATCGTCAGTTGCGTAAATAGATATTATAGGTTATGGTACATTGTATGAATCAGCTTGTTGAGTTACATAAGGGGTTTTGCTTTCGACACAACCAGTGCACAGTATTTCAGGATTAACGAGCAAGTTGTTTGACAGGATGTACACAGATTCTTAAAGCTTTAAATATTTAAGATATGTACAGCTCAATACCACGACCTGGAATGCTTACCGACAGTATGTGATTTTACTGTCGTACGCACACAACAGTGGCTATGTATACCACAGCTGTCCTTGTAATCAGCTGAGATGATGTACATTTCATAAGGTTATGTAGGAAATCAATGTCTTGTATAGTAAATATCTACTCGGCCACCCGTCCTCATTAGTCCTCATGTAGCACATCAAGGCGTGGACGTTTGAATAACATTTGATAGCAGTAATTGTACCACTGTTCGTGTTACAATCATAATACACTCCTGTATGTCTATCATGACTGACCCCGTCGTTTCATTTTGTCCGGAGACACTGTCATGTGTACCAAGGTCGTGTCCAGTCGAACTTTCTCTGCTTCTTAATTATCTGCCTCTGACCTCTTTGTCTCTATCTCTCTCCCGAACTATGAAAAACACTGTCTATTCAATCCCTTACTGCCTCGTATACCGAGTGCCTATCCTATCGAGATGTTTACTCGAGATCCTTATATCATAGTTCTAATATGTTCGAAGGCCGTGTACCAGTTCATATCATACCCTTTATTTGTCTTACGTATCAATACACTACCTGCAGGGATATTGTTTTATTACTTAAGAGCTAAACAATGTGAGATAGCACACCTGTAAGGTTAATCCTACCCAGCGATAACACACAGGTCGCCAACACAAAACCATCTCCAATTAAAACCAAATAACTGTTATAATTACTTGTAGGTCAATCAATCAATTACGAGCCTATGACTTTGTTACACTCATTATACACTCAAAGTATTGTTATAACTTCCTATAATATACCAGTTAACATGCTGTTTGTTTTTAACTCCTGACTAGAAAACATATTCTGAAAAAAAAAAAGATTTTAAAAATTGACATTTTTCATTGTTCACATTGTTAGAATTACTTATTTGTCGCATATTAACATTTCAAGTAATTTGTATACTGCAGACAAACCTTTGTATGGACCCATTGGCGATTACCGTTTTATATTACTTCTTTGGTCCATTTATATATATATGTAGTAAGTAATAACGATAATAATTATAAATGTAGTAAGTAATAACGATAATAATTACATATATAGTAAGTAATAACTATAATAATTATATATGTATTAAGAAATAACAATAATAATTCTATTTGTATTAAGTAATAACTATAATAATTATACATATAGTAAGTAATAACTATAATAATTATATATGTATAGTAAGTAATAACGACGGCATGATCCTTTATAAAAAGGTACTGGATCCTAACAAACAGATGTTTTGCTGGATGCATATTACTAGAAATAGATCATTTGTCAAGTAGTAATAACGACAGTACAGACAAGTAAATTGTTGAATTTTCGAGGCAATCTGCCTCTTTATCAAGACACAGTTAAATTACAAACGATCACATATAGAAATGCAGTATCGAACAGTTACAAAAAATTATTAAATAATCAACGAAAAATATCGTTATGTTTGTGAAAAAACGATCCTCTCGGCCGATAATTAATTTGCCGAGGGCCTATTGTATTCAATTAGAAAACATTTTAGGTGGTGTATAGATGGTAAAGGTAAATTGATAATTAATAAATAAATAATTAAATAGTATGACTAAAAGGTTCAACAAAACGGTGTCTTCAAAACGGT
The DNA here is from genome assembly GCF_902652985.1 of Pecten maximus. Taxonomy (NCBI): domain Eukaryota; kingdom Metazoa; phylum Mollusca; class Bivalvia; order Pectinida; family Pectinidae; genus Pecten; species Pecten maximus. The sequence continues at coordinate 17,893,369 of NC_047029.1, forward strand.
GTCTTCCAGTCTAGCCAACATTTGAGATTGTAGGTGAGATATAGGTAGAGGAAATGTTGGCCAGAGTAGAATAGGTGTGTTTTATTAAAATAAGACAGCTCAGGTAGACACAGGTGAACTCAGTAGAGAATGAAGTCATCACATTTTGAATATTTTCTAATGTTTTATTTCATTAACCAGTTACAAATAATTCATTAATAATTTAGTTATCCCAGTTATGAAGACTTGCATACATATCATTTAAAACATATCACGATATCAATCTAAAGTACCACATTTATATTGTATCTATAATATTTATTCACAAATATTATCATTTATAAACTAAATGCATGTAAAAATAATGAGTTCACATCAAAGTTATTTTTAGTCAAACATGATTTAAACAACCAGTCATAAGACTTCACCATATTATTTAATACATTTACCATTATGGAAAAATGACTTCATATATCACAATTTGATCAATATAATTTTATGTTTAATATATTTAATAAGAAAAACATTATTATAAGGTCATGAAAAACGAAACAGTGGAATAATCACAGAATTTGTATAAAAAATATATAATTTGATTATACATATAAATATTTACACTAGACTCATATTCAACACTAACACTTGGTAACTACAGGTTACCAACTAAAACACTATTCACAAGTGTAATTTACATACATGTATATGCCAATATAGCGAAAAGTATAAATCAATGCCCTATTGCTAAGATAATTCATTATGATATAGCATTTATAAATATAATAGCAAAATGTTCATATCACAGCTTATATTACAGTTCAAACTTTTCAAGCGAATATGTAGTGGGGTTTTACTCATTAAGATGAATCAAGCTGCGTCCACATAAGAGTAAACGTCAAGTTCGTCATTCCCGAGTAGTCTGTCCTTCGGGATGCACAATCTAGTATCAATGCGCTGCTACATGCCCATTTCCCTCCTTGGTTTTGCTAGGAATTTACTCGAGCAAAGTCTTGACACCTGCATCGAACTAACTCCCTATCTCTCATCATATAGTGATGGTACCGTGGAATTTCATCTCTACATCTTTTCTTCACTTCAAATACATCAGCAACAAGACCAAGAGTGGCGGGCTGATGGTTGAGATTCTGTCAATAATTTCAAACAGGAATATTATCATAAGTGGTTAATGATGTAGTGCAATTGAGATTCTAACAAATCTCCAGTACACTCTATTGGTCCATCTTGTCTTAACGGAATACTTGTAGCCAGCATTTGATAGATAATGTCCCCCCTCTTCCATTCTCCTGAAAATCCACCTGTATCTATATGGGGTCTTCCCCGAACACCAACTGTAGTTATGGTGGGATGTTGACATGGGAGTTAAGGTGTGTTTATAAGGAGTTATAGTCTGTTACAGAAATATTCTCAGTGTAAGAACACAGGTAAATCAGAACACAGGTAAATCAGAACACCGGTAAATCTGAACACAGGTAAATCAGAACACAGGTAAATCAGAACACAGGTAAATCAGAACACCGGTAAATCAGAACACAGGTAAATCAGAACACCGGTAAATCAGAACACAGGTAAATCAGAACACAGGTAAATCAGAACAGTGTGGTTAATCAGAACACCGGTAAATCAGAACACAGGTAAATCAGAACACAGGTCAATCAGAACACCGGTAAATCAGAACACAGGTAAATCAGAACACAGGTAAACCAGAACACCGGTAAATCAGAACACAGGTAAATCAGAACACAGGCAAATCAGAACACCGGTAAATCAGAACAGTGTGGTTAATCAGAACACAGGTAAATCAGAACACAGGTAAATCAGAACACAGGTAAATCAGAACACAGGTAAATAAGAACACAGGTAAATCAGAACACAGGTAAATCAGAACACAGGTAAATCAGAACACAGTGTGGTTAATCAGAAGGTAAATCAACTCACCTGTTAGGTGATCAGTCATTAGCTGTTAATGATTGCCAAACTGTTTCAGAAATAAGTATAAAACTGAAGCATATTTTACAAGGCTATACATCCCTACTAGGGTGCAATTTAATAGAAGAAACTTGATAAAATTTTGATTGTATTATGTCAAACTGTGGGCCTTGCTGTTGACATTTAATTTGTTCAGTAGTTCGTAAATTTCAGCAAAACATGAGAAAAATGCATGTTTCAGGTGGACATAATTAACTTATTTGTATCGCATTTATTGTGAAAAACAGTCATGTCGATTGGCTCACAAAGGTCTAAAGCACAAAATAGGAGCATTGGTTTGATTAGATTGGACTTTATGATATGTATTAACACTGATTTTATTTAGACCTTGAAATGCAAATGGCGGTTGTGAATAATATCACACAATTATGGCATATAAGAAGGTATTTCAAACGCCAAAAAATGCTTTTATTAGATACTATAGAGAACTCTAGACATGGCAGGAAGACTGTTTTAAGGAAAAAATGTTCATCCGTTGAGTTTGGGGTACAAGATATATATTTCTGAAAAAGGTCCAAAACTCACCAGTTTGACATTTGTCTTAAAAAGGTCATTCTTACTATAATCAGATGTCTTAAAAGTATGATATAGGATCATTTTTTATGGCCACAGCCGCCATTTGCATTTCAAGGTCAAAACAAAATATGTGTTTATACCTACATAAAGTCAAATCCTGTCAAACAAATGCTCCTACCCTGTGCTATAGACACTTGTGAGCATGACAGCTGTGCTATTTTTCAGGTTTGTGAATTTTTCCATGCTACAACCCACCAGAAAGTAACTCTATAGAAGAAATTGTTAGCATCTGCATCAAATTGTTTGTGATTTTAAGACACTACATGTCCAAACAAACATTTTGGTATATTACGTGACTATTTTTGTGCAAATTTTAAGATATTTATTCGTGTTTGAAATTCAACATTATTCTGCTATAAAGATGACCCTTAACACTTGCTTCAACACTTTCAAACAAAAACGAAACCAGATACAACGTTCGTATTACTGTACATGATACCGAACAACCGAGCTGGTGATAAGTGTGTGACATTTTGGTGATAATAAGTTCAAAGGTCAAGATCAAAGGTGAAAAATATTTTTTTTCGAACGACCATAACTTCATACAGAATCGTTCTATTTCATGCACGCTCAGTGTGTTATGCAGATCATTGTCGGGGCTTTTTCCATACCATGTTATCAGAAAAAGTGTCAAGGTCATGACCTCGCTATGGGTTCAAAGTAACGTCAAAAATGAAAGTCTCTAATCGAGTAAGGTTTTTTTCATGACATATGAAAGAACATAATACAATGAGTTGAAACGTCGAAACGTAAAATTATATTGTGTAATGTTGACACTTGCATCGATTATATTAATGACATTTTATGTGAAAACATGTATATATGTGGAATTAATCGCTTGCTTGTATTTTAACAAATCGCAACGGTAGAGCTCGCGGTCTGTGAATCGCAAAGATTGCAAAAGCGATAGTTGCGTGACGGTGATCTCCAGCTCAGATGGCAGAAGTCGGAGTCCGCCAAACTTTGGTGCAGTGTTGATGGAAACACCAAATTTAGATACACCTAAATAAGTCCCGAAAACTGCCAAACTTTCCCTACATCAAAACATTCCAATATCGGTAGACGTCTTTCAAACTTCAATGTCAGGAGTTCTGTATTGTTGCTTTGAATGCTACACCATGTAGTTTAGAGTGTATAATGAAAAACATCTGGACCTTACGACAACTTTGAGTAAATTCAGGTAGAGTGTGTAATGCAAAACATCTGGACCTTACGACAACTTTGAGTAAGTTCAGGTAGTGTTCAAAGGGTTTCAACACACATAGCTTCCTGTTTCTTTTCAATTTTGTTAGAACTAATGAGGTGTTAACATACCCTGCCCTTGTTTGATTTATTTTATTCGTAATGTGAAAACTAAACTCATTAGGTGTCTTTCTCATATTGTTCAAATTTGAGAACGCCAGCGTTTGACATCTCTTTCCAGTAACAAGTGCGATAAGTGTAACAATCTTGTACGTCGCTTGCTTTAAGGTAGGCTGTTCAAAAGTAATTAAGATATTTTGGTATTTAAGGACAATGTTCACATCACAGAAAGCTACATACTTTGGTGTTACTGGTTTTCTTTAAAATATTCCTATAAAACCGACGAATCAATGGGTGTGTCCCAAGCATGACATTTCCAGGTAAAGAAAGTACAGCTGCTAGTGCGGATCGTGCTGTATTAATAATAAAATACCTTAGTCCATCCTTATAAAATGACATTAGGCAATCTACTACGAGGGCTGTAGATGGGTACATCGGATCAGTTTTCCGTCGCAAAACGATTCATGTAAGCAGACATTGTAGTTCTCCAGGATTCCAAGATGAGGTTGGCTCCGTCCTGCGAAATTCCCTTACTTTGTAGGTCTTGCCTGACATACGGCATATCATCAGATTTTATTTTTTCTCCATGCTTGTGTCTTTGTCTGGTGAGGCATTTGTAGTAGTGTCTTTCTGGAAGGTAAATAGACTGGCGATGCAGTGAACGACTGCAACAACTTCGGGAAGCAACAAAAAACAACAACACCATTTCCTGTAAAAGCTTCTGAAACTGCTTGCAATAATTCAAATGTGTTTACTTGATAATTTAAACGCGAGGTAAACAAGTCAACATCAAGTTTGCCAAACAGTTCAGTTAATTTTTGGAACACACTTCAACAAACTGCGCAATTTTTAATCAGCGTCTGCATTGGACACACCTGATATAATTTGTATGTGTTGCTGTAAGCCAGATGTGTCTCTACAAACAAACCATTCCCATATCATTTAGCAATGTCATTGGACACATCGGACCTGCTCCCCATTATGGTTTACCATAAGCTACTGCTGTTGTGTTATCCATTTCATGTTTGATATGTTTATTGGAAATCTCATAATAAAATGCTTGCAAAGCAAAGAATGCTATTTTTAGCTCAAGACGGTTATTGTCTATCACCAGTGTTATTGTGCCAAGACACCTCGCAATCCCTGATTTGACGCATCACTCTAAATTATCAAATCCGGTACGTTTCTGTAAATAGGGCGTACAAATGTGGTTATATTCTGACACTACCAATGTATCTCTTGACGACCAAACGGAGACAACTCCATGCTCGCTGAAAATTACCCTTAGATAATTCATGGTGGTTTTCACGCTTAACTTCTCTTTTATTTTTTATCTAACAGATTCGTGTTGACTGTAAAACGTAAATGATGTTGTAATTTTACCAAATTATTTTCTTCACGGCAGCAACCAGTACGTCTGATCGACTTTGGGCTTCTGATGCATCGCTTGGATTGCCAGTCAGTCTTTGTTCAAAACAAACCAGTTTGTGCATTCATGCGAGACATTTTTTTCGTGGCTCATTTACAATTAGATAGTGGAGATTCCCTGTAATTATTGGGTTACTTCACGGTTTAATCGCAATTGTAATGGTCTACGATATTGATTATTATCTGGTTTAGTTAGAGAAAGAAACACATACTTTTTGAGAAATAATACCAATCGCGCAATTTCAAATTATAGTCTTACATGGACTAGATTATCTTTTATACCAACCACAACCAGACTCTGGAATAGTTACTCGGAAACCAGCCAAGTTACCAATCCTGTCACAACCTTTCTGAAACATTGTATCACAAACGATGTAAACCAGTGGATATTTATTCTTATTTATGGTTCGCTATACTTAATGTGTTTAAAAATAGAAGAAAACATATTAAAATTCAATTTCGGTCTGGGGCAATAAAACGATACCTGGAAGGAGCGTGGATCTACATTGGAGCAATATTATTAGGTATGAACATTTACACGGACGATTTGAATGTAGCTGGAATGTGAAGCTAGTGTGTGCCTTGTAGATATATTAATGATTTTTATTTCATATATTATACATCATTATGTGATATATTGTTGTAAATGATAAGAATTGCTTTATGACATCATTGCCATTTCCCTGTACTTTCTCAATCTGTCTTTCACTCCACTGATTTCCAAATTAGTTTCATTGTACACAATCTACATATATGTCTATTGTTGCTGTTACATTGCTGAATTAAATTGTGGAGGAGAGGGCTTCTATAAGTTGCGATAACTTGAAAAAAAATAAACCAAAATTACAAAAATATCCAGGCGTTTAATAACTGAATAACCATTGAAATCCATTAAAACTCGGTCACTCAGCCAGTATATCACCACAATAAAGAGGTACGTTAATATGAATTGAAAAAAAGCCAAGGCAATCCTGGCACGCGGACACTGGACTTCGGTGTAAACAGAAGCTGTCTAGATAACGGTACATCAACATGATCAACATGAAAAATGGTCGATTATACAGACATTTAAGACGATGATACACGATTACGTTTGATTGATAGAAGCAGTTCCTCCAAACCTTTATCTACAAACTATTTTTGAAGCTGTCAGTAAAACCACCTGCCTCTTTCTGTCTCCCGAGTTTTATCTGTCCTGGTTTTGTAAGGATAAAATAGTCAAGCATACTTGGTGTTACACACACTCCTAACCTCCAGACTAACCGTCACATCTTCTCACCATGATGTGAGAGTTTGCATTCTTTATGGAAATAATTTATTTACTGACAGACACATTGATTATTTACAAGATGGTTATAACAGACTCACAAAATTTCATCAGGCCTATATGCTGTATATCTTTCTCATGTTGTAAAATCATCTTATACACCGGCAAACAGGTTGAAAATGTTTTTATTTGAAATTTCTTTAAAACGGTCAGTAAGTACGTGGGTGATCGATATTGGAATTTTTGAGAATAACAATTAGAAAATAAAGACAAAATAGATATTCATTGATCATCTTAATAACGTTTTTAACTCAGCTAGTCTAAATGAAGTTCCTGGAGGTAGGGTGTAAGAATTGTACCTGCCGGCAACATTGCATGATCGTTAGAGGCGACTAAATTTCTATCTTATCTTTTCTCTTCTTTCTTTAAAACTTTCTTCCTAATGTCTCCCTAGACAATGCCTCACTTTTGGCCTTTAGTTGAGCGTTCGCCCCTGTGAGGAAGGCTTTGGGTTACATTCTACCAGAGTCTTGAAAAATTGTAGTTGCTACTCCTGCTTAGCGCTCAGCATATACGGAGTGGGACGAATGGTTCCACCGTTGTCAGTATAATGTGACCAGGTGGGGTGTCCTGCGGGATATCTTCGACAGTATGCTCCAGAGAAGTAGTACAAATATCGGCAAAAGTTCTGGCCTATCCCAAGGAGACTAAACACGGAACATACCGCAGCCTCCCAAAACACGCATACGCACTCACCACACGCATGCATGTCGCACGCACGGGAGGCCGTCCTTAAATGACCTTAACTGTTGATAGGACGTTAAACAAATAAAACCAAACCAAACCAAACTATTAATGAATATGTAAATTAGGAGTAGCAGGGTTTCAGATGGAAGTACATTTTTGATACATGACGCTGTAAAAGACCGATTAATCGCCGTAACGAAACCAATTACAATAATTTGTAATATAAACCATTCCTCTCACTGCATGTCGTAAGAGGCGACTGATTTTGGCTCGCCTGAAGAATAGATTTTCTTTCTTGTCTTCTATTATGGTGACTTTGAAAAGACATGCTGTCCCAAAATTGTAACACTTGAGATCTTAATTCTTTCCTTTCTGTCTTCACGACTCTGTAGTAGAAATGCTTTGTTTCCCTCTATTGGTGTCTCCTTGACCCCAATTATCATATGCTCCTGGCTGTTGCGATTGCCATAAACACCAAATATCATTCATAGCCTCGCCATAAAATTTGGACAATCGTCTACATGTATCTAAGTAAGCTGCGATAACGTAGCTCTTGGACGACAACGGACGGACACTTTGTGACAGATGGTGGCCATCAGAGCTATGATTCCCTTCCAATGACAGGAGTGTTGCAAAGTAATGAACTCGGAAAAGTACTACAATTAATCGTGTAATGTTTCAATACAATTTGGTATACTTAAACATTCAAAATGTCAATAAGCAATTTTAGCCTACCGTCACGTCTGAAAATTCGCACATTGCAGTAAATATATTCCACTACTCTTGACATGTCTCAGTACATCCGCCATGCTTTCCCGAGAACTCTGGCAAGGATGCTGTTCCAAATATGGTATTTATGACCACATATGGATGAAATTACTCGAATTACAAAATATATTATCAGATATCTTTTACATTTTTTGTTAGTCATGTGAAGAAAGGGTATCTTACTTTGTGTATAGATTCTATTTCAGAATGTTTGACCTTGTATATAACCCCGAATCCGTGTGTTGAAATATCGCGGTAAATCTGATGTTTCGAATTCCTTATTAGGAAACCAACCTTAACATTTGTATTGAATAGCGGTATATTTGAACTGATTGCTCTGTGTCTTGTTCGTTTTGAAGTTGAGATATATGATTTAGAAAAAAATCATATGATGTGAATCACATCATGCTTGTTTGACGTATACGCTTATCGGTAATGAAATCAGTTCCATACTCTGCCGGAGATCAGTGTATGAATATTCGATCTAGTGTCTTAATTAGCGGCTAACATGGCGTCGGCTGGGCTCCTTTTTCGCTGTAGAAGGCATCGACATGTTTTTGTTGAGATGTCCGTCGCTTGTCTGGCACTGTGGCATCCCTCAGTGTTAAAAAAACAACAACACCTAAACTGTTTTTAGCGTTCGTAACGTTCTGTTCCCTGCCATTCTGCCAACGAATGTCATCAGCACCACAGGGACGACTTGAGAATTTGTTAAGTCTACTTGTACTTGGAACGAAGGTGTAATTTTTACCAAATTATAATCTAGCCCCCCAAAACGCCTCAAAACGTGATATACGCATTATGGAAGGTCCAAATACACGTTGACTGTAACAAATTCTCAAGTCCCTGTGATCAGCACCTCCGTTCTAGAAGTGCGCTGATTGGTTAACTAGTAAAAGATACGAGCGATCCGATGTACCTCATTTGCCTCGTTTGTCTTCATCTGTCCTCGTTGTCCTTAATTGTCCTGTGCAAGATATTAGAACGTAAAGACATCTTGTAATGTATAGAAATGGACATTTGAATTAGAAATGCCGGGGCAGCGGATCTACTTGTGGTTGCCATGTGAATTGAACATAGAAATTGAGTCAGTGTTAATTATTTGTGGGTTTTTTTTAAATATTTTTTGATGGCAAGCGAACCAGTTGTTAACTTTTTAAAAATTGTTGAAATAAAAAAAAAAAAAAAAAAAACCAAAAAAACGAAATTGTCGCTTTGGCTAACATTTATCAGAAAACCCCGCATATCCTATTGAAATGACAGCCATGGATAATGATAACTCATGCTGTAAGTACTACAATGTATACTCCACTTACATATATATATGCACAGCAAATATAGCACATAAAAATAGCAATTTTAGAAAAGTATGTAAATGGTAGGAATTTGCCCAGAATTATTATTTGTTCTAGGAAGTGTTTGTAATTCTGGATGTACCGTTCATTCCCTACAATGAAATTGACTGCTGATATAATTGAGTGTATTAAACACGAGACTGTAAGGTCACATAACTAGCTGATGACGGGCAGCATTCCGCTCCAGTTTGGAATTGTCCGCTCGGAAAGCGAGAGGTCGCTAGTTTGAGTCCACGTGAAGGCAAGGTATCACGGTTGTTTGTGTCGATACCACTGAACAGTTTGCATCCAGAATAATCATACATGATTTTCTGGTAAACAAACCGCAATTTTATTGAAAATATGTATCATACAATTAAAAAGTTGCTATAACAATAGAACTGCTATAATATAACTATGCGCTTTAAAGCTGAATTCGAATCCATTCAAGATGTAATATATAATTCAAAAGTATACATTTTTTTTCGGTTTCTTTGATGATGAAATTGACTTCCCTTCGGTCGCAGCCGAATTATGCTTCGCGTAATAAAATTTTCTTGTGCAGATTTTGGAAATTACCTATTGGTGGAATGTTTCATTGGAATCAGTGCACACATTTTATATATCGTAAATTCTTTATAGTTTTTGTGGATTGTACGTAGTTTGAATATTGAATTAGAGATATTGTAAATTAATATTGGAATTAAAAATATCTACTACTGTTCTTATTGAATTAGTAGTCGTCTAGATATATTTACAATACATAAATTTTGTGCATATGACAGATGCCGAAATTTTTTTATAGTTCCTGCACATTCTTGCGATATGATTATAGTTTTGTTATAAATGAACACGTACTTTATGAATGTATACCTTTTTTGGATTGCAAGATACTTTCCTCTTTTCATCACAAATGTATTTGTTTTATTGTTTAACGTCATATCAACAGCTACGTTCATTTAATGACAGCAGCCCATTTGGGCGATATGTGATAAATAGGGATAAATGGGATTCAAGATGGCGGACCCCTTTACCAACCGGAAATGAATATTTCTGTAAAATGACACACAAATAAGGATTTTGTGAAGTCGGCACTATTTCACACAAAATTTGGCTTACTAAAATCAAAATATCGTTGAAAACTGTTTTGAAATTACATGATCTTTATAACAAATTCGATGTCACGTTTTAGTGAGACCAGGTACTACCGAGAGTTGTCGTTCCTGACAATTACATGCTTTAAAATGTAAAGGGCGACAACTCTGTCAGCTAACACTAAGATGTAAAAACGTTAAATTTAGCACCCAACAGGCCTACATGTACCTATAACGAAGGCATCAATAAGACAGAAAAAAACCCAACTACCTCTGGATTTGTTGATATCAAGTGTTGTGTTTCTTAGATGTAGAGAGCTATCTTTGGAACAGAACACGAGACAGCTGACCTAAACTCCCCTAAGGTTGGTGTTAGATCCGAGATCTCTCCCTAAGTAACGACCTTGACACTTTAAGCGTTACGCAGATGTCGGAACGCTTCTGGTACACGGAGCACCATTAAATTCCCAACACGATTCCTACACGTGTTTAGATTTCTTTGAATATATTTATTCCTGGAAATGCTTCATCTCCTAAATTACATATCAACATTCCTAACTGAAGTGATTCATTATATTTAAAAAGCTTAACAGAATGGGATTATTGGACTTAAGAGGGAATATAAGATAAGAAACTTTATATTAATGAATGCATTGCTTTCATATAGAAAATAAGTTCACCAATTTCCTTACATGAAGAAATGTTTACTGTATGAACCTCTGATGTATTGAACAATATTCAATTTCACTATCGGGTTGGGACTTGACCGGACAAGGAAGCTACACAATTTTTGATGTTTTAAGCTAAAAAGAAATATTGTTCGGAGTAGAGCTGATAGGAAGGGGTTAGTATTTTACCGACATGACTTACAGAGCTGTATCAACAGTTGCGAGTAGAGAATTAAAATCGGTTAATCGTAAGTTATGCCATTCATATCCTTGACGGGTGGTTGAGAGGAAGTAGATCGGGAAGAAGATCTAGAATTATTACAACCATAGACGACCCATACTTCAGACCGGTACATGATAATAAAGATAATATTTTACTTTCATTTGCAATTTCCCTAATGAGAGTGTACCGCTGAACAGTGGCTCGATCTGAATATCTTACCGTTCTATTTTACACCGGACACATGTTTATATAATGTACTTTCTACTTGCAGCCTACACAGATGCGAGTGCCTGTTTCCCTTGCGTGTAATGGTTTACAAGCTGATTTCATAACATTTCAAACAGTTGTTGTTGAAAAGCCGAACAGACGCTAGGCTCCCACTAAAGTATTTCAACTAGGTAAGTATTGCTTATTTTCTTGGCCACTTTAAATTGAAGGGTGTTTAAGAGTGTGGAACATTTCAAACTCATTTCAAACTGATTAACAACTGAATTGTTAGCTTAGATATTTCAGCATTGATTATTTCAAAACCTTCTGTCGTGCTTATATGATTGATTGAAAGTTAATGGTATACTTTTTTTTTATTCGAGTTAAGATAAGTTGCGATTCGAGGAGTTGGCTTCATTTATGCTTGAGATTCTTAAAATTTCATTTCCAGACGCCCCGTAATTCTCCTTCATATTCAGAAGTATTTCTTGAAACTTTTACAATAAAAGTACATCATATGTAGGTATGGACGAAGAAATTGAGATTTGTTGTATGACCCGTGTCACGTTTGCTTAACTCCTATACCTAATAATGTACTTTATTGACACAAAGAAAGAAATCATTATATGTAGAAGTACTCGATTAAAGGATAAAACTTTAATTATACATACATCTATATATATTTTAATGCTTCATGTTGTGTTGTATGGCGCGCAATTGCATTTAGTCCGTACTGCCATGAATCCTTTTCTATCGAAATGGGATACTCTGTAAATGGGCAAGGGAATAGCTAGATAGAGGAAGAAGAAATATTTTTACTGCATTTCGTCTGCTGAAAATGTTTTTGTTTGTTAAATATTTTCATAACGGAATTAATGTTACACTCGAGTGATACGTTGGGGAATTACACAGTGAAACGACAACACGACGCCATCATTCTCGCTTCGTGGCGGCAACTCTTTATATTCCGGAAAACAAAAAAAAAGCAAACTAACATTGGAACCAACATATAAACAAACGGCTGATATTATCCGGAACTAAGAAATTTGATGATCACATAAAATATATATTTTACGTACATATAGAGATATATATATATAGCAGTAAATTAGAAAGGATTTAATTCCATTTCTGGTATTATTGGTATCCCGGAGGGAGGGGAAAGGGGTCGGAGATTTTGACGTGGTTGCTGTGATGTAATATTTCTGATAACATATCTATATTCTATATCTACAGTTATCTGTACGATCAGTCGAACGACGGATCCCGTTACATTTGACAATTATTCGGGAAAATGATAAATCGCGTACACCTATGGATGTGAGTGAGTAACAAGAAGAGAAAACTCCGGATGTGATTATGGCATGTAGTCAAAAGCATACATGCGACTAAAATCAATGCGGAAGTTTTGTTCCAGTTAGAAACATACAGTTCAATATATATGTACTTTACACTCGTATGACATTTAACGTAAACAATAAAAAAAAAAGAACAATTCTTTCCAACGCAAATCAAAAGGATACATGTAAGTTAACATACGCTCTTGATTTTAACACTAATCAAAAGTATAATTTAGGTAACATACACCCTTAACTCTAAGTATAGATCTATTATATGAGATATGATTTAAATGCTATATATGCATGTTGTATGCTGTTTATAGTTACATGATATACGGATATATAGGTATTGGTTTATTCATGTGCTAACGACAGACTTCTTGAGATACTGATGTATAATAATTGCATATACAAATGTATCTGATATTTCTCGACAGCCTAGGTTATTTATGCACGTTACATACTGTATATATATACACTACTATTGACTCGTTGAAAACTGACCCTATTACAAATGGTTTACCATTTCGTAACTAAACCCGACCTGTCGACTCGATTATTATGACTGAATTGACGACACTAAATGTCAGAGGCACTAGATCAAAGTTCAAGGTCAAGCGATGAGTTACTCATTTATCGATTTTACTTATGTAAAGCATCGTCAAGATGTTTTCACTAGCCAACGAGGGGACTTTTGGATGTCGTGTAGATCGACATACGACATTCAACATTTAAATGTAATCAATGGCCAACGAGGGGACTTTTGGATGTCGTGTTGATCGACATACGACATTCAACATTTAAATGTAATCAATGGCCAACGAGGGGACTTTTGGATGTCGTGTTGATCGACATACGACATTCAACATTTAAATGTAATCAATGGCCAACGAAGGGACTTTTAAATGTCATACAGCTCGACATACGACATTCTAAATTCAGAAATGAATGTTGTCTAGCGCGACATACGACATGCGACATTCAGATTGAATGTTGTGTAGCACGACGCACCATATATAAAACTGAAGGAATGGAGCATGATTATCATGGTTAGGGACATGGATACAGATAATCTGTATAATCTAATAATACATGTATGTTCTGTGATATTGGGGAAGTCGCAGAGAAAGCTGTTGTAAAATAGAAATAACTCGTAAAATACATGCACATGGGTAACAGTCACAAAATATCCATTCAAATTGAAACACTAATGTAGTCTTATCATTTATGTAATACAGGAATCGCTGAATCTAAATAAACTATTGGCAAAAACGGTATACATGCATACAACGTTGAAAACTGACCTAGGGTCAATTTTCAACGGGGGTGCATTTTCAACGTTACACCTATTTGGATTACAGGATGACGAATGCCTAAAACTGATCTATATAGCCGTACATGTCACTCAATACATCTATTAGGAGTCTGCTAAAAGTCCTTAATTTCAACACAAATCAAAAGTCTAACCAAAAATACTAAAGAATACATTGATATGAAACCTTTGATAATTATTTTTAGTTTAAACATATTTTATTGGCATAAAATGTACAAGCTTCCCGTTTGATAATCAAAATGTCTGTTGAAGTTAATGTGACTGCTGTAACCGAATCCAGATACGGAACGTTGAGATGATCAATTTTAATAAAAACAAAAAAGGCTTTAAGTATAGCGTATGAATTCGTATTTTTTCAAACTGAATTGAAATTGTTTGACGTAAAAACAATCATCAAATAAATGTAAGCAATCAAACTGAGGCCAGAAATACTGACGTTCATTCGGAGTGCCCATTGGATTGCATATGTCTATATATTTATCATTGTAACCTACAATTTACCATCTACCCTTAAGGTTAGTTTATCAAAATATATGGTTAATGACTTGAGAAATAGCTTTCTTCTGCGTTGTGCATGTGGCACTTTCGTGCAGATGCGGAGACACGAAGATGGTTATATCTGGCTGGCGTTTGAAAGCACGTCTGATGACAGTCCTTAGAGACAATATCTACATATCTCTATACGGGAGGAAAACATCATACAAGTTTTATAGGAAATGGCCTTTTATCCGAGGGCATGGATCAATGTTTATAATCAAACTGGCAGATTAATACCAGAGACTCCTATAGTTTCAAGTAGGAGATAGCTTTGTATATTGTTATAGTTATATTGTATTGAAGTTGGCGATAGCTATTCAATTACAATATCAAAGTGTGCAATACGATAAAGTACAGTTTGTTTTGTATTGATATGACTGCACAATTGTAAAATGATTTCCGTAGCGCTGGCTTGTTTACATAAACATAATTTAGACTGTTTGTTATTGATATGGACACTGGATGATAACACGAAACTTCAGTTTATTGTTCACAGGAAATTTTATCTACTGTACAGTATGTATAATATCAGTTCACAAAACTGCTTTAACACAAAGCACAACAACAATAGCTATGACAGGACAGCGTTGTGAGATGTGAAATCCTGGCCGTACATGTTGAGGTAAGATTGTATTGGGTATGGACATTAAACCTCCTTCCTTGCTGGCAGCGGGGGACGATAATAGCTTTTTTCCATTGCGTGCTACAAGAAGCTTTTTACTGTTGACCATACATGTACAGTAGAAACCTAGCCCCCTTAGGGAATTTAAGAAATCTTACCAGACATACGAAACTTTATATATTGACGAGATTCATTATCTTGGTCAATATCAGTCATCCTTTAAGTCTATTTCAGTCATCCTCTAGGTCTATATCAGTCATCCTCTAGGTCTATATCAGTCATCCTCTAGGTCTATATATCAGTCATCCTCTAGGTCTATATCAGTCATCCTCTAGGTCTATATATCAGTCATCCTCTAGGTCTATATCAGTCATCCTCTAGGTCTATATCAGTCATCCTCTAGGTCTATATCAGTCATCCTCTAGGTCTATATATCAGTCATCCTCTAGGTCTATATATCAGTCATCCTCTAGGTCTATATCAGTCATCCTCTAGGTCTATATATCAGTCATCCTCTAGGTGTCTATATCAGTCATCCTCTAGGTATATATATCAGTCATCCTCTAGGTCTATATCAGTCATCCTCTAGGTCTATATCAGTCATCCTCTAGGTCTATATCAGTCATCCTCTAGGTCTATATCAGTCATCCTCTAGGTCTATATATCAGTCATCCTCTAGGTCTATATCAGTCATCCTCTAGGTCTATATCAGACATCCTCTAGGTCTATATCAGTCATCCTCTAGGTCTATATCAGTCATCCTCTAGGTCTATATCAGTCATCCTGTAGGTCTATATCAGTCACCCTCTAGGTCTATATCAGTCATCCTCTAGGTCTATATCAGACATCCTCTAGGTCTATATCAGTCATCCTCTAGGTCTATATCAGTCATCCTCTAGGTCTATATCAGTCATCCTCTAGGTCTATATCAGACACCCTCTAGGTCTATATCAGTCATCCTCTAGGTCTATATCAGTCATCCTCTAGGTCTATATCAGTCATCCTCTAGGTCTATATCAGTCATCCTCTAGGTCTATATCAGTCATCCTCTAGGTCTATATCAGTCATCCTCTAGGTCTATATCAGTCATCCTCTAGGTCTATATATCAGTCATCCTCTAGGTCTATATCAGTCATCCTCTAGGTCTATATCAGTCATCCTCTAGGTCTATATCAGTCATCCTCTAGGTCTATATCAGTCATCCTCTAGGTCTATATCAGTCATCCCTCTAGGGTCTATATCAGTCATCCTCTAGGTCTATATCAGTCATCCTCTAGGTCTATATCAGTCATCCTCTAGGTCTATATCAGTCATCCTCTAGGTCTATATCAGTCATCCTCTAGGTCTATATCAGTCATCCTCTAGGTCTATATCAGTCATCCTGTAGGTCTATATCAGTCATCCTCTAGGTCTATATCAGTCATCCTCTAGGTCTATATCAGTCATCCTCTAGGTCTATATCAGTCATCCTCTAGGTCTATATCAGTCATCCTCTAGGTCTATATATCAGTCATCCTCTAGGTCTATATCAGTCATCCTCTAGGTCTATATCAGTCATCCTCTAGGTCTATATCAGTCATCCTCTAGGTCTATATCAGTCACCCTCTAGGTCTATATCAGTCATCCTCTAGGTCTATATCAGTCATCCTCTAGGTCTATATCAGTCATCCTCTAGGTCTATATCAGTCATCCTCTAGGTCTATATCAGTCATCCTCTAGGTATATATATCAGTCATCCTCTAGGTCTATATCAGTCATCCTCTAGGTCTATATATCAGTCATCCTCTAGGTCTATATCAGTCACCCTCTAGGTCTATATCAGTCATCCTCTAGGTATATATATCAGTCATCCTCTAGGTCTGTATCAGTCATCCTCTAGGTCTATATCAGTCATCCTCTAGGTCTATATCAGTCATCCTCTAGGTCTATATATCAGGCATCCTCTAGGTCTATATCAGTCACCCTCTAGGTCTATATCAGTCATCCTCTAGGTATATATCAGTCATCCTCTAGGTCTGTATCAGTCATCCTCTAGGTCTATATCAGTCATCCTCTAGGTCTATATCAGTCATCCTCTAGGTCTATATATCAGGCATCCTCTAGGTCTATATCAGTCATCCTCTAGGTCTATATCAGTCATCCTCTAGGTCTATATCAGTCATCCTCTAGGTCTATATCAGTCATCCTCTAGGTCTATATCAGTCATCCTCTAGGTCTATATCAGTCATCCTCTAGGTCTATATCAGTCATCCTCTAGGTCTATATCAGTCATCCTCTAGGTCTCTATATCAGTCATCCTCTAGGTCTATATCAGTCATCCTCTAGGTCTATATCAGTCATCCTCTAGGTCTATATCAGTCATCCTCTAGGTCTATATCAGTCATCCTCTAGGTCTATATCAGTCATCCTCTAGGTCTATATCAGTCATCCTCTAGGTCTATATATCAGTCATCCTCTAGGTCTATATCAGTCATCCTCTAGGTCTATATATCAGGCATCCTCTAGGTCTATATCAGTCATCCTCTAGGTCTCTATATCAGTCATCCTCTAGGTATATATATCAGTCATCCTCTAGGTCTATATCAGTCATCCTCTAGGTCTACATCAGTCATCCTCTAGGTATATATATCAGTCATCCTCTAGGTCTATATCAGTCATCCTCTAGGTCTCTATATCAGTCATCCTCTAGGTCTATATCAGTCATCCTCTAGGTCTATATCAGTCATCCTCTAGGTCTATATCAGTCATCCTCTAGGTCTATATCAGTCATCCTCTAGGTCTATATCAGTCATCCTCTAGGTCTATATCAGTCATCCTCTAGGTATATATCAGTCATCCTCTAGGTCTATATATCAGGCATCCTCTAGGTCTATATCAGTCATCCTCTAGGTATATATATCAGTCATCCTCTAGGTCTATATCAGTCATCCTCTTGGTCTATATCAGTCATCCTCTAGGTCTATATCAGTCATCCTCTAGGTCTATATATCAGTCATCCTCTAGATCTATATCAGTCATCCTCTAGGTCTATATCAGTCATCCTCTAGGTCTATATCAGTCATCCTCTAGGTCTATATCAGTCATCCTCTAGGTCTATATCAGTCATCCTCTAGGTCTATATCAGTCATCCTCTAGGTCTATATCAGTCATCCTCTAGGTCTATATCAGTCATCCTCTAGGTCTATATCAGTCATCCTCTAGGTCTATATCAGTCATCCTCTAGGTCTATATCAGTCATCCTCTAGGTCTATATCAGTCATCCTCTAGGTCTATATATCAGTCATCCTCTAGGTCTATATCAGTCATCCTCTAGGTCTATATCAGTCATCCTCTAGGTCTATATCAGTCATCCTCTTGGTCTATATCAGTCATCCTCTAGGTCTATATCAGTCATCCTCTAGGTCTATATATCAGTCATCCTCTAGGTCTATATCAGTCATCCTCTAGGTCTATATCAGTCACCCTCTAGGTCTATATCAGTCATCCTGTAGGTCTATATCAGTCACCCTCTAGGTCTATATATCAGGCATCCTCTAGGTCTATATCAGACATCCTCTAGGTCTATATCAGTCATCCTCTAGGTCTATATATCAGACATCCTCTAGGTCTCTATATCAGTCATCCTCTAGGTCTCTATATCAGTCATCCTCTAGGTCTCTATATCAGTCATCCTCTAGGTCTATATCAGTCATCCTCTAGGTCTATATCAGTCATCCTCTAGGTCTATATCAGTCATCCTCTAGGTCTATATCAGTCATCCTCTAGGTCTATATCAGTCTTCCTCTAGGTCTATATCAGTCATCCTCTAGGTCTATATATCAGTCATCCTCTAGGTCTATATCAGTCATCCTCTAGGTCTCTATATCAGTCATCCTCTAGGTCTATATCAGTCATCCTCTAGGTCTATATCAGTCATCCTCTAGGTCTATATCAGTCATCCTCTAGGTCTATATATCAGTCATCCTCTAGGTCTATATCAGTCATCCTGTAGGTCTATATATCAGTCATCCTCTAGGTCTATATCAGTCATCCTCTAGGTCTATATCAGTCATCCTCTAGGTCTATATCAGTCATCCTCTAGGTCTATATCAGTCATCCTCTAGGTCTATATCAGTCATCCTCTAGGTCTATATCAGTCATCCTCTAGGTCTGTATCAGTCATCCTCTTGGTCAATATCAGTCATCCTCTAGGTCTATATCAGTCATCCTCTAGGTCTATATCAGTCATCCTCTAGGTATATATCAGTCATCCTCTAGGTCTATATCAGTCATCCTCTAGGTCTATATATCAGTCATCCTCTAGGTCTATATCAGTCATCCTCTAGGTCTATATCAGTCATCCTCTAGGTCTATATCAGTCATCCTCTTGGTCAATATCAGTCATCCTCTAGGTCTATATCAGTCATCCTCTAGGTCTATATCAGTCATCCTCTAGGTCTATATCAGTCATCCTCTAGGTCTATATATCAGGCATCCTCTAGGTCTATATCAGCCATCCTCTAGGTCTATATCAGTCATCCTCTAGGTCTATATCAGTCACCCTCTAGGTCTATATCAGACATCCTCTAGGTCTATATCAGACATCCTCTAGGTCTATATCAGACATCCTCTAGGTCTATATCAGACATCCTCTAGGTCTATATATCAGTCATCCTCTAGGTCTATATCAGTCATCCTCTAGGTCTATATCAGTCATCCTCTAGGTCTATATCAGACATCCTCTAGGTCTGTATCAGTCATCCTCTAGGTCTATATCAGTCATCCTCTAGGTCTATATCAGTCATCCTCTAGGTCTATATCAGTCATCCTCTAGGTCTATATCAGACATCCTCTAGGTCTGTATCAGTCATCCTCTAGGTCTATATCAGTCATCCTCTAGGTCTATATCAGTCATCCTCTAGGTCTATATCAGTTATCCTCTAGGTCTATATATCAGTCATCCTCTAGGTCTATATCAGTCATCCTCTAGGTCTGTATCAGTTATCCTCTAGGTCTATATATCAGTCATCCTCTAGGTCTATATATCAGTCATCCTCTAGGTCTATATCAGTCATCCTCTAGGTCTATATATCAGTCATCCTCTAGGTCTATATCAGTCATCCTCTAGGTCTATATCAGTCATCCTCTAGGTCTCTATATCAGACACCCTCTAGGTCTATATCAGTCATCCTCTAGGTCTATATCAGACATCCTCTAGGTCTATATCAGTCATCCTCTAGGTCTATATCAGTCATCCTCTAGGTCTATATCAGTCACCCTCTAGGTCTATATCAGTCACCCTCTAGGTCTATATATCAGTCATCCTCTAGGTCTATATCAGTCATCCTCTAGGTCTATATCAGTCATCCTCTAGGTCTATATCAGTCATCCTCTAGGTCTATATCAGTCATCCTCTAGGTCTATATCAGTCATCCTCTAGGTCTCTATATCGGTCATCCTCTAGGTCTATATCAGACATCCTCTAGGTCTATATCAGTCATCCTCTAGGTCTATATCAGTCACCCTCTAGGTCTATATCAGTCATCCTCTAGGTCTATATCAGTCATCCTCTAGGTCTATATCAGTCATCCTCTAGGTCTATATCAGTCATCCTCTAGGTCTATATCAGTCATCCTCTAGGTCTATATATCAGTCATCCTCTAGGTCTATATATCAGTCATCCTCTAGGTATATATATCAGTCATCCTCTAGGTCTATATCAGTCATCCTCTAGGTCTATATCAGTCACCCTCTAGGTCTATATCAGTCATCCTCTAGGTCTATATCAGTCACCCTCTAGGTCTATATCAGTCACCCTCTAGGTCTATATCAGTCATCCTCTAGGTCTATATCAGTCATCCTCTAGGTATATATCAGTCATCCTCTAGGTCTATATCAGTCATCCTCTAGGTCTATATCAGTCATCCTCTAGGTCTATATCAGTCATCCTCTAGGTCTATATCAGACATCCTCTAGGTCTATATCAGTCACCCTCTAGGTCTATATCAGTCATCCTCTAGGTCTATATCAGTCATCCTCTAGGTCTATATCAGTCATCCTCTAGGTCTATATCAGTCATCGTCTAGGTCTATATATCAGTCATCCTCTAGGTATATATATCAGTCATCCTCTAGGTCTATATCAGTCATCCTCTAGGTCTATATCAGTCATCCTCTAGGTCTATATATCAGCCATCATTATGGTTGTTACAGACATGTTGTCTTTGTGATTTTTGATGAGCTTCATTATCTAGGTAGTTCTTCGATTTTTATTATTGATGATTCCGATTATCTTAATGGAAAAATAGATACATGGACAAATTACCTTCATTAGTCAAGCGGTTGTTATAGGCTGGTTGTCTTTATTCGACATATGGTATTATTCACAGGTTTCATTATGTTAACCTTAGGTCTTATTGGGCAAAAGCTCTTAATTGACAATTTTATGGATAGGTGATCTATATAGATAATATTGGTTAGGCTGTCTATATGGCTGTCTATATTGACAGACTGTAGTCAGATGGTCATTATACACAGTTGACCGGTATGGATAGGTTGTCTTTAACGTTTTCGCTCATTTAACAGACGCCGTTTGATTTACTAGTAATTTTTGTTACAAGCACTCGAGTACGTGATTACAGACGGTATCCCTGTAATACCATTATATGTCTACAACTCTCGTGTATCAAACGCGATTTCTCTGTGTTATTTATTTTACACCCTCACGAAATCATATACATATAACATACACTTCAAAAGCAGTAAACGCTCTAGGAAAAGTAACTATAACGAAAATATTGCAAGTATCAAAATAATCAGGAAACAAAACCGATGGCAGAAGAGATTTGTGGAGCCTCAGAGTGTGTGATACCGGAGTGAAACACTATAGAACGGAAACCAGTTAAAATGCTCGGAAAGCATGCTTATTAGTCCCCTACCAGTGAAACCGGGGGGACTATAGGTTTTGCCTGCGTCCGTCTGTCTGTCCGTCCGTCCGGTTAGAGTTTTGGTTAAAGTTTTATAATGGTACACCATTCACTTAATAATAGTATTAGGATGCTGGTTCCTTACATAGGGGTTATTTGGGTGTGTGGCATTACTTTTGTACAGTTAAAAAACTTAACTTTTTTCTCTGTATTCTTCAGGTTAAAGTTTTATAATGGCACACCAATTACTTAATAATGGGATTATGATGCTGATTCTTTGCATAGAGGTTCTTTGGGTGTGTGGCATTACTTTTGTACGGATAAAACTGAAAAAAATATTTTCATTTTTTGAAAATATTTGCATGTTATGAACTTAACGTTTTTCTCTGTATTCTTCAGGTTAAAGTTTTGGTTAAAATTTTATATTGGCACACCATTCACTTAATAATAGTATTAGGATGTTGATTCTTTGCCTAGAAGTTCTTTGGGTGTGTGGCATTACATTTGTACAGTTAAAAATGAAAAAAAAAAAATTACCTTAATGCATCATTGTGTGATGACGCTGTGGTTTAGTTTGTCATTGTTGGTTGACCGTATTGTTTAGTTTGTTGTGTCTCGACGGTATTGTTTAGATTGTCATTGTGTGTTGACACTTCGGTGTTTAGTTTGTCGTTTTATGGTGACGCTATGATTAAGTGTGTCACTGTATGGTGACGCTGTGGTTAGTTAACCATTGTGTGATGACGCTGTGGTTTAGTTTGTCCATGTGTGATGACGCTGTGGTTTAGTTTGTCGTTGTGTGATGACGCTGTGGTTAGTTTGCCATTGTGTGATGACGCTGTGGTTTAGTTTGTCGTTGTGTGATGACGCTGTGGTTTAGTTTGTCCATGTGTGATGACGCTGTGGTTTAGTTTGTCGTTGTGTGATGACGCTGTGGTTTAGTTTGTCCATGGGTGTTGACGCTGTGGTTTAGTTTGTCGTTGTGTGATGACGCTATGGTTAGTTTGTCGTTGTGTGATGACGCTGTGGTTTAGTTTGTCGTTTTATGGTGACGCTATGATTAAGTTTGTCACTGTATGGTGACGCTGTGGTTAGTTAACCATTGTGTGATGACGTTGTGGTTTAGTTTGTCGTTTTATGGTGACGCTATGATTAAGTTTGTCACTGTATGCTGACGCTGTGGTTAGTTAACCATTGTGTGATGACGCTGTGGTTAGTTTGTCATTGTGTGATGACGCTGTGGTTTAGTTTGACCTTGTGTGATGACGCTGTGGTTTAGTTTGTCCTTGTGTGGTGACGCTGTGGTTTAGTTTGTCGTTTTATGGTGACGCTATGATTAAGTTTGTCACTGTATGGTGACGCTGTGGTTAGTTAACCATTGTGTGATGACGTTGTGGTTTAGTTTGTCATTTTATGGTGACGCTATGATTAAGTTTGTCACTGTATGGTGACGCTGTGGTTAGTTAAACATTGTGTGATGACGCTGTGGTTTAGTTTGTCATTTTATGGTGACGCTATGATTAAGTTTGTCACTGTATGGTGACGCTGTGGTTAGTTAACCATTGTGTGATGACGCTGTGGTATAGTTTGCCCTTGTGTGATGACGCTGTGGTTTAGTTTGTCGTTGGGTGATGACGCTGTGGTTTAGTTTGTCGTTGTGTGATGACCCTGTGTGTTAGTTTGTGTCATTGTGTGTTTAGTTTGTCGTTTTATGGTGACGCTATGATTAAGTTTGTCACTGTATGGTGACGCTGTGGTTTAGTTCGTCCATGTGTGATGACGTTGTGGTTTAGTTTGTCGTTGTGTGATGACGCTGTGGTTAGTTTGCCAGTGTGTGATGACGCTGTGGTTTAGTTTGTCGTTGTGTGTTGACGCTGTGGTTTAGTTTGTCGTTGTATGATGACGCTGTGGTTAGTTTGTCGTTGTGTGATGACGCTGTGGTTTAGTTTGTCGTTGTGTGATGACGCTTTGGTTGAGTTTGTCGTTGTGTGATGACGCTGTGGTTTAGTTTGTCGTTGTGGGATGGCGCTGTGGTTTAGTTTGTCGTTGTGTGAAGACGCTGTGGTTAGTTTGTCGTTGTGTGATGACGCTGTGGTTTAGTTTGTCCATGTGTGATGACGCTGTGGTTTAGTTTGTCGTTGTGTGATGACGCTGTGGTCTAGTTTGTCGTTGTGTGATGACGCTGTGGTTTAGTTTGTCTGTGTGTTGACGCTATGGTTTAGTTTGTCCTTGTGTGATGACGCTGTGGTTTAGTTTGTCGTTTTGTGGTGACGCTGTGGTTAGTTTGTCATTGTGTGATGACGCTGTGGTTTAGTTTGTCCTTGTGTGGTGACGCTGTGGTTTAGTTTGTCGTTGTGTGATGACGCTGTGGTTTAGTTTGTCCTTGCGTGGTGACGCTGTGGTTTAGTTTGTCATTGTGTGGTGACGCTGTGGTCTAGTTTGCCATTGTGTGCTGACGTTGTGGTTTAATGTGTCCATGTGTGATGACGCTGTGGTTTAGTTTGTCGTTGTGTGATGACGCTGTGGTTTAGTTTGTCCATGTGTGTTGACGCTGTGGTTTAGTTTGTCGTTGTATGATGACGCTGTGGTTAGTTTGTCGTTGTGTGATGACCCTGTGGTTTAGTTTTTCGTTGTGTGATGACGCTGTGGTTTAGTTTGTCGTTGTGTGGTGACGCTGTGGTTTAGTTTGTCGTTGTGTGATGACGCTGTGGTTGAGTTTGTTGTTGTGTGATGACGTTGTGGTTTAGTTTGTCGTTGTGTGATGGCGCTGTGGTTTAGTTTGTCGTTGTGTGAAGACGCTGTGGTTAGTTTGTCGTTGTGTGATGACGCTGTGGTTTAGTTTGTCCATGTGTGATGACGCTGTGGTTTAGTTTGTCGTTGTGTGATGACGCTGTGGTCTAGTTTGTCGTTGTGTGATGACGCTGTGGTTTAGTTTGTCTGTGTGTTGACGCTATGGTTTAGTTTGTCCTTGTGTGCTGACGCTGTGGTTTAGTTTGTCGTTGTGTGGTGACGCTGTGGTTAGTTTGTCATTGTGTGATGACGCTGTGGTTTAGTTTGACCTTGTGTGATGACGCTGTGGTTTAGTTTGTCCTTGTGTGGTGACGCTGTGGTTTAGTTTGTCATTGTGTGGTGACGCTGTGGTCTAGTTTGTCATTGTGTGGTGACGCTGTGGTTTAGTTTGTCATTGTGTGGTGACGCTGTGGTCTAGTTTGTCATTGTGTGCTGACGTTGTGGTTTAACGTGTCGGTGTGTTATGACGTTGTGGTTTAGTTTGTCATTGTGTGATGACGCTGTGGTTTAGTTTGACCTTGTGTGATGACGCTGTGGTTAGTTTGTCGTTGTGTGATGACGCTGAGGTTAGTTTGTCATTGTGTGATGACGCATTGGTTTAGTTTGTCGTTGTGTGATGACGCTGTGGTTAGTTTGTCATTGTGTGATGACGCTGTGGTTTAGTTTGTCGTTGTATTGTGACGCCTTGGTTAGTTTGTCATTGTGTGTTGACGCTATGATTTAGTTTGTCGTTGTGTGGTGACGCTATGATTTAATTTGTCATTGTGTGTTGACGCTATGATTTAGTTTGTCATTGTGTGTTGACGCTATGGTTTACTTTGTCGTTGTGTGCTGACGCTATGATTCAGTTTGTCATTGTGTGGTGACGTATGGTTTAGTTTGCCTGTGTGTTGACGCTATGATTAAGTTTGTCATTGTGTGTTGTCGTTGAGGTTAAGTTTGGTCTTGCGTGTTGACGGTATGGTTTCGTTTGTCGTTAAATGGTGACTCTATAGTTTAGTTTGTCGTTGTGTGATGACGCTGTGGTTTAGTTTGTCGTTGTGTGATGACGCTGTGGTTTAGTTTGTCATTGTGTGATGACGCTGTGGTTTACTTTGTCGTTGTGTGATGACGCTGTGGTTTAGTTTGTCGTTGTTTGATAACGCTGTGGTTTAGTTTGTCATTGTGTGATGACGTTGTGGTTTAGTTTGTCCTTGTGTGGTGACGCTGTGGTTTAGTTTGTCCTTGTGTGATGACGCTGTGGTCTAGTTTGTCGTTGTGTGATGACGCTGTGGTTTAGTTTGTCGTTGTGTGATGACGCTGTGGTTTAGTTTGTCGTTGTGTGATGACGCTGTGGTTTAGTTTGTCGTTGTGTGATGACGCTGTGGTTGAGTTTGTCGTTGTGTGATGACGCTGTGGTTTAGTTTGTCGTTGTGTGATGACGCTGTGGTTTAGTTTGTCGTTGTGTGAAGACGCTGTGGTTAGTTTGTCGTTGTGTGATGACGCTGTGGTTTAGTTTGTCCATGTGTGATGACGCTGCGGTTTAGTTTGTCGTTGTGTGATGACGCTGTGGTTTAGTTTGTCGTTGTGTGATGACGCTGTGGTTTAGTTTGTCGTTGTGTGATGACGCTGTGGTCTAGTTTGTCGTTGTGTGATGACGCTGTGGTTAGTTTGTCGCTGTCGGCTGTTTACGGTATGAATAATTATTATGTTATCATTATGCGTCAGCTGATATGGCCGTGGTATAATATACAACATGTGTATCGAGATCGATACCTTATCAACTGTTTTTCACGCGTCACTGCGTCATGAAGGGATAAAAACGTCACCATATTACCGGTTATGTTGCATCAAAGACTGGACATAGATAGCATTGTTTGACAAATGTTTTAAATAGCTTTCACACAGGGAACTTAATGGAGGTCGCGTTATTGGTTTTCTTGGCTGTGTGATTGGACGGCTCGTCAGGTCCAATTGGCCCACTGTGGGAAATTGCAGAAAGCCTTGTCGCGATATGGCCATGGTAAACAATTACTAAACATTAAAAAAAAATACACCAGTAATTTTCACGTCACGACGATGAGTTTTAAGTATCAATTTGAAGGATTATAGGCGCTATCTGAAGGATCTCTGTATTCCGCTTAATAATTATGGAACATCGTTTTCCTGTTACGTGACGACCGCGAGATTACAAGGAAGATTTGCAGATTGCTTTGTACAAAGAAGAAGTGGATACGATGCCCTTTGACTGGGAATGTGATTTTTCTCTGAATTGCCGACTTTGAGATTGTCGTGCCATGTGGATATACCGATGATCTCCACTGGCTGGTTATGTGATAAGATATCGGTGAACTTGCTGGAATATGTTATGATGCCAGGATGCCTCTTGTATAATAATCCATAAATAATCCTTGTTATCGCTATTTCCTGAAAACCACTAGATTGATATTTGTCATACTTTAGGTGTAGGTTTCCCTTTGGTCCTTAGTTGTGCCAATTTATTTTTTATTTTTAGCAGACAAAAATGGCCGAGGCAGCAATCTTCAGTTTGAGAATTGAAGTTTGTTATCGCTGTTTCTTAAACAGTACTGGAGGGCTATTCCTCAAACTTCATGTGTAGGTTCCCCATGGTCCCTAGTAGCTATTATAATTAAGGTTTTTGATCAGATAAAAATAATGGAAGTTTGTTATCCTTATTTCTTGAAACGTTTTTGAGGAATTTTCCTCAAACTTCATGTGCAGGCTCCGATTGGTCCTTAGTTATCCATATTCATTTTTTATTTTAGTTCAGAAAAAAAAAAAAAAAAAAAAATGCCGGCAGGCGACCATCTTAGATTTTAAGAATTGAAGTTCGTTATCGCTTTTTCTTGAAAAGTTCTGGAGAGATATTCCATAAACTTCATGTTTAAGTTCCATCTGCTCCTTCTTGTGTTCATTTATTTTAGATTTTTGTTCAGGACGATAAAATGGCCAAAAGGCGGCCATATCGAATCGGAGAATTGAGGATTGTTATCGCTATTTCTTGAAAAGTACATGAGGGATATTCCCCAAACTTTATGTGTTGGTTCCCCTTTGTCTCTAGTTGTGTCATTTCAATTAAGATGTATCAGAAAAATAAAAATGACCGACAGGCATTCATCTCGGATTTTGATAATTGATTTTTTGTGTTCCTTTTCTTAAAAAAGAATTAGGTTGATATTCCTCAATCGTCATGTGTAGGTTCCACTTAGTCCCTAGAGGTGCAACTGAAACTTCACAAGTAGGTTCTGCTAGATCTTGTCATCAGATTATCTAGAGGAAAAAAAGACAGAAGGGAAAAGTAGAGAGAAGATCAGTCTGACATAGAACCAATAAAAATGATTCAATAGTGGGCGCCAAGATCGCTACGGAATCTCGTGTTCTGATTAAGGATCTGCTATTTGTGATTGTTCTGTTGAAAATAATCTTTATGCTTGTGACGCCCTGTAAGACCTCGGTTGCGTGGAGCTAGAGCAAATACACGCGTTTGTGCATGGTTTTCTCACAATAAGTATGTTTTTAGCTATTCCTTGTCAGATTTTGCGCAAATCTAATTCGACATTGAGCGACTCGCTAACGTACATTTATGTATTTATAGTTCAAACAAACGTGGACCTGTATTCTTTAACATGTGTGAAGTTTAGACATGTCTTGTTTAATATAAATCTAAATTGTTAAAGTTGGAGGTCAAGAGGTCAATGAATGATTACACATATCTGCAAATCATCTTATAAACTTTTGATGAAAATAAACGTGACCAGACACCCCAGTAAACATTGTACGAGAGACCTATCATGCAGACTTGTTAAGTCATGATCAGAAGAATCCCATCCTGCATCCTTACTCAGAAACGATACCCAATTCCCCATATGTTTCTAAGGCTCGCCCGGGGCTGTCAAAACAACAAGCATGCTACTATACCAACACTCCAATCGCTGTTTGTGGTCATGCGAGATGTTTATAAATAGACCTAGGCGAATCATTCCCCAACGAGAACAGGTTGCAGATGAGGAAAATGTTTCGAAATGTTAACACGCTGTAAACGAATCTTAGAATATATGTACACGATAGATAGTCACATTAGAGCTTCCGTTAAGGTGGTAATTATCACAGTTGTACTTAAATATTAGAAATTGTCAATTTAACAAAATTTCATGAATCTCAGATATATATAGATGTGTGTGACTTTCTGGGCAGCCGTAACCATGAGAGCGTGTTAGTTGAATTGGTGAGTGTCAATTTCCCCATCGTTTAGCGACGAAGATATATCGCATATAATAGTCTATCCTGTGTTTCTTTATTAGTAACTAGATATCTATATTGTAATACATTGTGCTGGCATCTTCCAATGTTCTACCCATTCTATCCATTTGTTTTTGGTGTGTCATTTTTACTTTTTTAACTAAACAGAATTACATCGGTACCGAAACCTCGTGGCATTAATTCTAATGACTTTATATGATTCTTTTCCACATTACAATAAAAGTACACATTCAACATCCGTTTAAGCTGTCATTTTAATTTGAGATCGACAATTAAAATATCAATGAACAGTTTTTGTCAAGTTCTCAGAGACGCACAGTGACACCGGAACGTCATCACATTTCCACAGTTGTATATCTCCAGAATTGTCTCCATCATGACGAATGTCTATGGGAATACTACAACAATCAAGGATGAATATAAATTAATATTTCTGTGGGTTCTAAATAGTAACGACAACGCGTCTATGATGACGTAACACAGTAAACAGTAACGCCCTCCATACTGACCACGGTGTTCCGGTAAAGTAAGTTGATGTAATAAGGTGTTTTTGTCAGTATGTTGATGTAATAAGGTGTTTTTGTCAGTATGTTGAATTTCATTCATCAAAAGTAATTTTGACTCGCCTCTCGAAGAGAGAGATAGGCGGTGGTATGGGGGAGGTTTGGGTGGGCTTATATGTTGTCACCCCGGTATATCCTGGTACATTCAAGTGATGAAAGACAACAGCAATCTGCTTTTTAAGTGTACTTTTGTTCTAACATTTGGTTTGAAGGTTGCTGTGTGGGGTTAACTAGCTATTACATCCCGGAGAAAGTCATGTTTCATGCTAATGATAATTTCAATGCTTACTATAATGAAAACCCTAATTTATACTATATCTATTTTGCCTTTTTATTTGTTTTTACAATATCGGTATATTACTATAGATTCCAGTTGGTGAACTTGTCCCCAAATGTTGTGTTAAGGCGTTATGTTGTCACTACCCTTATTCTCATTTGTACTAGTTTCGTATGGCGGGTGTCGTCGATTTGATCCAGATTTGCATTGCATGTGTCGTCGATTTGACCTAGATTTGTATTGCATATGTCGTCGATTTGACCTAGATTTGTATGGCAGGTGTCGTTGATTTGACCTAGATTCGTATGGCGGATGTCATTGATTTGACCTACATTTGCATGGTGGTTGCCGTATTTTTGAAGTAGATTTCTATGGCGGATGTCGTCGATTTGACCTAGATTTGTATTCCAGGTGTCGTCTATTTGACCTAGATCAGTATGTCGGATGTCGCCAATTTGACCTAGATTCGTACGTCGGGCGTCGTCGATTTGACCTAGATTTGTATTGCGGGTGACGTCGATTTGACATAGGCTCTGATGTCGATTGTCGTAGATTCGACCTTGGTTTGTATGGCGGGTTTCGTCCATTCGACCCACATTCGTATGTCGGAAGTCGTCGATTTACAATGATTTTTATGGCCGATGTCCTCGATTCGACCTAGATTCGTATGGCGGGTATCGTCGATTTGACTAAAGATTTGTATTGCGGGTGTCGTCGACTTTACCTAGAATTGTATGGCGGGTGTGGTACATTTGACCTAGATTCTTATGTCAGTTGTCGTCGATTCGTCTGGCGGGCATTACACATTTTGACCTCATTTCCGACAAACATAACATTTTGACCTCATTTCCGACAGACATAACATTTTGACCTCATTTTCAGCAGACATTACACACTTTGACCTCATTTTTACTGGACAACACACATTTTGACCTGATTTTAGGCGGACATATCATTTTAACCTGAGTTTCGGCGGATATTTCACAGTTTGACCTCATTAACGTTGGACAGGACATTTGAATTTATTTAACATTCATATGGACATGTATGTCTACAAGCTGTAACGAGAGATGATTTTGATATATATTTTGTCATTAAACCATAGACATACATGTGTATATCAAGTGTTCATTGCTAATTTATCGTTTTGAAGCAATACGTCGGCTGTTTTGTCATTTAGAACATAACCGGCACTTTAGAACTGTGGTATTTTTTGCTGCGTGTTATACTTTAATATTATGGACTAATTAACTTCACATTTTGTCTATTTTCATATACCTTTTGTATACACATTATGCGGAAATGGTACGGGATTTGAGGGGATTTAAGGCCTTGTATATAACGCGTGGGTGGCTTCGAATGCAATATGTTTTTTCATTAGATTAGTATATGAGTCAAGATTGCGGCGTAGGTGTCATTATCGTTTCCTCTTGTAATCACCCTTCTTCGTTAGCGCCGTACAGTACGTCAACAAAAGGTCATTGATTTGCACATGTGCTATTGCTAGGGCAAACAATTGGATTGCCTTTAACAGGGATTACCATCAGCTTGGAGTACCTGTCCAAATACTTTAAGGTAAGGCACAGATCGATATCTGATATCGTCAAGCGCACTGTGACGACAAAAAGTAGAAGATCGGAGGCTATAGGTGACTGATTACTCACCTGTGCTCTCATTTACCTTGGCCGTGATTGATTAGTATACAACAGCAGAGTAAACACGGCTCTAATATACTGCATGTATCGCCGTCCAGCAGATAACACGAATTTTGAGTGAAGTGCTGGTGATATCTCAACGCGAGTAGTATCTATTGGTCTTACAACATATTTCAAACAGGTTGGCATTAATATTGATTTGACGAGGCCAGCTTTGATTTGCAGTTTGATCATTGAAAAACTGACAACATTTGGATTACCAATATTGGCAATAACGTGGATTTATAGCTGTTTTCCGTCGTGCGTTTGGAGCTATTTCAGGACGAGGGAGGTTAAACCCGTCCCGGCTATGGTTTATGTATATTGTTGGTTTCCCAGGCTTTTTGCCTGAAGTAAGGACTATTTGATTTGTATTTGCGAAGACCTGGACACATGGTTACAGGAATCACCTCCTGCAAGGTAGAACTGTCTATTATCATATATCAAATACCGCTTACACCATGATGAACCAATACACAATGGACTAATATATAATGTGTAATACTTCGTGGGGGGTACTCGGGTATCGAGCAGTTCAGTTTACGACGAGTTCTT
This sequence comes from Pecten maximus, assembly GCF_902652985.1. NCBI lineage: Eukaryota > Metazoa > Mollusca > Bivalvia > Pectinida > Pectinidae > Pecten > Pecten maximus. The sequence goes on from NC_047029.1 coordinate 17,925,841, forward strand.
ACTGTTTATATATTTAATTTAGTGAGTCTATTTTTTTATTTGTTATGCCACGCCCTATGGGTAGGTGGTGGTGAGGGAGGCCATACATGAGTAGTCCTCGTTCGTCTCGTCCCCTCTTGCCTAAAGTCATTGTTTGGTATCATTTTTTCTAAGAAAATAATCATCATCACTCTAGAAATATTTCTTTTCCTGATAAATTGTGATCAGACTGACTCTTTATAAAAGTCTTGTATAAGATTCCAGGCTTCAAAGACCGAAGATAAACGCCACAGTGTAGTTATCTAGCATTGGTACTGCTTTGCGGAGGAGCAGGGCATTCGTACACTTTAAACACGTCCTAGTTTTTATTAGTTAAAACCTTGTATCACTGCTCAATGTTGTAAATGGTTAGAGATCGCTTAGGATACATCTTCGTACAGCGTTTAAAATCGCATACATTCCAAAAGGTGCTCTGTTTCGTGCTCTAGTTCGCGCGAATAGACAAAAACGAACATGAAAGTCATGCGAGCGTTGACTCCGATACAGGAACACTACATACTATTGTTATAATATATTTAAAACCACACGAAAATAGTCAACCGCGAAGATGTAAGAACATGCCATAGTATTTTGAATTTGAGATTTACATGTATGTACTAGCTTTCAAGACCAATGATATGTTTACAGCTACAGGTTTGTTCTTATAACAAATCAATTACAAGCCGACCTCTAGATAGTCGGTAAATCATTGTACTAACTCAGGTTGGTTGAATGCAATAATCTGCAATCTTCCTAATGTTGTTACAATTTGGCCATAGTTAGACTTATCAAATAAAGAGCATAGGGTATTCATCATAGCTGAAATACAGCGAACAGATATTGTTACTACACAGTACTTGTAGGGTGTTATTCCTGATACATGATGCACAATGCAACAATCAAAAATCAGACACTAAATAATAAAATACAGACTGTATAATATCTCTATTAAAAACAGCCGGTATATTGTATCTATCATTATGTCATGCAGTAAATTGTCTGTATCTTATAGAGGCGTTGTTTTTTGTATCTAACAAATACAGGCTGTATATTGTATCTAACAAATACAGGCTGTATATTGTATCTAACAAATACAGGCTGTATATTGTATCTAACAAATACAGGTGGTGTATTGTATCTAATACAGGCGGTATATTGTATCTATCAAATACAGGCGGTAAATTGTATCTAATACAGGCGGTGTATTGTATCTATCAAATACAGGCTGTATATTGTATCTAACAAATACAGGCTGTATATTGTATCTAACAAATACAGGTGGTGTATTGTATCTATCTAATACAGGCGGTGTATTGTATCTATCAAATACAGGCGGTGTATTGTATCTATCAAATACAGGCGGTGTATTGTATCTATCTAATACAGGCGGTGTATTGTATCTATCAAATACATACGGTGTACTGTATCTATCAAATACAGGCTGTATATTGTATCTATCAAATACAGGCGGTGTACTGTATCAAATACAGGCGGTGTATTGTATCTATCAAATACAGGCGGTGTATTGTATCTATCACATACAGGCGGTGTATTGTATCAAATACAGGCGGTGTACTGTATCAAATACAGGCGGTGTATTGTATCTATCAAATACAGGCGGTGTATTGTATCTAATACAGGCGGTGTATTGTATCTATCAGATACAGGCGGTGTATTGTATCTATCTAATACAGGCGGTGTATTGTATCTATCTAATACAGGCGGTGTACTGTATATATCAAATACAGGCGGTGTATTGTATCTATCAAATACAGGCGGTGTATTGTATCTATTTCAGTCGGTGTATTGTATCTATCAAATACAGGCGGTATATTGTATCTATCAAATATAGGCAGTGTATTGTATCTATCAAATACAGGCAGTGTATTGTATCTATCAAATACAGGTGGTGTATTGTATCTATCAAATACAGGCGGTATATTGTATCTATCAAATACAGGCGGTGTATTGTATCTATCAAATACAGACGGTATAATGTATCTATCAAATACAGGTGGTGTACTGTATCTATCTAATACAGGCGGTGTATTGTATCTATCTAATACAGGCGGTGTATTGTATCTATCAAATACAGGCGGTGTATTGTATCTATCAAATACAGGCGGTGTATTGTATCTATCAAATACAGACGGTGTACTGTATCTATCAAATACAGGTGGTGTATTGTATCTATCAAATACAGGCGGTGTATTGTATCTATCTAATACAGGCTGTATATTGTATGTATCTAATACAGGCGGTGTATTGTATCTATCGAATACAGGCGGTGTATTGTATCTATCAAATACAGGCGGTGTATTGTATCTATCAAATACAGGCGGTGTACTGTATCTATCTAATACAGGCGGTGTATTGTATATATCAAATACAGGTGGTGTATTGTATCTATCACATACAGGTGGTGTATTGTATCTATCAAATACAGGCGGTGTATTGTATCTATCAAATACAGGTGGTGTATTGTATCTATCAAATACAGGTGGTGTATTGTATCTATCAAATATAGGCGGTGTATTGTATCTAATACAGGCGGTGTATTGTATCTATCAAATACAGGCGGTGTATTGTATCTATCACATACAGGCGGTATATTGTATCTAATACAGGCGGTGTATTGTATCTATCTAATACAGGCGGTATATTGTATCTAATACAGGCGGTGTATTGTATCTATCTAATACAGGCGGTGTACTGTATATATCAAATACAGGCGGTATATTGTATCTAATACAGGCGGTGTATTGTATCTATCAAATACAGGCGGTGTATTGTATCTATCAAATACAGGCGGTGTATTGTATCTATCTAATACAGGCGGTGTATTGTATCTATCTAATACAGGCGGTGTACTGTATCTATCTAATACAGGCGGTGTATTGTATCTATCTAATACAGGCGGTGTACTGTATCTATCAAATACAGACGGTGCACTGTATCTATCAAATACAGGCGATGTATTGTATCTATCAAATACAGACGGTGTATTGTATCTATCAAATACAGGCGGTGTACTGTATCTATCTAATACAGGCGGTGTACTGTATCTAATACAGGCGGTGTATTGTATATATCAAATACAGGCGGTGTATTGTATCTAAAAATACAGGCGGTGTATTGTATCTATCAAATACAGGCGGTGTATTGTATCTATCAAATACAGGCGGTGTATTGTATCTATCTAATACAGGCGGTGTATTGTATCTATCTAATACAGACGGTGTATTGTATCTATCTAATACAGGCTGTATGTTGTATCTATCAAATACAGGCGATGTATTGTATATATCAAATACAGGCGGTGTATTGTATCTATCTAATACAGGCGGTGTATTGTATCTATCTAATACAGGCGGTGTATTGTATCTATCTAATACAGGCGATGTATTGTATCTAATACAGGCGGTGTACTGTATATATCAAATACAGGCGGTGTATTGTATCTATCAAATACAGGCGGTGTATTGTATCTATCAAATACAGGCGGTGGTTTGTATCTATCAAATACAGGCGGTATATTGTATCTATCAAATACAGGCGGTATATTGTATCTATCTAATACAGGCGGTATATTGTATCTATCAAATACAGGCGGTATATTGTATCTATCTAATACAGGCGGTGTACTGTATCGATATATGTATCAAATAAGACACTGCATTGTTACTATCAAATAATATTTCAATTTCTACTCAAGTTGGACTCATTGAAACTACCAAACTTAATCTGTTTCATTTGCTCATGAATTTGACCAGATTAGCACTGATCAGTGCGTATGAATACATGAATCCTTCCGCGGAACGATTTCACTTTTTCTACATTGTTGTTATAAACATGGAATAATTATTAAAATTATCAAATTTATAATGTATTCTTGTATTTTATGAAAGACCTGATATGCTAAATACTTCTATTTTGACAAAATAATGTTGTTTTTAATCCTAATATTGCGGACTATTTTACTCGACCGACTAGACATGCACAATCCGGAACTCCTCTGGCTTTTCCTCATTTGGACTTGCACAAGCTTCGAGACATTAATATCTAGACCGACGTTTTTATTCGGAAAAAAACAATTGAAATATAAGGATTGAATCTTGATTTGGTCGACTTCATGGGGTCATGAATTGAGTTGCTCTGGAGACAAATTCAACATGAACTGCTTCGCAGTTCATTAAATTTGTCTCCATAGCAACTCAATTCATGACCCCATGAAATCGACCAAATCAAGATTCAATCCTTAAATATACTGCATTGCTACTATCAAATAAGATACTGCATTGTTACTATCAAATACGTAACTGCATTGTTACTATCAAATAAGGTACTGCATTGTTACTATCAAATAAGGTACTGCATTGCTACTATCAAATAAGATACTGCATTGTTACTATCAAATAAGGTACTGCATTGCTACTATCAAATAAGATTCTGTATTTAAACCATCAAATAAGGTGCGGTATTGCTTATATAGATTTACAAGCAGATGCAGCAGATCACAAACTACAACACGTTACGCGGACACTGCCTCCCACAGCCGAAGTACGCTATCTCAGAACAGATTCATAGCAACGACTCTAAGGATTTTTGTGTTTATTCGTACATTATGTAATACAGATAATTAGAATTCCGGAGTTTAACGGATGCCAGTAATAGGTTTTTGCTAATGCGTTGGTCTGTGCATACGACAGCCACATGGAAACATCTCATCTAATTATGGTTTTGAAGAGAATTAATCAATGCTGTAAAACAGGAAGTGCACGATGTTTTCAATTTGTTTGCACGAGAATCAATTTCACCATCCGAAATAAAGTGAAATTGACATAACGAATATTATAGCTGTTGATATGTATGATGTAGTTCTCTTAACGTGAAATGTTGAGGTAACCATGTTCATCTTAAACACAAATAATGTTTTAGAACTGTTTTTGCAAGTGTTCGAAAACGTCTGTTGTCAAATGTTTGTCAAATGGCTGTCTCGTTGTTCCACAAAGAAAACTGGCGTTTACGAAAACTCACAAACACAGTTTTTAATCGCTGTTTTTGTCTAGGATAAAAACCTTTCGAAACAATTATACCACGCTGATGAATTAATTCCTAATATTAAGATTGGTCTTCGTTTATTTTTGTGCCTGCTTCAAACTTAACGAAGCAAGCCCTCAAAACGTCTATTCCTTAACCGGTATATCCTTAAGATGGTATTTGGCTAATTAGTGTTCTGGACACGCTACAGTGAGCATTATTAAAAAGCTACATCTATGTTTGTTTTATTGTGTTTTGTAATTGAATGATTATCTGTCACAGGTTGAGCCTTACTTCTGACTCCGACTGAACTCATACTGTCTTCTGAGGATGTCAAATTACAAAGTATTATAAGACAGTGTCTTACAAAGTGAAAACGTTTGGCCGCCCTGTTTGTATAGTTATCCAAACACTGAACCTTTTTTTTATTACGATAACATTTGGTGTTATAAATATTTTGACTACCTTTCATAACAGCCATCCACACACTGATGTCCATATAGTGTAAGAGATTCACGATACACGAAATTTGCGATGATAAATATTGAACGGCATCTGGTGATAGTTTTACATGAATAGGCGTCATATTACTAGACAAGAAGGAAGTGTTTGAAAAAGTTTTTGGGCAACGGGATTAAAATCTTGAAGCCTTACAATATATAAATCATGAGATTATGAATTTTATTAAAAAAATCAAAATGCTTTCATATGTTGCAGATGTCCAATCCCGTAGGATGACCCGGACACGGTGCTTTATTAACAAGATAAACCATGGTTAACAATTCGGAGCGGATTGTGGGATGGGCAGAAGGCGGTGTCGGAGGGGTCACAATGCTGCCCTTTCCCGTCCTATCTGACGTCACATACACAAGTATGGAAAGATTGAACGTTTCAAATATTACAGATTTCGCCAACGTCACAAGGGAACGAAAGACCTTTTCCTTCACTGAACAGATCATATTCGGCACCTGGTTGTCTATATCGATGATTTTAGCTATATTTGGAAACCTAATGGTAATAGCAGTGGTTGTACGACATCGAGGCATGCGCACTAGGACCAATATGTTCCTCGTTAGTTTAGCAGTGGCGGATTTTTTAATAGGAATACTGCTGGCTCCATTTTCATTGGCGACATTGATAGCACAAGACTGGGTACTCGGACCTAGTTTGTGTACAATCAACAGTTTTTTAAATGCTGCATGTTTCATAACTTCTATTCATACCCTCATGCATATAAGTATTCATAAGTACCTGTCAATCACCCGTCCATTGACACGGATCACCAAATGTAAAATTCTCCTGATGATTTTTGCGGCTTGGGGATGGGGCGTGATGTGCGCCGCTCTGACCACCGTCATCCTGTCCCACGCCGAGTTCAAAGAAGGCACCATGCAATGTGGCCCCGCCTACCCTGTGATAACGACCAAGTCACTATTGTTCCATATTATCATACAGACTTCGAATATATTTCTGCCTCTCTTTATCATGATATTCGCATACTCTCGTATGTTCGGTGAGATACGAGAACACATGCAGAGAATGGACGAGAACACTGCAATGGATAGAGCGCAGATCTATAGTCAACAGCGTCGGGTCACGATCACATTGTTCATCGTGCTCGCCTGCTTTGTCTTGTGTTGGATACCCTACTGTGTTTATGCTAATTACGTGACCTTTGAACCTGACAAAACGAAGTTCCCACCATATTTGAACGCTGTCGTAAGTATGATTTGTTAATATATCATTATGGTCCAGTCGCTCATATTGTACGTTATATCAATTAATACTTAGTATGTAATATAAGAAATAAAATACTCTGGTGTCTGTAGTAGTAAAATTACTATTTCGTTCCCAAATTCAATACTATACCTTCATATGAACCTCAATATAATGATCATTTACCAATGAAGACATTTCTGCGTCGTGGGTTGTGGCTTTACTGGAATCTGAATTATTCGAGGCTTTCTTACATTGTTTTGCCCCTGAAGTTGTCATTTTCTTGGACTTGGCAAGTTAACGATAATTATTATAATAAGAATACACGGGTTTAACCGTAGAAGAGACAAAAGGAAATTACCTGTATCACCAAGTAATTAAATTCATGTCCAAATGCAACACAGCACATAAGATAACAAATATTCATATTTATGTATACACATTGCAAATTGAATGACAAGGTGGCGGAGAACACAACACAAGCAATATAATCAAGACACATAATCAAGGATGAATTTCATATTAATTTTGAGAACTTGTAACTGATCCATAACAGGTAACATGTTTCCGAATTGCATTGATCTGTGCATACAACAACCATTCAGAAAGATCTGTATTTAATTGTGTTTTGAACATAATTAATCGGTGTTATAAACTTTAAGGCCATATGCACTCCAGAGCACATTTGTTACAGTGCTTTTGTTTGGTTTACGCGAGACGTAACATTATCGTCTGAAATAAAGTGAAATTGACATGACGGAGATGATTATAACTGTTGATTTTCATGATGTATTCGTCTACATGTCAACTTACAAAGTATCTTTATAACCATAAAGTCCTAATTAGAGCTTGCAATCCTGAAAGTGACATTTTCTTGGGCTTGGCAATGCAAAAGTAAGGAAATGGAAATTCTACATCTAAATTACCTTTAGGGCAAATCTTCTATTTTGGAACCATTGTAAGATTATGTAAAATACATGTAACCTACGATATTAATAAACCATTTCTCATCAATATGGAATTGGAACTATTTTTATCATATTGATACTCCAGACTTGAAGCTACTCGGGCTTTATTTTATAACTCGAATGGATTCTACTTTTGTTGCAGGCCTATTGTTTTGGGTACATGAATAGCGCGTGTAACCCAATCATCTACGCATGGAGGAGCCCCTCGTTCCGGGAGGGATACAAAGAAATTCTCTGCCAGGAACCGTCCTATGTCGTTAGCGATGGTAGGTATAGTACACATCAAAGCTAAATCTTGGCTTGAACAATACACTGTTATGAACAGGATAGCATAATTACGCTTTATTCTTACAGGCTTTGTTGGGAAAAAAGAGTAGCAACTGAATTGAATTCGATATTTGTAATTTGAAATTATGAACTGTAAAATCGGTAAGTTTTTATACCAGAAATACTTTCAGTAATTTCAAATATCTAAATTCATCAAATGTATTTTTTTTCCGCATTTCGTCTTCCTATAGATATTTTTCCGCATTCGTTTGATTGTTTCTCACAGTTAGGATACGATGAAAAAACACGAATGCTATAAAGTATAAACATAAATAGAATTTGATCTGAAGCTATACAAACTAGTCGATGGCCTGTACTAATTAAATGTGCTGTTTTCTTTGTACAAATTTGAATTTTGCTCGGAAATGGGATGTATTTTCAACGTGTATATTACAATATATTAGATTAAAACATATCTTGGGATTTTTAACGTTTAAATGATTTTTTGTATTTACTATTTTCTGCAAATATACAGTTTTTTGTATCATGTTTTTCTTTATCTACTTTGAATATATGTATTATCTCCTACGGTGTATTTCTTTACTTACGATTTTTTCCTTGGGGCAATATCTGATACAAAACAGTATTTGCATTGATAATAATCAGAGTGCATTGTGTTGATTAAGCTTCCTCCTTCGATATATACCGAACAGCGTTTTAACACATACGCATGTGCTTTATAAAAAAAACGACATCTCTGGCATTGTCCCAGCGCTTATGTGATTGTCCATTCATAGAAAACCACTGTGATGATATTCCATTTTTTCATGAGTAACATTTTTACGCAGAGCATTCTATTTCTTTGAAGGGGATGTCAAATTTTGACAGAGACTAAACACATGCTTACCTTTCCGAAATAGAATGATATAATAACACAATAAAAATAAAACGACATCGCACAGCTATTTCTCCAATCCAGGAATTGTCAGTGATGCTAGGGGGAAAAGTTTGGCAGTCCAGAAATGTTAAAATTGTAAATTTGAAAAGGCAATTATAGATTATATGAAAAAAATGCAATCACCTTGGAATTTAATCAATCAAACTATTTGGATCATGCACAGTATAAACAAAATGTATATCTTACACTCACAAGAGCGTTGATCCATAAAAATTCAGTTTGAATTTGTACCTAGATAATTTACATGAAAGTACTATATCTATAAAATAAAATGAGAATAATGTGTTTTAATTTCCAGACAAGAAACGTTTTGAGGGTCCAAATTAGGGTATCAATTCTTCTGTCACCATGGTATTTTGCTTTTACATGTCGTTCACAACGTCATTCCATTTTGTTTTTGTCGTCTGCTCCAGAAATCCAGCTAAACCAACAAACAAATGTACCAAGCGAGATGTCTGTTGTGAGAACATCATTCAGATTTCACGCTATCATTAATGATAAGCGAAATTTTTTACCATTTTTGCGCAAGTTACATTACTTGCATGTATATTTTTAACCTCAATATAAACTAGGCAATGTGTTCAAATGAACGCTGAAACATAATAAAACGCGAAACCAAACAGCTGCATTGTTTCATATAGTTATCAGAACTAGCGAGTAATGCGAATGGCTATTTTACGAGGTCAGAATAGTAGATGGTCATGACAATTGCGTCCTTTGAACCGTTTCACTCGTATTTCTGGCGCAGACAAACATTTTAATGTCGATTTGCAAACACCTGTGTGGTATATTATATTCTTTCTTTACCAGCTGATTAGGTGTGTATCGTATTTTCACTGTGTCCTCAGGAAGGTCCTCTCGCTTGGAAATGTCTAACACGACCCTGTTGCGAGTTCTGAGGAACTTTTGACATCAGCTTCTGTGACGTATGTCATTTTGAGCACCATGCACTGCGCACATTCAGTTTAATATGGCTTCAGATATTATTTATTTGATTATAAGTTGCTTGTCTTTTTTTTCCTGATACAAAATTTAACCACCGAGGCGATATGCTAGGTTGGAGGTTGTGCATAAACTCATTGAGTTTGAATTAATTCGTCGGTAATATTTACGCGTGTATAATATAAATCATATCATATTCCGTACTGCTGTTCTGGCGCAGAAATCATTATGACATATTATCATAACACTTATTTTAGTTTCTTTATAAAATCACAAATATTGTGGCTGCGCTATTTCATAATTGTACTGAAATATAAGGGCACGAAAATAGAAAGGATTACGGCATTACTTTTCCGTCCCCAACTGATTGTCCTGCTCGTGTTATTCTTGAGGTTTTAATAGTATAGAAACGATACTATTGTTCAAAGATACACAGAAGGCTTTGTTTTATTGACACGTTAGCACATCTGTCTTTACTGAAGCACGAGCACTCTAACGTCCAATGGTCCTTAATTGATCCTTAATTTGAGTCTCCGTGAATTTTACCGAGAGGTTACCACTTATCAATTTGCATTAATCGTTATCAATATTACAGTTATCAAATAATGGAAATAAAGCCAACCTACCGCGAAATTGTAGAAAATCTTTTATGAATTTGATAATTGACAATTTAATTAAAATACAGTGTTTGTTTTGGAATACTGTATCTTTACATTTTGGTTGTCTTTCTTTCTGACACCTTTAACAGATAAGTATACACGAATGCTATTATGGTTGCGTAAACCCTTTTGTGACAGTATAAGGTAGCTCTAGAGCTGTCATATTAACTTGCCTGGAAACAAAAAATTGCAATTAGCACCGTACGGTATAGAATGTGAAGGGAAATGCGATCCTTTCTCCCACCGGGACTGGGATATAAAAGTCACATGGCTGATCTGCTAATGCACGAGGAAGATAGCTTACCTGTCCACTAATCCGATATTTGAATTACAAAGACGTTTGATCATTGCACAAAATGGTCCTCTGCCCTACTTAATGTCTATAATGATATCCATATATATGTCCCATTCGACTTCCTTAGTAATTTGTTCCTCTCTGATGGAGTATAAGTTAGGTACATGCTAACACTATATCTCGATTTTCAAAATCTGGATTCGAAATAATATGATGGTATGGTATTGAATAAAAATGAGTTCTCTATGGTATAATATTGTTAAAATGTCTTTGCATCTAGTGATTATCAGAATGTTCAGCCTTGTCATATTCAGTATAAGTATGTTCAACGTTGTCAAATCCAATATAAGTATGTTCAACTTTGTCAAATTCAGTATAAGTTTAACCTTGCTTCACCAGATTTCAAATATTGTAGATGAACTTTTATTCTAAACGCTTACACATTATATCGTCTTGTTATTTTACACAATAGGTCTATTAGGTGCTATCATTAAAAATACTCGGCAGCTAATAGCGTCTAATAGCGTCTATGAGACAAACAGACTTGGCAGTTAACGGTAACATAGCAACCGCATAACCCGTATGAAGTTTAATGAAAATGGTTGGTAACTGATTAATAAAGCAGTACTGCAGGCAAACATACTCCCGTTTCTTTATTGTTTCTGTTTTTCTCGTCATTTGATAATACAGTCGAGTATTAAGTTCGTGTTCGGCATTAAGTGCTATGTTCGGTTTCTATTTGTGGTTCTGAATTTAGAGCCTAAGCCCATATTTGTTTACATCACCCCGACTACATATTAGGACGTTGATGGATACTTGGATACCATTCTTTCATCTCATTATGCGATAAAGTGATTAACGGAAAGACCTAAGTGATATGGACTGGGATGACTTAGATACAGGTTAATGAAAACTAGAGATTATTTACGCTGACGTCTTTATCACACAAAGGGATATTCGATGTGTGATCGATGCTCTTTTGCATTTACTGCCATATGTTTGTCCTAGATTAACTTCGCGAATGCTATCGATAAACCAGAAGACGCTTTCTCTTTTGAAACATCTGGTACTTTTTCAATAGTCATAGATTATACTTATATTTTTATCTGTATGTTGTCCTCCTCTCATATGGTGTGTTTAAATAGAGTTAAATGTTTTCTGATATTCTATTGTTTTTCAAGAGATGAAACGGCCTGGGATATACTTGTATGTTATCAGTTGACCTTCCTCCAATGCTACAGAAACGTCTGAACTAGAGCACCTGGCAATAATGGTTTCACTGCCTATCTGCATTCGTTTTTTTTCAAGAACAGTTTGATATAGTCTAGATAACCCGTTATGTGAATCATGTGGATATGCATATGTTTCCATAAATGTTAGTCAATTTTGTCTTCTTGCATCGAATTTAAAGCTCCGTTAGCATTATCTCAACTCATTCGCTATTTTTCTAATATGGGATGGGGTTCGTTCACACAAAAGCTACCCACACATACCCTCACACACCCACACACACACACACACACACAAACACACACGCTCGCTCGCTCGCTCGCACACGCGCACAAACCCACGCACGCACACACACAAACGCGCACACCGGCCGTTTTTAATCGAACAATGTACCTATTCCTTTTTGAATCTAGGATATACAGTATGCATGCTCTATTTGGCTATATATGATCAATGCTTATCTGAATAAGCTTTCAACTTACCAACATAAAGAATTGATTCGATAGCATTGCGCTTGTCTCCCAATTCTTTTTATCGTTTCCCATTATTGATTTCCTTCCTGATTTGAACTTCTTGTAATCCTCTGAGTGTTCGTTTGTCGTTAAATGTCGTCAGTCGTCTTTCCTGATGTTTAGATTTATAAAATCATTTCTTTGTAAACAGGTTTGTTTATATTACTACAACCTTTAAAGAGCGAATGTTTTGTTTTGTTTTTGTTTTTGTTTTCTATTTGGATCTGGCGTGTTTCGATATTCCTAGGTTGACTTCTACATATGTGACCTTCATGCTGCACATGCATTACTAAGAACATTGTAGCAGCAGCGTAATGTTCTATTGTGTCCTTAGTATAAGAAATGATGTGTTGACATGTTCAGGTGTTTGTTTATCATCTCTCAGGGCCGATGGGGACAATTCAAGTGAGGGTTCGCAATGGCGCCTCGACACAAAAGAGACAACGCGTCGATTATAATAGAACTATGTCGAACAGCCCTTGGTACGGACGCTTGTATTTCATGCACACCTGTGATTGCAGTAGGCGTTTCTGTGCATGAACACCGATCGATAATGTCTCCAAAGTTCCCATATAAATAATACCACATTGCACTTTGCGCTATTCCATGATCGAGGTCAAAATATGTTTGAAAAAAAATACTGCTTCTATTAATAATCAATAAAATTGTTTGTAAACACGAACTTGATCCGTTATAATCATTTGAGATTAGAAGCACGAAAAATAAACTTGTTTTATTGAATATATATATATATATCTATATTTATTTAGGTAAGGTAGAGAATAACTCAAAAAATCTAATAATGTTATAATCATTCGGATACTGTTGGGCGATAAAGAAAAAAAATGGTAACAGTTACTTTTGACCAAATCCGTTTATGGTTTAGTATCGCAATGTGACCGGGAACGATTGTTTGGTGTGTTGGAGATTAAGATAAACTTAGCCACTCCCTCACATCCACATCCCGAGGAGAGAGATTGGAATTCCCCTTAACCCTGGTATAATGTAATCTTTATTATGTAATGGAGATTGTCTGGTCACATTTCAGATCCTCATTGGTAAGTCATAAGAGCTTTCAGAATTTACTTCCATAAAGCGGCTAGGTTGCCTCTCGAGTGCTTCTTCAAAACATGCATAAGATTTCTTATTTGGCAAGACTGTGTCAGATATCCTGAAAGTGAAAGTAAAGTGTAGCTTGATCTATTGATATATGCCAACTGGCTTTTTTAGATATACATCATGTATTAGATAGGTTTTACTTACATATGAATGATTTAACATATATTTACAATTCGAAAATGCATTCCAGAGGCAACCTTTTGACTTTCAAGAAAACATCAAAAAATGGAAATATAGCGAACCAAAATTTGTGATTAAATGTAAAATTTTATTAAATGTTAAACTTTTGTATGATGATAACTTATATGGAATTTCACTCTTGCTCCCACTCAGATGAAGAAACAACTTAGTTTTCACCCCATTAAAGAATAATGCATTTGCTTGTTATTAATCTACACGGAAGTGCGTAGTTTAAAAGAGTAAGAAATTAATGAATTGTGCAATATTTGATCTAACAGTGTAAACTTACTAGGAGGCACGTAGTTATGTAGTTACTGAAATATTGAGTTTGACGTTATATGGTGTTGATTTTCTTACATTCGATGAGCGCCAATGAATGTCAGTGTCTGATTTAGAAGGATTTAATCCGCCGGAATGACATTCTTGCAATTGAGCTGTCACTACCAAATCAAGTTCATACGTAGAAAGAAGCACAAGACAAACACATATTTTGTGTATTGGCGTGCTTGCTAGCCTTTACGACTGTGAACTATAGTGTTTTTAGCATATAATTGTTATTGAGAATAGACACGTTGGCATATTTCTGTGTAGTTATAGACATTATCATTGTTTTGTGTTGTCATTTGTTCCGTATTTTACAACCCTTTAAGTCATATTTTAATGATTTGTTGTGCACTTTGCATGTTTTCCACGAAATTATTGATCAGTGTTGTAACATGATATATTAGATATGTTTCAATGATCATTTGAACGTCATTCAGATTGTTGTATTTCTTTTGAGTTGAAATCTTTCCCATTATTTTTCTTTGAACATTTTAATGTTTTGCATGTTTTCATTAACGATCTATGAAATAGTTTGCCCTTCTGGTTTCCTCCCATATCAAGACCCATACCGCGCCCAAATCCGGGCCAACATGCGAGATTAATTGAATTACTATAACTTGTTCTGTAATTGTTGTAAAATAAATAAAGTTTACATTTTCATTTGAAGCAGAAGAAAATGGCATTACGAAAGCTGAAATACAATGAATCTGACTTTGGTCTCAGTTATCAAAAAACCTTATTTTCTCCCCGGTTCTTCGTAAAACAGCAGGTTCATGTATTGTAAAAATCAAAATCTATACCTTTTTGTTTGTGAATATTCTGTGTGATATTATCGTTACCGAGGAATAACTGACAGTAACTGCGAGTGTCTCTCGGAGCAGCAGAACAAAGCTACATAGATGAAGATATGTAGGTTAGAATACAAGCCTTCAGAATGAAAGATTAAAAATCATGTAAAGCAAAATCAACATCCTACTTCATACTGAGATAAGTCCTGCTATACTATAGATGTGTCGAAGTCCCAGTTCATAGACAAATATGGCTGGCTCTGTGTATGAAAAATATTTTCGGGAAATATCACTGATAAACCTGCATTAAAATTCTTTTTCAGTGATTACAATACCAATCAGTTTTGAACTGTATTGATCGTGTTTACATAATTATTTTTTGTTGTTGTTTACCGAAACTACTATATCATCGTTAAGTTCTTTCTACAATAACAGAATAACTGAACTAAATGACGTTTTGTTTTTGTGGTCTATTCAGTAATTGCCTCATACAGAAGCAGTTTGCTATATCTTAACATATGGACGATCAGATAGTCATTTGAACTATAAATAAAGTATTTTGAACGTTTGTACCCGATACTTATAAATATGTGATCGTCTGTTTTAAGGTAATGGTGTGGGAATTCCTGCTATGCTCTACTGTAGGTATACTTACTGAAAGTGTGTTAAGTAATGGGAGTGATCTCCCTTTGAGTAGTAAACATCGTCCTCCCTCCCACAATCCTTAATGCTACTTCTATAATGAATGGTGGCTTTATTACTCACTAAACTCTTACATATAGAATTGTTTCCAGCTAGCAAAACTCATATAGTAGTGTATATTAAACATATATTACGGTGTGTATTCTATGTATATTAATCCTCTGTTTCATTTTTAAAATGTATGAATACTGCTCTTTAAAGATTGATTTCATGGTTGTAGACAAGATTGATTCCAAAACAGTTAATATATGGAATATTAATGGAAGTTGATACTAATCAAGCTGATATATAAATGAAATGACAGACCATCCTCGCGCTGTTTCAAACGTATAAGGTGACCTTTAGATGGTATCTACTGGCGTGTAATACTGTTAATGTTGCTGATATTACCGTCAACACATTGTTTAACCTGTTTTATGGTAATATCAACAGAGATTGAGAATGATTTGAATATTCCGAGGCAAATGAAAGGTTGTGAGTAATACTTTTAAAGTCTAATGTACGGTGTGGAATTATTTTCTTTACCCCGACACAATTTGTCTGTTCTTCAAAGCATACTAACACTAAACCTGACTCCACCATTCACCACTTAGTTCATCACTCCTTACGACTAAAATAAGTCCTCAGTTGCCGCAGTGCAAGTCTAGGGAGTACATCACACTAGCATCGAACAAGAGAATCGAGGAATCAGATAGCAGTTTTAAATATCCCAAGGTATCGTCAAAATTTACCTTCTCAGTAAATACGAAACCAACGCTGATGCAGACGAATCTAGGTTGCTTGGTTTGAAATAAAACCACAACCAAGGTTTTGTTGTTTAATGTTTAATATCCTTTGACGAACAGATGTCTCTATCTTTCTAAGTGAGCATGCCATTGTATGACGAGTGGGTGAAGGGTATTATATACAACATTTTAGAATATCGTTTACGGTTGATATGTGGATTCCTTATTGATACATTTCTTATCTACATTAACATTCAGGTGATTTTACTAACACGTAAACGATAAGTCGTCCCAGATCGCTATTTGGCCTTCCTTTTATGTTCAGAACGTGACATTCATGTCCAGTTAAAAAAAACACCCTAAAGTAATCAGTGCGATAGACTAAGTTTGCATGTTAGATATTTTAGGTCACATCGGGGAAACTCATTGACCTTTTCCAATCCGGCTTCGTCCGTGGTCGTCTGTCGTTCGTCGGTCGTAGTCCGTCGGTCAAAGTCCGACATCCGTCGTTAGTCTACATTTTCAACCTTTTCTCAAAAACTCATGAACAATTTTGATGTAATTTTGCAGAAACCTTTCTTGGCTGAAGGTCTACCAAAATCATAAAGTATGTGGTCTCTTTCCAACAGGGGTCTTAGGGACGGGTCCAAATTTACTTTTCTTTCAAACATCTTCTTAAGGCCAAGATATGGCAGAATGATATACTCTTCATGGAGGAAGGTGCTTTACCAAAACTGTAAATTTCATGACCTTTGGGTGTCACATTCCTCCTTGTGAGGGCCTATATTTTACAGCAGTTTATATAGGAAACTCAAATATTTTAATAAAATTTGTTTCATTGTCAATGGAAAATGGTTAGCATTTGGTCAGGGCAAACTTTTCTCAAGGTCACAGTAATCAAATGATCGGTCAAAGAACGTTAACATATATATTTCTTGGGTGTAAATCTCTTTTTCTGGGTCAAATTGACTGAAATTTCAAAAATCTTCTAAAGACACAGATTAGGTAGAATAAAATACTTTATGGATGGAAAGATCTTAAGATGATTTTTATCGAGATTGAAACTTTCATGCCTATAGGTTTCTTGTTTCTACCTAGAGAGGTGTTAAACTGTACTACAGTGTATGCAGGAAAACACATGTTAATGAAAACGATTCAAATTAGGTAAGAGTTATGAGAGGCGAATCTATACTACTATTAATATAGGAACTATTTAGAAATACGTTGTAATACATGGAAGGTTAAACTATGTATTTAAGACTCAGGTGACCGTTAAGGCCCATGGGCCTCTTGTTTGATATATGACGGCTAAGATTACGAATTCAGTTTGCGGGTTAGACATTTTGAATTGCATCATTACACTTTCGTAATCAGTGTTCTGACATTAGTTAGTATGAAAATAATTAACGACGGCATGAAATCTCACAGCATAGAAAAGGAAGTTTTTGCCATATTACATGTAACGTGTTTAGATAACGATGCACTAGTTTATAACTGTGGTTTGTAATCTACGCTGTTTGAGTTTCGGACCAAAACACTACACAGTATTGCCCTTGTGGTTGGATGATGATGTAAATTGCTAAACTTATCACGTGATATTGCAACTGTTTATTTCTCCACAGAACATTATGAGATGCTTGATAACCAGTCTATTAGACTTTGGCGGTTCCCAGGTATTTTAATTGCTAGTTTTGCCTGTTCACCGGCAACAGTGCTCTTCTAGGGACATAACTTATATTCTTGACTTACGTATCAACGTATTGCCGGGTTCTATGCATGTTTTTTATGAAAGACATTTAACTAACTACGCACCTTACCAATACGTTTAAAATTAAATTATTTCCTAGAAACATATTTGTTTTGATGATAATAATCTATGTTTCTTCTAGTGCATGGGAAAACAATGCACACTTCTTTTTTAAACGTTTTCCACGTGCACGAGTATTTTTCAGGGAAACAGTGTTATGTTTGAATACTTTTGCCGAATGCATGTTGTCTCAAATTGTCTTTTTGCATGAAGTTGACTAATGTAGAGTAGATAAAACAATATATACATGTATCAACCAGCAATGTTTTATATTCGATTAGTAAGCAAGAACATTTACAGTTGATAATTTCCTTATTATTTGTTATGTAAAATATTTGATTATATATTAAGCCCAAAATAAATTCATACTTACTATTTACTCTGATTCTTCTTATGTGAAAAATGTTATTTAGTTCCCCTGAAATTCGTGCATTTTCTGATCATAACATTCCAATCAATATTTAATACTCATACCTTTATCTATTACCTGGCATGAATTCCTCTCATTTTATGATCAGGAAAAATATCTCTCATTACTCGTATATCTCAAATATTACTGTCGCTCTTTCCCAAATATCTAATGTGTCAAAATATTAGCATTGTTTCGTGTGTGAAATTATGTATGTAATGCCTATTTTGTCATATTGGAGGTCATATTGTATGCTTTCTGGTAATGTATTGTTGGAAGGTAGCTTCAAGCAAAAATTCTATAAATAATTTATATCTGATCATACAAAAATATGATGGAGATTTCGACATGTCGTAATGAGAACCATTAGTGAGAGACCTAGACACAAAAATGTACAAAGTCTTTTTTTATTTTGTACTGTTATCATTTAATATCTCACAACAAGCATCAGTAAAAACCATTGCTGTACATATGTATATTATTTTTCAGGTTGTGACATCTCTATAGTAGAATTTATCACACATATATTTTCTTAATTGACATGAAATAAGCTTATTGTCTAACGTTTTGAATTTGTGAATCTAGAATTGTCAATGATGTATTATGCTGGTAATCATTACGAATTATGACCAGCAGGTCAATTACTCAGTAAACATGTGTGTTTCAGAAAATATCGTCATTGTATTGTTTGAGATATTTGTAACGTCATGAGTCAATTGCTGTCTGTTCTGTAAAACGCATTGATGTTAAATGTTTATGTTTCAAAGTTTGTTTATTATTATGGACCCGCCTCCGTTTGGTGGTTTATCTAACAGTTTCAAATCCTCTAATTACAGATACAGTGTACGAAAGCTCACCAAATCCACTGCGGCGGATCTCCACCTTCATAAGCTCCGTTCGTGGCTCCCGATCCGAGGAAGTGGGACCAAATTCCTTGAGGGGAAATCACTATGTCCGTCAAACATCAACAGACTCGTCTTATAAACTCCTACATAAACTTACTGGAAAAACGAAAGCAAAGTCCGGCAGCTCCGTCATACGAAGAGATGGTTCAGTAATTCTAGTTAAAAACGGCAAAATTATTTCCATGAAATTAGATACAAAATTACGAAAGATGGATAATGATGAAGCATTTATATCTAGCCCGTCAACGGCTGGTTCTAATGGTTCCAGAATAATATGTAGCAGTCCACCTGGTTTAGAAGTCTTGCACGAACGAGAGTCGGACGGTAATGCTACAGAAGGTCGACCTTTTTTTCGAAATGGACGATCAAACAGTAAAGAAATGCATTTTTTATATCCGAAGGGAGGTTCAAATACTTGTAATTCACTATCAGATAATAGTGACTCTGAATCATTTCACGGGACAGAACATTCCCCTCGTTCACGTTCAAATTCAAAGAATCAGGTCAATGATTTGTCTCAAGAGGTTGATATCGAAATAAATACGTTGGGAAATAAGCTGACAGATCAAATAACAGACGATATTAAATCGCAAAATAATAATATGGAGAAAAAGTCTCCGGCAGAAAAGAAAAAAATATCTCCTCTTCCTTGGCGAAAAGCTCAAACGAAACGCAAAAGTGACGCAGCTCCTTATGTAAATACTTCTCCAAAGTTTAAAGACAATAGAGTTTACGCAAGAAGTTCAGAGGCCATATACTCTGTGCCTCTTCTAAAAGCACCATCTGCTGAAGAAGTTACTACTGATGCTATAGTGTTACATCGCAGCTCTAGTTTTTCAAGTGGCTTAACTTTTCTGTCTCCTTCCAGTTGTTACCCTTCCACAGCAATTTCCTCCGATCTAAATTTATCCGATGGGTTTTCCTGATATATATTTGGCGTGGTTCGACAAATTTTGTATAATTTAAGACAGACTGATGTTGTTTTTATGATGTTTCTCCCTCTGCGTACGGGCAAAGGTCTACGCTATACCATAGAGAATAATGATGTATATGACTCAAATAAGTTTGGTTAAAGTTTGAATAGTTCATTTTTCCGGTCCCTCCTTTTAACGATTGTGCAAGGTTTTTAGTTGTAGAAAGGTTTGCGATAGAACAGTTTGTTGTATAAATTCTTCAATTGATAATTGATGTGTTTAATGCTATAACATATATGAAGTTAATATGCCGGCAAAAAGGATTTTTTGTATATTTGTTTTTGAAAACCCCCCAAAAATACCCAAAGTAAACGAAGAGGTTCTCTCGAATTTAGACCAAAGAATCGAATTCGGTTTTCTGTGTTCAATATAACTTGCATAGTCTATAATAACTAATCGTATGCTATGATAATTGTGTATTTAGGTATGACAATCAAATATGATATTTATTTTTCTTGGCGAAATGTAATTATAACCTGACCACAAAGTCTTATTTAAGTATATCAATCAATTTAACAGATATATATATATATAATAATAACAAATGCTTGTTTTTTTTTTTATTCCCGTCGTTTTTGTTTGACCCGCTTGTATACTGATTATTTAAATGGCAGCCATAAGAACAATAAACTGTTACGTAAACAAGCATGTGCTTGTGTATATGTTTTTTATGATATTTTACCTGACACATTCATTCAATGATTTTCTCGATAGGGTCATTTCTTCTTACTGTGATTATTGATGAGTTGTCTCCCTTAAAACACTGTTGAAATCATCATCGTGTATATTTCAAACCCTCTGGTTATTGATATATCTAAAACATGTAGAAGTAGTTATTTTCATATCAGAGGGTTATTGTAATTAAAATGTACACCTTTTCACTATGGGTTGAACAATAAAGCTGATTTTAAATGGCTCAATTTGCGATAGCCTCTAAAAATCAAGATACGTTCAAAAACTATTGGTAAGGTGATCTTTTAAACACATTTTGATTTTTAGCGAATTTGTACACTTCATCAAAGTATGTTTTATTCGTCATTTATTTGTAATTGTACTCTAGAATTTTCCTTATTACCGAAATCACAAGGTCAACTATTTACACAACAATAAATTTGCTAACTGTAGATATTTTGATGGAAATAAATTTCCAATATCTGTAAAACGTGATAACGGCTACTCGATATTTGATCTTTGCTTGTCGATATTTCGTCAAATTTATTAAAAATTATAAGCCTATTGTTGATATCGTCGTCTCGCTGAAGGTTGACCTCAAAACAGGTTAAACCGATTCAATTACACTGTGAAATGATCATAGCAGGCACAAATGTCTTCATATATATATTGAACGCCTCATACCTATACTTTAATACTCCAAGTTATGAGATACTGAGCTTAAAACAATTGTTTTTCAAGTTGAATTTAAAATTTAACTTGCTATTTATATTTGATCTTTATTAAGATATGTATAGTTCTGTTTTGTTGTAATTTGCCAAAGATTTTTGTTAAAGATGTCTTAATTTTTGTTTGTTTGAAAAACGTACTAAAATTATCACTATAAAGCAATTTTATTTCAAGATGGATTGGTTCAATTATAATTAGAATCATTTATATTTCCCAAATGCATTGAGAATCATATCCTTTCAGAGTATTGTTACCTAGTCGTAAGTCCGAACATCATCTGCCAACATACTTTATCCTAACTTCATGTCTATATAAGCAAACTATTTCTTTATTGTAAATCTCCTTTAAGAATCTTGTTCTTTGTCGCCAGTCATCCTGAACATTATCTGTCAAATCCTTAAACTTAATTTGATGTCTATACGACCAGATGTATTTTCTTACCTCTGTTGTAAATTTCCCCTAAACTCTTGTTATTAATGTCCCAAGCCAGTCTAAACGTTGTTTAGAGAAGTAGTGGCAATCAATTGAGTTAATAAGTATTACATGTTTTAATTACAATTAATTAACTGTTAGTGCTGGTATATGTTCCTGCCATGATAACCAACCAAAGACTAGTACGTGTATGTGTGTGTGTAGCCTTGTGATCAGTGTGGTACCGGTGTGGTAGTCGCTGTCTAATGTTGAATAAAATATGAACTAATTTTACTGCTCTTCTCTTTGTTTCAAAACTTCAATCTTATCTTCGCTAGCAAGAATTGATTTAATATACACTAAATCACGTGGATATAGTGTAAACCAAATGAACTCGTTACCAGTGAATTCGCTAGATCATGACACATGTCGGGAATATTCAAGGTTGATTTGCTCAATACGCGTAATATGATGTTCTCCTTTAGAAAAGAGCATCGTTACAAATAATAAGTTAGGTGCCTGATGGTATTCCGAACTATAAGCAAGTGGCCCAAGGGCTTTAACGGTCATCTGACTCTAAAAGTCCCTTGTACTAATGTAGTATACATACTCAGCAGCGCGTATAGTGATACTATTGGCCATGGCGGCAATATTGGCTTTCGGACCGACCCGAAACATAACAACCCTTGGTCACGATCATTCAAGGTAAGTTACAATTCCGCTGGTAGAACTTCAGAACAAATTTTAGATAAGTGTTCTCAAGGAAAATCATGATTGCGCAATCATGTTCCAAAATGACCACCATGGCTGCCATTTGGAAGTATTTACAAGGCCAAAAAAATATCAACACTTTGTTAGTTCCCTTTTCTGGAACTGGAAAAAAATTTAAGATGTGTTTTTTCAGATGGCAGCCATCTTTGGTTTTTGGTTGACCTGAACAAATAATATTTGGTCAGGACCATCTCGGGATCATTTCAGGTAAGTAAAAGCTTAATCCCACTGCTGGAACTTGAGAAGTTTGAAATAGGTGTTGCTTAGGAAAAAACAATCATCTCAATCATGGTACAAAATGTTTGCCGTGGCTCCCATGTAAGCGTTTTTTACGAGTCAGCAAAAAAACCCTTTGTTGACCCCCCGTCCTTAACTTTCATACTCATTTTCAGCACATTAATACCAATGGAACTGAAGAAGTTCTAAAATGCGTTTTTCAAGACGGCAGCAATCTTGGATTTCAGGTCAACCCACAATATAATAACACCTGGTAAGGACTATCTTATAATCATTTCAGGCAAGTAAGAGCTCAGTCCCACTTGTGGAACTTGAGAAGTTTAAATTGTGAAAGGTTTACGTACAACGAGCTGCGGACGGAACACGGCGGACGACGACGGACGAAGTACGATAACCATAGGTCATCAAGACCATCAGGAAACAGCCAGTGAACATTGACTGAGCCGGAAGATTAACATAATGAAAAAAAGTATTGTTTAAAACCTGATTTAACAAATTTGAATAGCACAATGTTATAAGTAAGAAGGTTATGAAAACTGTCTGGAAATATACTATTACGGATACTTATTGTTGAAAGACAATATAGCGTGGCGGTCTTCAAAACGTGAAAATTCTAGGTCATGTCTCGTATATCATAAGTTATATCAATAATATCACCCTGTGTTTGACCTGATGTCTTATGCTTTTAACTACATTAGAGGGCTAGGTTTTAAAATCACAGAAAGTAAATTATACGTTAATAATGCATGCAACGCATATGTAGCTCATTATATCGGGTGAAAGACGACTCACACATAGACATCTATCATGTACAGAGAATATCCACCGCAGTGGCAGATACTTTGGGCAGGTTCTATTTATGATAGATGCAAAATATTAATACAATATCTTAAACACTACATACCAACAACACACAAATAAGTGAAACTTCATATAAAATAAATGGTAACTTAAAGGGCGTGCCATGGACGATATTACAGAAACAGGATTAAAATTGTATTACTATCACATTTTATTGTATTTTAGATGCATTATTATGCTCGACAAACAAACCAGGAATGAATGCCACCTGGCACACAATGGTTTATTGTCATTTTGAATATAAAAAATATACCATTTTGGATGGGGGTTTCTGTTATAGCATTTTGATCAGGTCGATACATGGTTATATGGACATAATAAAAAAGACGAAGTCCGAGGTTGATGGGTTTTTTTCTTAAGTCGATATAACCATGCTGTGTTGCAATTGCTTTATTATTTTTCTCCTTTATTATTATATTTTTTTTTATTTCTTGATTGAAAATTAAGAGAAATGAAACATTCAAACAAGAACAAAATTTATTTTCTTGTATCTGTAATGTAAACATGGTAAATCGAGACATATATTAAAGAATAATTGAATATTAAGTAAATATTAGATCAGAATTGAAAACATTAAATGATTGAACTGTTCACACAAGGTGTGTCATAAAAAATCGTTTGAACGATTATTCGACGTAAGATACAACCTTAATAATGTTACCGCTGCCATTGTGGCCCTTTTGTATGTGCCGAATCCCAGGTATCCAATATTGATTTAATTTCTTCTCCACTTCGAGGGGAATCGTAAAGTTTTCGTCCGTTTGTCACCCTTAGGTCTGCGTCGTCCATTTTGCCAAAAGAGTGTCGCTTCGTAACTAGGTCTTCAGAGCGCTTGACTCTGATGGACTTGATGTACCATTCAAGCGTCAAAGTTACATACGGCGGGAGTCCCCTTGTGGTCTGTTTATAACCGTGCAATACACCAAATGCTTTGCTGCTATTAAGTCAATATACTTTTTAAAGGCGTCAACATGACACAGCGCTAACAAATCAATGATTACAAGAAATCAAGAAAAATAATAAATCTCAATGTAGTTAATATCATTTGTAAAATATATTGAAGTGATATTTGAACAATTTGAACCTTTATGATACATGCTTCTGTAAATCAAAACGTAGTATACATCATAAGGTTTACACGGATTGAAGATTGATAGATACATTTTATATAAACCTGCATGCAAAGAGTACGTATATGTTTTTAATCAACTCATATTTACATGATCCAGGTGACTGTCTTAAAAATTCAAAAATGAAGATTTGCGTGAAAAAAAGACTTCACATAAATACCATTTAACATATATTCTTTCATACAATACACTGGCATATGACTCAATGAAAAAAAGCAACAAAAACATGTTTTCTTTTATTCTTCCGAAACACGTGCTAATCAAGCGAAACTTATTTCAAATAGCTCACGAACTTTATTTCCTATACAAAATGTTTTTCAAAGCTCACAAACTTTGTGGACAGATGATGTATCATGATATTCATTGTCGACTATTTGGATATGGTACAAGCCGAGAGAAAATGTAAATGGACCGAGGAACCTCACATGTTGTGAGTCATAACTAATTTGTTATGGACCAAACGTGATTAAGGAATGACAGCATTCATTATTAGTTATAATCATCTATTAACAGCAGGGGACAAAACTGATACAAACTTGGTTCATCGCCAAAATTTCTTCACAATATGAGGCCTTTCCTACAAATTTGTTCTCTAAAGCTCCCTATCTCAGAAAAAATTGCTTAAAAGCTTGGGATGGTGAGTTGATGATGAACTGTTAATGCCGTAGTTTTCAACGTTTACCCCCCCCCCCCCCCCCCCCCCTTTCCTACAATACGCAAGTTTAATATGGAATATTAATCATTTTTATGATACTTCAATTAATACAGACCTCTGATGGTATGAGTACTTTATGCATTATTGCATCCTTGCTTGCATGACATGTGACAATAGTTAGCATGGATCAGGAAATGACAAAGTTCACAAGCGAAAAACTGATGGGCCATTAATATATATCGCAAATTACATTTGCATCATATATAATCCTCATCATAACATTGATGAAACTGTTTTTGTTAAAATATTTGTATTGGCAAGGAACAGGGCATTCAAATTACCCGCATAAAACTAACCAAATTTCAAAAACATAAAAATATTACTTCGCACCAGACATCCTATAGGTGTGCATAAAGGAGATAAATATGAAGAAAATATATTTCTAAGTTGACATGTGTTCGAATGGAAAAATGTTCACACCCAGCTCAAAACAAGCATATGACTATACATTACAGCTTATAAACAATGCACAATGAAACCACATTGATATTTTTTTTGCAATATGTATTACAACAGCTGGGGATTTTAATTTGATACTCCTTTATGGTATTAATTCAGTGTACATATTCCGTCGTTCTATGAGCTTGGTCGTATCACTGAAAAATAAAAGAAAGTAAATGAGATCTAATAAAGGGAGAAAACAATGGATGAAAGAGTTTTGTACATAAACACTGTTTAACGATGAAATATGTTTGTGCGTACTAATTCGGATTAAGTTTTCGCGAAATATATTAATTTGCGTTTCAGAGGATAATAAGTTTAAAGTGATAATGATATATATTTGAAGCAATCACTTGCATAATATGGCACAAGGAAGAAAATATTACGAAGATCTGACCTCACATTTATAAGTCATATATAACTCTCGTTTCGTATGATCACGTGGTCCTAACTTGAGGTACGAATCCATGCATATTGTTAATATGAACTAAAGGTTCCAAATACATGGTTTGTTTTTCATCCGAATAATAACATCAATACGTATTTGCTCCTCAATCTATCTTTTATATCATATAATGGTCTTCGCATTAATTCAATGTGACATAAACTGCTCAGACAACTAATTCGTTTGTATAAACCATTATAAAATATGTCCCTTAGTAAAATGAACGAATGATTTTGGCGTTATCAGATACAGACAATCGGTGCTTTTAGGCCATATCTACTCTGTGTGTATACTTTTGTTTTCTGCAAAACATGGCCAGTCATACATTAATACAAACTACATTCTATGAACAATATCTGTCGAGGCAAGTACGAACTGCGATGGAATCTTAGAAACTCGTTTCATGAAACATCATGTAAAACCGGATGAATTTAATAATGTATTTGTAAATATTGGATTGCTGGCTGATCCCCATATATCACACCCAGTTGGCTTGTTGTTAAACTAACTTATTCTGTGTTGTCAATTTGATGGGGGTAGGAATGATATTACCTTGTTATGAGATATTAATGCTTTCACTTACCTGACTGTGACAGGCTGAGGGCTGCGGAGCTTCGTCGTCTGTTCCGGTGTAGAATGTACTGATAACCTACCCGGAACTCAGAAAACCGCCAGGCATATATGATGGGATTGCACGCACTGTTGGTGTAGCCAAAACAAAATGCCTGGAAAGGGAACAAACAGTTTAAATTATCCTTCTTGGTCACAAATGTTCTGTTTTATTTAACGTTTATCGCTATTTCCAAACAAAATTAATTTACTGACATCAATTCGTTTGTTCCTAGTATCAACTCAACTTGTTGGCGTAGTTTTAGAATGATCGATACCTGTTCGTCTGTTGTTACATACTTTAAAACTGACATCGTTAACGTTCTGAAAGGTGACGCCCTATAAACCGTTTTTACAGATCCATCTTTTATATATATACGTATATATGTTACCTCACTCACGCTTTTCATCATCTGCTATCCATTCAAATTCATGCTTTGTTCTGTGGGACTATATCACCATCTATTCGTGATGTTTCGAGAATTATAACCTCGACGCTTTGCTTACGTTAACTCTAATGTGATAACAGTTTAGAATGGGTGTGAGGCAAGAAAACGCCATGAACTTAGAGTTATGGTTGTACCCACTCCAAGGTAAAGAATTTAGGTCATGGATGCCCTAACTCCTTGGCAAGGCATTTAGGTTTATGGTTGCCTCCATCCCTAGGTAAAGAATTTGGTATTGTAATTGCTACTCCAGCAAATAAATTAGTGTTTTGATACTTCGGTAAAAATATGAATCAAATATGTTCTTACGATATACATTTTTTCTCAGTCTGAAGGGTTCAACATTAACCGTGAAACCTGGACCGATGACATCGGAAATGATCCGATGTAGATGCTATGATACAATGATGTAACTATATATTGAGGAGTTGTCGAGATATGTCATTATTGAGGTTGATGTGTTCTGTGCAGAAGAGACCAACGGTAACGTTTTACCCTTTAACCTTGACAAATGACCACCAGCATGTGACCAGGGGCCGGTTGTTCGAACGTTCATTAAAGTAAACCATCATTAAAATTCCATTAAGCCTTAATGATTCATTAAATATCTAATGAAAGATTAGTGAATAAATCATTTAAAATGTTTTGCTGGAAAGGTCGTTTAAGGGATCATTAACAAATAAGTTTTTAATGAAGACTAATGACAGACTAACAATTAAACCATCATTAACTGGGGAGTTCCTCTTCCCATAATGCAACCCGTCATGGAGACAAGTAAACATCCACGATGGCTAAGATGACCAGAGGAAAATAATTATACTGACATCTTGCGACCATGTTCGTGCATTTGCTTGTAAATCAATGATAATATGTTCATGTAATGTTTTAATGATGCAAGCTTTAGTAGACATAGGAAAATAAGGTTATTTAAGCTTAAGTTATTATACAACTATAACGAAACAGGTAATAACATTTATATTAAGCACTCTTATTGGCCCGGATGGAATCACGGAGGCGTCTTAATGTGGGAGGAGACTGGAGTTTACGGGGAAAAGTACGTAGTCGGGATTGGCAGGTAGCCCTATTTACGATCTACGATTCCCCGATCGGCCTAGTAGAAAAACGAGTGCGATATCCACTATGCCACAAGACCAACCTAGATTAAGATTATTCTGTTAAGATATAATTTAATATCTTAATGATTTCCAATTTTACAAAATAATATTTCAGCTAGCCTCATTGACAAGAAAATATTTTTAAAGACATAATTTCGTTCAGTGTTACGAGAGATTATGTTTGGTCTGTAAGCCACGTCTTCACATATACACGGACATACACGGATACTAGCTAGTGGCTGTACTTTCCAAATGCTATATTTTTCATTACCCTGCTAAGTGTGAAAACTGTATGGGAAGATATTCGAAAGAGCCCAGGTCCGAACGTGTTGCATACAATGATGTTGCTACATTTTGTAAATGTACCTGTTGTTTTGGAGAATTCTATCGTGGATCCCAGATATAAATTCAAATAATTATTAGATATTTAAGAAATGTATGTGAATTGTGACATGACGCTATGTGCAAAATACCGTCATGTACTTGATACTGACGTTTTCCGCGGCTCAACGTTAAAAAATCAGGAAGTACATCATGGTCTGGTCAATGTCTTGAGAAAAGTCCTGAATGTTTTAAACCGAGATAGAATGACATTCCATATATTCATACATGTTACTTTGCATTTCCAATATAACTCAGACTGGTCTTTGCGTTTTCATATTTACAGGACAGAGGGTTATAATGACTTAAAAATTAATTCTACGTTTTTATCGGGAGGTGTCTATACCACGTGCAATTTTAAACATATTTCCATGCGTCACAAAATGTATCTTATTTTTTAACATTCCATGTATGCACATAAAAATGTATTTGTTTTAATTTCGAATGGAAATTTTTATGGTGGGACAAGTAACCATTACAACAAAGCAATGACGAAATACAGGCAGATTTGCACTTTGAAATATGCGGGGCCTAATTCGTGAAACGATACTCATGATGTTTTGATGACCATCCCTGTCCTATCATGACTCAACCCGAATGACACTGGAAACAGTATTTCCTTAAACCTATTTACCATACTGAAGTACCGATGCTAATTTAGATTCGTGTCTCTTACATCGATCTGCACCAATGTCACAATATAACTATTTTTCAGTACATACATGTAGAGGCAATAAAAGGAAGCACATGTATACCTTTACTGACTACATTTTTGTTGTATGTAAGTAACGTAGAGTCACCACTTCAGTGATATTAACTATATTTTACTCATATTCATAGGACTCTCCAGTCTATCTGTTACTAGATCTACTGTAAAAAAAAACGATCTTTTCTCGACAAAACCGGTATCTCGCTCGAACTTGGTTTTCGGTAAAATCATCTGACACGGAAGAGTCTCGATGGGATGGCAGACTGTGCTGTCTTCTAAGTACATCAAACATAATATCCATTGCCATTTTCAGTAATGATGGTTTAATGATGCCCCCAACCATCTTTAAATATCGGTGATTTAAGTTAGCTTTAATGAGCCGCTAATCATTTACTAGCGTTAATGAACGTTTGTGCAACGTCATAATTCTGCCAATGACGTCATGGCATTTAATAAAGATTTATTGAAGGTTTAAATTATCATCATCTTTTAATGAACGTTCGAACAACCGGCCCCAGATGTATAACTTGGTATCATGACACTATGAAGTAAACATGAACTAAATCCAGACAGGGGTATTCAAGATATGAGATTGATTCAGTGCAAAGGTAGGTTCACGTTGTGTCCCAGTGAGAAGGGGTAAAAAATGTTCTTAAAACCCTGACCGTTGACAATAGAATATGATCACGATTGTGTAAATATGAACGATATCTATTGAAGGGGTTCCGTAGATATGACATAGACAACATATCATAGCAAATACAAATAGTATCGTTTGATGAGGGCGAGGTTCTTTTGTCGACATGGATGATAACATTTTAAGAGGCCACACATGGAATATATGGCTTGTCCTTTGAACGACGAACAGAAACTAGCCACAAAGCTGCTTTCTTGAGTGAATTCACTCAACTAAAGTGGATTTAATTTTCCGGACCTTGCATACAGACAATTTTAGTGAGACGTTATTAGCGTGTTTCAAACGGATCTGTGATTCATAATGGTAATAAACACTTTTGTCGTCAGAATATCGAAAAGCTTGCGTCACCAAAAGATATTTACTCTCTCACAAAGAGCGTCGGAAAAGTAATACTTCTCCGGTTACTATGTAACTTGAACTGTTCGTCGCTGATACGTATTCGTGGTTGCTAAGGAACCAGGGAATGCTTCACTAGGTATTGTTTCTAGTTTATACCCCGGAACTTTCGAACTAGCTTCAGACCACGAAAGAATATACACACGAACAAATGTTTTACGGTGTTTTATGTTCATGGAATTATTGTGCGTGGTTCTCAAATCCAATATAAATCGCAAACATCAGTATCCCTACAATACGTCATGTTTGAATACGTGTCTATATTAGCTCTTGTTGAAAATAACCTGACAGTACATTTTGAAGTTTATTGCACGAGTAATATACTAATAATAGAGAGTAATATAGGTTTAGATTTGTCATATACAATTAAGGTACGACTTTGTTGTTGTGATGTAGAGCTCTGTAACGATGAACCAGAATTGTAGTACGTAATAGAAAGTATCAAACAATCAATATTGATTCCAAAACAATTTGTTTTGGTAATAAAATTAATCAATAAATATATATAAATAGATGAATAAATCAATAAAAAATTATAACCAATACCTAAACAAATTTAATATTCTCTCCATCGTTTCAATGAAATGAGATAGAGGAGGAATAGGGTGGGGGTGGTTCATCGCTGAAAGATAATCACAGGATTAAAGAAGATTTTACTTTAAAAGAACAAGAATATCATGAAAAATACCTACGTTCCGGCGGGTAAGCGTCTTTTGTTTTTTCAATGAAGCACGACATTGAAAACATCGACTACTTTTGGTGAGCTGTGTCAAGTATCAATAATGTTCTGTGAGTTACCGATTAAATATCTTAAAGAAGATAAAGAATACAAATCCGGGAGGTTTATGAAGACGGAATGTGAGGTTGTCATAATCACTCATTTTCCAATCGCCCTGCCAACACTTATACAAGTCAAAAACGGTCATACAAATGACCTCAGGGTAGGTTAACATTACTTTTGTATTAGAACCAGATTAACGATGCTTTGCTTACACAGCAGGGAGCCTCAATCTCACTATTCGTACCTCACTATGATAAATGAACACGAAATTCAACATGAACACCTGCTAAGTCTGATCAAGCTATCCCCACCTTTAGATAAGGGTAACCTATAATTTCGGCACGTTGCTAAATCGGACATTATGTGTTGAGTCCTAACCTCAGCGTTTCATAATACGATGGCAAGAACGTATTTCCGACAGCGACACCATCTTCTGGTAAATACGAAAAGTGTCATCATCAATACTTGTTTGTTTACTAAAGAGCTGTTTGCTAAATATGTGTAAACCTCACCCTTAGATATGTACAATACAATTTAAGGAGGTTTACGTTATCTACCAAAGATAAACTCAACCTGGCTTAACATCTAGGTATGGCTTCTATTAAAAATGCTATAAAATGATATTTTAATCGAATGACACTGACATTTTAAATTAAGTCTAGCTGTGCATGGTTTCTGAGGTCATATTTTTTTTATCAAACCTATCATTTTATTCCTTACTGAAGGTAGCGCAACATGCTAATCTTACATTGGCACAAGTTTGGGAAATCTTTGGGGATACATTATCAGTTATATAGTTTACTATATGAGTATCTTGTGATAAACTTGATAGCCGATTGGGTCGAGAAGGTCTGCAATCACACACATTGCCTTTTCATACGTTGTCGAGACGTTTTCTCTCAAATTCACATTTTGATCTTTGTTGATGTTTTGTGAAAAAGCATATTACTCTCCATATTCGTTAAACTGATTTTTGTCTGTGTATAATGTTGATATTTTCCCCCCTCTGGTTTCAATTAAGAAACATCATGATGTGGCAATACTTGCATGTATGCGTGTTGTATTTTAATTATGATTTTGGTTTGTTGTTCTGAATGGTTTGTGGCGAAAATTAAAACAAAAGAAACAAAATCTAGACTAACATTATACGTAAGTTTGTTAAGGGAACCCAACAGTTATGTTTGTTAAGGGAACCCAACAGTTATTTTCGTTAGCTTGTCCCTCACAACTCGTCTTTCGCACGAACGCACCGATAGATTAAAGGTTAAAATATATAACCCGTTGGGCGTCCCTATAGACTCACAGACACACTGTTCTAATTAAAAGTGTTTACAGGGGCGATGTCATATTTCAGGTCTGACCTATTTTGAACAGATTCTGCTATCTTATCTCTAAAAACACTTTCTCGTTTTCGATGATGTTACGTTGGGTTTTCTTTGTCGTGCCTCTTAACTTGTTATGCATAACTGATTAGGAGTAGCAGTAGGCCAAATAAACAGCTCTTACAAGGCACCTGGGTCGAGACACTATCCTAATTTAATTTCGTTCGATGTAAAAAAAACAAAAAAACAAAAAAACAGTAGCTAGATGTTTTTGTTGCTATTTAAGATTTTAAAGGAAATATTTTATGAATCAACTCACTATCATCTTGCATTTTCCTATTGTAATGACATATGCAGTTAAATAAAACGTTTTTATTTGATTTTTTTAAAACATTAACATAAACTGACAAAGAGCATGCAATAGCTTAATTACTATGAAAAGGGTCTTTTACGTTTCTTATCCCTACCATATCCAATGTAATTGTATGATGAAGTAGTGAAATGTAATCCGGAAATATACTACCCTGGAACATTTCATTTCCTAAATTACATAATCATCTATATATAGCGCTTACAAGTTTTTTCATTATATCCTTGTCATTGGAATACACGTATACTTATTAAGTCAAAACAGGCTAGTACAGCTTTGCGATTGGGAAACATAACGGATGGCGTTTGTCATCGAAACAATTATTTTCCTCTAAAATTGAAACAGAATCGTAAAAATATAGATCAATATTCCATGATACATGTACTTGAGATTTTTGTTGTATATTGATGTTGTTATACATGTTGTATGTTAATTTTGTTATACATGTTGTATATTGATGTTGTTATATATGTTGTATATTGATGTTGTTATATATGTTGTATATTGATAATGTTATTTATCATATGACTACTGTTACATACGGTGTCATAAACCCATCACATAAATTTTCTTTATGACACTAGTGTAATAACACCTTTCGCTACGCTGATTGGCTGGTTCCGTGAGAACTGTATTCATACGCGTGGGAACGACCTACTTCTTTTTACTACGACTCGTAAAAATGGCGACTAGTGCTTGTAAACTTTGAAAAAAAATCAACTGAACGACAAATTGGTCTATTAACATAACATATTGTACAATCAAAGATAAAATCCAAGATGTAAACATCCTAAGTTTTTTAATTATATTTATACTATAAGATGTTAAATTAGGCCTGGCAAACATCTATTTTATGACCCCTAGTCTAGTAACATATTTCAACTCCGATAGAAAATTGCGGTTGCGTTGTCCGATGAGACATATCTAGTCTAGATTCTTTTCAAATAAACAAATAATAACATTATTTAATAAAATCCTCATGAAAAACGGCAATGTAGTTTGTTACAACTTGCCTTCAACGGTTACTCAGAAAAACATGCTGACACTGTCGTCGACAAACACGTGTAATGTCAAAACAAACAACACTGCCAACAAATCGGCATCCAAAGTCGCTTTTCACGGCAGTCTGAACACAATGTTCAGTGGGAATATTCACATCTCCATAAACTCCCGCGAGGACGAGGATAAACACAAAGCAGTGAAAAGGCACCGTACAATGGTTCTGTACGACAGCGACAGCGAATAGACATTTGTACAACGAAGCCTCCATTATCGCGCCAAGTGACGTCACGGCTTCGTCACATCAAAAACAGTCGCTCATGAACTTTCAAACTAAAATATTTTCCTCATTGTTTCAAACACCACGGACAATTTATCTATTATAGATTAAATGAAAAAATGCTGAAATTTTGTTTTGAGACGTGTATTTAATAAAATGAATCCTTTTCAAGAGTCAGTTGTGTTAGAACTATTTCTTCTCTCGTCGGTATAATTGACCTACTTCGAAGGTTCGGGTGATTTGGTTGAGATGTGACGATTCAAGGCAAAAGAGAAAATCAGTTTTTGATGGGGAACGATGAAAGAAAACGTCATATGATAAAAAGAATCTGTCATTCGTTTCCCTTCATATTAGATTTTTGATACTCGTTTAGAATTTTTTATTTTTGCTCGCCAGAGGCTCGCAAAAATAAAAAATTCAAAACTCGTATCATAAATCTAATATGAAGGGAAACTCATGACAGATCCTCTATATATGTTGTATATTGATGTTGTTATACATGTTGTATGTTGATGTTGTTATATATGTTGTATATTGATGTTGTTATACATGTTGTATATTGATGTTGTTATACATGTTGTATATTGATGTTGTTATACATGTTGTATATTGATGTTGTTATACATGTTGTATATTGATGTTGTTATACATGTTGTATATTGATGTTGTTATACATGTTGTATATTGATGTTGCTCTACATGTTGTATGTTAATTTTGTTATACATGTATGTTAATTTTGTTATACATGTTGTATATTGATGTTGTTATACATGTTGTATATTGATGTTGCTCTACATGTTGTATGTTAATTTTGTTATACATGTTGTATATTGATGATTGTATGCTTATATCAGTTTTGATGTAAATGTTCTTTATACAACCTGCCATCCATGTTATAGCACCTGAAGCTTATAAACCTTAATAGACCGAGTATGGATCATTTGAAATATCGGACGATATTCATTATCTCCCCTCTTGAGAATACGTCCCGTGTTTCCTTCTTCTATCATCGCTCGATCAGCTAGCGGCCCTATTGATGTACATTCCAACGTAAACAAACGGGCACGATCAGAACCTTTAATTTACAACTGATAAATTACATTTTAAACACCAAAGCGAAAAAGAGGAAGCATTCGATATACTCATTGATTCTGGAGGCGATCGAGCGACACATTCTAAATCACTTCAGCACTCACAGTTACGAAATGCAGCGGAAAGGAATATGCGGTCTGTTTGCAATTAAGCTATATTTAGGTATGGCGATTTGGAATTCGACAGCTGGTAATGCTGGTGAAAGAAAAACAATCATTAGTTTTAGTGAAGAGGTTTAGTTAACGACCCATTAACCACTGACAAACGAGAAACTCCGCCGACGTAAACTGACACATACACAAAGACTATCTACACTTGATAATGTATTGTTTGCATACAGTTTACTGAGAAGCAACACAACAAATGCTATTTTATCTACAGTTATATAACAGCAAGCGAAACTATTATATGACAGAAGTTGTTGGAGGAATGTGAACCCTTAGTAAACAAATAGATATCTTAAGATTGGCAAAACATATATTATACTATTGGTGAAATAAACATAAGAAGCTAGCTTTGATACTTAAATGTCGTCCCTACTTACACATCGAAATCATCTATTTGAAATTAAACCGTTCGAACGTAAACTTGCTATTGTTTTACCATATTTGCTACTCCTGCTTGGCGCTCAGCATGTTAGGAGTTAGGCGACTTGTTCGCCCGTTGGCAGTATAATGTGACCGGGTGGGGTGTCCTGCTCGGTGTCTTCGGCAGTATGCTTCAGTGAGGTAACACTATAAATCGGCAAAAGTTCCGCCCTATCACAAGGAGACTTAACACAAACTTACCGCAGCCTCCAAAAACACGCATACACACTCATCACACTCATGCATATCGCATGCACGGACGGCCGTCCTTAAATGACCTTAGCTGTTGATAGGACGTTTAACAAATAAAACCAAACCAATAACCAAATTGTATTAACACGGCAACGAAGCGGTACAGTGGTAGCACACTTGCCCTTCGTCAATGCGACCGGGATTCGTTTCCTGTATTGGACGTGAAAAGGTATGGAGTAACCTGCCCGACTGCATGAGTACTCCGACGACAGTTGTACCCCACGTATGCTTCTATCAGGGCCATTAAGCGTGATTAATATAAGTTTATACAACATGTTTCGCGGTTGTTGTAAAATAGATAACGTTCACGTTTTTAATCATGGCTTTATATCCGAAAACATCAACCCAACACACGACATACACGTGGTGCAGAGTATCGATCGATCTCCCTTTCTGGCTGTTATCATACCAAACGTCATACACTTGACGCAGATTAACGATAAACATCTCTTTCTGTCTGTCTATAACAGTATACGTCATACACTTGATGCGGAGTAGCGATAAAACTCTCTTTCTGTTTGTGTATAATATTAAATGACATACATTTGATGCAGGGTAACGATCAAACTCTCTTTCTGTCTGTTTATCATATAAGTCGTCATGCTCTTGGTGCAGGGTAACGATCAATCTCTTTCTGTCTGTTTATCATATAAGTCGTCATACTCTTGGTGCAGGGTAACGATCAAACTCTCTTTCTGTCTGTTTATCATATAAGTCGTCATACTCTTGGTGCAGGGTAACGATCAATCTCTCTTTCTGTCTGTTTATCATATAAGTCGTCATACTCTTGGTGCAGGGTAACGATCAAACTCTCTTTCTGTCTGTTTATCATATAAGTCGTCATACTCTTGGTGCAGGGTAACGATCAAACTCTCTTTCTGTCTGTTTATCGTATAAGTCGTCATACTCTTGGTGCATGGTAACGATCAAACTCTCTTTCTGTCTGTTTATCGTATAAGTCGTCATGCTCTTGGTGCAGGGTAACGATCAAACTCTCTTTCTGTCTGTTTATCATATAAACTCTCTTTCTGTCTGTTTATCATATAAGTCGTCATACTCTTGGTGCAGGGTAACGATCAATCTCTCTTTCTGTCTGTTTATCATATAAGTCGTCATACTCTTGGTGCAGGGTAACGATCAAACTCTCTTTCTGTCTGTTTATCATATAAGTCGTCATACTCTTGGTGCAGGGTAACGATCAAACTCTCTTTCTGTCTGTTTATCGTATAAGTCGTCATACTCTTGGTGCAGGGTAACGATCAAACTCTCTTTTTGTCTGTTTATCGTATAAGTCGTCATACTCTTGGTGCAGGGTAACGATCAAACTCTCTTTCTGTCTGTTTATCATATAAGTCGTCATACTCTTGGTGCAGGATAACGATCAAACTCTCTGTCTGTTTATCATATAAGTCGTCATACTCTTGGTGCAGGGTAACGATCAAACTCTCTTTCTGTCTGTTTATCATATAAGTCGTCATACTCTTGGTGCAGGGTAACGATCAATCTCTCTTTCTGTCTGTTACTAATGAGAAGGGTGATGTCACCAGATCCATATCGGAGGATATTATAGGTGAATAGCATCGGTGTTACTCAAGTCCTGTGGTATATATCCATAATTTAAAAAGAAACCATTAAATTTAACAACAGTTATCGAATTACTTTTATTTCACTTTCCTCTTAATTATCAACCAGTTTGACGTAACAGAACTTTCCACTTCCGTTTGGATCTGTGCAGGATCAGAAAATACAATTAACATGAGAGTATTGACCAATTAATCTGTAATATCGGCGTTATAGTGTACCAAATTTATGAGAATGAATGATAATTTTAGCCGAAATCCCGTGAGAACGTTCGCTGATACAAGTTTTTTTGCTGTATATTTAACACCTCATAAGGCATGGCTTGATATAATCAGTCAGAGAGACACAAAACTGCTCAATCACATATAAAGTCAACAGATTCATTGGAATTTGATCGTAAAATCAATGTGAATCACATGATGATCTGAACTTGATAGGGTCGTGGAATAGTAAAATACTTCAATCGAAAAGACATATTTATCCGTGAAACTACATCACAGTAACATGCAACTGTATAAAAACGCTTCTATTACATTGCTTACGCGAACCACTGGTAATGATGAAATGTTAAGAAATGTATCAAACAAGAAATATCTTTTAAAAAGATAAACGGCATAGTTTTAATGCTAGTTGTTATAATGTAAAACTGCTGGTGAAATAAATCAACGAAGTAATAATACGTTTCAGCTCGGTTTACAAAATTATATCAGTTTGAATCATTTTTAGTGATAATAAGACTGCATTTGAATTAGGAATATAATTTTTTATTAATGTGACATTTGAAAAGATACATCCACTTATTCATCTTGCATTCAATCTTAATTTTGTTTCGTTTTTAACTGTATAATCTGCATTTTGCATTTACCGCTACATTGACCAATCGCATACTTCATCTTGACCAGTAACGCCATCTGTCCCGTCATATCCGGGACTAAAAGAATATTATACGGCTATGCCGAAAGAGATGGACAAAGATTCTCACCTTACCAAACACCGGCAAATTCTCTGACAATATATAACAGATTATGAGTCTGAAGATTCCTTTCCTATTAATATTTGAACATTAGCTGACAAGTGTTTGTCTGAATTGATCTTGATAGAGTATAATTAAGTTCTTTCTTGTTGTTTGAATGTCCCACTGAGTTACGTTGTGTAGGAACTGAAGTGGTTTGTGGTAATAATCCAATCTTTAATCAGATCTATAATTACATTCCTATACTCTAAGTTCAAAATAAATTAATATAATTATATTTATGGTACTCAAAGTATCCCGTTTGGATGTTGTATTTTCATATGATTTAACATTTATAGCAATTGTACGTTACTGACCAATATGGGACTATTTAAATTATTTTTTTAAACGGTTACTTTTGAACTATATTTTGTGATTGACCTCGTGGTACGGTTATTAGTGTTCGAAATTTGAATTTTATCCGTTGTTTAGGAACATATATTGAGTATAATTGTGGAAGCATGTGTATTTCAACAAAAATCACAAAATAAGAAGACAAGAAAAATCAAATTGTCCCCCATCTCAAAAAATGAAATTTGAAATAAAACATATTTCCTTGCATTTTAATTACCCAAAATAGTATAGTGTGTTTTCTGATCATGGAAAAAATGAGTTTATGGTGAATGTCGCAATCTACAAAAAAATATATTAAAAAACGAAGCAACTCCCTGTGTGTTATCAGAAGCTTATTCTTTAGGTTTCTTTTTCATGACGATTTATTTCTTAAATTTTCGGAATATTTCCAAGTATATGACATTTCAAACATAATTACAATTTTTCAGCTATTTTGTTTTCGTGCAGCTTAGACGTGTTAGAATCATATGAACTTGTTAAACTAGTTTAACCCAGTATTCGCGCTATCCTTAAAGAACAATGAGAGAAAAAATTAGCTGAAAAGAGATTTTCTAATATTGCATTGAAAAACGAAGTGTAGCATCATATCATGTGTGCCTTAATATATTGTTTCTAAAAATTAACTTTAAATCCTTTCCAGCAGAACAAGAGTTAGATTTGATAAAGTGTGGCCTCTTTGATATGCTTGATCCACTGGAATCAGTTTATATATTGGTTATTGGTTCATAATGAACATTTAGATAATTTTACCTCTGCTATTAGATGTCTTACTACCAAAAATTGAAAAAAAATATTTGCATATTTCTACAATTTAACAAACTCATAAAATGAGTGGTGATTCAATATGTTGGATGTTGATACTTACCACGAGGTTGAAGTGGACTGGAATGTCGTGTTTGTTAGGAATTATTGTGACGTAGTTCGTGTAGACAAAATATGGAGACCAACACAACAGGAAACACACAAGAACGATGAAAAATGTTTTAAGTATTTCAGATTCAGGTGTCCGCATTGAGTTATCTCTCAACCAGGCGTCCCGTTTGATAATACTGTAGATTTTTAGGTAGGTGAAAATTATGATAACTGTTGGAAGTATGATGTTCAGAAATTGATTGGCCACGTGTAGGATATACAGTCGAGTTTCTCCAGAGCTTGGATATTCCGGACCGCACTGGATTGTCTTTGGTTTGAGTTTAACGCTCGACAGAAACTTTGTAGCCAGAACTGCGAGGATCAGCCCCCAAATATATGGCAATATTATCATAAGATTTCTAACACAACGAGTGATAGGTTTATAATTTATCGTCTCCGCACATCGTTTGATGTTTATGTACTTAAATATCGCTAGATACATAAGTGTATGGATAGACGTCGACACTATAACGGAAATACATGACGTCGTAAGTAAACACATGAGAGAACCGAATCCCCAACACTCGCGTAAAAAGGTGTGTAAAGCCTGAGGCACAACGAATAACCCGACCATCATGTCGGCAATAGCAAGGCTCATAAGAAAGTAGTTTGTCCCTGTCCCTTTCTTTATTCCAAGTCTATAACGATTCACCAATATCACTACTATCACCAACACATTCCCGACAACTGCCCCAAATGCAATCAGCACGAGCCATGCTCCAAAAAATATTCTGGTTCCCAAGCTGAAATAACGCACTCTGTCTTTCTCCGAAATATTGTAACAATCCAAATGTTCGGATACGAAATGTTCCGAGGTGTAAGAATAATTTGACGAGTCCAAATAAATAGGCATATTTTCCTTTCTCTTTTGTAATTGACTCGTTGGTGTAAGGTAGAAATATTTCAGTCTTGTGCCCAGTACTTCCTCCCCACCTACAGGCAAGTTCTAAGTCTTAGAATGCACTGTTGCTACCGCCTTGTCCGTCTGTTGCAGTTCGGTGAATAACAATGATTCCTGCAATACTCTTATAATGTGATATATTCTCTGCTAACACGTAATGGACTTTTCTAGCCAATGTTCCGGAGTCTATAAATCCTCGTGTATTACCGTAGCACGAATAGTGAGATAGTCCGTGAAATAACACCGCAGGTACACGTGGGCTTGCTCAACTCCGGCAATAGTAGTAGAACCGCTGGAGGGCTTGTTGATGGCATGATACCGACAACGGCCCTTAATCAAGATTGGGAAACACGTGTTTTTAACTAAATGCACAGAGAGCGTGATAAAAGTCTACAAAAGATATACGCCGAGAAGTATTAACCGTAATATGAAGGCATATCATCCTGATAACGCCCATGACATGTAACTTGGGACTCGAGTCAATTTTACATTATGTGAAAATAGCTGCATGTAATTGTCCTGATCAAACTTTACCGGACAGGCTCGGTATTTGTCAGACTATACATCTATTGATTATGCTGTCAGAAACGAATACTTTCTCTCAATTTAAATCAAATTGTATCAAACAGGATGTGCATAAGAACTGCAAACATTGACGCAACAATATTGTTCCTTAATGATTTAAATTCAATGTTTCCATGCAAGAAATATGCAATGCATTTCGATTGCACATTATTGGATGCAATGGGCATGACAGGAATTTATTAGGATGTTGTTGTTTTTTCGAAGGTACCTGTAGTTTTTAAGGTAATCATTTTTTTTAAATTATTTTCTAATTTTATTACAATTATCAGATGCAAGGTGCTAGATTTACTCATATGAAACACGAATTAAGATATAAAGCAGAATTTCAATTTACCGATGAGTGTTTATGATAAAGACCTTTAAGCTATAAGAGTAGAAAACATATTTCAATGTAATTTATTCATATTTTGCGATTTGCCCATGAATATTTGAAAGATGATACAGATTATTTAAAGTATAGACTTATGAATGTCAAAAGCGAAGCCCTGTGCAACTCTTGCTCTTGGTGGTGTGTTTACACTTGTGTAGGGTCAGTGACGCAGAACTGATTCCACTCGCGGGAATAATATTGTAAGTTTCATCAAGCCGTCTCTTCAATTAGATAATTCCCTACTTCCGTG
This sequence comes from Pecten maximus, assembly GCF_902652985.1. NCBI lineage: Eukaryota > Metazoa > Mollusca > Bivalvia > Pectinida > Pectinidae > Pecten > Pecten maximus. The sequence goes on from NC_047029.1 coordinate 17,968,793, forward strand.
TCAATGCCACGTTTGATGTTGTATGCCTACAGTCCGTATTAATGATTCCCCATTGAACCTCTCTATGGTAAAACATTAAAGCACACAACTGTAGAACGATTCAATCAAACATAAAGTCGCCACACCAATCCGTTGCGGGTGCAGATGATTTTCTAGGACTTCCGGAAACCTCTAATCTAATCCAACCCTCATTTTGAATCCCCCAGACAATTTTGGAATCCTACAGACGCGCCATTGATACTATCTGCGAGCAGGCGACACCGATGGCGATTTCATGTCATGCCTACATCCTGGTAGTGTTTTGAGAGAGAGTTAAATTACACTGTCATCATGTCTCGCCAATCATATTGAAAAGTGATGATATCGATTCAGGACAACGTTATGTCTCGCATCAAAATGTTAGTTATCCTTCTCCAGAAACGACTGATGTTAAACAAGCAGGAACAATAAAATTGGACGTTTGACAAAAAGCGTAGATGTAGATAGTTCATTAGCCAAAAGAAACAATTTGTTTTCGGAATTATTGTTGATATGGCGAAGCTTATCATTTTCGTTGAAGGTTCAACTGTACATGTTTAATTATATAGTAGAGTGTTTTGTGCTTTTGGCGTTTGATTGCAATCACGTTGTTGTGATCTCTCTTAATTCGAAATACGAAATTCATGTTGGTGAGCAGGATTTACATATCCGCTGTAGCAGTTAGCATTTTCGATCACTCGAGAACTAACAGGTGTTTTGGTCGCTTAACAAACCAAGGTTTGCCAGCAGCAAAAGTATCGGTATTAACAGATAATGGTAAGATTTTGCGATTTTTGGCAGTCAATTATCATATACATCATTGAGATTGTTCATCAGCAATTCAGTTTATTTGAATTTTAAACTGATAAATAACATTATACTTAATCTCTTGGAGAGAAAATCTATAGTTCAAATCGCATCGCTTTCAATATTGTTTAATGGACTTATAGAGCCTATACCGGCTGGTGGCAGATATTCTGTTTAGGGCCTCAACAGCCTCTCCTAGTTGATACTATTATTGAACCGCATCCAGATGGTTTCTAAATTGAAATCTTGTCGAAACCTTAACAAACTTACATGTAGGGAAGCCTGTGGCAGTTTCAATTTGATAATAGATTTATCAAGAAAGTTTAGAGAGTATTCGCCTTGTGGGCTACTTCTTTATCATTGTAACCAAATTATGACTATAGCATGTGTTTCCACCAGTACGAATCAATATCATTTACTGATTTAAACAGGAATAACATAAACACAAAACAACTAGGCAGTTTACAGCCGTGTTTTAATCAATAAAGTTGATCAATTTTTTTCCGACATACGACATTCAGATTTAGAATGTTGTGTCGCGTAACATACGAAATTCAAATTTTGAATTTTCAGCTGCTCGATATACGACATACGACATTCGGCATTCAGATTTTGAATGCTGCGTAGCGCGACATACGACATTCAACATTCTGGTTTTGATGTTGAAATTGGATTGATTTTCATTAAAATGTCGATCTAATGATCAATCGATTGGTTTTCGACATGTTATATTATTCCATAATATATATTGCATAACTCAAGTACGATTTTATCTCAGTTTTTTTTTGATTTCATATTTGATATATTTTTTGTATAACATTTAATATTTTCGATACGATTTTTGATGAAGAAACTTCCTGAGATATTTACTTTCACATACTTACAAGTATATCCTTTTCAATACTTAATGAACCATACTTACAAAAATGTAGATGTAATTTCGGTGTACATGATGTACTTGATTGAGAGATGACTAAAGGGATACTTTTGAATTTGGACTCTAGTAAGTAATTATGTTCACGTGCCAAGACTATATTAGTTTGATTCAAACTGGTAATATATTCAAATTTCATGGATTTTTTTTGATTTTTTATAATGGTTTATTTTGATATTTTGGGCCTTGACTTTTTTATAATGCTATGTAACTGAGACCTACCTGGTATGCATTGTCATTTCACTTAAACGAAAATATTCCAAATGAATGTACAATGTAATTGTTATAACCATTTAACATAATGTATCATTACTTTCTACATTTCGTATATTTATTACTGATTTCTTAGGATTCCGGCCTTTTACAATTAACTATTTTTATTCGAGTTTGCGATCGACAACAGGCTAACTGTATCGTTGGTGCCTTGACGACGTTCTTGCTCTCGCATTGAAGTTAAATAATTATTGCATTCATTACTCGAAACATAAAGATAATAAGCTGTCATAGTAAAATAATAGCCTTTTTATATATGTATCTGTAGCAATCGTTCCGAAAGTTTTTCAGGTACATTATTAGATTATCAATTCCTGAATCTATATTATACCGCCCACATACGTGTTCCGATTTCCCAGCATGCGCACATCTGCCGTGACGATTCGAGTCGTACATTTCACACATCGTACAGACATCTTGCGCACATTGCACATCGTGTAATGTTGTGCGATCACACAACGTAACATTATTTTTCCATTGCGACTGTATATAAGTAGACCAACAGATACGATATCAGAACGACGTAATTGATCTACGACATTATTTACTTGAACGACACATAAGTTTACACCGTCATACACTATAATAACGAGTGTTACACCGTCATACACTATAATAACGACTGTCATACACTATAATAACGACTGTTACACCGTCATACACTAAAATAACGATCGTTACACCGTCATACACTATAATAAAGACTGCTACACTGCCATACACTATAATAACAACTGTTACACCGTCATACACTAAAATAACGATCGTTACACCGTCATACACTATAATAACGACTGTTACACCGTCATACACTAAAATAACGATCGTTACACCGTCATACACTATAATAAAGACTGCTACACTGCCATACACTATAATCACGACTGTTACACTGTCATACACTATAATAACGACTGTTACACCGTCATACACTAAAATAACGATCGTTTACACCGTCATACACTATAATAACGACTGTTACACCGTCATACACTATAATAACGACTGTTACACCGTCATACACTATAATAAAGTCTGGTACACTGTCATACATTATAATAACGACTGTTACACCCGTCATACACTGTAATCACGGCTGTTACACCGTCATACACTATAATAACGACTGTTACACCGTCATACACTATAATAACGACTGTTACACCGTCATACACTATAATAACGACTGTTACACCGTCATCCACTGTAATAACGACTGTTACACCGTCATACACTATAATAACGACTGTTACACCGTCACACACTATAATATCGACTGTTACACCGTCATACACTATAATAACGATTGTTACACCGTCATACACTATAATATCGACTGTTACACCGTCACACACTATAATATCGACTGTTACACCGTCATACACTATAATAATGACTGTTACACCGTCATACACTATAATAACGACTGTTACACCGTTATACACTATAATAACGACTGTGACACCGTTATACACTATAATAACGACTGTGACACCGTTATACACTATAATAACGACTGTTACACCATTATACACTAAAATAACGACTGTTACACCGCCATACACTATAATTACGACTGTTACACCGCCATACACTATAATAACGACTGTTACACCGTTATACACTGTAATAACGGTTGTTACACCGTCATACACTATAATAACGACTGTTACACCGTCATACACTATAATAAAGTCTGGTACACTGTCATACATTATAATAACGACTGTTACACCCGTCATACACTGTAATAACGACTGTTACACCGTCATACATTATAATAACGACTGTTACACCGTCATACACTATAATAACGGCTGTTACACCGTCATACACTATAATAACGACTGTTACACCGTCATACACTATAATATCGACTGTTACACCGTCATACACTATAATAACGACTGTTACACCGTCATACACTGTAATAACGATCGTTACACCGTCATACACTATAATAACGACTGTTACACCGTCATACACTATAATAACGACTGTTACACCGTCATACACTATAATAAGCGACTGTTACACCGTCATACACTATAATATCGACTGTTACACCGTCATACACTATAATAACGACTGTTACACCGTTATACACTATAATAACGACTGTTACACTGTCATACACTATAATAACGACTGTTACACCGTCATACACTATAATAACGACTGTTACACCGTCATACACTATAATATCGACTGTTACACCGTCATACACTATAATAACGACTGTTACACCGTCATACACTATAATACCGACTGTTACACCGTCATACACTATAATAACGACTGTAACACCGTCATACATCATAATAATGACTGTTACACCGTCATACACTATAATAACGTCTGTTACACCGTCATACACTATAATAACGACTGTTACACCGTCATACACTATAATAACGACTGTTACACCGTCATACACTATAATAACGACTGTTACACCGCCATACACTATAATAACGACTGTTACACCGCCATACACTATAATAACGACTGTTACACCGTCATACACTATAATAACGACTGTTACACCGTCATACACTATAATAACGACTGTTACACCGTCATACACTATAATAACGACTGTTACACCGTCATACACTATAATAACGACTGTTACACCGTTATACACTATAATATCGACTGTTACACCGTCATACACTATAATAACGACTGTTACACCGTCACACACTATAATACCGACTGTTACACCGTCATACACTATAATAACGACTGTTACACCGCCATACACTGTAATATCGACTGTTACACCGTCATACACTATAATAACGACTGTTACACCGTCACACACTATAATAACGACTGTTACACCGTCATGCACTATAATAACGACTGTTACACCGTCATACACTATAATAACGACTGTTACACCGTCATACACTATAATAACGACTGTTACACTGTCATACACTATAATAACGACTGTTACACCGCCATACACTATAATAACGACTGTTACACCGCCATACACTATAATAACGACTGTTACACCGCCATACACTATAATATCGTCTGTTACACCGTCATACACTATAATAACGACTGTTACACCGTTATACACTATAATAACGACTGTTACACCGTCATACACTATAATATCGACTGTTACACCGTCATACACTATAATAACGACTGTTACACCGCCATACACTATAATAACGACTGTTACACCGCCATACACTATAATAACGACTGTTACACCGCCATACACTATAATAACGACTGTTACACCGTCATACACTATAATATCGACTGTTACACCGTCATACACTATAATAACGACTGTTACACCGTTATACACTATAATAACGACTGTTACACCGTCATACACTATGATAACGACTGTTATACCGTCATACACTATAATAACGACTGTTACACCGTCATACACTATAATAACGACTGTTACACCGTCATACACTATAATAACGACTGTTATACCGTCATACACTATAATAACGACTGTTACACCGTCATACACTATAATACCGACTGTTACACCGTCACACACTATAATACCGACTGTTACACCGTCATACACTATAATAACGACTGTTACACCGTCATACACTATACTAACGACTGTTACACCGTCATACACTATAATATCGACTGTTACACCGTCATACACTATTATTACGACTGTTACACTGTCATACATTATAATATCGACTGTTACACCGTCATACACTATAATAACGACTGTTACACCATCATACACTATAATAACGACTGTTACACCGCCATACACTATAATAACGACTGTTACACCGTCATACACTATAATAACGACTGTTACACCGTCATACACTATAATAACGACTGTTACACCGTCATACACTATACTAACGACTGTTACACCGTCATACACTATAATAACGACTGTTACACCGTCATACACTATAATACCGACTGTTACACCGTCATACACTATAATATCGACTGTTACACCATCATACACTATAATAACGACTGTTACACCGTCATACACTATAATATCGACTGTTACACCGTCATACACTATAATATCGACTGTTACACCGTCATACACTATAATATCGACTGTTACACCGTCATACACTATAATATCGACTGTTACACCATCATACACTATACTAACGACTGTTACACCGTCATACACTATACTATCGACTGTTACACCGTCATACACTATACTAACGACTGTTACACCGTCATACACTATAATAACGACTGTTACACCGTCATACACTAAAATAACGACTGTTACACCATCATACAATGTAATAACGACTGTGTGATTCTTTCAGTGTAGGAATACAGCTCCAGGTGTTGTACGTTAAACAATGGCCGTCAGTTACTTTCGGCCTAGAGAGCTTTGGAATGTTAGTATTTATTTACAGAAGCCACAACGAAAAATAAAGCAACGTCACAGGTTATGAGAGTATTATTTTATAATTAAAGAAAATGTAGTCAACATGAAAATACCATACGCGCCATTCTTTATCTATACGAAATATTATCAAATTGTCAATGTCGTCACACTGACAGGGGCTCGTTCCGAATTTTCAGAAATGCAAGACACAACAACATTAAACATAAAGTATTTATAAAAAAAATCTTGTATACAAATCGAGAGTATCGACATGGTTCCCGGTTGTGTATGTGTAGGCCTAATGGATTTTAGTTAGCGACACTGATGTGACCGGTTAGACTGGAATCTGTTTCGAACGAAACATCCTTGGAATCGTTTTTCACCTACGGTCAAGACAACTTTAATTAAGAATTTAAGAGCTGATATTCTTCTTAAAATAACGTAAATCAAGTCGATAGAAACATATGTGTTTCCGAGGAATCGAGTCTGTCCTATGTAATTCCCGTTCAACGCCGCATCACTTCTAAAGGTTAACCGTATATCATTGCTCTGTAAAACAGTTTCGATTTTAAACAATCAGAAATTATGCAATTGTGAACAATTTGACGATACCTACAAACGTATATGAAATAAAAAATAAAGCCAAAGGCAGATACATATTTCATAACGGGCGACCTTCTATTTATCTGTCACCCAAATTGTATTCATATCGACTGTATACTACCATTTGGTAACAGTTCAATGCTTAAATAACGTCGTCTATTACACTTTCATACATAATAATAAATACTGTTACAATGTCATACACTACAATAACGACTGTTACACTGTCGTTACACAATGATAACGACCGTTTCACTGTTATACTTTATTATTACGATTGTTGCAGTGTCTTACACCATCAAAACAACTGTTACACTGTCATACCTTATTACGATTGTTGCACTGTCATTGTCATAATGGTATTCAAATAATGCGATCAATTTTTAGCTCTCCTGGACCGAAGGTCCGGTAAGCTTATACAATGACGCGGCGTCTGTCCGGCCGTCCGCACTCACTCAGATATACTTGTGGGGTGAATTGACGATTCATTCCGTGCAAACACTCTTTTTCACCTATAGGAATGAACGGAAATTAAATGTGATGTCCATATCAAATTAAAACTTGTGCCTTGCACCCAACAAGTTATCAGAAAAAAAGACTTCACCCAATAAGTCGATCCTGTCCGTATCACCGTGCGTCCGTCGTCCATCAGCATTTGATTCAAAGTGCTACTAGTCAAGTATTTGGGAAGGGGAACACATTTTACAAAAATGGTAACTCCAAAGGGGCCAGAGGGCGTGGCCCAATAGGGAACATAGACGTCATTTCTATAATTCGCTACTATTCATAAAGGACTGAATGGATTTTAACAAAATTTGGCCAGAAACATCCTTTGGGGAAGGGAACCATATTTTGCATAATAAGAACTAATTACTCCTATTAATTTAGTTTATCCTCATGAAGACTATTTATCTCCCTTTGACCAGTCTTGTTTGGAACTCTCCTCTGTCAGGATAATCATACATATAGCTAGTTTACAAACGGAGAAGGTACATGTAGTGTAATTAGGCTGTCTATTCAACAGGAAAAAAACCTCCCTCCTCACCCCCTTTTAAAATTCAATTATTAAATATTTCATGGTTTCCTGATACTGTTGTTTTTTCTTCTATCTTATATTACAGTTTCTGGTCTGGACAATCTTTTCTTTTCGCCATGGCTTCTTCCTCATTTGCTAGTCGTGAGGCAGCGGCTTCGTCCTTATTCACCAAGTCATGAGAAGGTGGCAGCGTTTCACTTGGCACAACAGAATGTGGTATTTAATGAAATAGAAAGTGACATTTTTCATATTTATACAAAACAGCTGTATTGATTGGAATTTTCAATTCCAGCTGTAAAGAAACGATGGCCCAATATGCCAATTCATCATAATATATAAACACTTAAAACATATTCCGTAATGAGTAAATCTATTGGTTTAACAAAATTTATTGTATCTGTCTTTTATGGGATAAATGATGACTCTGACCCTAAATATGGGAAAATGACGTAATTGTTTTTAATTGCTAAGGGCATAAGTTTTTAATGGATTTTATCCAAATTACGTCTGACACATCCTTGGGGAAGGGAAATATATTTTGCATAAATGGTGACTCTGAGCACCTAGGGCCAGATGGGCCGGAGCTCATATGGGAAATAGACGCACTTCCTTTAAATCGCTACTTATCATAAAGTACTTAATGGTTTTAAAGCAAATTTGGTCAGAAACATCCTTTGAGGAAGGGGGGGGGGGGGGGGGGCATATTTTACATAAATGGTGATACTGATTCCCTAGAGACAAGAAGGACAGTCTCTAATGAGAGATCATGACCAAATCAGTCTAATTTCACTTTCGCCCTCACTCTAGTAGGAACAATTTGGTTTGTTTTTGTTTAACGTCCTATTAACAGCCAGGGTCATTTAAGGACGTGCCAGGTTTTGGAGGTGGAGGAAAGCCGGAGTACCCGGAGAAAAACCACCGGCCTACGGTCAGTACCTGGCAACTGCCCCACGTAGGTTTCGAACTCGCAACCCAGAGGTGGAGAGCTAGTGATAAAGTGTCGGGACACCTTAACCACTCGGCCACCGCGGCCCCTAGTAGGAACAACCTGACACAACTAATAATTGTATTTATGTAATACATAAAGGAATTTATACATTTATACTTATCTTTTAGTTTAATATAATTTATTTAACATTTTTTTAAATAAAAAAAGTCCGGGTCCTGTTTAGTATATGCCTCAAACAGGTAGGTCACGTGGTCACATAGAAAACAAATTGTTAACAGAGGGAATTTTCAATCGTTGATTCAAAAAATCATTTCTTTCCTACTATTGTTTACTGCAAAAGTCTTTTCATTGATATACAGTTTAATGCACATCGGTGTCTGGAGACAGAAATCATTTGTTGGATTTGGTGTAAGCAGTAAGTGTTATATTAACGAATTCAGTATTTTTCTGCACTCTCGATTACCCGCCTAAAGTCGTGACAAAATGAATGTTGACAGTTTTAATGGTCGCAGTGACTCAGTATGATGATAACAGTTTTGTTCTAAGGTCACTCGTTTGTAAGACGTATTTCCTCTTTTGTGCAACGTTCTCCAGATATTCGTGTGGATGAAAATTTCAATTTATATCCCGAAGAAGTTCGTGTGGTTCGCAAAGGTTATGGGGATGCTCGCTTGCATATCATTACGAGGCAAGGTTTATCGTTCGTGGAGAGTAGCAAACCGGATATAGTGATGCTACAAACAGTTTCTAATTATCTGTGTGACAGGAATATGTCAGCTGAGCAGACTTTTCGTGCTTCTGTTGAATTAGTTGTGGAACTTCGTTATCAATATTCAGTGAGGCGAGTGATTGTACTTTAGGTCCTTCATCGGCATCCACCCGTCCAGACCTGTTCGGTATGCGGTGGACAATACTTGTTTAAATAGCAGGGCTGATGAGTTAAATTCTCGGTTAGGGAATATTTTAACGAAATGGACGAAATTTATCTGAATTATGGGCGCATGAATGCTGGCGGCGTGTGTATGACAGTGACGGTGTACATCTTAATAGCGAAGGAGATAAGAAGTATTTCAATAATTTGAGAGCTGCAATGGTAAAATCTGTGAGGCAAACACAGACATCAGGTGTATTATCAGTGTGTTAAATTTTGAGTGTTGTACTGGTAACTTTGTAGTTACATTACAGTCTCAGGATAACATATGGTCATGTTGCATCGTGCACCTATTTCGTACCTAGAGATAACGAATTTATGGAGTCCTGAAAGTCAGGAATATGACACGAGTGTTAACACATGTTGAATTCAGCAAGAAAATTTGCATTAGCCTCGGGATAAAACATGATCATTTCCCCTCTGGTACAAAAAACGAATATTTGTTCCGCAATTTTTAACATTGCTGTGATTATAATGACAGATGAGGCGAACACCAATTTGATAAAATCATGTTTATCGAGTCACTATTGTTAAAACAAGTATCAGACATCACAGCTCAGGTAATGTATAACGTATAATGCTAAGAACATCGGAGTTAGTACCGTATTTAAATAAAATATTCAATCAATGTAGACTTTGTTTGTGAATGGTCTATTAGGATTATATTCTGATGTCAATACTTGTGTGAAAAAATTGCGTTTCGTATAAGCTGAAGCTGCATACAATAGTTTGATATAGTTTTAAAATTGTCATATTCTTAATGTGTTGTCACTTTGTTCAGTTGATTGTGGCAGCTGCCGTCTCGGCATAAGATATCTTATATACAGTTTGTATATATTATATATTTTATAAGATATCTTATTTAATAAATATGCTATTATATTATATATCTTATAAAAAAAAGTGTATGGGATATCTTTTTATCTTTTACGAAACATCTCAGAAACATATAAGATATATTATATAATATATAAGATACATGTATCTTATATAATTTGGTAAAATATTGGATCAACATTGATCCACGAATAAGTGACAACTTGCCATAGAAGACAGCCTATATCAAAAAATATAGTATCTCATAATTTTTCATACATTGCTGTGCGCCTCTTTTTAAAGATTTATCAACAAATATCAACTTTGCCTTTTTATGCTAGTATCTGAAACGTAACAAATAATGACGCTACATAACGACAGAATAAGCATGTAAGCCGTCAGCATGCATAGCAAACAGTTTGATTGTATTTAAAACGCAATTGGAAATATACTTAAATCATCAAAACTAATCAATACCGCATATAGTTAGATTGTGATACATAGTTACAGTTCAGTGTTATATTGCAAATATATATATATATTAGTCTGTAATACGGAAAAACTTGCACAGAAGCGCTATATATCTATATTGATATTAAACACGCTTATCAATATTCCAAGTCCCTGGTCACATAAGCAATTAACGATCAAACATATTTATGGGTTGACGAAAGGGAGATAAGACAAATTTATTTATCTGACGTAAAATACAGATTAAAAAAAACTTATTATTTTCGAATAATGTTAAATATCAGCCTGTAATATGAAAACGTGATCAAGTTCTTGAAAAAGCAAAAAACAGAAAAGATAATTCGGGAAAGTTATATCAAAATCTGTTTATACAATTCAATTTAGACTGGAAAATGTGTTAATAATTCGTCATTCACAAATTAATTTAGCATCCCAACAGCAATATATCCACGAAGACGCTTAAGTGCGCAATATGACTGGATAGAGTACAGATATACACAGGTAAACAGTATATATATCAGACGGATACTAGGTTTGCTTACATACAAGCTAACTCCATATAACTGACAACCTTTCCATAAAAAATACATACAATGTATCAGTCACATATCAGCACAAATCTCCAGTACAGATATTCAGGAACCAAAGCAACAATGTAATCAGTAAATGTCTTAACATATAGCAGGACAACCAGGCGCCGATATCCTCATCTTTTGATTGTGGTCGCAATATTTTTGGTGCTTCAAATGGTCGGTACGACGTCAACTTAAGTACAGATTGTAACATAATTTTTGTGTGTCAGCAAGTCTGCATGAGATGACGTCATCTTATTAAAATATTGCGGGTGGCCACATGATTGGTTTATCGGCCAGCCGACATGACAAAATGGTATCAGGTATTTAAGAAAGAAACTTGTTATTTTCATCAGCATGTAGAAACACTGAATCTCTGTCGTCGCCTAAGTGATAAAGCTCGATCTCCTTGGATTTACGTTGTCCCACATTGTCCTTGTCTACAAAATATAAATAATGGTCGGTTAAATCACGGCGTTATCATTTTACATATTCATCATAATACTGCTTGGCACCTGATGTTTTCTTCCTTAAATGGACTTATATATATGTACTATTGTAGTACCACAGACTATGTCCATTATATCAACATATACAATGTAAATACAAATAAAAACAAAACTATATATTGTATGTCTGCAACCCTACTAAACCTGTCCATTATATCAACATATACAATGTAAATACAATATAAAAACAAAACTATATATTGTATGTCTGCAACCCTACTAAACCTGTTATAGTAAATTAACAGATATAATGAATGAACAAATTTCTTATCAGATGTATATTGCGTAATCATATTAGCTTCTATCATATTTGTATTTTGAAGCACTTGAAAAAAATAAAGGCCAACTTTAGTATTTAAATGCATCACATTGTTATTAATATATCATTATGTTTAACTAAACGAAATCAATGTTAATATATGTATGTAACAACCTAAAGCAAAACTCTCTGGAGGAGATCCATCTTATTTATCTGAAATAGCAGGAAAATATCTATGATTAATAATCAAACACAACAAAAAATGAATGCTTCACAGATCGACGTTTGTTCTAATGTCGAAAGCAAACATATAGTGACGACATACATACAATACCATACAAATGACACATAGGTTGCCTCTAAATTGAAAATAAATGTTACTCCATGCAAAATCATAGTTTAAATCGATACATAAACAAAATGCAAGATTTTTATGCAATTATTAGAAATCTTCAAACTGATTGGAACTGAAGGGGAAAAAAACCATCCACCACGTTGTTAAAAAGATCGGTGGATTTTTATCACTTCATATCAATTAATTTATTCCATCTTCGAATAAAGTCCAGTGTTTTTTTGGAGGACACGAAAAGATATGATATGGTGTTTCACTCCAATCACGTGATACAATAAGGATTTAGCATTAGTATTTAACAGTGGATAAAACACCAATTTCAAGTTAACTATAGTATATATCAAGACGCCTATGCCACAAAACACATACACATGTATTGTCAGAGGGATAACCAGAACAGGGTGAAAAGTATTACGACCTCTTAATGAAAGAAGGTCCAAAGTTTTTAGTCAAAGCCTTCTATGTAGCCTTCGATCAAAGCAGAAAAACGACGAAGGACGAAAACGAGATTTTTGTTTCGTTAAAGACGCCAGTTTGGACAGGGTTTTCGGTAATAATGTTTAATTAGTAAATCAGAAAAGGGTGGGTTTTTATAAATTGTGATGATTAAATTATGGGTTTACTGCTTTTTCAAAAGACTGATGTAAAACACTAATAGAAAAAATAAAACAACAAAAATAGTGAAATACCTCGATATACAGGTGAATCGTAAATTTTTAACGTAATGATAGTTAGATATACACGTTGATTAACTGAAATAAAAAGTAAATTTTATGATGCCCAGACAATTAAAATTGACAACATAAAATAATACAATATTATGATACGTTTTACTTTAGGATACTATAGATTCTCGCCTGGCTGTAAGCAATCTCAAAACTAGAACTATCGCCAGGATGACTGACTAATATCCACCGCAATACACATGAGTCAATGGACAACTGGAACTGTTATCGTAAAATTGGTTAACAAGTTTAGGACGAGTTGTCCGGACAATAAAAACATATTAAAAATGACCAGTTACAACGGCAACCAGTGTTAAGTTTCAAATAAAAAATAGTCACCAGATGGAGCCGACGTATAAAAGAGAAAAATCGATCAATTATTTATCAAGAAATAGGACTAACAAACGCTCCGCCGAAACCCTATATGTCCGCCTCATTTTCACAGAAAAAATACAACTTTATATCAAAAGAATGTAGCATGCCAAGATTGAGAAATATTGCTTCAGTACTTTATTATATACACTTGATACAATTTTCGAAACAGAATATCTATAAAAGGGACATTACTCTCACAAATGTCGAAATTTGACGAAAAACGAAATGGCACATTATATCAGAAGGATGCAGTATGTCAAGTTTGATAATATTGCATCAGTTCTTTTTTTGGTTACACGTAACACAATATTCCGGACAGACGGATGGCCGGATGATAGGACGGTCAGACAGAGTGATTACAGTATACAATACGGAAAGAGTAAATAGGCCCATAATTAAAACAGAAATAATGCAAAACAATGTCAATACAATGCAAAACCATATGTCTATTTTCAAGAAACAAAACATTAAGAGTCCCAATGGCCCTGCATCGCTGACCTGGTTCTACCACAGCTTTGCAGAAAAACTTACGGGAACTATGCTGATTACAACTGATCAGAGTAGGCTAGGTTTATTCATGTCAATCAATTATTTTAATATAAGGTCTTTTGAATATGCGAAAAACATTGTTTCAAGATTTACGCCTATTTGACACCTTGAATGTAGGTAAAGGTTTTTCATAAGTTCGCAATTAATAGTCATTCAGTTAAGCATGCTACAAGCCCAATATCAAGTCCATGGGCTTCTTCGTCATGGATAGGAAGTCATTGGAAGATAATAGCTGATTTGAACTCTGGTACCTTTATTGTAGGTCAATGTATTGCTTGCTACAGGCCGGATATCAAGTATCTGGGCCTCTTGGTTACTGAGAAAAGGTCGTTTAAAATTTAGCCTGTTTGACCACTGTGACCTTGAATGTATGTCAAGGTCTACCATTTACACGTACTTGGTAGCCCTTTATCCCAGCATGCCGCAAGCCTCATATCAAGTCACTGGGTCTTTTTGTTATTGAGAAGAAGTCGTTCAAAAATTTTAGCCAATAAGACCACTGTGACCTTTTATGTAGGTTCAGAATATTCATTTGAACAAACTGGGTAGTCCTCTTTCCCGGCATGCTACAAGACCATTATCAGGCCTTTAATGGATATTAAGATGAAGTTGTTTAAAAGAAAAACGTTGACGCCGGACGGACGGACAGACGACGGACGCAGCACCACGGCATAAGCTCACTTTCCCTTCGAGCAGGCGAGCTAAAAATTACAAAAGTGTTTCTGATCGTAAATCGTGAATAACAAACACTTGGTTTTTAATTAAACGTAGTATTAACTCAGACACACACGACTTATATATTTTCAATTCATTTTCTTACAAATTATGTTATTTAATCATGCAACAACAAAGGGTTTACTGATGCTGTATGTTTTTAGTTTCTGCTTAATAGTTAATATGCCTCTACTGCAACACTAGTCTAGTCCGGACTAGTGAAAATGGCCAGCCTTTTAGTACGTTTAGCGTTTGTCCAATCCACTTGTTCTCTAACGATAGAGTAATTAAATTAATTCTACTGTAGGTTACTGCGGTATGAGGAGGGTATAAGTGCACCACTTGATGTAATACCGACTTCCCACGGCTACACATATGGGTACTATAAGGCGATAATGCTCGTTCCTCTGGGCTGTATCAAATTTGGCGCGAGATTAAACGTGGAAATATTGTGTCATCATTTTTAATGTTGTTTTGTATGCAGACAACAAAAATGGCTCACGCTGACAGGACAACCGGATGTGAAATATCCTGTTAAATATTGAAAACAGAAAATAAATTGTAAATGTGTTAAACTAGTATTAATGTCTTGTTGTTTTGTTTCGGCCTAGTATTCTATTCAAAATAACACTATCAGACCATAGCACCCTCTTAAGAAGGCGTATAAAATGTACAACCCAATATCAGCCAAACAGATTACATTAATGATTTTATTTACATAGCATTATTAGCATATATCGTCGGCTTATACATTACACCTATACGGTTATAAGAATTATTATTGCTTATTTGATATTTCTGTTTTGTGTATATTTTCCTTTTCTCCCAAAAAAGTTCATTTGCGGTTGCTTAACGTTCGTAAAGAATATAAATATATTGAGAACAAACTGACTTTTCCATACCTGAAGAGACCAATCTTGTCCATGCAGTAATTAAACTACAAAACGTTAACCAGTGACCAGAAGTTCATATATCAGGGATTTACATTCGCTTTTAAATGTAGGCGGTATATTTTAAGGTATCATTTACACTCTAGTATCCCGAAGGATATATATCATTTGAGATGCCGAACAAAACCATAAGATAATTTAAAAATAGAAGGTAAATGTTGGTCTAGGGAATGTCTTACATCCCCTATCCTCAGCCTGACGATGTGGCTTATTTCCACTACAGACATGTTTCTTCCTACATTATATTGTATGTTTACTGAAGTTATCATCCGGGTCATCCACAGCGCTTGATATATCCTCCTTAATCAGTGTCGTTAACTTTTTCAAGATTTTATATTCTCTATTATTTTTAATGTAATTTGATATTTTAGCAGAATGTATGTATCGTTTGAATCAGGTTCTTCTATATCTGGTTTAAAATAGTTCCTTGATACTAAGAAAAATAATTGAAAAACTCTTATTTTTGATTTTGAAAACACTCATCAAAGGCAGAATCAAATTCGTATAAGCTATTTAGTGATTTATCTTTGATATATAACAATCGATCAAAACTACGCAAACCACACAACACCACGTGCAATGACAATAATCAGGTTACCATTACCAACGCTGCCGTTGGAACCCCGAGTGAGCATTTGTCCAATGTTACTTGTGTTGGAAGTTGTTGTAACTGCCGACGAAGATCGGACCTGTTTCTTTCGTGTAGTCATGACTGGCCGACCAAGTGGTCCTAAAATCACCATAGTAACGTAACTATTTTTCTATATTTCAAAAGCATGTTTCTGAAAAGGGAGGCATCGATAGTTTATTCAATATTTTAACATCATTACCAAATGTGATGTCCACTTTCATAGTTGAAATATTTAGGAAAGAATACTTGAAACAAACTCTTTCAACAGAACTGATCTCACGTCTAAGAATTATCAGTACCAAAACCAGAGTTCATTACTCATATACTACTGATAAAAGAAAGTAACATGATCTGGAGACAGGAAGATAAATGTCATTTGCTGCATGATCACCACCGTTATATTTCTGGTAATTCGATTTTCGAATATCATAACGACAAATGATCATAACATTACACACTGCAATAAACACACTAGGTATGGTTGTTCTGTCGTCATTGTACTGTTTGGAATATATTACAAGAGATTCCAGAGGGATATTGGCGCCCACACTAAATTATCTTTATTAGTAATTTGTCAAACTAAATTTCAATATAATTTCCCCTTATTTTCGTTTTTACTCTGTACAATCTGTTAACCTTCATATGGAATGTTGGGAAAGACATAAGAAGGAATTTCTAGGAAACAGAGAAAACAATCTATAACATCAAAGACAGAAGTCTCCACGGTATTTGATTTCCTGGATCAAAATCGAAATGAACCTTCAGTGCTTTTCAAGATATTCAAAGGTCAAAATCTAAGATTGCCGCTTGTCTGCCATTTTTTGTCTAGATCAGACTAAAAATTAAATTGTTCTGACGACGGGGAATCTGTTTGTGAAGTTTAAAAAATATTCCCCTAATACCTAGGAGAAATAGCAATAACAAATAACGGTCACAATCAAAGATAACTGCCGGGCGGCAATTTTGTTTTCTAAATACGAGCCAAATCAGAGACACAACTAGGGATGAAGAGGATTCTACATACGTAATTTCGAAGATTTAACCATAACAAACATTTAATATTATAAAAAGGTAATATGGTCGCCTGCCAGTTTGTTTCCTTTGTCAAAAATTTGAATTGAATTTGCAAGGTAAGGGACCATGGGAAACCTACACGTGAAGTTTGAAAAATATCCCCAGTACTGTCTAAGATAATCAGGAATGTTTACAGACGGACGGACCACGGACGAAAGGCGATTTGAATACATTAATAAGATATGTAAGTATTAATATGCCCTGTGTAATTATAACAAAAATTGTGTCAAGGCCTACTTTTTATATTTAGTCTACATGATTCATTTATCAAGCACATACGTACAAAAACCATCTAAAATATAATAGTCTACAATTAAAACCTTTATACACTCATGGAGCTGCACAGGACAGAAAACAAATAAATAAATAAACCTAATCGGTTTTTGCTCTTTATAACGTCATTTAGGGCTTGTGTTAAGTACATGGGAATCATTCACTTAACTCTTGGTTAAATAGTGCATATGCAACATTTTAATAAATAAGTGACAAAACAGCATGTCAAGTATCAAAATATATTTGAAACATGATCGATGCTTACTTATCAAGGACTACACTATAGGTCAAGGTGATTATACTCAACAAGTAATATGAAATGTAGCAAATAAAATAGACTGAGAAATAGGATGAGCGGTACTCATTAAACTATTAATCGGGGGGGGGGGGGGGGGGGGGGGGGGGGGGCGTGAAATAGATTAGGTTGTGGGCCAAGTTAGTACGTGAAACAAACTATGGGGAAGTAATGTACGTTAATGGATCAAATTGAAGGTCGACAGGTACTCAACAGCCTTCTTAAAACCTATTGTACTAAGGCAGTATTGAATTTACTTAAATATGTTTTCAGATTAATTTCCATTCCAACTTTCAATTAATGAGAGTCTCGAAAAATAACGAACAACACAAATATGCTAATTTGTAAGCAATAGCCAAGTGACGTTAATCCGAGGCTGCTGAATTTACACTTAGGTAACCTACGTGTTAAGTCAGCGCATCTTGTTTTAAAATACTTGTTCAAGCAACCTTCTTTATTCGACTTGTATAAAGTGTATTTCATTTTAGATTATTACACTTTCCTTCTTAAATGGGATTATTCACGGAATTTGCTTATTTTCAATGTAAATATAAAATGTAGGAATAACGCGAACATTATCATTTTCAATAATAGGACATATGTGTTTTATTAACTTATATTAGTCATCAAAAAATAATTAGCTTGAGACAAGTTAGATCTACTGTGCATAAAGAACACAGTATCAAACATAGATAAGCCATACAGGCACTACAGTAAATGTATACGTCATTTTGCAAAGTCTAAGTAGATTTATTATTTGATATAAAACTGTCCAAGAAAGGCTGTTTTTAAATATAATCTAAACGGTATTTCAAAATACGCAAAAATTAGTGTTATACCATTTATCCGGTGAATAAACGTAAAGTTTACATCCAATTAAACACCAGACACCTCGCAAACAGTATGTCTTTGTCAACAATTCACGTGATTATAATGGAAACACAACTGTCATGTGTCTCTATGAATTTCAAAATCTACAGTACTCGTCAATTTTTGACGTTGTTTAAAGTAAAGCACTCTTATTATAAGAACCAAAACTTTGATGATATATGAAAACCGTTTGTTTACTTCAAAAGTTAACTGCTAATATTGGTTTTCTGCAATATTTTGTTAAGAAAATTTACAGATTTTGGTACTGATTTGGATTTTCGTTGATGTTAAGTAGTGAATTTAAGGGACGGATAATGTTCTAACGATGTATACGATTGGCCGACTGATCACTAGTAACGACTTATAGTGTTCACTATGATTCCCTTGTTCTAAACGCCAATCTAACATCAAAACTTTCATGTAAAGACATTGCTGTTTTGTTAGGTGTTTTATCATCAACCTTATATACAATGATTCACAAATTCTTATGATGCAAGTTTCCAGTATTAATTGACATGTCGGATA
The DNA here is from genome assembly GCF_902652985.1 of Pecten maximus. NCBI lineage: Eukaryota > Metazoa > Mollusca > Bivalvia > Pectinida > Pectinidae > Pecten > Pecten maximus. The sequence continues at coordinate 17,988,694 of NC_047029.1, forward strand.
GATAATAAGTTTAAATGTTAATTAGCATACACAATCATCGACAAGTATTGCAAATGGTGTTAACAGCAAACAACATGGTTTCCAGTAAAACAAATTTGCACAACTCTTTGACAAAGCAAAAGAACATTTACAATGTACTTGTCAGATTTGCAAGCAATCGCCATCAACATGAGTTTATTATACAACACTTCCCTTATAACAACCAGTTATCTATAGTTTGACAAACGGCATGTTCTTTAACCAAACCAAAATGATTCAGTACAAGTATATACGCACCAGAAAATAAAAGCAAATAAAGGGATATTATACGATTATCCATGAAAAGAAATCACTCTAGGTTTGGAACTGCATTATAAGGATGTCAGTAGATTTCCATTCGTTTTTCGTTGTTTTCTTCATTGTCATATTTTCGTCCTTTTTAATATAATAAAATCATTTAAATGTTAAAACCTTTCCCCATAAATATTCATACAATCACCCCTCTTGCAAACCTGGTGCGGCTATTGTTAGTACACATACCAATGGCCAATGTATATTGTGGCTTCTTACAAAGTATGTCTTTGTAGCCTTTCCGGAACTCTGGGAACCGCCAGGCGTAGATGATAGGGTTGCATGCGCTGTTCATATAACCAAAAGCGTAAGCCTGTAGAAACAAAAGAGAACATTTTAAGTGCTATATGAGTTCATCGTCTCAGACTGTTGAGGCTATATAATCATAAACAAAACATAATTTGTGCGATACACAAAATCGGCATCTTTTCATGCAAGGACAATTAAGAGAGGCAAATAATGTTAGATTGTAAACATGAAATTGTTGTTTGAAAAAGAGCCAAATGGACTTGGATGTATGTTGCCCTATATATAATAAACATTTTATGCACTATAAGAATCAATAGGAGCGTTCGGTCGTACTTATAATACATTTGTTTTTATGTAAAATGTGAAACTCAAACCAGGGCAACATTTTGATCATACAGGATTACAATCTAGTATTTGATGTTTTTCTTTTCTTTTCGGTCTCCCTGTAATACCCTGACCTTTTTTATGAACATGACATGGCTAGTTATGTGAAACGTCTTCCTTTCGTAAACATAGTGTTTTATTGTCGATGTACATTAAATACGGATTTCTCCTAGGTTTTTCATTTAAGGTAAAAATTACAGTTTTGTCATTTTTTTTATTGTTTATATAATAGCGAACAGTGGTCGGCAGCTTTTATAATTATCCTCATTTCAGGTATTCTTAATGTAGTGACGAGATATCCGATATCTCTAGAGACAAGTATATGGGACACCATTGAAGAACGATTTGATGGTTAATTCGGCAGGTGAAGCGTTCCTAAGGATATGATCAATGTATCGATATTGAAAATTACCCAATAGTGTGTAGACACTTGTCAATCAATATTAATCTCTAATTGCTAAATATGAATACATACCTAACCTTTGAAAGACCTTCATCGTATGTATATATTTATTATAGGGATAAGGGAAAAACACAAACAAACAAACAAACAAAACGAGCCTTATAGGGAAAATATGATTACACTGTATATTGTTATCGATAAGAAAGTTATCTTTAATGAAGTTAGCCGAAACTCCTTTCTAATGTATATATGATTTCCTAAGGAATTTCTAATCTCTTTATCGTTCATAAACATGAACAATAAATGCAAAAGTTGCATTGTAGATGAAGTGCAATGGACTATATCGTCCTCTCGGATGGAATGCAAGTAGTGTTGTCTTGTTTCTTTTGTAAGAAGGAAATTACAAAAAATGTATCAAATAAATTGTAACTCTTCGATGTTTTCGGCACAGTGCCGGAACAGTCTACAAAAAACATACAAATTGTATTCGTACAATGATCCCATTGTAATGATAGTCATGGGATCCTGCTTTACTGTTTGAAAGAATAAGAACATAAACAGACAAACCAGTTGTCCTGATCAACGCAAGTTTCACACTGAAGCAATAAAACCAACAGTCAAGACGTTTTACAAGTCTTACAAGGATAACACATCCAGTTAAAATATACTTACATCGGCTATGCCTCATGTATAATCGTATTGACTATTCTCAATAAAAAATGTTAAAATTGAAATAGAAATCTACATAAAACCTCAAATGTTTCTAATGTTTTGCTTTATTTGGGATTAACGTAACCTCAAAATGACAGGTCATACGAAAATTAGTACTCGCACAGAAATCAGCGTAAAGGGTTGGTATATGTAAATGACACTGAAACGAGATAGCCAAACGGGTAGCGAATCAGTATACATCTTAATACCTCTAAGCAAAACATACAGAAGAAACCTTCTATTCTTCATAATCCTAATTTTTATGTTAATGACCGTAGCAACAACAACTGATCTGAATACATATCGACAAATCCAGCTACTCTGACCATACGTGGACATTGTACAAAACTTACGTCCAGCAACACACGCAATTTAAATTTGAACTCAAACCACCTAGCAGTATCCAGTCGCCATGTTTGTTGAATGAGCAACGCGCGTTTGAAAAACTCAGTATTACAAAACTTTTAAACAATCATTCCCAAATCATTCTCTTTCAGGAAGATAGCATTTGACTATTTGTTTATTGCGTCAATCAGTATGACATTAAAGCTTGTTGTTTCTGTACCGGAGACTCTCTGATATGATGTTTGGATGGAGATTATAAGACTGTTTCATATGTGTATATGTAGGATAGGGATATTCCACCCGAGGGGTCACAAAATGTGGTGAAACCCGAGGCTTGCCGAGGGATTTACCACATTTTGTGATCCCTCGGATGGTATACAGTACAGTCTACAGTAACGGAGTTATATGATCGCTCAGATGAAATGTCTAATCGTTTAACCGTGTAGCCCTATTGGTTTACTGCTGATATACATATCTAAGAATGTATGTATTTTTACAGTTAAGTCCAACGTTTCAAAACCGACTCCGACGATAAGGAATGTCGGATGTAAACACAAGCAGACGACGTTATGAGAGTTGTCCCCCTTGAACGCAGATTACTCCGCGCGCGTGAAATGCTATGTAAGATAGATTTATCTTACATAGCTATCTTTCATGGGCAAACTCTATCCAATATGGCGAGATATGAGAGAAACTTCTGTCATGGTATTACAATTATCGTTGATGAAGCATACACAGTTCTTCATCTTTCATTCAACAGAACACAGCATCGTGTCAAGTATATTCCCTACTGTTTGATTTAAAATTGGTATGAAAATTGCACCTGAGGTTTAAGCCAACATTGTTTGGATTTCCCTGAGAGGCAAAAGCCGAGTACGGTTTCATTTTCTCTATCATTCCCTCCCTCCTATAAATTACAGAGAGGTAGTTGAATATAACTATCAATTCCAATATACTACACTTGTGGGGAAGTTATACAAAATATATAATCACTAAAGTATACTACAGAGGAGAGGTAGAAAAATATAACTAATGACTACCGTATATTACAGAGGAGAGGTAGTAAAATATAACTAATGACGACCGTATATTACAGAGGTAGAAAAATATAACTGATGACTACCGTATATTACAGAGGAGAGGTAGTAAAATATAACTATTGACTACTGTATATTACAGAGGAGAGGTAGTATAATATAACTAATGACTTCCGTATATTACAGAGGAGAGGTAGTAAAATATAACTAATGACGACCGTATATTACAGAGGAGAGGTAGTAAAATATAACTAATGACTACTGTATATTACAGAGGAGAGGTAGTAAAATATAACTAATGACTACCGTATATTACAGAGGAGAGGTAGAAAAATATAACTAATGATTACCGTGTATTACAGAGGTAGAAAAATATAACTGATGACTACCGTATATTACAGAGGAGAGGTAGTAAAATATAACTATTGACTACTGTATATTACAGAGGAGAGGTAGTAAAATATAACTAATGACTACCGTATATTACAGAGAGGCAGTAAAATATAACTAATGACGACCGTATATTACAGAGGAGAGGTAGTAAAATATAACTGATGACTACCGTATATTACAGAGGAGAGGTAGTAAAATATAACTAATGACTATCGTATATTACAGAGGAGAGGTAGTAAAATATAACTAATGACTACCGTATATTACAGAGAGGTAGTAAAATATAACTAATGACTACCGTATATTACAGAGGAGAGGAAGTAAACTATAACTGATGACTACTGTATATTACAGAGGAGGGGTAGTATAATATAACTAATGACTACTGTATATTACAGAGGAGAGGTAGTATAATATAACTAATGACTACTGTATATTACAGAGGAGAGGTAGTAAAATATAACTAATGACTACCGTATATTACAGAGGAGAGGTAGTAAAATATAACTAATGACTACCGTATATTACAGAGGAGAGGTAGTAAAATATAACTAATGACTACCGTATATTACAGAGGAGAGGTAGTAAAATATAACTGATGACTACCGTGTATTACAGAGGAGAGGTAGTAAAATATAACTGATGACTACCGTATATTACAGAGGAGAGGTGGTAAAATATAACTAATGACTACCGTATATTACAGAGGAGAGGTAGTAAAATATAACTAATGACTACCGTATATTACAGAGGAGAGGTGGTAAAATATAACTAATGACTACCGTATATTACAGAGGAGAGGTGGTAAAATATAACTAATGACTACTGTATATTACAGAGGAGAGGTAGTAAAATATAACTAATGACTACCGTATATTACAGAGGAGAGGTAGTAAACTATAACTGATGACTACCGTATATTACAGAGGAGAGGTAGTAAAATATAAATAATGACTACTGTATATTACAGAGGAGAGGTAGTAAAATATAAATAATGACAAACGTATATTACAGAGGAGAGGTAGTAAAATATAAATAATGACTACCGTATATTACAGAGGAGAGGTAGTAAAATATAACTAATGACTACCGTATATTACAGAGGAGAGGTAGTAAAATATAACTAATGACTACCGTATATTACAGAGAGGTAGTAAAATATAAATAATGACTACCGTATATTACAGAGGAGAGGTAGTAAAATATAACTGATGACTACCGTATATTACAGAGAGGTAGTAAAATATAACTAATGACTAACGTATATTACAGAGGAGAGGTAGTAATATATAACTGATGACTACCGTATATTACAGAGGAGAGGAAGTAAAATATAACTGATGACGACCGTATATTACAGAGAGGCAGTAAAATATAACTAATGACTATCGTATATTACAGAGGAGAGGTAGGAAAATATAACTAATGACGACCGTATATTACAGAGGAGAGGTAGTAAAATATAACTAATGACTACCGTATATTACAGAGAGGTAGTAAAATATAAATAATGACTACCGTATATTACAGAGAGGTAGTAAAATATAACTAATGACTACCGTATATTACAGAGGAGAGGTAGTAAAATATAACTGATGACTACCGTATATTACAGAGGAGAGGTAGTAAAATATAACTAATGACTACCGTATATTACAGAGAGGTAGTAAAATATAACTAATGACTACCGTATATTACAGAGGAGAGGTAGTAAAATATAACTGATGACTACCGTATATTACAGAGAGGTAGTAAAATATAACTAATGACTACCGTATATTACAGAGGAGAGGTAGTATAATATAACTAATGACTACCGTATATTACAGAGGAGAGGTAGTAAAATATAACTAATGACTACCGTATATTACAGAGGAGAGGTAGTAAAATATAACTAATGACTACCGTATATTACAGAGGAGAGGTAGTAAAATATAACTAATGACTACCGTATATTACAGAGAGGTAGTAAAATATAAATAATGACTACTGTATATTACAGAGGAGAGGTAGTAAAATATAACTAATGACTACCGTATATTACAGAGGAGAGGTAGTAAAATATAACTGATGACTACCGTATATTACAGAGGAGAGGTAGTAAAATATAACTATTGACTACCGTATATTACAGAGGAGAGGTAGTAAAATATAACTAATGACTACCGTATATTACAGAGGAGAGGAAGTAAACTATAACTGATGACTACTGTATATTACAGAGGAGAGGTAGTAAAATATAACTAATGACTACCGTATATTACAGAGGAGAGGTAGTAAAATATAACTAATGACTACCGTATATTACAGAGGAGAGGTAGTAAAATATAACTAATGACTACTGTATATTACAGAGGAGAGGTAGTAAAATATAACTGATGACTACCGTATATTACAGGGGAGGGGTAGAAAAATATAACTAATGACTACCGTATATTACAGAGAGGTAGTAAAATATAACTAATGACTACCGTATATTACAGAGGAGAGGTAGTAAAATATAACTAATGACTACCGTATATTACAGAGGAGAGGTAGTAAAATATAACTAATGACTACCGTATATTACAGAGAGGTAGTAAAATATAACTGATGACTACCGTATATTACAGAGGAGAGGTAGTAAAATATAACTAATGACTACCGTATATTACAGAGGAGAGGAAGTAAAATATAACTGATGACTACTGTATATTACAGAGGAGAGGTAGTAAAATATAACTAATGACTACCGTATATTACAGAGGAGAGGTAGTAAAATATAACTAATGACTACCGTATATTACAGAGAGGTAGTAAAATATAACTATTGACTACTGTATATTACAGAGGAGAGGTAGTAAAATATAACTAATGACTACCGTATATTACAGAGAGGTAGTAAAATATAACTAATGACGACTGTATATTACAGAGGAGAGGTAGTAAAATATAACTAATGACGACCGTATATTACAGAGGAGAGGTAGTAAAATATAACTATTGACTACCGTATATTACAGAGGAGAGGTAGTAAAATATAACTAATGACTACCGTATATTACAGAGGAGAGGTAGTAAAATATAACTAATGACTACCGTATATTACAGAGGAGAGGTAGTAAACTATAACTAATGACTACTGTATATTACAGAGGAGAGGTAGTAAAATATAACTAATGACTACCGTATATTACAGAGGAGAGGTAGTAAAATATAACTAATGACTACCGTATATTACAGAGGAGAGGTAGTAAAATATAACTAATGACTACCGTATATTACAGAGGAGAGGTAGTAAAATATAACTAATGACTACCGTATATTACAGAGGAGGGGTAGTAAAATATAACTAATGACTACCGTATATTACAGAGAGGTAGTAAAATATAACTAATGACTACCGTATATTACAGAGGAGAGGTAGTAAAATATAACTTATGACTACCGTATATTACAGAGGAGAGGTAGTAAAATATAACTAATGACTACCGTATATTACAGAGGAGAGGTAGTAAAATATAACTAATGACTACCGTATATTACAGAGGAGAGGTAGTAAAATATAACTAATGACTACCGTATATTACAGAGGAGAGGTAGTAAAATATAACTAATGACTACCGTATATTACAGAGGAGAGGTAGTAAAATATAACTAATGACTACCGTATATTACAGAGGAGAGGTAGTAAAATATAACTAATGACTACCGTATATTACAGAGGAGAGGAAGTAAAATATAACTGATGACTACTGTATATTACAGAGGAGAGGTAGTAAAATATAACTGATGACTACCGTATATTACAGAGGAGAGGTAGTAAAATATAACTGATGTCTACCGTATATTACAGAGGAGAGGTAGTAAAATATAACTAATGACTACCGTATATTACAGAGGAGAGGTAGTAAACTATAACTGATGACTACCGTATATTACAGAGGAGAGGTAGTAAACTATAACTAATGACTACCGTATATTACAGAGGAGAGGTAGTAAAATATAGATAATTACTCGAAGTTGTGGTTGATAATTAATCACAACGAAAATAGGGCAACCTAAATCAAAAGTACAATCAGTGTGGGCCATACAACAGCTACAAAAACTTCCTATATATAATGACCTTACTGGGGAGTAATATTTGTCACTTAATAACACCAGGACATTATTGGTATGTATGCACATGGAATTCAATTATATTGCATACATTTTACTAGCTACGGCAAAGAAAATAAAGAAAGAGAAATAAATAAATAAATAAATAAATAAAAAAAAAGGGTTAACATAGATATGCCCCAATTAAAACATAGTTAGCAATGCATCACAGATATACATGCATATGAAATAAGGTACATTTTAGAACTGGTAAAAAGTTACCTTCACATTTCATCAATTGCAATACAAGAATGCGATAATATAGCTATAAACAAAGTCCGTTGAAGGGTCTATGATATATTTTGTACATTATCTTTTTACATCAAAGTGGTCATGTATGACCTTTGATACTTTAATGTTGATCAATGAACACCAAAACTAGACATCATTTTTATTTTATGGTGTAAAGTGAAATAAATCTGGTTTCATTAGGTTTCTTTTCATAAGCTTTGCGATAAGGACAGACGTACCTCTATAATACCTTTTTACTAAGTGAGGGGATGGTCAGCAAATGTGATCTAGAGTAAAGCGAATCCTGATTGACCGTCCTTTATATGAAAATTAAATAAATAGCATAATGTTTTGCTCATTTCAGCCATTGCCTCGCGCCAAAGTTGTTCTGTGCCACATAAAATTGATATAAGGCAACAAGGGTATTATTTTGATAATTTCAACCCATATAACAAACACGTCTCAGGTCCAATAATTTCTAGTTGTCATAAAGATCACGTGATACACAATTCTAAATCACATTATTTCTATGCGACGAATGTACATGACATGAATTTCGTGTTTGTGAGGATATTCGGGAGTTTACAGGACGTATTATACCACTAAACAACACATTATCCATTAGATAATGGCCGTCATTACGGCGTCTATAAAATCATACACATATACATTGTGACACCAAATTAATGATTGCCTAATTTCAATTTCGTAAAACAATTTCCCTCAAATATTCATTATAGTGGCCCTATTTTTGAATACCAATGTTTATTAAAATGGTATTAAGGACACTGTTCAGACATCAGTCTAGTATCATTTATTTTCATCAACCGCCATGATGACATGCATTATTCACCAGGCTATTTAATTGATAATGACAAAATTCTTTCATTTAAGTTATATTACATTTGTTTCCCCTTCTCTAATATTTCCCTTATTGGGCGTTCTCTCTCCGTTTAAAACGGAGTCATATCCTCCATCAATGCACCATTTGATCTCCTTTGCTCAATGATGCTACCGACCAAATTTCATCATTTACCATTAAGTTGTTCAGGACAAGTAGCAATTTAAATATTTAGATGATTTATCTCAATTTCCCCTATTGGACCTGCCTCTCCTGTCAAATGAAGCTACACACTCTGTTTGAATACAATAATAGATGTATTTTGCAAAACAATGCGGCACACTTAATTTCATCAAAATCCATTAAGTTGTCCAGAATTAGTGGCGATTTAAAGGAAATGTAGACGGAATATGGACGTCAAATGTGTGTCATTTCAAACTTGCAAAATGTAGTAAATATTATAGCACATATATTTTGCGACACAGGGAACAGAATATCTTCTTATACATGTATTTCAAAAGGACAACCAACCCTGTTTTCTGCTGCCGTAGGTGATGGATTATTTTATGATATAAAGCATCAGATAATTCACATCATTCCGTCCTAATAGCTCTGGTATTTCACTCCATTATCCATCTCTTTACTGAGTTTCTAATTATGGTATTGTGCTCCATTAATCCGCTTTAATGTATGTATGAATGTCGGCTTTAACTCGCCATCGACCTCTGTGATATTCATACATTGACAATACTCGCATATGGAATAGTACTCCCTTCTAACATAACTCGACTATCCCAAAACCTCGATGTTATCCATGCATTGACAATACTCGCCTATGGAATAGTACTCCTCTCTAACATAACTTGACTCATCCAAAACCTCGATGTTATCCTTGCATTGACAATACTCGCCTATGGAATAGTACTCCCTTCTAACATAACTCGACTATCCTAAAACCTCGATGTTATCCATAAATTGACAATACTCGCCTATGGAATAGTACTCCTTTCTAATATAACTCGACTACTCCAAAACCTGTAGGCTTTTCTTGACTTGACAATACATGACGTTTACATACACCTTTGTCTAACCCCGACATTCTATGTGTCGACATCACTATACTAATCCCTATCTGAAATGTTACAAAACATCGAGAAAACATTAATTAGGATACTAACATAAATATCCTAGGATTTGGCTATTGATGACTAATGTCGGACCTGCTTTTAGAGACTAGAGATGAAACATGCCAGCGAAAAGGCTATAGATTTTCTCCCTATCTGAAATGTTACAAGACATCGAAAAACATTAATTAGGATACTCGCATACATTTCCTAGGATTTGGCTATTGATAACTAATGTCGGACCTGCTTTTAGAGACTAGAGATGGAAGATGCCAGCGAAAAAAACTACAGATTTTTTCCATGAAATGCTACCGATAACATCGCCTTGCCTGTGATAATTAAGTTTGTTTGCAGGAATGTAAGTGGATTGGATTTCCAGACTGGTGAACACGTGCAGGGTGATGCATGCATGCAAGTCAACTAATAAAATTATCTCTATTAAAAATATGCTTTATGAATCAGCATGATATGCGTCCCCTTTGATGAAATATGGCTTATAACAAGTCGGTTACCTCCACAAGATTCAACAGTATGAGTATTAGTCCTGCCGTGATATAGATATATGTTGTAGTTAATGATTACATGCTGTGCTGTCAAGGAAAGTGGTGATAGCTCTGGTACCTCTATACGCTAGTCATATTAAAACTTATTCTGAGTTGTCTGCTAACATTTCTATGGTCCTAACAGTGCATATTTCTCACTTAAATCAGCATTCCATAATAAAAGCAAGCCAATATATATCTTCCTAACCACTAGGCATACCAACAAGCAACGAAAACGTCAAACTCTCAATTTCTAACATCTTTATCGCCATAACGTCAATAATTGCCAGACGTCAAAATAAATATGTATACGGCAACTGAAAGAAATATGCGCTCTGTCAATTAGAATGCTTAAGAATACGCACATGTTAGGAAGCAACTCCAGTTATATGTGTAATATGCTATATCATTATGTAGATGCAACGAGTGGTGCAAAATGTTATAAATATAGCGTTTCGCAGCATAGTTTGTATCAAGATAATCGCAGCATTCCACTGACGTCACCAGGGAGAAGCACATGATTCCGCTGACTTTATCAAACACGCGATTAAAATAAAGAGGCTCTGGTTTGTATTACAATAGCTTCAACATTCCATTTTGCGCCTTTTCAGATCATGTTATTAATCTCATGGAGTCATTAAGCTCATGATAACATATGCTATTTTAGGAGTCTCGCGCAACGACCATCCTCCGTATCTAACACGTATACATACAGTACATAGATATACATGCGTTTGGACAGATCGTCCTCTCGGAAAGATTTCTTTCATAACCATGCCAATCATTAAGCCACTTAAAGCCTGTATTAATGGCAATCTCAGATACTCATCCACGCGTCCATGACCGTTTGGCTGGACGCTTGACCGCAGGAATCCTTGCGACATCAGTGTATAAAAATAACTCGCCGCATTTATTTTTATCGTGAGATTTGTCATGGAGCCAAGAACGAGGCTACGACAACATACACTTCACATATACTACACATATACTACACATATAATACACATATACTACACATATACTACACATATACTACACATATAATACACATATACTACACATATACTACACATATAATACACATATACTACACATATAATACACATATACTACACATATAATACATATATACTACACATATAATACACATATACTACACATATAATACACATACACTTCACATATAATACACATACTACACATACACTACACATATAATACACATATACTACACATATAATACACATATACTACACATATAATACATATATACTACACATATAATACACATATACTACACATATAATACACATACACTTCACATATACTACACATATAATACACATACTACACATATAATACACATACACTTCACATATACTACACATACACTACACATACACTTCACATATACTACACATATAATACACATACTACACATATAATACACATACACTTCACATATACTACACATATAATACACATACACTTCACATATACTACACATATAATACACATACACTTCACATACACTTCACACATGACCATTGATTACATATCGAGTATGTGTGGAATTGCCTATCATTGCTTTCATTTGAACATATTAGCAAAATGTTCTCGTAATAACTGATCAATATGAATAAATATACAACTAAATACGTATTTTAAAATATAGCAATATCAATACAACAAAACGTCGGTCGATAAATAAGATCGGTAAAATTGACAATGAACGAGCAATACGGAAAAAGTTAACTAGCAATCCAATAGGCGTCTGGCAAAATCGGGATTTGAGCCTATTCCCTTTTCTTCTCTTGCTTAGTTCTAACGAATCAATTCTCCCCCTATGGAAATCACGATATTTTGAGAATCCAATCCCTTTTACGTTTTTTTTGGCAGAATCTGTCTGCGTTTTGACAAGCACATGCTTTGGGAATTTCCCCTATAACTAAAAATTGTATCTATTATACATAGATGTGCATGCGTTATGTTAAAATTCCTGCAAACATTATAAATATCCTAAAATATGGTGATCTAAAAAAAAGACCCGTCCTTGAGATGATATCGCATGGTCACTATTTCTAACACAAAATGAATAGTTGAAATGTTTGACACATAAACTGGAGCCATGTAAAACGTAGATAAGCGCGTGGGATATCAGGGTCTACGTGATATTACGTAGCATGAGAGTGACATACCGATTTTGAAGAGACATCGATTGTATTTACATATGGTCATGAAGATAAGCGTATCGCCATAGCCACGAGTTTGATGTTGTTATGAATTATTTAAGATGCGCAATTCAAACCTTCAGTGAACATAAATATAAACTTAGATGACATGAAAGATCACCCAGAGGAAACAGCATGACCATACTACTGGAACCATTTAATATATTATGTTTTCATAAAATTCGGCATCAGGATAAACCAGATGTTTCGGAAGGGAAGCGTCTTGTGTATCATAGACGTCATTCGCCATGTAAATCCAGGTATAAAATACAGATACCAGCTACCATCGAGCAAGTTTAATTTTATAGCCACAAGGTATATTTCAAAATCTAAACCTCCGCCAACACATCTACGCTCACGGTTTCTCCATGTAAACGTTGTTACTGCTTAACGGCCTATCATAAGGTCATTTAAGGCAGTTTCTACTTGGATAGGGCCAACATTTTCAAAATAGAACACGTACATAGTAGCACACGTGCATTTACACCATTGTGTCACCGAAGATGAATGTCACGCGGTTACGTGCAATAACGCCATTGTGTTACCAAATATAAATGTAACGTTGCAATGTGTAATAACTCCATTGTATCGTTTATTGAGTTGAGAAACTTCATCTTCAAGTTATTTTATTTTGGGGGCATTTTCATGTAATGAATGAAATCATACATTTTTTACAGTGGATTATAATGAATATTAGATGACGGAGGAATAAACATACAGTACAATCTTTCAAGGAAAATAAAAAATAAACAACCCATTATTGTCGTGTTTCTTTCTATCACATAATGAGTTACCTCCTCTATAAATTTCACCATGATGTAGTTTGAAGTTTTCCTGGTATCACAGACCAACATAGCACATGGCTACATTTTATGAACTGTAATCAAGCGTAGGTCTGATATTCGATTAGAAATCATTTTCGCAAGAGGTAGCATTTCACACCCTATTCATCTGAAGCTCGTGAAAATCAGTTCCGGGCTGAACATTGCTGTCCGGCAGTCCGGGCTATAACTAATAACAGGCAATTACCTTATGCTTCAGTATTTTTGACCAATCACAAAAAAAGATTTGTCGATCATTGGACTTTAACCTTGCAAAAGAAACTACTGTTTCATAACAAAGGTTTTGGAGACATATCGGATACGAACTACACAGCATCATGGTAAACAACACATAAAAAAACATCAAAAGCACCAAGAAGACACAGGTAAAGATATTCCAGGATTATTTTGTGTGAAAAGCAATTGAAAATCAAGATGTCGTTTCCCGTTCAGCGAAACTGAGGAATGTGAATTACTACATGAACAGTGAAGCTATTTGAGTACTAACGGTAAATGGAAAGCTTCATGTTTTCAATTAACTGCCAATACATGTCGGCCTCGGGAAATATCACCCTTCTCGGGTTAACAATTCCTTTTTATTAATCGAAACAAAGTCAATAATTATATAATACTACTACAGGGTTTAATCCAAAGCTTTCTTATCTTTTATCTTTATCAGCTTTTTAGCAATCTGATTGGGGCTGGCCATCATGAGAACTGTTGCAATAGTAAAAAGACGGGAGGGAGCCTTCAGCGTATGTTTTCACCTATCCAATACCGTCGATATATATCGAAACACACCTGGCCATACGGACATGCATGTCAACATACAAACACAGGTCTGTCCACTTATATTATAATCCAGCTCCGAGTTTCCGAATATTTCGCGGTCATAGTTTTAATGTGAATCACTTGACTCAAATCTGAAATGAAAGTCTTTCAGTATGACGATTTCCCTGTGTCACACGAGATCTCGCCAGGTCATATGAGCGCGTCGTTACAAAAAAAGTCGAGAAATGATCTTATATTTACTACAGCGATGAGTTTGAAAGGTATTATATAAAACTGCTACATGAGATACATTTACGTAGGTAATATTCATACCACAATGTCGAAGTAGGTCGGCAATATATTAATGTATCGAGCATTTAAGCATGATGGTTAATGTGTGTGGTCAGGGAGGTCTTTACGACGCCATTTTAATGCTAGGACAATCATCAAACTCTTAATTCATCTACTTACCAGAGAGACGAGATCAATTACACTTACCACGGCGTTGAGGTATGCGGGAATGTCACCCTTGTCGTTGATGAAAGCGCCAATGTTTGTATAGCAGAAGTAGGGAAGCCAACACAGCAGGAAACATAGCAGAACGATGAAGAGAGTCTTAGCGACGGCTCGTGCTTCGCTTCGTTGACGACCTTCGGTCGTGATAGTATGCTGTCTCTGAAACTCTCCTGACTGACGAATTGCAAGATATATCTTAATATAAGCAACCATCATGACAATTATTGGTATAATGAGATTGATGAGCTGGTTAGCAGCATGGAGAATATAACTGTTGATTGGGTAGGTAGGCCCACACTGCATTGTCTTTGGTTTGTAGACTGCCTGGTTAAAATGGGTGGTCAGAAAGGCCAACAAGAGACCCCAAGCCCACGCTAGCACAATTAACAAATTCCCTACCCATCTACTTGGAGGGCTGAATACGCGTTTGACACAAATGAATTTATACACCGCCATCCACATGAGGGTGTGTATAGATGTCACAAGGAGTGTCGTGTTGATGACGAGGTTTAAGGTACACATAAATCGAGGAAGGCCCCAACACTCTTTCAGAAGGTTGTAAAAGGCCAGTGGTGCCATCAAAGCTCCGATCATTAGGTCAGCTATGGCTAAACTCAGGAGAAACATATATATCATTTCACGCATAGCACGATTCTTTACGATCACAACTATCACCATCAGATTGCCGAATACTGCCGCAAAAATGGTAACTATCAGCATTATTCCCAAACACACAGTTGTTCTGGTCCCGAAATAATCCGACGTTTCTGTCAGATTGCCACAACTTATATGGCTGTTGTAGAATGCATTGTTCATCATCACATGATTATCAGGATTTTCTTTCAAAGCTGTATTATTCGCCATTTTTATTGCGTTTGAACACAACCGATTAAGAAACAATTAGTCATCAAAAAGGTTGGTTTGGGGAATGAACAAACTACCTGCGTTGTTGGAAAACATACATGTCCGTGTATATGTTAATGGTACTTTGTAAGCGGTGTCTTCCCATTCGGATCATTGCATTCTATACTTGTCTGATGTCTGACTCTGCGTATGTCCTGTGTTTAAATGACTCCCGTCTTCTGCAACACACAAAGAAATGAAAGAACGCAAAGTTAATTTCAGCAGTCTTGTCTATAAAACACGCAATATTATTAGTCATATATATAGTACTGTATTACATTGGAACACTATATACTTATTCAAAAAAGTCTGTTTAAACATTTCAAAAAAGCTTGACGCAATGCTAGAACTTAATCGTCTTCTTCTGTTGTTAACATATGGCAAAAGTATATTACATGGTTTAGTAGAAAGCAAAATAATCAGATCATTCACATATCGGCGTGCAGCATAGGAAAAGTAAGTGTTTGGTCTAAACGACAATGCTAGTGAGTAAGGCGCTAATATTTCTGCTATGTACGCTAACTCTAGACTCTAGATTGCTATTGGGTAAGGTGTATACGCTAATTTTAGACACTTTTAAAAGAAATGGAAAACAACTTACTTGTTTGATAATGCGTTTATCATGTGCAAATATTTCAACAGAAGTTGCTGTGGTATGATAGAAACAGGAGGCGAGGTCAGTCTGTTATGTCTAACACTCACTGGTACACACGGATATCTATCTGACAGTGAATCAGGTATCTATATCTCCTACTTACATAACCTCTTGTAAAAATGCGCTTAGACTGTACAACTTCGCTAATGTGTTGTATAAGACCGTATCATTATGCTTTTAAACTAGAGCGTGGAACATGAAGCATTTACCTCATAATAATGCCTTTCACTTTCAATGTGTAAGCGATATCAGCAAGGTTAATGGAACGTCTAAATCAATGATGGATCAATGTGCTTTCGTTATAATGGCGCCAGGCAATCCCGTGCACTCACCTATATAATCCTTACCACTTCCCTAGCACCTCCCTAGAGGCAGCCCCCCTCGAGTGCTACCTGGTGCACTATAACAATTCCACCTCGGGGGTTGCTACTCCTGCTTAGCGCTCAGCATATTTGAAGTGGGACGACTGGTTGGCCCGTTGTCAGTATAATGTGACCGGGTGGGGTGTGCTGCTGGGTGTCTTCGGCAGTATGCTCCAGTGAGATAGCACTTTAAATCGGCAAAAGTTCCGGCCTATCACAAGGAGACTTAACACGAACATACCACAGCCTCCCATAACACACATACGCACTCGCCACACGCATGCATACCGCACGCACGGGAGGCCGTCCTTAAATGACCTTAGATGTTAATAGGACGTTAAACAAAATAAACCAAACCAAACCAATCCACCTCGGGGGATACCGTTACGGCGGGTCAACGCCTCCCTTATCAGGGAGCGATTGCATCACAATCAGGAAAAGCCATCAAGTATCGACATGTTATGCTCTATATAATCCGTGTGCAAATACTGAGCTATGTACACAAATGTATACATGACGAAGTAAGCAAACTTACATATCGCACGCATGGGAGGCCGTCCTGGTAATAGGGCGTTACACAAATAAAACCAAACCAAACCCTGTAAACGTAAGTATAGACCACCGTAAATCAAACATTGTCACACGGCATACCAAGTACACATTAACACAATACTCCGTTATCAGTTGCCAACTCCTACAAATAATTACACCATACCCTTATATCCTACTGTTTTAATATAGATTCAGTTACTGTGGTCACCTGTATATAACACAGTGTAAACGTTATTCACAACGAATGCTAGCACAATACATAATCGGGAAACACGCCAATATCAATACAAATCTACACATCTTTTTGACTTGTTGAAAGATAGCAAGACTTGATCTATGCACAGCTAATCAATTATGTGTAAACACTTTTTACCTGTAAACATAGTTTTTAAACCAGATCACATACATGTAGCATGTCCAGTACAAAGTGAGTCTAAATGTACACAGAACTGCATTATTCATAGTCAATTTATAGTTTCACAATGATAAATACACACTGCTATCTGTTAACAGTGTATACATTGAATAACATAATGCAAAATATGCTGTATACGTACGTATGTAGCACAATGGAAATGGTGTGTATACGATTCAAGACGAATGCTAACACGGCACATAATCGGTAAACAATATATCAACCTCTTTGTATTAAACCTACAAACATTTTTGACTTGTTAGGGCATTCTAGAATATCCTATTAAGTAGCAAAGACTTGATCTACGTAAACCTGTACACTAGTGTATACTCTTATAAGACAAACAATTACGTGTGTGAATGCGTATCCAGCGTAAGTGTGGTCACCTTTTGTAGCACAATGTAAACGTTGTTTTTACGATTCGAGAACAATGTAATTAGCCGAGCATAATACCGAGAAAAAACACCATATACTATATCTGTTTTAATATAACAAACCTGTTAAGCACTACGACTTCCCCGTTTAAATATCCATGAAAACATAGAGTACCTTCAGATTACAAATGGCGAATTGAAATATTATATGCGCCCCTTATAGCTCACGGACAGTATGTGGGTTAACATTTAATTATACTGTACCGCCGTAACACATAGGTCGATACAGTCGAGCGGTCAAATAGGCTAGATTTCGAGCAAAACATCCCGGGTCGACTCTCGCACCAAACATTGAAATTTTAAGACAAGATTTTTGAACACGTCCGATCACTACAAAATCAAAACAAAAAAATAAAGAAATAAATTGTCAAAAATCAAATAGCAGATCAAATTACGCCATTTCTAACGATAGTTCTAAGGGTATAAATATACGTGTAGCATCGGTTAAATTTCATTCTGAAACTGGCATTTGAAGAAGAATCTACAACAACCAAAGATATTTCTACTTACAGTGAAAAGGTACGTATCAACCAATTGTTGAAATATTGTACTAAATCATGAAGTTGTCTTGTCTGAAGTGTTTGTCACGCATGAATTAGGATGTACTGGATTAGGGCGATGTCACAAGTCCACAACGGAAAGAGGGTGTTATCGAGTGACATGTCCCCGCGATATCCAGGAACATCTTTCCGACCAAAAACTTATTAGGGCCCATGAGGAGATGTTCCGTTTCTGGGGACAGAAGCGTTGATATTCTGCGTACGAACGCTATAGCACTTCGGTCCTAGGACTTGGGGCGGTATCGCATTCGAGATACAGCTAGGCCTACTGCGCTACGTAGGTCATGAGCGCGGTACTATCGGGAGTGTCAGTGTTCTGTCAGATACTGTTTTCGATACTGTCGACATTATACTGGCATTTTTATTAGCACATAAAGCGGCTCTTCTACTTGTGTTTATATACGTTTATAGCAATGTTACACAATTCACAAAATGAAACTGCATTAAAGTCTGAGGCGGTACAAAACTAGATCGCCGACAAGTAAGTGATTCGTCTCTTAGAATAGAAGAATGCGATCAACAATCAGGAAAATGAAGTAATCTAATTTTACTAGTTTCACTGATTCGGAGCGAAGTGGAAATGTGAATATATCGTATTTAACATCCTAAATATAACTTACTTTCGATTGTCATTTTAAGACGTGATCTACACATGTTAGATTTATTGGTATGCCTGCTACGGATTGCTATGTGTAAGGGTTTGGTTTGGTTTATTTTGTTTAACGTCCTATTAACATCTAAGGTCATTTAAGGACGGCCTCCCGTGCGTGTGGTGAGTGCGTATGTGTTTTGGGAGACTGCGGTATGTTCGTGTTAAGTCTCCTTGTGATAGGCCGGAACTTTTGCCGATTTAAAGTGCTACCTCACTGAAGCATACTGCCGAAGACACCCAGCATCACACCCCGCCCGGTCACATTATACTGACAACGGGCAAACCAGTCGTCCCACTCCAAATATGCTGAGCGCTAAGCAGGAGTAGCAGCTACCATTTTTAAAGACTGGTATGTCTCGGCTAGGGGACAGAACCCAAAGCCTTCCTCACAGGGGCGAACGCTCAACTAAAGGCCAAAAGTGAGGCAGTGCCAAGGGAGACGTTAGGAAGAAGAAAGTTAAGAAAGAAGAGAAAAGATAAGATCCCAAATTAAGTCGCCTCTTACGATCATGCAATGGGGGCAGCAGGTACAATTCTTACGCCCTACCTGCAGGGACTATGTGTAAGGGAAGGCATATGCGTGTATGAAGGTTTAAAGTGTTAAAGGGTGGTCTGCCATGTGCACTTTCGTTCAACAAATTAATGGAGTGACAAACATCAAAACCAAAAATTATCACTTTACACAAGAAAAAGATATAGACGATTTCTATATTATAGTGTTGAATATTCAAACCAGCGAGAACAAAACGTTACTATGACTTCACCGTCTATAATTTTGATTGACCATTTAATAGACATTTTAACGAACTTTTCGCCCGTAAGCATCACTAGCAGCTGTATGCTTCATTCTTGCATTGGCTATTTGCCAAATGTGTCTTTTATGTGCGTGTCATTTGTAAACTCCTCAACGAAAAGATGGTGTACCAAAAGGCATCAAGCCCTATCGCATCATTCATGATAATACATTATACTAACATATTTATATCAATAATACATGGAAAGCACACATAGCTAAAAGCAACAGATCCCAAAGGGATCATGGCTCCCACCATTTAATGATAGAACGAAAGACCGATCTCTTATTCTATTTCCCCTTCTTGAACTCTTCCCTCAAAATATTTAATAACTCTTTATAACAAGTTTCAGCAAGAGCAACCAGCAATTGTAGAAATCCAAGATGTCCGTCTGTCAGCCATGTTGTTTTTTGATCGGTCCAAAATGCAATATTCTCAATTCAGAACGAAGGGTAACTTACATATGAGAATTCCGAGAATTGGCGACAACAAACTTCAATTGTCAAAATCGATGATGGCCGCTTGTCGGCCATGTTGTTAACCGCTCGGTCCCAAAATGCAATATGCACCACTAGGGACCAAGAGGAACATACATATAAAATATGAAAAAGATCCCTTTTGTCCTTTTTGAGGAATAGCGACAACAAACTTCAATTGTCAAAATTAAAAAAAAATGATAATTTTCAAAATCTTTCGATAACAATTAGATTGTATTGTCCCGCAGCTGCAGCATATACATGTTTTATGTATCATAGTTATATTGATATGAGGCGAGAACCAAATATCTAGCTAAAGGGGTTCCCGCGTTCAATCATATTATATACTGTACTCATCCCTAATGTCCCGCAAAGAAGTGGTCCATTACAATACAACAGTATGATTTATGGTGGTTCTCGGCTTTTAAATACCAATATATCACTAGATGAGTCGGATAAGTGGTTTCCCTAGATGTGGGCGATCCACCTGAACTTCTTTATGGAACTTGATCTCATTTTCGAACTAAAAATTGAGGTAGGAAAAAAAAAAAAAAAAAAAAAAAAACTGTGTTACATAATAGTTCGTAGCATTAACTACTCTTAATGAGCGTTTTTCGGTCTGGATAGAGAAAGAGTTTATTCTAATGAATAAACCGAGTCTCGATTTGAACATTGGCCTAGAACTTGATCTGTACCGATCTAAATCCACTGATCTAAATCTAAGCCTTAGTTTGAGTATCGACCCATGCCTTAAACGGAGGCTCAGTTTAAGCCTATATACAGATCTAAATATGAGCCTTAGTTTGAGCTTCGACACAGACCTAAAGTTCGAACCCAGCCTTGCCCCGAGTCTCAGTTTGATCCTTTAAGGAAGTCTTCATTACGTAGAGACTTAAACCTAGAAGCGTGCAGCCATTATAAAGATACACAAAGCCATATGTTAACTCTTTTTTCATCAAGTTAACCAACAAAGTAGGGTAACAGATGAATGTTGCTTCCGCTGAATGTAGCAACACGACAGCTACTTAAGAAATAATTAACGATGAATCGTGTATTGTTGCAGGATATACAACGAGGACGAGGATATTTTGCAATTAAATTAATAACGAAGGCCGCAGGCCTGAGTTATTAATTAAAATTGCAAAATATCCGAGTCCGAGTTAACTCGGTTAACTTGATGAAAAAAGAGTTAACATATGGCTTTGTGTATCTTTATAATGGCTGCACGCTTCTAGGTTTAAGTCTCTAAGTAATGAAGACTTTCTTAAAGGATCAAACTGAGACTCGGGGCAAGGCTGGGTTCGAACTTTAGGTCTGTGTCGAAGCTCAAACTAAGGCTCATATTTAGATCTGTATAGAGGCTTAAACTGAGCCTCCGTTTAAGGCATGGGTCGATACTCAAACTAAGGCTTAGATTTAGATCAGTGGATTTAGATCGGTACAGATCAAGTTCTAGGCCAATGTTCAAATCGAGACTCGGTTTATTCCGAGTTGATTATTTCTATTCTACCATGTACTGTTTAGTTCTGAGATCGACCTCTTTCTAATAGAAAAACAGCAAAGAAACTCCGAGAAAACCTTGTAATTTATTTCTTGAGTATTCCATTATTTGCTGATGAAATATGCAGGCAATGCAGTACTACGATCAAGAGCATCTATCATATGGCATTGATTTTAAAAAAAGAAAAAAAGGGGCGAGGGGGGGGGGGTAGGTAGGTAGGATTCGAACTCGCGTAGCGATAAAAATTTATTGAAAGACTAACCCATTAGCCCAATCGGCTATAGTAACCTTTTATGAAACGGGTGAATATTAGATATATAAAATTGTAACAGCCGTACCGTGTATTATTGGCACGAGCGTGGGTTATTGGAAAATAATACACGGTTTTACACCAATCAAAACTGGCGTTGCATAGCAAACATTGTAGAATTACAAGTAACTCACGCTAAGTGTAATACTGATATTTTTTGCTGTCTTGGCACTCGTCTTCTGAATTGTTGAGGAGTGTTGATGGAAAGTTTAGAACTTCGTTAATACTAGATAGATAACCACGATGTTTAATATCTCGCCGAAAGTGAAATATTGCCAAAAGTCAGCAGGAGCCCTTAAAACAGACCCTCATTCTAGTCTACTGGGCTACTGGTGCGGCTACAGTGGATCACGTACAACCAACATCTCTGTTCCGAGTAACGATATGGTATTTTATCAGGTAAAAAGGGTTCGGTTAGTTTTGTTTAATGTCATATGAATAGCTATTTCATTTATGAATGCCTTCCAAACGTGAGAGATGTATGCGTGTTGTGGTTTAGATGGCTGCGGCTTGTTCGTGGTCTCCTAGTGATGGGGCGAAACTGATGCCGGGATTATACTGCCTCGTCACTAAACCATACCACCGTGTACCCCCAGCAGGATACCCCACCCAGCCACAGTCGTCAGGAACACAATCATATTTTTGGGACAAAAAAACAAGGCTTTCATCACAGGGACGAACTAAAGGCCCAAGTGAAGCATTGTCAAGGGAGACATTAGGAACAAGAAAGTTATTTATAAAGAAGAGAAAATATAATATCCCAAATTAAGTCTCCTCATACAAATTATTTAATTTATGATAGCAAGTACATTCTAAACGTGTATTTTCTTTTAAGATGCTCGAATTTCGGTTTTTATCCAATTTTCCAAACGTCTTCATTATCTTGAAACAAGTGTTTTCTTCAGTCGTATTTGGCTAATATACTGTATGGTCCTGTGTGGTCTTCGATATTACACCAATTAGGAGATAATGCTGAAGTTGCAACAACCGCCAATAGGGACCCAAACTTGTTTGCTGGTTAAGCTTTAGACAAAGAATAGTTCATGTAGTCAAACATATTTTGTGTTATGAATATGACTAGGTAACCATCTTTGGACAACAAAAGCAGAGATTTTCGCGATCCTTAATTCGGAGGAAACCATACCAAGAATATTGAACATCAGCACATGCAGCATGTAAATTACAATAATATTGGCATCCAAAAAACACACGTGTTTAAAGTTTCACAGTTTGGAGCAATCTTTCCGATATTCATCAATTTAAAAAAATATATACATATTGTTCAGGTGTCATTTCGAGCTTTCAGAAATTATGAATTATTTTAAAATGAAACACACACCCATACTCTTGACCAAACTTCAACTGTAGCTTTTTAAGAAAGACATCAGCCGGTTGCTGGCACATCGTGTGGACAGGAGAAAAAACGGAGATATAAAAACTGTTATAGGCACCAAGCGTACTGAGTCACTGATAACGAACTTGTGTTTTCAAGCTAGATAATGTTACTCTAAACTCTCTAAGATGAACGTGCAATATGTCAGGAGTGTTTTGAAAAGATCAGCCGACATCTACAGGCGTTTTTTTTTTTAACAAACTTCATTAACAATTTTTTTTACAGATATACTCCTCATTCCATGCTAATTTCATTTTATTTATATAATTATTGCTTACGGCCTATTCAATTTGATTCATTTAGGGCCAAAAAACCAATTAAAAACGTCCAGAGAAATAACGCACATTAAATTGAAACAAAACATCTGTGATATCGACCGGTTGCAAAATATATCTGTAGTGTATGGTTAAGCTGGTGCAGTTCTATTGCATGTAACACAAAATATAAACAGTGCAGAAATTCTATCGAATAAACACGAGTCTGTTTGAAATCGGAGCACGCAATTGGAGAAAATTTTTGGATTAAGGGTTAGATAAACGTACTTTCGTCTGGGGCCTTTTCAGAAAATTAATTCCAGATGCATGAAAATGCTGAAGTCGATCATAAATTTTATTCAGAAACACTTGTGTAATTCATGTTCCCCATCTATTCTGGCTGATCTCGACCATGTTGCACTGTCGCACTACGCCATGCATCATTAGTACGCGACAGTGAGATATTTTAAACAAATCTGTCTCCCTGTTGCATTCACAGGGTACTTGTGTCGCACATTTCACTGTCGCTCTTCTTATGGCGCATTGTCGCTCTTTGCTTCGCGGGGCACAAATGCGTCAGTACGATATGGCCGAAATCAGCCAACATACATACCGGCCCCCGTAAGGTATTAAACTTTAATAATTAATTGAGAAACTTACTTGAGATGTGTAATGGTCCTACAAAACTGGGTGAAGTTTGATCAAAATCCCTTAATGAATGAAGCAGCTAGTGTGCTGACACAGGATTTACTAAAAAATAGTAATGCTGACCTTAACCCAACAACCATGAATCTCGAACCTGTCCAAATGGGTGAAAATTGATCGAATTTCTCAAGGAATTAACATTAAGAGCGCTAAAATGGATTGGTTTCAATATAGTAAACGTGACTTTAGCCTAACAACTATGAAGCTGAAGTTTGTCCCGGAAATCATGTTCGTGTATAACTGTGCAATTTGATCAAATTACTCTGGGAATGTAGCCGTCAGAGCGCTGACAAACTATATATGATACAGCTAATGTACCATGTAAACAGGCAAACGGAACAAGAGTACCGTCATCGGTATATTGTATATCACTGTAAGTCCTTGCAATATACCAATATCTTAATAAATAGTGCAATATTTAAAGGTTTTATTTGGTTTGTTTTATTTAACGTCCTATTTACACCCAGGGTCATTTAAGAATGTGCCTGGTTCTAGAGGTGGAGGAAAGCCGGAGTTCCGGAGAAAAACTACCGACTTACGGTCAGTACCAGGCAACTGCCCCACGTGGGTTTCGAACTCGCGACCCAGAAGTGGAGGGCTAGTGATTAAATGTGTCGGGACACCTTAGCCACTCGGCCACCGCTGAAGTATTTAAAGGTAAAACAGGCATAGTTTGAATTAGGTTCTGCGTTATAGTAATAATTGAAATAATCATTATTATGAAGCATGTTCAACTCCGGGAAATAACAGTTAACTTCCATAATCATTCATGGCCGACAAATTTTGGTGTTTTGCTTGGGCCAGATAACTTTTGTATCATTTGGGAAAGACGCATTTCATTTCATAGAGCATTGAAATCTGACAAATATGGTAACATTATTGGTTATGATTGCTTTCTTTATTATCTTTGGCTTCATAATCTCGACCAATACACCGAGAGTCTTACAAACCATGCATACGATCAACATTAAGTTACACTTTAGATAGCATTACGTGTATTTCTGTATTTAATACATGTTAAGGTAAAACTTTGACAAAGGTTAAAAAACATTTTCTTATCATTAAGATGATTTAGAACAACTCATCTCTTTAACTAGTCTAACCGCATGTCACTGTTCACAAATGCACGTAAAACATCTTTAAAGTGCAAGGAAAACAGCCAAACTACTTCCCCTGTTAAAATTTGAACCTCAAATAGTTTGCGCCCAGACCACAATAAAGCCATTTTCATTGTTTACACGAGACGACATATGATATAATCTAACAGTTCGAATACAAGAACAGTATTGACTCAATAGTTATTATTAGAACCATTCGTCTTATGTTTCGCTCAACAAAACGAGAGCAAAATACGAACAAAATGAAGATGTGAATGGATGTCCATGTTAACGTACACGGAGAATAAGACTTGGTGTTCCGGTAGGTCGTTCTATGCCTAATCGATTACACCTGCCGTGCAAATCTAGGACAACTGCGGTTTAAGGTAAAGGACAAGAGCAAATAATATGCATAAATATCTCAGAAACAATGAACTTTTTACAGAAACAAATGGCAAACATAGAAAAGAACAGTTAATATATTCCAAACATTAAAAAGATCAGCATGATTTTAAAACATTTTAAATCATTGTTTCAATAATAATTGTTTGAAAAGAAAAGAAAAACTTACCAGAATCTTTTACACTAGTTTCAAATATCATCCGAACCTATATAAATCCAAACTTCTCCATTCAATTCCATACAACTGAGATCCAAGTAGGTCAAATATATATGTATATCAAATGCACTGAACGGTTCTGGGAATTGCGGCAATTCGTAAGAAAATCACGTATGTCAAAAAATATTTCCTTGTATGAATTTCTACGTAAACACAGATAACGTGTTTCGCGATACTCGACAGGACCCCACCAAGGAAAGATCCAGCGGAGAAGTCGAGAAATTATCTTGTTTTCATCCCGACAGAGCAGTGGAACAAACAGGATTCACTAGATAAAGTACATTTTTGTACGTGCGTGTATTCGCCGCAGACAAGGGCTCCTCCTCTTACTTAAGTGATTCGCTAAGTTTTCCCAATTATTTCCGTACAATAAACCGGCCCTGTTCCCCTATTACTTTCTTGGGTCTGACTATAAAAAAAGCTGCTACGGTATTTGATTAATGCCGTAATGAAGTACCGTTACTAACATTGCTCGAAGATGATATATGCAGAAAAACAAGAGAGGAACGGAAATATGTTTAACACGAAACAGGGCTGGAGTTAATACTGATATTGAATCAAATGAAAATATGTAGTTAAAGAATACACCACGCTTTCAAACTAATAACAAAAGGCCTTTGGCGAATAAATGATAGACCGAAGGGATCCTAACACAAACATAATGAAATTGTTCGTTGTTTATCTACTAAACTCGTGTAATTTTTCATGTTCTATGTTTGTATGTGATCGTTTGTGATTTACTTTGTCTTGATAATTTGGCGGATTGCCTCGAAATCCGACAATTGACTTGTCTGTACTGTTGTTTCTAGCTATACAAACGTCTGTTTGTTGGGATCCAGCAGCTATTATTGACCATATCGCCACTATTACTTACTTGACCATATGTAACATATAGATATAGATGTAAATATAACATGTAGATTTACAGGGTATGGTTTAAATCTTCACTAGTTAACATGTAGCCGTTCAAAGACAACCAATTTTCTTCCGGTTTTATTTTATTTTATTTCTTTTCTCTCCAAACCAGGATATTTTTTTTTAATTCCTCCATCAGATCACAGCCGTCTGCAACTGATTGGAATTAATATAAAAGCAATATTACACCCCACTCCACTATATCAACAAAGTGTAACACTTGAAAAGTCAGAAGTGGGGATGAGCTTCGATTCACTTTGAATTTCAGTCAAATCCGAATAAAATATCACACGCACACAAGCTTCAGGTACAATGTACCTTGGTTAAGAATCCTTAAATATCAACAAATATCCTTTTGTCGTGTGACAATGATTGAAAGATGAGAACATGGACTAAAAGTGGTCAATCTAGCGGAAGATGAATCGACTGTGATTGAAGATTACGATTCAAATAGTATAATAATTGCAAAATAATAGTCATTTGCAACGCATTTTTATATATTTAGTCAATAAAATAATGCTCTTTCTTAAAAAGCATAACCTACTTAGCTCATCTGACCCTGGCTATTAATAGGACGGTTAACAAAACAAACCAAACAAAACAAGTAATGGTGGCCATATTTATTATCTGATTACTAAACGAACACGTGTATAGGCAAAGTAATCGATGTACGGAAGGCGGGGTGTCGCTCAGTAATATTTCAGAGGAGTAGATTTATGAACGCTGGAACCGATAACATACCTCAAACAACAGGTGGAACCACGTCCGAAACGTAAGGAATTCAGATGACCTAAAAACATACTTGTTATGTCCTGCTAGTATAGATGAAACTATTTGTATGAAATTTGTCTCTTAATAATTGTATCTTTCGGGCAGTGCCAATGATACACCAACACATTTTTCAAGACAGTACAATGTACAACTCATCGGCTGTAAAACGAATTCATATAATTAGAGATATATATTCCAAATTTAGCCAAGCAAAGTATCTTACTTAATATCATTAAAATGGACATGTAATGATGCCAGGGTGTTGTTACGTGTAAGCGTAAGTAAACACTTAATTGCATTTTATATCATTATTTATAAACACAATTATTGCAAATAACCAAATACCACATGCGTTCCTGTACATGCTAATTACGAAGGGTTTACAGAATCACCATGTAATTATACATATGGCAAGACAACATAGAAGGTATATATACACATATATTACTAATCACTTAATTCGTAATAATGAGATTTAGTTAAAAAAGAGATAATTTGTAACGAGACATATGCAATTTATTTTGTTTTTATGTAGTACTAATCGACTCTCGTAAAATAAAGCGGACACATAAAACAGATAGCAATAGAATATCGAAAAGCTACTATGGTAGTATCATAAGAACAAAAGAAGGCAGAAAATAATAAAATATGAAAATAACTCAGTGGTATGATATGAAAACCTAAATACGAGCAAAGATGTTCCAGAAGTATAGTTGTCCAAAAAACATAACGTCCTCCAAGACAAGGCTTGTGCCTGTAGGTAAAATGTGTTCCATGTTGTTTCTACCTGTACAAAGATTAAAGACCATTCATTTCAAAACTGTATTTAAAGCTCCAAATTATTGGAAATATAAATACATTTTACTTTTGTATCCGAGTCAATTTTTTCTGGGTCTCTTTGTAAACGTGCACAAAAACACTTAAGATAAGGATTAATTTTATTCCCATTCATTGTTTTATCTTTTTCGTTTAGATAATTTACCACAAAGTCATCCATCAGTCCTGTTTACTATAATATCGCATTCGTATCAAAATAGCATGAGTTGCAAAGTTTCCGTAAACGTTACTCTCGATCCGACAAGACGTTATTTTTTGTTTGTGCTTCCTTCCGTAGTCCAAACTCACCAACTGCATTGTTTTTATTGCATTTGACAAATGCTTCCTGACAGAATCAACGAAACTGAGTTGTTTCTCCAACCAAATTAATGTAACTAATAGAGCTATAGCTGCCAACCACATATCCACATTACAGAGAACATACGAAGGGAATTCATGTTTAAATTTGTTGAGACGTAGTTGACAAGCATCGACATCTGAAAGTGTTTTGAATGTTATTTCTGTCTTAGAATGGTTCGTTTTCAAGTGTAGTTATATGAGGGATTGTTATTTTCTAGACAGAAAAAAACTATTATATTTATGCTTGAATCGCTTCAAATGTTGGCAAATATCCAGCGTTAAGTTGGTAATGATCATCTTAGTGTTTAAGCAATAAAGAAGATGATAGCGTAAAAAATGAACGAGGTCGGTATAAGTAAATATATAAAGAAAAAAGAAAGTCGATTGAATGATGATTACGAAAATTAAAGATAGAATGTATACCCTTATGATGATATAATGTAAGAATCAATAGCGTAGTTTTTAAAATATAATTAAAGAGATAAAGAGTCGTATATTACTTTCCATGTACATTTGCAATGGTTTGTGTGTTAATTACAGATCCTGATTAGATGCCGATTGGTTAACATCCGATTTTTTTTATTTACCACCGAACTATACTCTGCAACAGTGATAAAACATGATATTGCACGCTTGCGCGGGTGTTCTGTGACGTCGCATAATTTCAGCCCATCAGATTTGTCAGACACATTCCGTCAAGATGTGTGGGTTTGCAATGCTATATTTTATCAAAAGTGCGGTATCTTTGGGTGTTGTGGTGATTGTTTATTATGCCCGCTGCTGGCAACGAACATTTCCTATGGTTAGCGCGTTATCGCTCCGTTCGTTCGTTGCCAACTGCGGGCATACTAACGTATACGCAGTCAAAATAAGATACAATCGTTATATTTACATCAAACAAATCGTTTAATGTCTCCCTTGACAATGCCTCATTTTTGGCCTTTAGTTGAGCGTTCGCCGCTGTGAGAAAGGTTTTGGGTTCTGTCCCCCTAGCCGAGACATACCAGAGTCTTTAGAAATGGTAGTTGCTACTCCTGCTTAGCGCTCAGCATATTTGGAGTGGGTTTGGTTTGGTTTGGTTTGGTTTATTTTGTTTAACGTCCTATTAACATCCAAGGTCATTTAAGGACGGCCTCCCATGCGTGCGACATGTATGCGTGTGGTGAGTGCGTATGTGTGTTTTGGGAGGCTGTGGTATGTTCGTGTTAAGTCTCCTTGTGATAGCACTTTAAATCGGCAAAAGTTCCGGCCTATGTTAATAGGACGTTAAACAAAATAAACCAAACCAAACCAATATACCACGAAGAAACACGAGAAAACGCTAATATTGCGTTGATCAGTCCTTTCAAAATGGTGCCGTTGCGTTGACGTTCCGGTAACGTCACAAATAGACGACGTCATAATAATGTTACTAATTCCCACGCTTATTGACCCGCTAGGCTTTTTTTGTTTACTTTTCCGCAGACAGAGGTTACTAAGCTGAAGAATGGATAGATGTTAATATTTAACCATTAAACGCTTGGTAGATTGTATTTATTGGCAAGATCAATTCAATCTGGGTGACAGATAAATATTCATGACGCCCTAACGGGCGTCATTCTATTTATCTGTCACCCAGATTGCATTGATATTGACAATAAATACAATCTAACAAGCGTTTAATTATTATATTTACATTAAGACACGTTGAACTTCACTTTCTCTTTGCTAAATCTTGGGTTTAAGTTAAGCTTTCCCACTGTTTGTTCAATTGAAAGAACGGCACATGTGAAATCGATATCATTGCAGTGCTTGGCGGCTTGCATTCAAATTCATGTGTAATACAAAGCCTCGGCGTGACTATAATCAACAAAGCACCAAAATGACGTCATACTTACGCGATTGTTCTAAGTCGAAATCCTTGCTAGGTTTTATTCACCCGCAACGCATTGACAAACATTTTATTTGACGCTGACGGAAGTGACGTCATGTATAATATATATCGATTGTTCATAGTTTGCCCTCGTTGATTTCTCCAGCTAACACAAAGTTGATAGTAAAGGCCACGGTATTTATTTAGCCAAGAGGGCGTCATTTACTTCCCGCACAGGAGAGGGCGTCAATTATTGCCAACACATCCAGAAAAGGGCGACAATAATTGCCCAAATACATTACAATGCAAACTGACTAACGTCCTATTAACAGATAAGGTCATTTAAGGACGGCCTCCCGTGCGTGCGACATGCATACGTGTGACGAGTGCGTATGTGTAGTTTGGGAGGCTGCGGTACGTTCGTGTTAAGTCTCCTTGTGATAGGCCGGAACTTTTGCCGATTTATAGTGCTACCTCACTGAAGCATACTGCCGAAGACACCCAGCAGGATACCCCACCCGGTCACATTATACTGACAATCGGATGAAGAAGTCGTCTCACTCCTTACATGCTGAGCTGGAGTAGCAACTACCATTTTTAAAGACTCTGGTATGTCTCGGCTTGGGGACAGAGCCCAAAGCCTTCCTCACAGGGCATTGTCAAGGGAGACATTAGGACCACGGAGGATCAATCGAAACAGTATACCTAGATTTCATGAAAGCATTTGATACGGTACCACATCTGCGGCTTATTCGCAAATTAAAATCATATGGATTATCACAGGAAATGATCCATTGTGTGCGAACTGTTATAACTGGCCGGACAATGAGTATCGATAAACGGAGAAATGTCCAAGTGGATGGAGGTTACAAGTGGGATTCCCCAAGGAAATGTTTTAGGACCGACACTCATTGTAATTTATATCAATGACCTCCCTGAAAATATTGATGCAACCACGTATTTATTCGCAGATGATACTAAAATATGTTATTATATGGAAAATAACAATCTTCAGAATGATGTAGATCAACTCCAAAAATGGTTAGACGAATGGCTTTTAAAATTCCATCCAGACAAGTGTAAAGTTGTTTTGCAGCTAGGAAAGAAATCCAACAAAGGTCTCTACATTTATACCAAGAAACGCCAAAAGGAAGAGTTGCTACCTCTCTTTAGGAAGTAACAAGGGAAAAGGACCTTGGAATTAGAAATGATAGCAATCTTACCTTCAGCGAACGGATTCATGATATTGTTATCAAGGCAAATAGAATCAAGAGGACCATCCGAAGAACCTACGCATACTTGGATACTACGACTTTCTGTCTTCTATTTAAAGCGCTTGTAGGGCCTCATTTAGAATATGGGGCTTGTATTTAGAACCCATATTTGCAGATAAGTATAAATGAAATAGAAAACGTCCTAAGAAAAACAACGAAACAAATACCAGGAATGTCGGATCTAAAATACGAAAATAGACTGACAGTTCTCAAATTACCTACACTGAAACACAGAAGGCTAAGGGGAGATATGATCCAAGTATATCAATTAACACACGAAGAGCATGATCAAGTTATCACAGAGGGATTTGTAACGCAAAACACCAATAAAAGAACAAGAGGGCATACAATGACCTTAATAAAACGGAGAAGCAAACTGAACCTGAGGAAATATTCGTTTAGCGAGCGGATTGTTAATCCCTGGAAGTCTCTTCCCGATGCCGTGGTTACCGCACCAACAGTCAAAACATTTGAATCCCGATTAGATAAACACTGGGAATAGTCATTCTCGCAGACATATATGTAGATGTATATCTGTCAGTATGTTTAAGTCTATGGTTAGAACCAAAGAAAGCTCGGGTTATTCAGTGTCGTAACAACTTGCATGCTTGGTTTGGTTTGGTTTATTTTGTTTAACGTCCTATTAACAGCTAAGGTCATTTAAGGACGGAACTTGCATGTAACCCACACGACTGATTAGACAATGTAAACGATCGCGCACATACATAAAGTATATATAACCGTTATCCTTGTGACCGATATCACTTACGGAACTTGCAACGAAATGTCGACTCCGTTGTCTCCACAGGCGGAATATCTAATTACTTAATTGTGGAAGCATCCATATATCTTATTTTATGACTGTGTTTTTTTTCCCTTTTACCAATCGGTTGATTGTAAACATTGCACTTTGCTCAATTATTATATCGACCCCGAATAAGCGGTACAGGTTGATACAGCTCGGGATCGTACCCAAATATAGTAACACGGGTCTTTCCCACATGTAACATGACGTCGAAATGAGAAAATTAATCCACCATCGGGCTTTTAGATTGGTGATGACATCAGTTGACAACGTGGTAGACAATGGAACGTTCCACAAGCGAACAAAGATTTTTGTTAGTAATGAGGGATTCCAAACACTAGACATGCGACGGGCATCTCAGCAAAATCATCCCGGTACTCTCAACGGGAAAATTGATTATCATTTGACCTTAAACTGCAAATGATGGATGTGTATTATACTGCCAAAATATTGCATATAAGGTGGCATTCCAATTACTAAATGTCCATATTGGATACTACATAATACAGATACTACAGGCGTCAATTGCATTCCAATGTCAAAATAGAATTGATGTGTATGCTTATCCAAGCCAGAGACAGAATTAGACCAACATAAGATGTGTTATACAGTTTACAAGTGGTACTAGGGCTAAGGAGAACTGTCAGGTTAAATAAATGACCTACAAGAGGCTACCAACAGCGTTATTAATCATGCCTAAGAAATAGCTTTTTTTTTTTTTTAACAATGTTAGATTGAATTCCGATAGATTTAAAAAAAATGATAGTCAAGAATTCGATTTCCCAAGATAAATAGTAAAGTAAATAGTGAAGTTTACCTCCTCCCAAGGGGCAAACGTGACACCCAAGGGTAATGAAATTCACAATTTTGGTAAAACATCTTAAGACGCTTCTATCTATAAAGGATACAATTTTCATTCTACCTTATTTAGGTCTTGAGAAGAAGCTTCTTGAAATATTAGTTAATTTGACCCTTTTAGAAATTAGAGTAAAATTTACTCCCTCCCCAGGGGTAAAACCAAACCCCAGGGTCATGAAATTCACAACTTTTGTAAAGGGTCTTAATACCTTTCTATCTGTGAAGAATATTTGATTCTACCATATCTGGGAGTTGAGAAGAAGATTTTTGAAATTTTAGCCCCGCCCCCCAGGCCCCTAGGGGGGTTGGGACCATATAATTCACAAATTTGGTTGCCTTTTGCATTGAAGCTTCCTACCAAATTTTATTGCATTTGATCCAGCTGTTTTGGAGAAAAAGCGAAAATGAAAATTGTCTACGGACGGACGATGTACGACGGACAACACATGACGACGGACAAAATGCGGTTAGAAATGGTCCTTTGAGACTTCGTCTCAGGTGACCTGACAATGTATATTTACATGTTACATTATGCATATATACTATCATATCCAAGCGTTTAATTTAGCAATGCTAATATACGAAAAAAGGTAATATGAAATAAAAAGTATTCCCACTTACCTACCCTACTTTTGGGGGGTACGTAAGTGAAACAAAACTATTTTCCCTTAGTAAGCAGTTATAGTAAAGCTGTCGTAATATGTTGAGAATTTATTAAGGAAAGATAAATCGTGGTGTTAGGTGTGTCCAAGAGCGGTCAAATGTTGATCTGTATGGTAGGTCGAAGAATGTAGATATCAGAGTTTGTAGGTAACTAATCACTTCGTAAGTAGACAGACAATTTATATCAATGTTCAAATCCCACAATGTGGCTGATACAAAGAATAATGTTATAATGGTGTAACATAAGGAAATTTCACACAAAAACGTCCTCAAGGTGCTATAGTAAAGTGGATCAGTAAATCCGTCTAATAGTCCTTTAGTACATTGACTTTTACGACCTATTGGGAACAGGACATTAACTGACAAAGCGGTGTAAATTTGTATTATCATTTTCTATAATAAATAGTATTTAGCCATATTTTAATTAGAGTTCTACTACCTACGTATGATGTCTCAAATGACTCCAATCGCCGATGGATCGCAACGCAAAACATTGTACCTGATAGGGACTGCACAGCTTGTTAGAAAGGGGGTCAAAGTTCACGCAGCTCAAATAATGACAATCGCTGACAGATGTGATAAGTGAATGAGTAACACAGGCTACTCGGAGAAACCTTAAAAAGAATTACTTTCATTTATGCCTCGTATTGCATGAAACCATTATTTCTATAACTCTAACGCCTTTGATCGATTTAAGGATCATGTAAATAGTAAATCAAGTAATAAATTACCAGAATGAAATAACTCTTCTGTTGCAATTAAACAGAAGTAACTTGACAAATTGTTAAGGTTCATGACCAGACTTCCAGTAAATATTACTTGCTATTGAAAGTGTTTGTACAAACACCAGGGTGTTTGCGAGATTAGCTATGGTTTTATCTGTGTTTCTTTTGAAAATGGAAGACTCTTGTATTCACAAAGGCCTACCAATTCTTCCTAATAAACCAAACTGGTTGGTTCGTTACAGTGAAAATAAGAAGAAAAACATCAACATCAAAACAGGGAACAGGTACGAAATTATACTATGAGTAACCATATGACATTTACAAAGCTTCTCCTATACTTGAATTCTAAAAATACATTTTGGATTTTAACTTTCAGTGTTGCAAACTCACCTACCCGGTGTAACAACAGACCACTTCAGAGGGGGTAGGTACATGTGTCAATGATTTATTTTTGGTATTTATAAACAATACTCAGGTAAATTATTAATAGCAGTACCTTTCAGACAAATGGATAAATAACTCGTTTTATTTTTATAATGATGCTAGTTCCAGAAATAACTCTGGATTTTTTTAAAAGGAAATACATTTTACCATTGGATTTGCTAATATTGGGCAATGTATAGGTGAAATACACAGATAGTATGTCAGTGCAAGGTAACCTGGGGTCCATTACCGGTACGGTATACATTTTCAATGGAATCTTACAAAACAACGGTTTTCAGTTTCGTTAAATACCCAATGCAGTACCTCACGAACAAAACCTGCTTGGAAGCCAAAATAGTGCCTGCGATCAAGCTTGACGGTGTTACAATAGGATTCACTGAAAGATACGGCCAGGTGTGATTATCGTAGTCGCTTCGTAAGCACTGGGTTTACAGGTAAAGTAAATATGTACGGAGATTGTATTTCAGAAGTGTGATCATGAACCTTAATATACATACCATGGCTATTTATTTGTTAATCTTCCTGTAAGTTCAAATTATAAACAGTTTGGTCGCGAATTATAAGATATCGCTAAAATTAGTCACATTTTACAGTAAGAGTTAGCTCCCTTGTATGGTTGTTGTCATGAACCGATCACCTGTTTACACATGCCGTATAAAGGTGTGCTTAATTGATCGTGACTCGAGCCTATGGACCTCAGTACTAACAAATGTGCAAAGGATTTTTTGAAGAAAAAAAAACAAAAAAAACAAACTGAGATGTGGTATGCGGACGAGATCGGCAAACAGCAAGCAGGTGGCGCTGCGATCATTGACAAAACTTTCGCTAACCAAAATGAAACCACTAGGTGCAAAGTCGGGTTGGTAAAATTATACGATCATCTGAAAACAAGGCTTGATATTATAACAAACGGTTTCAAAGATGCAGGCATCTGTAAAGTTCTGGATATGAAGGTAGATCTCCATGTTACTGTGTGAATTATCTGTAGTATCTAACGTTAGGTCAAGCAGATTGACGAACATAACAGTACACGCGGTACGTATGCTTCCATTTCCGATGTTAGAACTTTTGATTTTCAATAAATGTTCTTGTACTGTACTTCTTCGTTTTTGTTGTACAGTATATGAAACATATGTACGCTAAAATTTGAATTACAGGTTGTGAAAACGCTAAAATTGAAATACGCTAAAAATAAAACGTGTCTTTTTGTACAGAAAACGCGAAATTTGGCATACGCTAAAAAACCCCGATATACGGTATATAAAATAATAACTGCATATAGGAAAGCTTTTAAATCTTCAAAAACAAAAAATGAGTGACGTGACTTTGATTCAATGTCACAGGGTTCAAATATGTTAAAATCTTTAAACGTCTTCATCATAACCAAGAGGTCCAGCGACCTGGTATTGGGCATTTTCATGCTAAGGTGAAGGGCTATCACTATTGTTCAAATGAATGACCTTGGCCTTCCTTCAACGTCACAGGGGTCAAATATGCTAACAATTTTAAATGGCTTCTCAATAACCAAGAGGCCTAGTGACGAGTTATTTGGCATAAACCATGCTCGGTTGAAGGACTATCACTATTGTTCAAATGAATGACCTTGACCTTCATTCAAGGTCACAGGGGTCAAATATGCTAAAATGTTTAATGGCTTCTTCTCAATAACCAAGAGGTCGAGCGACATCATATTGCGCCTGTAGCATGCTGGGATGAAGGGCTATCACTATTGTTCACATGAATGACCTTGGCGTTCATTCTACATCACAGGGGTCAAATATGCTTAAATATTTTAATGGCTTCTCCTCATTAACCAAAACGCCTAATGACGAGTTATTGGGCATAACCCATACTCGGTTGAAGGACTATCACTATTGTTCAAATGAATGACCTTGACATTCATTCAA
The DNA here is from genome assembly GCF_902652985.1 of Pecten maximus. Taxonomy (NCBI): domain Eukaryota; kingdom Metazoa; phylum Mollusca; class Bivalvia; order Pectinida; family Pectinidae; genus Pecten; species Pecten maximus. The sequence continues at coordinate 18,026,832 of NC_047029.1, forward strand.
GGTCACAGGGTTCAAATATGTTAAAATCTTTAAACGACTTCTCAATAACAAAGAGGCTCAGAGACCTGATATTTAGGTTGTAGCATGCTAGGGTAAGAAGGTATCAAGATTGTTCAAATGAATGACATTGACTTTCATTCAAGGTCACAGGGGTCAAATATGCTAAAATCTTTCACACATTCATGGATTCCATGCCTCTGTTTTTTGTACTCCTCACTCTACATCATTATCAGTCATCTCCAGTGATATTAGGTGAAAAGGTAGCCTTCTGACATTAATGGTCCAGTGCAAGGGGTCTTCCCACTTATCCATCATATCCTAGTTTAGCATTGGGGGTAGGCACAATAGGCACTACTTATAGGTAAGGCAATAGTATGTTTGGAAGAAACAGACTTTGAGGTTACCTGTGTTACCTTTATTTATTTTGCTGCACAATTGTGTTAAATATATATTTTTTAAATTCACTTTTTTTATATATAAATTTCTTTAACATGTTATCTTTTCTAGTCTTAACTTTCAAACTTCATTGCTTAATTTATATTGAAATGCCACATTATCAATAATTTAATGTCAACTAATTCATTGTGATATACTTATATATATTGTATGCAATATATAACGTACATTTAGTGACACAACCTCAGGCTTTAAAGACATTGATGATAATACAATAAACAACAAAATACTTTTAAATGAAAATTTAATAGTTCAAGCAAAAAGTACTTGATGCATGATCATTATCATTTGAGCTTATTGAACAATAAAACACTACTCACAGTATCACCTTAGAAATCACAGATAAAGTTCAAAGTTTCATCGAAGCCTCTATATCAACATACAGTAAAGTGTATTGTAGGCCTACACTTTTAATCATAAAATATTTTCTATCTTTTCATTTTAGAATTGTTATACATGTATGGAATTCATATGTGTAATATTATCAATATAAATAATAAATTACTGCTAAATATACTATATTATTACTATGCAAGTACACATGAATATACATCGTTTTATTTTTTAAGTATTCTTAAACAATCTTATTGTTGGCTAAGTCACAATTGAGTTTCATGTATACTGATACAGACTATACCAAAAGTATGCACAGGTAAACTCAGGTAATGTTTATATAGCAAATGACCCGGTGTTAAACACCTGCCAGTTCACATGGATAATTTAATAACTTCCGTGTGAATTACATGTCATATACTATTGTTGGATAGAGAAAAAAAATGTTACCAATCATCCGATTTTTTTATGTCGATTTATAATTTATTTAAGATGCCTGAAATCGCTTAGTCGTAACATAACACGTTGCACGTACACACACGGACGAGAGCAGACGACAGGCCGAAGGGGATATGTAAATATGTTAGTACACAGTGACACGTGTAAGCGCACCTTAATTCGTCGAAAACTGATATAGGATTCCGAGAAACTATAGAGCTATATATGGATACAGGAGTAGCCTAGCTGAAATCTGATAGAATAAGACATATTCAAAGACCAAAAGTATTATACAAATCAATTTATAATCTTAATATCAGAAGTTCGGGGCGATGGAGGTGGCAGTATAATACAATGTGGTTCCACATATCGGGTCAAATACATGGGTAGGGGACCTACCATAGTCAAACCCCTTCACACGATTCAGTTAAATGAAGTTTATTCATTGTATATATGTTGCGAAACAAATTTAATCACTCATGTAGACCCGCCAGGAAACTGGAGTAACCGGAAAATCCACGTGGTCGGACAGGTGATGCTATATGGTACCTGTTCACGTCTGATCGTGGAATCGAACCTCGGCTCTCCTGGTGAAAGTGTGTTACCACTGTGTTTTTGCTGAATAACTTCCTGCCAATTATATGCTCTGATTTGCATGACTATAAAATTTGAAAGATGAATAATACTCACCGATAAAAACAACGTGCACCAGATTAATGAATTTATAATCCTCATCAGCGTTTTATGTTTTTCTCTAATCCACTTGTAACGTGCGTTGGTGCCAATACCGACGAAGTACCGCACACATAGTCATTTAACACAGTTATTCACGGAGCACGTTGTATATATGTCGATAGTAGCACAACGTTGTTAAGAGGAAAACCAACATAACTAATTTTAGACACGTCAGTCATCGTTTTAGGAATCCTGACATTGACAATAGTATGATGTAAGTTCACGTATACGTTACCAAGCATTGATAGCATTAGTACTCCGCCGGGCAGGATATACATGAGGTGGGGGGCGTCGATTTTAGGTATTTGGCTTTGTATAGGTTTGGTATTTGTTGGCACGATTGCTTATAATAAAAAGAAGTGAATTTGTTGAAATTTTGTTTAGTGGTACATGTCATGGTGAGGCAGACACTGACATACTTTGTGGATTTTAGATCGTCCCGTTTTTGAGATATTAACACATTTATTCACTGTCCCTACATTATTATGAGACTTACTAGGAGATGAGTCATCCTCGCTACAAACTTCTACAGCGAGTGTTATATATAATTGTAGTGGCTGATACTGAAAACTGTAACGGTTTTCAGTTCCCTGGGGCTATTTATAGCCCCGAGAACTATAGCCATCGGTCGAAAAATGTGATGCAGCTGCACCTTGTAAACAGATTCGAAGCCTAACTGTGCATTCATGGCTGTAGGTTGTGATGCCAGACAATAGGTATTGTGCTTTTAACTGAAGAAAATTTAAGTTTTAACGTCTATTTTAAGTAACAATGGTGAAGCACATGTACACCGCAGCCAAAACCATTTAGGTTATACCTCCCACTAGGCGACACCGTTGGGTTAAACGTTGTACACATGTATACACGGCCTTACTATTTCTCCCTTATCAACCACAATAAGGAGCGTACGCAGTGTGACAGCTCAAATAGGGGTAGTTTTTACTGTTGTTCCTCGCTATCTGATAGGGTCTGTGACTAAAATTTCTTTTCTATAAAAGCAGTAAATATGAACGCATTTTGAATAACATGTATTTTAATTCCCTCAAATGTAAACATCAGATAAACAACGTAGAACTGTTGACAAAATTAACACCATTGGACGACGAAAGCTATAGAAATGAAAATATTCATAAACGGTACGAGGTTATAGAACTCGTTTGTCATCGGAAAGTTCAACGTGAGAATATAGCGTGCACATAATTCACCAGAAAATAATTTTAGAATATAATACTATAATACTGTGATACATCATAATAAACTTTTTAGCGATTGTTCAAAACAGATCATTCGTTTGTGATCAATTATTGACATTCTTCAGTTGTCGACTTTTGATTGATAAGATTTAATCAGGTATTCGATTGATTGTTGTTTACGGTTGCCAACTGTCCGGTAAATTTGGAATTTTAGCTGAAAAAGTCGTAAGAGCTGCACTGTAAATGATCGTTTACAGTTGAGATGTTGGGTCTGACAAACAAATTATAATTACCACATGCAAAAAAATTGACAACAATAAATAGAATAATATCATGCCCAGAGAACTACGTGGCCCTTGGCCTCTTGTTTTTCATGTAGTTTGTTTACATCCCTTTTGTACCATAGTACGGTACAAAAAGATATGAAAACAGAGTTGAAATGAGTCAGTCGCTTACGAATATTTCGGTTCCAAAAAAGGCCGCCAAAAACAGTCATGTTACAGAAACGTCTGAAACGGTCAGACATAAAGGTTACTGGGTTTGACAAATGACACCCTGATAAAGTTGTCATCACATAGCCTGCCAATTATTATTCCGGAATGCCTTTGAATTCTGGATGATCCTTTGCGTCATGTATATTGATAGCGAGCCTTGCAAAAATATTGAAAAAAATATATCAGTTGTATATTTTAACTTTAAAATGACTTTATTTTGAATAGATAACGTTTTGAAGTAATTTTCCAATGACGAATTATCCGCACACAACTTATAAAGTAAAAAAAAAAATCAGAAAACTTGTTAACGCCGATCGGGTCCGTTTTAAAGAAATGGGACAATCAATTCTATTCATTGAGGAATATACATGCAACATTAAATAAAACCATAAGATCAATGCAATAATCTTGCCTACCCTCATCCAGTTTATCTCGAAAATGGGAATGACGAGGTTATGCAAGATTCGTTAAATAGTTTCTGGTCCCAGGGTGCACCCCCAATACTTCCATAATAGTTCCGGTCCTAGGGTGCATCTCAATACTTCCATAATAGCTTTGACTCTGTTTGTGCCATCAGAAGTGATTGATAAACTATGCGGCTTATTGTGAGGATGTAATCAAACCTTTGCCATTCTCGGTCAGCTCTGGTCATGGTGTTGGATATCGACATTCCGATGTATAAACATATCTGGTCCATTCTTGTAATACAGTGTATATATGTGTAGTTGTATTGATAACAAGAGATCCCAGAGGGATCTTGGCGCCCACCATTGAATGATCTGCATAGGTTCCATGTCAGATTGATCTTTTCTCTACTTTTCCCTTCTTCTAAGTCTTACTAATTTGTGTAAATTCAGAAACAGCCCTCTATAGCTAGTACTTTTCAAACAAGGGGAAGCTATATATAAAATTTAAGATTTAGCGATAATGGCTGTCTGTCGACCATGTTGTTTTTGGATTGGTCCCAATATGCAAAACTAGGCACTGAGGGGAACCTACATATGAAATTTGAGAAAGATCCCTTGAGTGCTTTCTGAGAATTAGCGATAACAAACTTCAATTGTCAAAATCCAAGATGGCTGCCTGTCGGCCATGTTGTTTTCTGATTAGTTTCAAAATGCAATATGCATTACTAGGCACCAAGGGGAACCTACATATGAAATTTGAGAAAGATCCCTTCAGTACTTTCTGAGAAATAGCGATAACAAACTTCAATTGTCAATATCCAAGATGGCTACCTGTCAGCCATGTTGTTTTCTGATTGGTCTCAAAATGCAATATGCATAACAAGGCACTGAGGGGAACGTATGTATGAAATTTGAGAAAGATCCCTTCATTACTTTCTGAGAAATAGCGATAACAAACTTCAATTGTCAAAATCCAAGATGGCTGCCTGTCAGCCAGGTTGTTTTCCGATTGGTCGCAAAATGCAATATGCATAACTAGGCAACAAGAGGAACCTACGTATGAAATTTGAGAAAGATCCCTTCAGTACTTTCTGAGAAATAGCGATAACAAACTTCAATTGTCAAAATCCAAGATGGCTGCCTGTCGGCCAGGTTGTTTTCTGATTGGTCTCAAAATGCAATATGCATAACTAGGCAACAAGAGGAACCTACGTATGAAATTTGAGAAAGATCCCTTCAGTGCTTTCTGAGAAATAGCGATAACAAACTTCAATTGTCAAAATCCAAGATGGCTGCCTGTCGGCCATGTTGTTTTCCGATTCATCTCAAAATGCAATATGCATAACAAGGCACCAAGGGGAACCTACATATGAAATTTGAGAAAGATCCCTTCAGTACTTTCTGAGGATTCGCGATAACAAGAATTGTTTACGGACGGACGGACGGACGGACGGAGGGGCGGACGGACCACGGACCACGGACGCAGGGCGATTTGAATAGCCCACCATCTGATGATGGTGGGCTAAAAATGCAAAACCAGACCAGTGTTCGAACCCGGACCTCCACACACAAGTCAGATGCTTGTTTTTCTTTCAGAAGATAAATATATTTTTTATACCCCCGCAACGAAGTTAGGGGGTATACTGGAATCGGGTTGTCTGTCCGTCCGTCTGTCTGTAGACACATGTTGTCAGGACAACTCCTCCTAAACCGAAAGGGCCGATTTCAATGAAACTTCACACAAATATAGAGGACCATGTGAAGATGTGCATGTAACTCTCTTTTTCTCAAAATTATGGTTGCTTTGGCAATTTGCCACTATAAACAGGCCTCCTAAACCGAACGGCAAATTTCAATGAAACTTCACACATATAGAGGACCATGTGAAGATGTGCATGCCACTCTCTTTTTCTCAAAATTATGGTTGCTTTGGCAATTTGTCACTATAAACAGGTTTTCCGATAAGAACCATAACTTTAAGTTTGTCCGGACAACTCCTCCTAAACCGAAGGGCCGATTTCAATGAAACTTCACACAAATATAGAGGACCATTTGTAGATGTGCATGCCACTTTCTTTTTCTCAAAATAATGGTTGCTATGGCGACTGGACACTATATTACTGGGTTCTCTTAGTTGGCCTATTATTAACAGTTCACCATCGACTCGTGCAGATTGCGGGGGTATTAGTCAGCCATCCTGGCGACAGTTCTAGTTTATAATCGTTTCATTTTTCAAGTCTTTTAATATAGACACAATGAGACGAGAACACAGAGGGACATACACACTTACCCACACACATTCCCATGTACACACACATAACAACTCTCACGCTTTATAATTATCATCACATTCTGCTCACCATTTAACAGTACAAAGAAGCACCTAGATATATATATATATATATATATATAATTACTGCCTGTGTTTTCATTCACATCACCACACTCAGACATGCAAAGAGAGATAGGGAAAGAGAGACGAGACAGACAGACAAAATGGAGACAAACAGAGGAGTAGAGACATAGAGACAGACAGGTAAAGAAGTTCCCTTACACTATTATTTACTGATAAGGTACTACTTACTGATGTTAAGAAAATATAAATACAATCTATATTTTTTAAGTATTGTGTATTATCAGGGCATATACCATTAAAAGATAAAGATATAATGGAATAGATAAAGAAAAACTACATGTACTCGTACCATATTAAGTCATATTTCTAACTAATAATTAATATCATTAATTCGTGCATTCATATAAAGAGTTTTCTGATGGCATCTTCTTTTATAAATATAATGCTTAATAATTATTAGTATTTCATTATCAACCATATTAATTTGAGAAATTACTCCAAAAGGTAGAGACCTTATTCATTAGAAATGGGATAAACAAAATATCAAGAAGAGTATCAAATCTTTCAAAAAAGAGTCTTAACTTCAATACATTCCCATAGGCAATGTACAAGTGTTTCCCTTTCCATGTAACAAATTGTACATAGTGAGCGTATTGGTTACTAAAATGTGGTATAGAATTCCCACTTGAAAAAAGTTTTGTGCTTTTTGTTAGAGTAAAAGGAATTTTTAAGATTTTTTCCCATTTCTCCTCGTGATACTCAAATTCCTCATTCCATTTTCTTGTACCTGTTGGTGTGATGGCATGAGTTATCAAGAGCCTTTTTGATTCTTAAAACACATTTCAAATCCATGGGCAGAATGTCTCCAACTGAGAATCAAATCTTCGCAGAAAATGCTTGGCCACTGACACAATACCTTGAAACTGGAGAAAATTTGAATTGATATGGAATATATTTGAAAATTCATTAAATGTGGGAAAGGTGAAGTTGTCAGAATCCTTTATAAGGTCGTTTAGTGTATTCACGCCTGCGTTGTACCAGTTTGGATAAAGAAAATCATATACAAGTGAATTCAACTTTGAAATGAATGGGTTTGGTAAGGTGATGAAAAGGTAATCGAGCTGAGGAATAAGTAATGATTTAAATATATTAATTTTACCAATTGGAGTTAATAGGACTGAAATTTTTCATTTTTTATTTTTATCAAAATTCATACCTGGAATTTCACTTAAATTAACAGAAAAAAGCAATTCCCAAAAAAGTAAAATTATCCCTACCTCATATTCCCTAGATATCTTGGAAAAGCCACGAAGTTCATTACCGACTCCCTTAAAGATCTTTCTGACCCATCTAGTATCAAATCTGTGTCATCAGCATACTGTAAATTAGGAGTCGGACGACTGGTTCGCCCGTTGTCAGTATAATGTGACCGGGTGGGTTGGGCGTAAGAATTGTATCTGCTGCCCCCATTGCATGATCGTAAGAGGCGACTAAACTTGGGATCTTATCTTTTTTCTTCTTTCTTAACAACTTTCTTCTTCCTAATGTCTCCCTTGACAATGCCTCACTTTTGGCCTTTAGTTGAGCGTTCGCCCCTGTGAGGAAGGCTTTGGGTTCTGTCCTCTAGCCGAGACATACCAGAGTCTTTAAAAATGGTAGTTGCTCCTCCTGCTTAGCGCTCAGCAAATTAGGAGTGGGACGACTGGTTCGCCCGTTGTCAGTATAATGTGACCGGCTGGGGTGTGCTGGTGGGTGTCTTCGGCAGTATGCTTCAGTGAGGTAGCACTCTAAATCGGCAAAAGATCCGGCCTATCACAAGGAGACTTAACACAAACATACCGCAGCCTCCCAAAACACACATACGCACTCATCACACGCATACATGTCGCACGCACGGGAGGCCGTCCTTAAATGACCTTAGCTGTTAATAGGACGTTAAACAAAATGAACCAAACCAAATGTGCTGCTGGGTGTCCTCGGCAGTATGCTTCAGTGAGGTAGCACTCTAAATCGGCAAAAGATCCGGCCTATCACAAGGAGACTTAACACGAACATACCACAGCCTCCCAAACCACACATACGCACTCACCACACGCATGCATGTCGCACGCACGGGAGGCCGTCCTTAAATGACCTTAGCTGTTAATAGGACGTTAAACAAAATAAACCAAACCAAACCAAAACCTTATTCTAGCAGCTAACACTTCAATACAAAGGATAAAAAAAATATACGGGGAGACCGGATCCCCCTGACGGCAACCACGTTGAAAATAACCTATCTAATTAAAATCTAGATGGTCATTAACACTACGTTACATGAACATCTAACAACATCCCATAAAGGGTCACGTCAGGGTGACCTTTTGGACTAGCCAATCAAATGGCTACTTCCAGAATCTTGGAAGTGAATTGTATATGTCCGAATTAGCATGAATAGAGTGTATAGTCTGTCAATTTCTTTCAAATCATTTCGTCCCTTAAAGCATTAAGATATATAATGTGCCGAAATAGTTTGCCTCAGTGCATGCTGTGACGAATTTGTTTTTGCTTCGATGACATCGATAAAATGCCAATTCGCCCTGAAAGTGATATACACACATCCCAAAGGTCATCAGAACGTGACCCCATATTAGATGTTGTTAGATGTTCATGTAACGTAGTGTTAATGACCATTTAGATTTTAATTTTGGAGACTATATGTTCTTCAACCAAAGCCTTCCTCACAGCGGCGAACGCTCAACTAAAGGCCAAAAAGTGAGGCATTGTCAAGGGAGACATTAGGAAGAAGAAAGTTGCTTAGAAAGAAGAGAAAAGATAAGATCCCAAATTAAGTCGCCTCTTACGAATCATGCAATTGTGGCAGCAGGTACAATTCTTACGCCTTACCTGCAGGGCAGTTAATAACATGAATAATTGTTCATCTGCGCAAAACTATTAATAGATATTGAAAATCTGTAAGGATTGTAGTGTCTCGGGCCGAGTTGACCTGATTACTTACGCCGGAAGTGCGTCACGGTTCACTGGCCCGTGCCAGATAAAGATCTACCCCGTGTACAGTTTCTTCACACATGACCGGCAATCAGACAACACGTGTGTTAGACCATCTCTGTTTTTAACGGAGTCAGAAAATCTCTACGTAAGTAGTGCCAGTTATCTTAGTGCTTCGGGCTTTTAGCTAGGACACTAAGCCAGTACATTCTATTGGATACGTATTTGACTGCTGTATCATCACCCTATCCTGACCTGTCCAGCGACCCGTGGTGATATAGTTTCGACCTCCATTGTGAACCAGATAGCGTGACCAACAGCGAGGGAACTAGCTTGTAGCATAACGGCAACGTTACTTTAATGGTGTCAGCAGTATTGGCTAGTAATTGATAAATTAATGTTTATTCATTGAGTCCTGTGTTTATCAATTTTCGCGCAGTTTTCCTGATTTTTCTGTGGTTTCAATTACGATTTTATCGAATTGTTCCTCAGCCAGCAGTCACGTGGTTTACAGATTCATGATACCGTTCCTGTGTGTTATTTTATAATACGAGGATTAAATTTGTATCATTTTCATTGCACAACATTATTCTACACCTCATATTCCTGCGCTATTTTATGATACGGAGTATTTTTTACGGTGGAATTTTGTATTTATTGTATGCCTATTTTTTGAATAAAAAATATCCAACCTCTATTGTTTCATCAAAATGGCGTCAGTTCCGGTTAAAATGGCGTCGCTTCCGGCTAGAAACATAAACACGGCAACTTTTGAAGATATGGTCCGGTATTTACCTGGAATAGGGGAGACACGTGCAAGGATCCTAATTAATATGAGAATTAATTATGGGAAATTAACCGCCGAGCACATTACAGCGGCTTTTGGTGGCAGAAAACCAAGTCAGGAGTTATGGGACTCTATTTATTTTGGAGAGCCAGTCCCATAAGTCACCGGAGTTTGCTGATTTATTGGACATGGGGGAATCCCTAGCCCCAGTTCTCGCCCCACCCCAGGTACCTATTACCACATCACAGCCGTCAATGCAGAGACATGGGACTCAGGAATTTTCAGAAATATCGGAATTTTCTCACGCCAACATGGTTGGGTTCCCTAATGTAGGGAATATTAATCCTACGCGTATTTTATATAACACGGGTGTTGACGATACAGACAAAAAATGGTCACCACTTAATACTTTGGTAAAACCTGTCAACAGCATGGATTTAATGCGAATGGACTATCCAGATGTCCCGGTATTTGACCCCAAACAGGAAATGGGGGCCATTCCCAAGTCTAAGCAGCCAGAGTCAGCCAAGTTACCTATACCTATGAAGTTGGAGCCGCCATCTTCATATGATGAGATGACTAGCATCGACTTGGTTCACTCTGGTTAAATCGACCCGAAGTATCCAGTCAACCCTCGCCCAGTCATGCGCCCAGCTACTACCCAACTGAGGACAAAGCTAGTGTCCAAGTATCGAGATCGGACAAGACACCTCAAAGGTCATGTAAGTCTTCGAGGTCACCTAGCAAAGGGACATCGTCTTTCAGGTCTCTTAAACCAAGGTCATCGAGGTCACCTGGAAAGCCGATGCATCATCACAAAACTAGGTCACCATCAGATACTAGAGCCAGTTCAAAGGGTAGGTCTGGACACCATAGGCGCCGTCATGACTCCAGGTCAACATCCAGGTCTAGAAGGCAACTTAGTTCTTCTAGGCACCGAGGATATTCGCCATGTCGTCATGACTGTATGAGCACTAGCCGGAGTGTTCGGTCTCCTTCAAGGAAGGGTTACAGCGATCGCTCTGTTTCGCGTCGCCGCAAGCGCTCTGTTTTGCGTCATCGCAGTCGCGGTCATCACAATCGCTCCAGTCGTGAGAAGTCGAGATTTTATTTCGACACCTCAAGTTCTGGTAGCGAGTCCAGTGGAGATGACAATCGTAGCTTGGGGCCACGGGGTAAGCCACAGAAGCTACCGAAAAACCTCAAGTATGATGGTTCAACAAACTGGCTGTCATTCAAGCAGAATTTGAGTTTCCGTACGGTCCTTCACTGGTCAGAGGGAGAATGCCGTGACTACCTGACATGGGCATTAGATGGTAAGGCCTTGGATTATTTCACGATGAATGTCGGCATGGGACGGGAATGTTCTTTCCGTACAATTATGAAGAAATTGGAGGGACGTTTTGGTGCTAAGGAATTACCCGAGACGTCGACGGTCAAATTCCAACAGGCCACTCAGAAGAATGACGAGTCACTCGATGACTGGGCCGATAGAGTTATGACCCTCGCCACACCCGCATTTCGTCACCTACCGGAGAAACATGCCCGTTCCGAGGCCATTTCCAGATTTTGCCAAGGGAGCACTGACAAAGACGCAGGGAAACATGTGTTTCTCAGCAGACCACGGTCCATGGAAGGAGCTCTGAACCTGATGAAACAATATCAGTATGTTAGCCAGGCCGTGGATGGAAAGAAGAAAAAAGGAAGGGAGGAAACCTCAGTCAATGCAGTGAAGTCTTCTCAAGATGAGATGAAAGCTCTAATTGAGAAGGAGGTCAACAAACTTGCAGCTAAACTGGGGAAGACCAATCTACAGGCTCAAGGACAGTCTGGTTCCAACGAAATAACCTGCTTCTTTTGTAAAGGAGCAGGCCATATGAAAAAAGACTGCCGCCGCTACAAAAAGTGGTGTGAGAAGAACCCAGACAAGGTCAAGAAGGCAAAGAACTCTACCGATTCTTTAAACTAGTAGGGCCCAGGACTACGAGCCAAGCCCCTGAGCCACTTGTAGATTTAGGCCTAGATATGGATTATATGGAGGTTTTTAACCCCGTGCCTACTACTCCCATGGTTGTTTCAACCGATCCAGCAAATGTTTTGCTAGATATTTCTTCTTTACCAATTTCATTACATGACAGTTATCTTGGATGTCAAGGCACTCATGACAGTTTTCCTGCAAGCGATCAACGCCCGTACGAAAGTGCCACGGCTGGTTCCGTGTGTAACTCTGCCGGTAAAGAAAGTAAGCCTACCAGTTTCCTTGAGTGTCCCCTGAACATGCATGCCCGTATATCTTCTGAGAGTCAAACTCCGGGTAGTCATCAGGTAAATAGGGCTACTCCGGTTTTCCTTGGCTATCCTCACCCTGATTGTGGTAGCCATGACAGTGGACTCAAAGATGCCAGTTCGACCCAACCCCCTTCTGCAAGTCAAACTCCGGGTAGTCATCAGGTAAATAGGGCTACTCCGGTTTTCCTTGGTTATCCACACCCTGATTGTGGTAGCCATGACAGTCGGCTTAAAGATGACAGGGCCATTATTGGCCAACCACCTTCTGCGAGTCAAACTCCGGGGAGTCATCAGGTGAATACGGCTTCCTCGGTTTTCCTTGACTATCCACATCCTGATTGTGGTGGACATGACAGTGAACTCAAAGATGACAGTTTATCCACCCTGCCAGTGGAACATCGTTCAGATGGATCAAGTTTTGATGTAGAGCTTCTGGATAACCAGCTCCAGGTTAGGATGTGTACAGTTCAGTTAGCAAAAGAAGCTACAGCAGAGACACCATCTTGTTGGGGGTTCACCTACGGTGAACTCGAAGATGAACAAGAAAAAGACACAGACCTCCAGTTTATCCGGAAATATCTACTGGATGGATCAGAACCTGGACAGGGAGAGCTATTCCTAGCTTCTCCAGAAGCCAAGTACTACTGGTTAAACAGAAACATCTGTAAACTAATTGACGGTGTGATATTTAAACAGAAGACTGACAGTGATGATTTGGTGCTTGTAGTGCCAATCTCTCTGACAGAGAAGACCCTCGAGTGGCACCATGATCTTCCCTCAGCTGCTCATCAAGGAATAGCCAGAACAAAGGCTAAGCTGAAAGAAAAGTTTTTCTGGGTACATCTAGGACGAGACATTGAGACCTATGTAACCTCCTGTGACGTCTGTAGCCGCAACAAGAAAAACAAACGCTACGGACGCGTCCCCATGACGGAGTACCACGCCGGTGCTCCTATGGAACGAGTGCATATAGATTAGATTTCCTCGTACCGTTACCTAAGACAGCAAGCGGAAATGAACACTGCCTCATGATGGTGGATCAATTTACCAAGTGGGTGGAGTGCATTCCCCTTCCCTCCCAGAAAGCTGAAATAACAGCGAGAGCAGCTGTGGACGGATTCTTTTCGCGGTTTGGTTATCCGTTTCAAATCTTCTCCGACCAGGGACGAAACTTTGAGAGTAAGTTGTTCGAAGCTTTATGCCAGGCTCTCCATATCCATAAAGCTCGTACTACACCTTACAGACCGTCTTCCAATGGACAGGTGGAACGGTATAACCGAACATTAATGGACGCTGTTCGTTGTTTCCTCGCGAAGTCCCAAAATAAATGGGATGAGCATGTCCAGCAAATAGCTGGAGCTATTCGCGCATCGGTCAATCGGACTACAGGATTCACTCCGAATATGCTGATGCTCGGGAAAGAAGTGAACACGCCCGCCCAGCTCATGTTTCCCCTACCAGGCCAGAAAACCAACAATGTTGATGACTATGTGTCTACCCTGGTAGGAAACCTTGAGAAAGCTCACACCGTCGCTAGGAGTAATTTGAAGACATCTCTTAACCGTATGAAGCGTTATTATGACCTACGCATTCTGCAGAGACCATACGCTGAAGGAGATGTCGTGTATCTTTTAGATACTGCAGTCACCAAGGGTAAATGTAAAAAACTATGTTCCCCTTGGAAAGGACCGGGAGTTATAGTGAAGAAGATATCGCCTGTATCAAATCAAGCTTCGCAGTTCCGTTTTGGTGACCAACCATGATATAATGGCCCCTTGTAAAGATAGGAAAATCCGTGCGTGGATCCAGACCTTTAAGACAAAAGGGGGAGGAGATGCGGAGCTACCAGACCAGAGTACAGAAGTTTTTTGTGTTTGTCGTAAGCCATGGCAAGGCCGGATCATGATACAATGTGATTATTGTCAGGAATGGTATCATAGATCTTGTGTCAACGTAACTGCTACTGAGGCACTTGATATTGACAAATACAAATGTAAGGGTTGCTGTAATAAGTAATCATGTGCTCTATTCTGATTATTTACAGATATGGCAAACAGAGGGACCAGTCAGCCCATTGATGAGCAGGCAGCAGCATGTTTACGCCGAGGTGAGCTGTTTCAGCCCCCTACTGCATTCATCGAACGGATGGCCCTCTGTATCATGTCGGATCAACGCTTTGACGAGATCGTCTTGGATATGTGCAGTTTGGCAAAGGGTAAGATGGGTAAGAAGGGAGCTAACCGGAGACAACTTGAAGGTTGGCTGAAGAAGGTCACGGAAACCTTGGACTCGCTGCAGCTCCGTTCATTCGCCTGGATTGAGCAGCACGTCGCCCCGCTGAGTCGTCGCCCAAGAGTAGGACCTGTACCTGCAGAGTCGACGGCTTGTTACCGTGACATTCGCCTGTCTACCGACCCCAATCTGGAGCGCAGGATCGAGGATGCAGTTACCACTGAGGCCCCTGCAGCATCGGAAGATGACCTGGACCTCTTGGGGGATGACCCAATGGACATTGAGCTCATGCCCCCAGTGGATACCATGGATACCCCCGTGTTGGAGGAGCCATTGATTGGATCTCCTACTGTATCCCCATCCCAGCGACCAGATAGCCAGACTGTACCGTCAGGTCGCGTCTCTGCCAAGGGTCCAGCCAGTGTGCGTGAGGATTTTATCCCCGTCTCCCGTGCTAAACCCAAGGTAAGTGACCGGCCATCCAGGAGTACTCGCCGGACCAGTCCTCGTAAGAAGAGTTCCCGTAGGAGTCCTTCACCTGTTCGTCATCGTTCCAGTCCGCGGAGAGCTGCCAGAAGCCCTTCAGTGTCTGCCCCTATGCGTCGGACGAGCCCCCGTAAGCGCCCTCACAGCCAGTCAACTGGACCTATTCCCAGGAAGACGGTCCACGTTGAGGAGCCCCGTACCACTCGAGTTGTGACGTCTGCCGAGACGAGGAGGAATAGTGGTAGAGGTTCCGAGAGGTTCTGGATCTACGTCGCGAAGCCGAGCGCCGAGGGTCAGACACTGTGATTCCTGACTGCAAGGAGGTTGGGAGCTACGCCAAGCCCCACGCGTTCAACCATCATTTACCGAGGGTTTTTGACGAGCGCCTGCCCCCTGCAGCAAACAAGGTTCTTCGTGGACGGAAGGAGGCCCTTTTACAAGCCGCTGTATGGCTTTTGAGAAGAGCCGTGGACAACCTGGACAACCTTGTGGAGTACGTGGAGATGCAGCACCTTTTGACAACATCATCGAAGAAGCTCAGTTTTTCAGACTGCCAGAAGAGTGTACCATGTCCAGACAACTTCACGTTGGAACCGGTGAACTCTGTAGCCGTCCTCCTCCACTGGAAGGTTTTGTTGCTGATAGCTGCCCGGATCCCTGCTACCGAGCGAGAGTATTGGAGGACGTTATTTCCTGCCACTGAGGAAGTGGGAACCCGAACCCCTCGGGCGTTTGATGCTCACTTCCATCTTGACCGCACCCTGAAGGCCATGGGATTACGACTGGACTCTACGTTCAGTCCGTGTTGGATTGTACCAGGATGGACAAGGGAAAGGAGGTAATCGTCGCCGGGACTTGTGCCTCTTTCTGCGACCCGGAGACTTATCCAACCACGGATAGTCTGAAGACCCTACCAGTGGATATGGAGGTCGCAGTAGGGGTACACCCCAAGAAAAGATACTCGAGCTCGGAGTTGGATCGTGTCATCAGGAAGCTGAAGGACCTCGTACGACAACGCAGAGTGAAAGCAGTTGGCGAAGTTGGTGTTGACCACTCCGTACCATCGGAGCAGTGGCCGCAGCAGTTAGTCATGTTGGAGAAGATTCTACCATTGGTGGAGCCTCGACATGTCTTGGTTCTCCATTGAAGAGGGATGTCCGGAGATAGTGGAGAAGAAGCATACCTCCTTCTTCTACACTACGTAAAGAAGGCAGTGCCTGAAGACCAGCGGATATATCTCCATTGTTTCAATGGGGATTCCTATGTCCGTGAGCAGTGGTCTAGTGCTTTTAGGAATCTGTACTTCGGATTTACCAGCATGGCTGCAGGATTCACCCCACCTCAGGTTCGCGCCTTGAAGTGGATCAACCCTGAGAGAGTGTTGTTGGAGACCGACGCCCCCTACTTCAACCGGTCAGGCCGCAAGTGGTCTGCACCCAACCAATTGTATTGGACGGCGGAGGCTGTAGCAAAACACCTCAGTTACACGGCGGAATCCCTGCTGAATGCGACCGTAACCAACGCTCAACGACTGTTCCGTCACTAGGAACTCGGAAAGGACAGTTAGGGACTGGGTTGTACCTCAGTATTTTACTAGGTAGTGAGTCTATTTTATAGGCTACCCGTACCCTCATCATCGAGGATTGTATTCTAGACATGGAGGTCGGGATTGCATCCATGTATTTTACAGGATTGTGTGTCCTTTTAGGACGACCCGCGCCTCATAACCGGATTTGACTGCAAGGGATTTTATCCCTACTATTTCCCCCTTTTTGGAGGAAGCAACCCAGTAGTAACTTAAGTGACTTCATCGCAACGCTTTTAGTGTGCAGAGTCAAAATTTAGGAACTTGATCAAGACACGGAAGATCTTTGTATATACCATTACCAACCCTCCGGCCATAAAGGACTTTCATTATATAGTTGGGAGGAATGTAGTGTCTCGGGCCGAGTTGACCTGATTACTTACGCCGGAAGTGCGTCACGGTTCACTGGCCCGTGCCAGATAAAGATCTACCCCGTGTACAGTCTTCACACCTGACCGGAAATCAGACAACACGTGTGTTAGACCATCTCTGTTTTTAACGGAGTCAGTATATCTCTACGTAAGTAGTGCCAGTTATCTTAGTGCTCCGGGCTTTTAGCTAGGACACTAAGCCAGTACATTCTATCGGATACGTATTTGACTGCTGTATCATCACCCTATCCTAACCTGTCCAGCGACCCGTGGTGATATAGTTTCGACCTCCATTGTGAACCAGATAGCGTGACCAACAGCGAGGTAACTAGCTTGTAGCATAACGGCAACGTTACTTTAGGATTATCCTTTCTGTAACGTGCTATTAGGAATTACATATGTACATATTGGTCAAATCAATATTCGTATATGTAATAAAGTGTTAAACCTAATGAAATTTTAAAAGTAATGGATTTGTATTTTTATTTGGATGGCAGAGAGCTTGAGTGTAATATATACACCAGAGAATAGCAAGTGACCTGTTGTCTACCTAAGTCTAACATGAATGACTAGAACAAAAACTTGTGCAGGGCATAAAGATATTAAACAAATTTTCCTAAGGTACCATATATATATATATATTATTAAGAATGAACTGCAGGTTTATGACTTTTACATGCTCTACAATCTTTAAGGGGTCATGCTGGCCAAGTATATAATGTGTGACTACCTTATTCCACTAGCCCTCCGCCTCTGTGTTGAAACTTATGTCGGGCAGTTGCCAGATACTGACCATAGGTCGATGGGTTTTCTCCCAGTACTCAGGCTTTCCCCTATACCAAAAACTTGAATGTCCTTAAATTACCCTGGTTGTGTAGAAAGTTAAACAAAAATAAACAAAAAAAGCTCTACATTTAGAATTTTTGATTCTTATCAATCTTATATCATCATTTACAAAGTATTGCTGATAAATCAGACTAGACATGATTTCGACCATCTTTAGTTCAGCCACCATTTAATAGGGATTCGTTCCTAGCAGAGATGGAGGAAGTCTTGCCAAATGCAGGGTACAAAACAGTTAGTTCCGGAACATGTTTTACAAGAGTGTTGTTCACCAGAACCAAAATTTAATTATCATGTATTCAAGTGCTTGTCAAATTGAATTTGATAAGTATGTACAGGATTTGATAGACAATAGTGCTTGTTCAGACACTATTGAGAGACTAACCAAAGGACAGAGTACAAATGATGTTTGGCTGAAAGCGAGAATAGGGTGGATCACAGCAGTGCGTTTCGGAGTAGTGTGTCGCAGGAAACAAAACGTAAATCCAGTCTGGTAAAATCTAAATGGGTTATTACTCTGATAAAACCAACGATGGAATGGAATTGGGTATTAACCATGAAATAACAGCCAATCTGTAATATATTCAGCAGATGAGAAGCAATGCCCATAGCTCAATAACTGTGCAAGAGAGTGGACTGTGCGTTACGGGAGATCATCCTTATGTAGGTGCTAGTCCTGATGGTGTTGTTTCATGTGGTAACTGTGAAAACAGTGAATGTTTGGTTTGGTTTATATTGTTTAACGTCCTATTAACAGCTAAGGTCATTTAAGGGTGGCCTCCAGTGCATTCGACATGCGTCTGGCGAGTTGGTATGTGTTTTGGGAGGCTACGGTATATTCGTGTTAAGTGTCCTTGTGATAGTCCGGAACTTTTGCCGATTTTTAGTGCAACATCACTGAAGCATACTGCCGAAGACACCTAGCAGCACACCCCACCCGGTCACATTATACTGACAACGGGCGAACCAGTCGTTCCACTCCAAATATGCTGAGCGCCAAGAAGGAGTAGCATTTACCATTTTTAAAGACTCTGGTATGTCCAAAGCCTTCCTCATAGGGGCAAACGCTCAACTAAAGGCCAAACGAAAGGCATTGTCAAGGGAGACATTAAGAAGAAGAAAGCTGTTGAGAAAGAGAAGATAAGATCCCAAGTTTAGTCGCTTCTTACGATCATGCAATGGGGGCAGCAGGTACAATTCTTACGCCTTACCTGCACGGCAGTGACATATCGATAAAGAGTCACTGGTATAGTTTGTTGGAGCATTACTTTCCTTGTCCTGATTTTCCTTAAAGAAATGGCAATGCCATTCAGACTGTTCGAGGATGCTGAGGTCAACATCAGCATGCTAAAGGGTGGGTAGACGATCTCTGTGGTACCATTTGGCACATTCAGAGTTGTCGCACCCAACCCACAATATGCCATGTTCCTCATCATCCTCGAACCCTCTCAACTGGCAAAAAATGGCAAATACCACAAGTAAATTCTTCAGCAGCTAAGTAGTGGCTAGTTTCAGCAGGAATAGGCTTGGGAATAGTCTAAAAATGTTAAATGAATAATTTGTGAGAATTACAATTGCATTAACTATTAACGCGCATACAAACTAATTTAAAACAATACAGAAAATAACCTTTAATATTATATATTGATTTGTATTGTTATCTGGATTATACCTTCGGTCTTCTTTTCCGAGGAGGTTTGATAGTTGGCAGGGGCTCATCATTTTCCTCATTTCGTTTGCTATTAGCTAATTGAAAACGGAATTTAATGATATACAAAACTAAGCAAGGTACAGAGATAATTCACAATTACAATTAAGTGTGGTTTTTAGCTCACCTGGACCGAAGGTCCGGTGAGCTTATGTCATGGCGCGTCGTCCGTCCGTCAACATTTGCTTCAAATCGCTACTAATCAAAAAGTTATGAATGGATTAGAACCAAATTTGGTCAGAAACATCCTTGGCGGAAGGGGATCAGAACTTGCATCAATGGTGGCTCTGACCCCAAAAGGGGCCAAAAGGGCGGGGCCCAATAGGGGAAATAGAGGTAATTCCTTTAAATCGCTACTAGTCATCAAGTTATGAATGGATTTGAACCCTATTTGGTCAGAAACATCCTTGGCAGAAGGGGAACAGATTTTGCATAAATGCTGGCTCTGACCCCAAAGGGGCCAAAAGGGCGGGGCCCAATAGAGTAAATAGAGGTAATTCCTTTCAATTGCTACTTGTCATAAAGTTATTAATGGATTTGAACCAATTTTGGTCAGGAACATCCTTGGGGGAAGGGGAACAGATTTTGCATAAATGGTGGCTCTGACCCCAAAGGGGCGGGGCCCAATAGAGTAAATAGAGGTAATTCCTTTAAATCGCTACTTGTCATGAAGTTATGAATGGATTTGAACTAAATTTGGTCAGAAACATCCTCGGGGTAAGGGGAACAGATTTTGCATCAATGGTGACTGACCCCAAAGGGACCCAATAGGGGAAATAGAGGTAATTCCTTTAAATCGCTACTAGTCATCACGTTATGAATGGATTTGAACCCAATTTGGTCAGTAACATCAGAAGGGGAACAGATTTGGCATAAATGGTGACTGACCCCAAAGTTATTAAGTTATGAATGGATTTAGTCAGAAACATCCTAAGTGACTCTGACCCCACACATACATACATACATACATACATGCCGTCCTTAAATGACTTTAGATGTTAATAGGACGTTAAACAAAATAAACCAAACCTATTTTTTTTCCAGAATTAAGAATCTTCATGAATCCAACAGTTCACGGAACCGGAGTTTCCTTGAGGTGTCTTCGGCAGTATGCTTCAGTGAGGTAGCACTCTAAATCGGCAAAAGTTCCGGCCTATCACAAGGAGACTTAACACAAACATACCACAGCCTCCCAAAACACACATACGCATTCATTACACTCATACATTTCGCACGCACGGGAGGCCGTCCTTAAATGACCTAAGCTGTTAATAGGACGTTAAACAAAATAAACCAAACCAAACCAAACCTTTCCAACACCCAGATTTCATAATGTCAGTGAAAATGTATTTTTATAAAGTTGTCATTTTTAACATCAAAGGCATAAGGTCGTAAATAAAAGGTTATCTCGAAATTGTAATTCGCAACATAGTATACATTTCTTTTGATAAATATTTCCAAAACATCGTGTTTATTCATAAAACATAAAACAAAAATTTTCTCGGATGAAAATGCACTTGCAGAGACACAATTATGAAAAAAATGACATAAAATTGCAATTTTCTCCCGTTATATAGTTTTGGATGCAAATTTCCATCACAAAATCGGATAGAGCTTTACTTGTTTCATATGTGTACCAAAAATAAGCTAATTCCATGTGGTGGAACGTTTTCATATCGCCGCCTGAATGTGGTTGTAAATTGAAAGAAGAGGGGAAATGAGTAACAACCTTGTCTGAAACCCTATTATATAGTTTATTTTATACAAAATTTTACATTGAATATCAGAGCGGATATTTTCATGACAGTTTTATGATATCTAACGACTAAATAAACAGTATCGATATAAAGATTTACACTGAGGACACCCTGATACATGAAAACTGTTCTATCTTAAGTTGTCCTCTTTTGAATTTTCTGATCGTGTGGCCTTGTACATTTATCCGTATCTTCTTGTCTTTGTCTATACGTTTACGGAATCATTGACTCGACGCTAGCTATTCTTGTCTCACTTTCCTTGTTTTATTGTCCCATCTCCAAAGCGTTGTGGCTCTGTCAGGGTTGGGACCCTGACTTTTCTCACTTTCTTTGTGCCTGCCGACCACGCCACATCGAATAGATAGAGTATCCATATGAAATACTTTATTTTGTTTTAAGTTGTTTTGTTCTAAGTAAGTAAGGGTTGGATTTAACATCGCCGAACATTTAAGTGATGACGGAGACTATGAGGTGTGGCTTTACCAGCACTCCCCAGACCTTCTCCGATGTCAAATACATTCTCGACACAAAAGCCAAACGAAATATAACGTTTGGATACGGTTCACCGTTTCACCCGATGATGAGGCCCCAATAAAGGACTACTACTGCCAGTGCCCAGTTGGAGAGAGAACGATGGGAATGTGTGCGCACATCTCCAGTATATTGTACTACCTTGGGTATTACAGGGCGCTGGAAAACCCTCGACCATTACAGCCACAGGTGAAGAATATGTCGAAAGTATGTTTCGGGCTCGATATGAAAGATCCCCGTTACCATGTTCTAACCAAACATATAAATATAGGTATTATACAATCGCCCGTAGTATGAACACTCCCGTAAATGCGAAAACCAACCAAAATCATAAGGAACACGTTTTGTTTGTTGTTCTGTCTATTTTTCAGCCAATGTCTTCAACCACGGGGACTTGTGAAGTAGCCATCTTGGATTTTTTTATGAAAAAGTGTTTCTCTCACTTTTTTTAATATCCGTGTACATATTCTCAACAAACCGAGCAAATACTCGTGTTTTTTGTTTATTATCTAAAGAAAGTCAAAAATCGGCAATTCAAACATAGGCAAATTTAACCCAAGATTTGAAAATGTTCCACCACTTACATGTTGATGATTTTTCCTCTCATCAATAGCATATTACGTACTGTAAATAAGATAAAAATTGGTTTGCATCCAACGCCCATAAAAGGGTGTATTCTCTAAAAAAAACAATTTTTGTGTCTAAAATGTTATCATCGAAAATGGCATTTTTGAGATTGTTTCTTCAATAAAACAGCCAAATGGCGCGATGGAAACATGATTTTTTGTCACAACCATGCCATGAATGTATTCTTTACGGTGACCATCATTTGATTAGATTTTCATTAATATTTTACATAACATGCACATTTTATCAACACTTAGACAGCTTCTGAAAGGTACAACTTTGAAGAGCCATAAAAAAAATCCAAGTGACCTAAATCTTTATACTTTATAGATTTGTGACCACAACGGCATGGGCAATTCACCACCAACAGGAAATTTGAATCAGAGAAGGGGCCATTTTGGAAACAGGCTCTTTCCTAAGGTACCATATATATATATATATATTATTAAGAATGAACTGCAGGTTTATGCCTTTTACATGCTCTACATTCTTTAAGGGGTCATGCTGGCCAAGTATATAATGTGTCCTTACCTTATTCCACTAGTCCTCCGCCTCTGTGTTGAAACCTATGTCGGGCAGTTGCCACATACTGACCAAAGGCCGATGGGTTTCCCCCCAGTACTCAGGCTTTCCCCTATACCAAAAACTTAAATGACCCTGGTTGTGTAGAAAGTTAAACAAAAATAAACCAAAAAAGCTCTACATTTTGAATTTTTGATTCTTATCAATCTTGTATCATCATTTACAAGTATTGCTGATAAATCAGACTAGACATGATTTCGACCATCTTGAGTTCAGCCACCATTTGATAGGGATTCGTTCCTAGCAGAGATGGAGGAAGTCTTGCCAAAAGCAGGGTACATGAAGCTGTTTCCAAAACAGAAAGTTCCCGAACATGTTTTACAAGAGTGTTGTTCATTAGAACCAATATTTAATTATCATGTTCTCAACTGCTTGTCAAATTGAATTTGATAACTATGTACAGGATTGGATAGACAATAGTGCTTGTTCAGACACTATTGAGAGACTAACTAAAGGACAGAGTACAAATGATGTTTGGCTGAAAGCGAGAATAGGGCGGATCACAGCAGTGCGTTTCGAAGTAGTGTGTCGCAGTCAATCCAGTCTGGTAAAATCTAAATGGGTTATTACTCTGATAAAACCAACGATGGAATGGAATGGGTTATTAACCATGAAATAACAGCCAATATGTAATATATTCAGAAGATGAGAAGCAATGACCATAGCTCAATAACTGTGCAAGAGAGTGGACTGTGCGTTACGGGAGATCATCCATATGTAGGTGCTAGTCCTGATGTTTCATGTGGTAACTGTGAAAACAGTGAAGGTTTGGTTCATATTATTTAACGTCCTATTAACAGCTAAGGTCATTTAAGGACGGCCTCCCGTGCATTCGAAATGCAAGCGTGTGGCGAGTTTGTATGTGTTTTGGCAGGCTGCGGTAAATTCGTGCAAGTCTCCTTGTGATAGTCCGGACCTTTTGCCGATTTATAGTGCTACCTCACTGAAGCATACTGCCGAAGACACCCAACAGCACACCCCACCCGGTCACATTATACTGATAACGGGCGAACCAGTCGTTCCACTCCTAATATGCTGAGCGCTAAGCAGGAGCAGCAACTACCATTTTTAAAGACTCTGGTATGTCTCTGCTAGGGGACAGAACCTAAAGCCTTCCTCACAGGGGCGAACGCTCAACTAAAGGCCAAAAGTGAGGCATTGTCAAGATTGGTTTGGTTTGGTTTATTTTGTTTAACGTCCTATTAACATCTAAGGTCATTTAAGGACGGCCTCCCGTGTGTGCGAAATGTATGCCTGTGATGAGTGCGTATGTGTGTTTTGGGAGGCTGTGGTATGTTTGTGTTAAGTCTCCTTCTGATAGGCCGGATCTTGATCGGAACCACTTGTTGCCTGTGGGTTCACTACCGATGGAGAGGGATATTGCAGTGATTCGACCACACCCAGCACCCCGGTTGAAGGCAAAGTACGATCAGAGGAGTAATTCAGTGAAGGAAGCTGTTGATACAGACCATGTGTTCTTTTATGACAGTGATAGTGACAGCAGTTCCAAAGACATGGGAGAGGATGTGCCTATGCATGTCCCAAGGCCACCCATACCGCCCAGAGACTCCGCTGTTGCTAGATAATCCACTTCAGAGATTGAAGATCAGGCTGATTCTGATGATGAAGCTATAGGAGAGGATTCGACTAGTGAGGAGTCTGATGCTGATGTACTACCTGATGTCGTAACTACCCCTCGACCGGACGCTACACCCGTGACACAGCCTCAGAACGAGTTGCCCGTTGCCGCACCTCGGAGATCAACCAGGAACAGAACACCTCAGTGGATGACTTCGGGGGATTTTGTTTGCTCTCCGCAGGCATTGGTTCATCCTTCGGAGTGGGAGAGGAAAGCTTGTTTCCTGATGTGGGTCGCGTCCAGTGCAGCTTTCCGGGGAATGTCCAGAAGCACTCGTGATGCGTTTTTTTTTTTTTTTTTTCAGATTTGACATTCTTGAATTTGATATATATATATATATATGATTCCTGTTATTGTATATATTGAGGTCACACATATAGACTGAAGTTGGAGTTAAATTTGTTTTTATTTACTTCTGTATTTTATTATTTGGATACCTTTTGTTGAAGATGTGGTCATCTTCTTAGAAAGAAGGGGGGAGAAGTATGGGAAGTGAGCGAGATGATTTTTTTTGTTTTTCTTTAATCCTGATGTTTTTTTTTTTTTTTTTTTTGCAATGTATTTATTTTATTTATTTATTTGTTTTTTGACAATTTATTTTGTGGCCTAATTGTATTTTTTGATATATCTCTATAAAAGTAATTTGAATTTTCTATTGTGATATATTGTGATAAAGATGAGGACATCTTCCATGTAAGGAGGGGAGGATGTAGTAGTGTCCAATTTTTATCTAATTGGTTTTTATATATATTTTTACTTATTGAGGTTTAGGCCACTGTGATCATGTTACTGCATGTAATTTTTATAAAAGCCGGTTGTTTGGATCAAAGGGCAGATCTATTATTTATTTCACTGCCCAGTGGTCATTGCGCGAGCCCGCGCATTCTTTGTCACGCACCTGTATAGTTTTTGATGATGGCGGACGTATTTTCTGCAGCGGATATATAATTTGAAATTCGGACTAATTGTAAGTACAGATCATGTTTCATCTTGACTGTAGTATTTATAATTTGATTTGCATTGCTTTTAAATTTGTTTTGTAATAGGATCGGTTATGTTACATGTATTATTGGATTCTCAGTTAGTTCACTGGTTCCACTGTTTGATTGCTGATTTGAATTTCTGTCTTATGGAAGCTTTTGTAAATCTTTTATATTATATACATTATTACTTCTTTTGTAATTGCCTTGATAATTCTTTTTCGGTTTGTGAAAAGTTTGTAGATTGTCTGCAACTTCCCCGAATAGCAAGCCTACCAGTTTCAATAAACTTTATAAGCACAAGGAGAATAGCTGCGATATGCTTGCATGTCCCACAGGGACCTTTGCCAGCTGGACATTCACAATCAGTATTTATTATTTCACCATTTGCTCCAAGTCTTATCTTGTTGTAAGAAATCTGTAAAAACCATACCACATTGAACGAAATTACAGTGTTGCAAATCTTAAGTCATGAAGCATGGTTTTAGGAGCTAAAATAATGTGATTTTTTTCTGGTGTATTGCAATTGTGTAAGCTTACCTTTTTTCTTTATTGCCGCTGCAACTGTTCCGGTCAGAAACACTTCATGTCCATCTGCTTTGAAGTTGCATGCCTCCACCCTCCCTGATTCCATTAGCAAGCTCCCTTTGGAAATAGCCTGAATGTCCGACTGACATTGGCTGTCTGCTGTCATTCTATACAAAAAAATAACCTACATTGTTTTTTTATATAATTCATAGATTAGGATTCTTTACAAACAAAATTATATTAAAATGTAAATGATGATTAAAACTCAAGAGATGATGATAAATAAAATGTTAGTTTCATCTAATTTAATTCAATTGTTTCAACAGTTTTACATATGTTTCCATATCATGTCCTGTATAGATAAAGTCATGTGTTAGTTACTGAATCACTGTTACTCACTACTGTATCAATGTAATGTAATAATCATACTTTTGGTTTGGTTTATTTTGTTTAACGTCCTATTAGCATCTAAGGTCATTTAAGGACGGCTTCCCGTGCGTGCGACATGTATGTGTGTGGTGAGTGCGTATGTGTGCTTTTGGAGGCTGCGGTATGTTCGTGTTAAGTCTCCTTGTGATAGGCCGGAACTTTTGCCGATTTAAAGTGCTACCTCACTGAAGCATAATAATCATACAGAATGTATCCAAAGGATAAATATTTTTATTTACACTGAATATGCAGGCTTCTGAATGTAAATTACACACCAATGCATGTAAAAATATGACAAACACTATTTAATATAATTAAATAAAATGTACAATAATATACCTTCTACCTGTGCCATTCCAAGAGTTGGCAATTGATTTTTGTGGTCAAGTGGCAACTGCCGAAACCTGAATATCCCTACTGGCCAATTAGGCAACGCACGAGGTCTTGGTAAAAACACAACATTGTCCCTGAAGTTGTTCCTGTCGTATGCCGCGCTCTAACCTGAAAATAATATGCAACAATACACTTGAGACTTACAATTATTACACCGTGTTATTTGACAGCATAGTTTTCCATATGACATATTCTAAGTATAATTTGCAATAGACCACTCGATGAATTGTAATATGTTAACAAGTAGCTATGTATAGGCCCAATTGGTGCCTACTCGCGATCGGTGCCCCGATAGGATCTCACAGGCCTACGCATTATCCTTATCGCCGCACAAAATTATTTGCCCATTATTAATTAATTAGGTATACATACAATCATTACGAGGTCAATTAACCTAAAAGTGCATAGACTGTATTTATTCATGTTATGAGAATCATCTAACGATTTTATAGTGATCAGGTCCGACATCACATGTCAAGTTATTTCACTGTCATGTTGACAGCTCGTTCACCGCATTTGACTTCCTATTTCACTTTTATGAGTAAACCTACCATAATGAAAGATATTCATATACACAAAATATTAAAGTTTACCTTTCAATCAAATCTGCTTTACTCCCCCGCAATACTGCACCACGCTTCGCTAATTCCAACTTCAGCCGCTCAACTTTCCAGCCGTCATACGCCATATTGTTTATGTTTACGTGAATACCAACTAAAACACGGGCGCCCTCTAGTGACGTCAAGAGGGATAAATCCCCGATGAACCCCATTCAATATCGATAACAAGATTTCAGGTGTAGGTGGTATTTTTGATGTTTTGAAAACTAGAACAAAAGATACCAATAAGAATGACCCTCAGGAATCGACCCTGATGACAGACAGTCAAACCAAAACAGCGACAGTTTCGAAATTGATCAAATTATTTTGTTTTCTGTTCTTTTAAGATTTCTACAAAAGTTTGAATATGTTAATTAATTAAAACTTGAAAATGAAATTGGTGTTCGTGTCCAGTTCAGATGACTGACGCTTTACAACGCAATGATTTGTATATTCTATCATATATGTGCTGATTATATTTGCATCTGAATGTATATCATATATCTAATAAAATGTATGTGTGTGAGAGGGTGTTTATATTTGCAAAATTTGTCTTGTCTAGCATGTACACTTAGTATATCAAGGAAATATTTTGAATAGGAAGAAATGTCAGTGGATAGAAGGCAATTTATTTGTAATTGGGAAATACATCAATTTTTTTTTATAAATTATATTTGGTAATTTCAACAGTCAAATAATCTTAATACTGAAGTTTGAAGAAAGTGAACTCTCGTTGTCAGTGTCATTCCTCTTTTTTATCAATTGCATATAAATATTTAAGCATTAAAATATAAAAAAGTGTTAGATTGAATTTGTAGTTTAAATATGCATAGGATGGAAATGAGGCGCTTGACGTGTCTGATGGTGAGAAAGTGATTATACTAAAATTTCTTTGAAACATGATGATGATGGATAACGATGATTATATGCAATGATGATATGTATTATGAAAATGTTATGATGATAATTATTATGCATAATGATAATAATATTATGATGATGAAGATAAGGATGTTAGGATGAAGATTATGATAACGATTGGTTATGTATAATGTTGATTTTATGATAGTGATTATAATGAGTATCATGCATAATGATATGATGATGATTTTGTATAATATGTTGATGATGATAATTGTTATGATGATGAATAATATGCATGATGATGATCCATAATGACGATGATATGATAGTGGTAGTGATGATGATTGAGAATGTGCATACACATGTATGTATGGATAAGGATGAGCGAGTATGATCATGCGTGATGCTTCATTTTGTATTTTTCTCGTATGAAAATGATTCCCAAAAATATACAAAACAAATCTTAGAAAAAAAAAGTGTTTATCAACAAAAATGGTTGTGTTATATGTCTCACAATCTGCATTAAACTAAACATCAATACAAATACATATTCAACCTGTGTAATGTTATATAAGCACCTACCATTCTGCGATCATGTGAACTGCATCTATCACAACACTACATATCTTGTCCTGGTATAAAGGCGAATTGCCCCTCCCGTCATAAACGTGTGTTGCTTGTTGCACTCGACATATAGCATGAAGAAAATCCCTTTTCTCGTAACCCCATCACTTGGTCCTGCATAATACTGTTCAATGGGCAGATTATCGGGACACTATCAGGTGCTGCTGAATTATGCTTTCGCTGGAACAGCCATGGAAGTAATTGAAACATGATTTTGCCATAGCCAGTCGGCAGAACACTCGCAAAATCGCGTCCTTCGTATAAATAGCGAAGCGTATCCAGCTGCTTTTCCTTCAGACGATGTTGCAAATGGATACGTGCTTTTGCGTACTCCACACACGTTTCGAAGTCCGTCATGTTTTAGAGAAGATACCGGCGACTTACTTGTTGATCCTTACAATGGAAAGCCTTTTTGGACAAACTTCGTCTGTATTACTGCGCCTATTACTCCCGAGGTATATTCTCGTTTACGGAAGGTGCCGACGGTTTCCGATTGCGCGATGACGGTGTCGTCTTCGAATATATTTGGGCGGAGTCATTTAAACAATTTACCTATTAATAAATCACACAGACACAAGGGATTGTGAAAGAAATATTTCGTTTTGTAAAATTATATCATTTACAAATATAGTACAAAAGATACGAGTCGTGCATCTAAAATAGATAAGATTTCATTTATATATTGTTTTATATTGTGTCGCGTAAGGATTTAGTTCACAGAATTTAGTTGCTACGTTGGGGGAACTTGAACTTGACAAGCATTTTTATCCAACTCGAGTTGGTTAATTTTCTAATTTTGAAAAGACTCGATGGGGAACCTCAATTTATCAGATAGGGTATGGCCAAGCCTCATTGAAACCACAAATTATCAAATATGGTGTTGCATATAGCCCATCGCACCGGGTTTTATTATTAATTAGATTATTTAAATAGTAAGGTCACAAATCACCTTATAACATGTCCAAGTAGGTCAAAATATTAGCTCTGTCAACCTGTTTTATTATGTTCTTCGAGCGTAAACCTTTGACTTTAGTTAGGGTGTTCCAACTGATGTCTGCCCTGCAAGTAGGGCGTAAGAATTGTACCTGCTGCCCCATTGCATGATCGTAAGAGGCGACTTAACTTGGGATCTTATCTTTTCTCTTCTTTTTTGATAACTTTCTTCTTCCTAATGTCGCCCTTGACAATGCCTCACTTTTGGCCTTAAGTTGAGCGTTCGTCGCTGGAAGGTTTTGGGTTCTGTCCCCTGGCCGAGACATACCAGAGTCTTTAAAAATGGTAGTTGCTACTCGTGTTTAGCGCTCAGCATATTTGGAGTGGGACGACTAGTTGGCCCGTTGTCAGTATAATGTGACCGGGTGGGGTGTGCTGCTGGGTGTCTTCGGCAGTATGCTTCACTTTAAATCGGCAAAAGTTCCGGCCTATCACAAGGAGACTTAACACGAACATACCGCAGACTTCCATACATGTCGCACGCACGGGAGGCCGTCCTTAAATGACCTAAGCTGTTAACAGGACGTTAAACGAAATAAACCAAACCAAACCAAACCATGATCACAATCTATACTTGGCTTCAACACTTAGTTTTAATCTCCATACACTATATAATATTCATTTTTAAACTTCCTAACCACTTCAAATTGCCCCCCCCCCCCCCCCCCCCCCCCCCCCATAAAAATGAAGTCTATCTATATTTAGTGGACCAGTCACTGTTCTAATCTCCTATCAATCAGTCTAAGGTCAAACAATGTCCTTCTGTATTATTAATCTCTAAATTATTATTCATTAAAACTGCTGCACCCTTTGCATCAGATCTAAAAGAACTAAAGTTGCGTGTTAATTCCTTATTCAGATCTTTTGATTTTTTCCATTTCAACAGTAAAGGGCGTATCTTAAATACAGTACATATTGTAATTCTTGTTTCTTATGTATGAGAAAAGATCTCGACGTTTATTGCACAGACCGTTGCTATTTCCTGATATTATAGTAATTTCCCCCTCCATATCTTAGGGACTTTAAATCATCAACTGATGAGATATTAAAATGAAATCTAGACAAACGTAGCAAATGATGAGATGGCAAATAAATCTTGACAAACGTATCAAATGATGTGATACCAAAAATAAATCTGGACAAACGTATTAAATGATGTGATACCAAACTAAAATCTGGACAAACGTATTAAAAGATGCGATACCAAACTAAAATCTGGACAAACGTATTAAATGATGTGATACCAAAAATAAATCTGGACAAACGTATTAAATGATGCGATACCAAACTAAAATCTGGACAAACGTATTAAATGATGTGATACCAAACTAAAATCTGGAAAAAGCGTATTAAATGATGTGATACCAAACTCAAATCTGGACAAACGTATTAAATGATGCGATACCAAACTAAAATCTGGACAAACGTATTAAATGATGTGATACCAAACTAAAATCTGGAAAAAGCGTATTAAATGATGTGATACCAAACTAAACTCTGGAAAAAGCGTATTAAATGATGCGATACCAAACTAAAATCTGGACAAACGTATTAAATGATATGATACAAAACTAAAATCTGGACAAACGTATTAAATGCTGTGATACCAAAAAGAAATCTGGACAAACGTATAAAATGATGTGATACCAAACTAAAATCTGGAAAAAGCGCATTAAATGATGTGATACCAAACTAAACTCTGGAAAAAGCGTATTAAATGATGCGATACCAAACTAAAATCTGGACAAACGTATTAAATGATATTATACAAAACTAAAATCTGGACAAACGTATTAAATGCTGTGATACCAAAAAGAATTCTGGACAAACGTATAAAATGATGTGATACCAAAATAAATCTGGACAAACGTATTAAGATGTGATACCAAAAAGAAATCTGGACAAACGTATTAAGATGTGATACCAAAAAGAAATCTGGACAAACGTATCAAATGATGAGATACGAAAATAAATCAGATGAACAGAAATATAAATCAAGTGCTGGAATAACTGACTTATAGTTGTTTTCCAGTACAGGAATTATGATTCCTTTTCACCGGACTCGATGGTAGTTATACTATTATTTCTGACACTTCTTATCCTAATGTTTGTAATTGTAGCCCTGTAGTTATGGTATTGATCTTGGTCTTTCCATAGTCTGTCTAGCCTATTCTTAAAGTGTACCCTGAATGACAAATTATATTTAAATATGTCATTGGTATTGGTTAATAAACAAGAATGCAGAAAACCGCATCAAAATCGGCCGACTCATTACCGAGTAATTGCGATTTTTCTCGAAAACACACCTGAAGCCCAAAGCCGAATACCTCGTTTTGGTGACCTCTGACCTGTGACGTCACAGGTTGAACACGATTGGAGCCGGCATATAGAAAATATATAGAAACAAACGTGAGCACGTGCCTGTATTCGATCAAAACTCGACTATGGGTCCATCGTTTATGGATCGGCACGGAATTCTTACCTGCAAATGTTGGATCCTATCCATAATCAAGGATTACGTCTAGCACTTGGTGCTTTCCGAACAACACCAGTGCAGAGCCTTTATGTAGAGGCAAATGAACCATCTTTAAATGACCGAAGGAAAAAACTTAC
This sequence comes from Pecten maximus, assembly GCF_902652985.1. Taxonomy (NCBI): domain Eukaryota; kingdom Metazoa; phylum Mollusca; class Bivalvia; order Pectinida; family Pectinidae; genus Pecten; species Pecten maximus. Next base: position 18,059,692 of record NC_047029.1, read on the forward strand.
GCTTCAATATGCCGCCCAATTGAAGTCCAACCCGAAAAACCCGGCTTTTGATCTTGTTGTCAATCCGCAATACCGAAACATATTCACTCAAAACTAAAAACTCTTACCAACATTTGGCATTAGAATTTCGAATTTTCTTCATGAACTTAACATAAGCTTAGACAACATAGGCGAATACACCGTATCAGATGTACCGCCATGGCTTGTCGAATCACCTGATATTAACCTTACACTACACGTGAGGACAAAATCGAGTGCATTACCCGCAGGACACAAATCCTCCTTTCGGGAATGCATTAAAGGTTTTCCCGATAACGTTCAGATCTACACTGATGGCTCAAAAGATGGAGTAAAGGTCTCCGCAGCATGCTATTCCGATCACCATTGCTCTTCAATCCGCTTACCAGATGGTGCCTCTATCTTCTCTGCGGAAGCATGTGCCATCGATTTGGCCCTCGACCATATCGAAGAACAACGCATTAGAAAGGCAATAATTTGTTCCGACTCTCTATCTGTCCTTCAGAATTTACAATCACGAGATCTAAAGAATATACTCATACAAAACCTTGTTTTACGAATATCCCGTATCTTAAAAAAATGCAAAATAACTACTTTGGATTCCGAGCCATGTCGGAATTAAAGGCAACGAACTTGTTGACCGCCAAGCAAAACTTGCTCTAAATCTGCAACAAACAAATATTAAAATACCATATACAGATTTCAAACCTGTAATTAGTTCTGCCATATAGAGTAAATGGCAGCAACGCTGGTCTCTCGAGACAAGCAACAAACTTTTTAAAGTACAACCATAACTTAAAACATCAAAACCAAGTCGGAAGGATCGTAGAGAGGAAATAGTCCTCTCTCGGCTCCGTACCGGGCACACATATCCTACTCATTCGTTCCTTTTGAAACGAGAGGATCCACCGGTATGTTATGCATGTGATGTGCAATTCACAGTGCAGCATTTTTTAATAGAATGTCCCGATTTCAAGCACATTCGTGATAAATACTTTCGAGTCCCGGATATGAAAGCCCTTTTCAGTTCCGTGGATTCGAAAACAATATTTAGCTACTTGAAAGAAATCGATCTATTTTATAGACTTTGATGTCTTTTACGTTACTGTCTTTGACGTTCTATTTATAACAACGTTCACATAATCTATTCGTACATATTATTTCGCATAATCTATTCGTACATGTATATATTTTACCATTTTTAATCAACTTTTTTATCATATTGATCTAAATATACAATACGGATCCTTTAAAAATGACAAATTTTATCTGATTTTAATTTTAAAAATAAAACTTGTTAGTATATTGTTTGGCTCTAAATGACCCTAGTTGTCGATGGGCCGTAAAACATAAACAAACAAACAAACAAACGTGCCTGTAATTAATGCGAATACGACAACAGAAAGGAAAGTGCTGAATAAACTCTCTTAGTTATATTTGTGAATTAGTTAATAACAAGTGCTACCGAAACCATGGACATATAATTTTCTTTTTTAACGGTGCCATATATAACATGTAGCATCTCACTAATTTTCTCTGATAACGAGCCATATACAACATGTAAGACTCAAAGTAATAAATGAACTTGAACTTGTAACATCTTACTAGATTTCTATTAAAATGGGCTAAATACAACGTGTATCATCTTATTTATTTTCTATTATAACAGGTCATATATAGCATGTATATTTTACTTTTTTTTTTTTTTTAAACGGGTCGTTGTAATATGTTTGACATTTGAATAAAGGGCCGTTTATAACGACTTACATCATATAGCCTTTATTATGAGGGCATGACCGGTTTGTTACATACAAATTACCATTATTGATTTCGGTTATAATACTTCTAGTAATACAAGTTTAAAATGCAATTCATACAAGATGTGAAATAAATGCTAATCAATTTTTTATTAGCCAAAACAGCAATGATACCGTTATTTGTGATTTTTGGGTAATTTTTCGCAATTGATAAAACGTGTCCATGAAAGATCAGTAACTCCCACACAAGATTCATAGAGTAAATTTTCAACATCATGGGTATATATATGAATGAGGTAACTTAGGTTGATTATTCTATAGACAAACCTTTGAGATACGATTTTTTTTTCGTTTGTAAGGAAAACGAAACTCACTGTCAACAACTTGAAAATGTATTCCCTAGGTAGTATAAACGCAATTCTAACTCAAATTCAAGCCCAATTGATGTAAAACCTGTAAAAGCATGTCTTCGGAACTTTTTTGAAGTGCACAGAAACCAAACGCGTAAACTCACAAGCAATTATCGGCGTGTGCCGATTAGAACACAAGAAATAAGACACCTGTGGTGCAGTGACAGGTGTGACGAGCTTCTGGACAGTAATTTCAAACCTGCTAATTGTTTAGCGGTATACTCACCCATTCAAACTTGAGAATTCGTAATTCTCCGAACATGCTTATACATCCCTTTTAAGTGAAGATATGTCTTTGCGACACGAAAGGAAAGCAAAACCACAAGGATCTCGATCACTTCATAATAATGATACAATTACACAAAAAAAAAAAAAAAAAAACATAAAATTTGAAGAAAAAAAATCATACACGATAATCATTTCGATGTTTATAAGTTTTAGTATTAATTATGATTAGTCACGATGAAATAATTGTATGAGTTTTATCATAAAAAACGGAGCTAAAATGATGGTTTTATTAAGTACCTATGCTTTAGCCTATACAGACAGTATCAATTATTTTATAATTGTTCCAAATCACTTTTATATAATTTCACTGACAACGATCGCATATAAATTATATCTTTCTGAAGCATTTAATCGTCCTTATTCCCTGAAACCATGGCATGTAAAATAAGGGATAAAATCTGTATATGTAGAAGTTTGTTGTAGGCTTCAATTCATACGGGAAAGAGAATTAGTCTATTGTAGATCATGATGATTATAATGTATTACTTTCTAAAATAAGTGTCCTTCATGACTAGAAGCGGGTTTTGTATAGAATATAACTCATGAATTTACTGTACGTGTGGTCGTCTTTTATCCAGAACTGTTGTATTGTTGGTATGTTTATTTGAATATTATTTTGCGAATGAAATTACACATTGTTTTAGTTAAAAATGTTGATGCTGTGATCATTACTTTGGTAATTAGTAAGAAATGGTAAACACATAACTAATAGACATTTATTGGTGATTGACCGATTATTACACCAGTCTGTTAACCAAGCGGTCATTTTCAGAGTGAATTTCATTATTTGTTTTTTTTTTTTTTTTCTTTCAAACTCAAACTTATATGGTTGGATTTCGACTTCGTGTCGGCATTATTCGCCAAATTCAACAAACTCAAATCTCATGTCCAGATCGTATTAAGACATGTCTGTGCTGATACTGTTCACAGTCCTCTATGCTACTGGCCAACATAACAGTCACTCCGTTCAACCTGTGACGTCATAGTCTGAAGATTTCCAAATCAGCGTGACTGACCGATACCCTGATTAGCAGTCGACCGACAGGTGCAAATCGCGTACTTCGATGTGCGATATCTCGGCACTCGGCCAACCGATTTTGATGCGTAAGGATATTGTTGGTGTCTTGATCATATATGCCATTCAGTATCTTGTAAGTTTCAATCATATCGTCTCTAATCCTGCGGAATGAGAGGGTTGGCAAGTGGAGTTCCTTTAATCGCTCCTCATATGTTAGGTTCTTCAACCCTGGTACTTGTTTAATTGCCCCTCCTCTGCACTCCCTCAATTCTCTTGATCGCCTTTGTTTTTACTGGGACCACACTGAACTGGCAAAGTCTAGATAAGCTCTAACTAATGATTTATATATAGGTATAAATGTGTAAAAGGATCGGCTTTTCACCTCAAACCGACACCTTTAAAATATTTATACCCAGGTTCGGTGATCTTGGGTCCGTCAGGGTCTTACATTCTGAGCCATAATTTGTACGTGAAGTCTGGCAAATAAACACAAACTCAAGATATATCAAGTTCAGGTAGTTTTATTAGACAACACTAGTAATGTGTAAAACACACCGACATATAGACAAATTATACCACTCTGTCATACACTCCAACACACATACTCCGACGTGACAGTAGTGTCTAGTGAACTCTCGGCCACATGGTCCTAGTTCTAGAAAATACTAACGGCTACACGGCCATACTCCTATATGATAGACGACGGTATAAAAACCTACAAACAATTCAGAGTCGAAATATACTGACGACTACATGACTGACATGAAACCTACCCCTAATGACTGTGACTGGTAAGCTATTCTATTCCCTATACCCTAACATAATTATATCTAGCAATACCCTACATGATACCTACAGCTATTCCTATCAGGGAAAGAGAGCCAAACCAGTCTTGTGAAGACTTTTCATTCTGCCTGACGAACAATAGCGATGTACCGGCTTAAATAGGCAACCGCGGCGATCCGCACGTGCAATATTCGCGCCAAATTGTTCGGAACACTTCCGCTGCTACAGTAAATACAGAGTTCCGAATGGTATAAACTTCCGGTATAGGAACACATGGATAAACCAGATTACGGTAAGCAGACGACAGCCAAAATCTACCTAACGATTTTCCTCAACTTCTACACTCCTCCCCCCTTAAGACTAAAGTTATAACTTTATGTCAATCATTTACAAAATTGGAGAATTTCGACACGGATGAGTAGATAACTCGACCATCCCGAACTGTACCGATTCAGTCAACAAACATCAGATACAAGGTTCAGCTAAACTTGGTAAGCAAAGTACTCTTCATTCTTAAAAAAATACATATCATATCACATCAAAGGAAATATAAAACAACCAGAAACTATTCGCATCCTTTCCGAATTCATACGCACACATTTACACAATAATATTTACACAAACCAGCATTTCTGTCACCCATACAAAGTTCATGCAGACAATTCACTTACAGGTAGGCTATATAGCCTTATAGGCCTACAATCTATCGCACCACTCTCAGAAAGTATAAATTTGAGATAACAATTACCCAGAGGAAGGAAATGTCCCTACTAGTTTTAACTATCTTCCTTCAACGTCAATAATCTACATGGGTATAACAATATTCATATGAACCCATTCATATTTATAATGTTAACATATATCAATCCGTATAAATTTAAAGTGGCTAAAAAAACATGACCACATAATTAAGGAAAGAATTCATTACTACATAATAAATCATGAATTCTGTCTGTAAATTACAAAATGACAGTAGATGTAGGATGAAATTCATTACTAAAAAAAAATACTTCATGAATTCATACAACTCTTTTAATTATAAGTTATCAATTTACATTTATAATTTCATCTTTTAAATTAAAATTAAATCAATCCACATATATCAACATAATGCATCACTAATAATTAGAACAGATTTGATGCAACAAAAATTTACGTATATTTGGTGAATGTGGAATCGCATCCCTTGACAGGGCACGACATACCAGGCCTCCAATACATGTCATCATCAAGATCAGCCTGCTCCTCCATAGTAACTCCCACATCCAAGATGTCCATGGTTTAGGTAACCTTTTAATGAAATAAATAAACATGTCTCAGTTCAATCTATTTTTGAGGTGGGCTCATAGAAACAATATTGTACCTCAATTACACAGTGAAGTGAGTACATTGACAGCAGGACTTTACAGCTTGTATTTTTGTTTGAATTTCACAAACCATAACCTTATATTATTAAATGATTTTTTTATTATTATTATTATTTCATAATCTTTGGTCGTCATAATCATAATCATAACAGACTTCCATGGAAATCATTGCAGACTACTATGGAGAATATCTACTGGGAGGCTTAACATTCCTGCCAACTCTAGTTTGACGTGGAGTTGTCTCCCCTTGACTACCAGGAGCTATACTAATCTCGGTGTCTACATCATCATCCCACTCTAATTCATCACACACACTTTCGGTTTCAGACCTTGTATCCCATGTCTGAGGTATTTCCTTACCCATGTATGGTTTTAAATGATCAATGTGTACAGTTAATATCCTAGAATTGGGTGCTTTCTGAATCTTATAGTTTATGTCAGTCAGTTTTTGCAAGACTTTTTAAGGACCTGTCCATCCCTGCCCTAACTTATTACCCACTGCAGGGGGATACCATCTCCATACAAAATCACCTTCACTGAATTGTCTCCCCTTTGATTTCTGATCATAGTACGATTTCTGCCGGGTGGCGGCTTCACCTAACTTTCCATGAACAAACTCAAATGCCAACCTCATTGCAATTTGAACCCATGACACATATTCTATGGGACATCTCTGCTCATACTCTGTAGGTAAGCCCACCATAACATCTAGGGGACAAAACAATTCCCGACCAAACATAACTAAATTCGGACTACATTCTGTACTGCTATGTCTTGTTGCTCTGTAAGCCATCATTACATAGGGTAAGTGATCATCCCAGTCATTACTGTTTTCATTCACAAAGGCCGATAACATCTGAACTAAGGTACGATTCAGCCTTTCTACTAATCCGTCAGACTGAGGTCTGTAAGGAGCTGTTCTTGTTTTATCTAGCCAATAGAACCGTTTCCGAATGAGGTCAATTGTTCTGTCCCGACCAAGATGACCTGAAGTTCTGGAATTATGTAAGTGACGTAGGATTTCCTCTCGAATACATGCAGGGGCCAAAACTTGCTTAATTTCTCTGCCTGACAAGCCTGTCAATCCTGTTCTACACAATATTCCCTGTTCATCCAGAGCAAGTGATTCCCACATATGATATAATTTCTTTAATTCTGAGGGGGAAACTGGAACGGCTGTTTTGGGGGTTTTTTCTTCATACTCATCCTTAAGCAGTAGAAACTTCCCTAATACGTCATACTCCCTTTGCCAAGCCTTGACTTGCTCAGTACCCCATGTTTGTAACCAGTTTGTTAACAATCTTTCCTTTTCCGTTTCAGGTACCCCCTGGGAGCTATCTACAGTTTGGAGACTAGCTGGAAGTACTCCCACAGACTGACTGGAGTCATTTGTGAAACTGCCTGTAGGGGAACACCCTGAATCAAGGGAGATAACTCTTGTGCTGAAAACAACTGGACAGAAGGGTCTACAGCTTGGACAGTTAACCCTAGTTTCTGGACACCGTGGATAACGAGACAGGCTGTCAGCATTACCATGTTTACTGCCTGGCCTATGCTTGACCTCCATATCATACATATCTAGGACTGCTAACCACCTGGCGAGGACACCTTCAGGGTTTTTAAAATTTCTCAGCCATGTTAGAGACGCATGGTCTGTTCTGAGCAGAAATGGTCTACCCAACAGGAAATGCTTGAAAAACTTGACAAATGTTACAACAGCGAGAAGTTCCCTATGAGTGGTACAGTAGTTGGTTTGGGATTTATTCAGTGTTTTACTGGCAAAAGCGATAACTCGCTCCTCCCCTTCCGGTATCTGGGAGAGCACAGCCCCTACACCTGTGGCGCTTGCATCTGTATCCAAGACAAACCTTCCTGTATCTGTAGGATACCCAAGGATAGGAGCACTAGTCAGGAGAATTTTAAGTGTTTCAAAAGAACTTTCATACTCTGGGTCCCATGAGAATTTCTTATTCTTTCTAGTCAAATTAGTAAGGGATGAAGCAACAGCAGAAAAGTTTGGTATAAATCTCCTATAGTATCCCGCTAATCCTAGAAAGCTTCTGACCTCACTAACATTTGTAGGTACAGGCCAATCACGTACAGCCTTGACCTTGTCAGGGTCGCAGCTTATTCCCGCAGCCGAAACCACATGCCCTAGATAAGATACTTTGGTTTGAAATAAATCACATTTCTTGGGTTTCGAGTTTAAGGTTGGCTTCCCTAATACACTGAAAAACTTCCCTAAGGTTGTTAAGGGCTGCCCCAAATGTATGACCAAACACTATGACATCATCTAAATAGCACAAGCACCTAGTCCATTTCAACCCTCCTAGTACTAGCTGCATTAGTCTAGAGAATGTAGCAGGGGCGTTACACAGCCCAAAGGGATCACATGGAACTCATACAGCCCCTTATGGGTGCTAAATGCTGTCTTCTCTTTGTCTGATGGTTTTCATTCTACATAGACAATAACCACTAGCGAGGTCAAGAGTACTAAACCACTTAGCCCCAGCTAATGTATCCAAAGCATCATCTATCCTTGGCAAAGGGAACGCATCCTTCTTTGTGACCGAATTTAACTTACGATAGTCTATACAGAAGCGGACAGAACCGTCCTTTTTTTGACACTAATACCACAGGAGCTGCCCATGGGCTATTACTTGGCTGGACAACACCATCACCGACCATTTTGTCTAACTCCTTTTCTACTACAAGTTTTTGAGCTGGTGAGATACGTCTAGCGGGTATTTTAATGGGAGGTACATCCCCAGTGTCTATACAATGTTCAACCAATCTAGTTTGACCTATTTCCCCTTTTGGAGTTTGGAAAATATCCTCGTACTCAACTACCAAATCTATAGCTCTGTTTTTCTCGGATGAAGACAATTCTGGTGAGAACCTATCTACTACTGGTTTTAAATGCTCAGGTAGGGACCTAGGGTCTTTCCTCTCCATGTCTATTGTGTGAACCATGCCCACAGGCAATAACTCTCCCACGATGGTGTTATGTTGCAACCTAATGCCTTGGGAGCTGAGGTTCAATACAGAGAGGTTAATCTCTTTCGGCGTGGTATCTACTGAGACCTTTGCCATCATTAACCCCTGATTAGCTATGTGTGCTACTACACCCTCTGTTCCATCAATAGACCCGTCTACATAACCCTTAATGTGACATTCTGAGTTAGCTGGCACAGAAACTGTATTACACACCCTAACACGACCACACCCATTGTACCCTTCAGTAGCTAGATTGACACATTGACCCTCTAACCTAAGAGTCTTATCCCTAAAATGAATTTCACCTCCGTGTTTGCTCAGGAAATCTACACCTAGTATTCCTGACAACTGGTCTAACCTAGCCACTATAGCCTCCTGCTCATCAACCAACTTGCCTACCTTAATCCTAAAGTTGGCTTTACCAGCCACAGTAAATACAGAGTTCCGAATGGTATAAACTTCCGGTATAGGAACACATGGGTAAACCAGATTACGGTAAGCAGACGACAGCCAAAATCTACCTAACGATTTTCCTCAACTTCTACAAATGATTTTCTGTCCATATACTTGAAAGTTCTTCTAATTATGGCGAACATAGAATTGGCTTTGATCACTCTCTCACTTATATGGTCCTCGAATGTGAGATCAGAGTCCACTGTTATACCAATATCCTTTTCGCTAGCTGTTTTTGATATTTGTGTTTAAAGGAAATTAAACATTTCTGTGGGTTCTGCCCTGAAAGCTCTGTCTGATAAATTAACTTGGCCACAAACGGTTTTGGACCCTTATTTGACGATTTACCCAACCCATGAACATTAGGGAGTTCAAGGTGCTCATCAATGTCTAGATGGTTGTCAAAAAATTATCTGACGGCTGCCTTAAATGTCACTATCGTGTTTGGGTATTTTTCAGCTTTGTACCTGGTGAACTCTTGCTGTAACTCGGCTGCATTGTGCAACATTTGCAATTATTAATTCCCACTCAGCCCTGCCCTGTAGGTGTTGCGTAAGAATTGTACCTGCTGCCCCCATTGCATGATCGGAAGAGGCGACTAAATTTGGGATCTTATCTTTTCTCTTAACAACATTCTTCTTCCTAACGTCTCCCTTGACACACCCTCACTTTTGGCATTTAGTTTAGCGTTCGCCCCTGTGAGGAAGGCTTTGGGTTCTGTTCCCTGGTCGAAACATACCAGAGTCTTTAAAAATGGTAGTTGCTGCTCCTGCTTAGCGCTCAGCATACAAGGAGTGGGGCTACTGGTTGGCCCGTTGTCAGTAATAATGTGACCGGGTGGGGTGTGTTGCTTAGTGTCTTCGGCAGTATGCTTCAGTGAGGTAGCACTATAAATCGGCAAAAGTTCCGGCCTATCAGAAGGAGACTTCACACGAACATACTTCCAAAAGCACATACGCACACACCACGCACGCACGGAAGGCCGTCCTTAAATGACCTTAGCTGTTAATAGGACGTTAAACAAAATAAACCAAATCATCCCACTTGTAGAATTAACATTACTCAAGTTCACCTGGACAGAATTAAAATATAGCCTATTTTGAAATATCTAAAGTATATATCAAACTAAAGCTTCTGTACATTTTTATGTACAAATGCTATACTAGATTTATATATTGTTGACTGTCTTAAACATAAGCATATGCACTAGTTATTCTGTATATGACATAATAAAACAAAATACAATCAATTTTGAGCATCGAATGTCCATACATGTACTGCAATTTAACTATTCCAGGTTTGGTCAGAATAGCACTAGTACAATTTGCGAAGCTGAGATATATTTTCTTTAACTTACCAAGTCATCAGTCTGTTTATTATCATAAACACTGTGCGGAATAATAGATGTGCGTATAGGGTTCGTGTTGGTTGTAGTGACCCATGTATATATATATTGTATGTTATGTACGTGTGCAGTCTTGTCGCAGTGTCCAGTCTCAGGTGTGACGTTTGTCCATATAAGTGTGATGATTGGGTATGGTTGTATATTTGTCCATATTGGGAATGAGTTTTGATTGGTTGTTCTTGTAAATGTGCGTGCATGCAGGTTACCTGTCTTTCCCTGTCACTTGGAAGCCCGAGACTGACCTGTAAGATTTACTACCGTCAACTCACCACATCAATATGCTCAAGCAGTATGAGGTAATCAAGCTGTGCTTGGGTAATTGATAGCTAATATTATGAATATATTTGTAAAGACCAAGCACATTGAGAATTATATCCAGATTCAATTGGTGTAAATATAAGGTTAATAAGTTTCGTTGTTGTGCTGTAAGTTGTTAATACTTTGTCCGCGTGAACTTGTACATGTACCGGAATATACCTGTTCTAGTGTTAGTCGTCGTTTGTAGTTCTGTATGTAGAGTTTGTCATTGTCTTTTATTATTTGTATTATTGTTAAATATTGTCGGGAGTATGGAACGAATAAATGTTTGTACTAATTTAAATTATAGACTTCGTCGTGAATGATGAATCGCTGGAGTCATGTTACACAAGTATGAGCTAGAACTTCAAGTAAATATAAGATACACTTGTTTCACAGCTAAATAATCACCTAATAATCGGCGATATTCCCAAGATAGAATATACCCTTACCTATAAATACCTATTGTTCTCACCCTATAACAATAAAATGACAAGACACCAACTATTTGAAGTTAAGTCACGCTGGTGGTTGATATAATGTAACTATTGTTGGCGAAGTTGGCAAATTTTGTATCTATAAACTTGATCAGTTTACGATAAATAAAGGAATTGTATTGAATAGGATTGAACAGAATGAAACGTTAGATTGTCGCCAATGACTAAAGGATATAAATCAGTAAATCTTTTGTGTCGTTCACGATATGTAAGTTTTGAAATAGCACGGTTAAGTCTGACATCATCGTGTTATATATCAAATTACTGTACATTTACACTCATAGCATACACAACCTATCGGGTGTTTAAATGGCAGATTAAGAAGAGGGATATATAGAGATCATGTAAGTTTTATAATTAAGTTGTTTTTTGATGTAGGAATTAATTATTGATTCAAACTAAGAAACAAACATTGCAGGAGTGTTTATGGAGCTCGGGGAGAGGGGTTGAAAGTGACTGGTGATCAGTCACTGCGTCAATGGTAAGATGTCGGGGCCATAATCAATTACACTATGATTGTACATTTGTAAATTCTGGTTAGTGTACAAAAGCTATCTACATACGAGAGCTTTCAATCTAGTTCAGATAGAATAATGAGCCAGATATATTTTGAAAGCCAGTTTTCTATATTAATACATTCAATGAAGTTTGAGGGTTCTAACTTGCATACATGCATACAGATAAAGATTTTTTTTTAAATCAACAACTTCTCATTATAAAGTATTTAATTTGAGCAAATTCAAATTTTAATGTACATTAGATATACAGTTGAGTGTAAGCCAACCTTTACACCCTAGTGCACTCCTAATGTTTTAACTAGTAGTGCACTACGTCCAGTCAGTTGTGATCACAAATCCCCCTATACAGGTAATGGACAATGTCACTGAACACCTGTGTTAGATACCTGTAGTTACATATACAGACCTGTATAAATTGACTGACTTATATCTGTCATCATGACTTTACCTGGTATATTTTTAGCCCACCATCATCATATGGTGGGCTATTCAAATCGCCCTGCGTCCGTGGTCCGTCCGTCCGTAAACAATTCTTGTTATCGCTAATCCTCAGAAAGTACTGAAGGGATCTTCTAATATGTGTATATGTGTGAGGAGGGTGTGTATGTATTTTTTGTATTTAAAAAAAAAAAAAATTTGAATTTTAAAATTCTATCAAACTAGCATCGGATGTGTTTCTTAATGACGTAAATCAACGTTGCCACGAAGAAGTTTTTGCTATTCCAACTTTGACGAGGTATTCGGCGAACTCCGCAATAGAGACTTTAATGATGATGTTAGTGTGATGATACAAAAAATATCTGTATAATATCAGTCCTGAAACTACGCGATTCAAAGGATTCATCCTCTCTTTTACATTTTTTGAAAACTTTCCTTTTTGCCGATGATGGCAAATTTTGTAAAGCAGCACGTTATATTCAAGACTGTTGTGAACTCCTATCCGATATTGACAGAGTCTACGACTGGTGTAAAACTTAAAAATGTACGTTTAATATAAAGAAATATTGTTATATAACGTTTAGCAACAAAAGATATACAAACTGAGTATCCCGACAGCTTGAGTCAGGAATTTCTAAAGAAAGAAACACATGCTAAATACTTGGGTATTTGGCTCACTCCGAATCTTAACTTTTTATTACATGTTAGATAAGTGGTTGGTAAGGTCATGCTAATCTACATATTTTGGATTTTCAAAATGTTCTTCGCTCTCTGCACGTTAGTGCAGTCAGTTAGATTTCTGCTCTTAAATATGGTCACCATTTCAAGCAATACTCGTACACCAGATTGAAGTTGTACACTTTTTTTTTAAATCTCTGTGTTTAAATAAAATTTAAACGATAATAGTCTATATTACATGTAAATTTGTACACAATTCAACTCACCTAGTCTGGTACATTTTGTATGTAGGTATAAATACATATATTTTTATTTAAATCTGTACATAGCCTGCTTGATCGAACTTTTACATGATAATTTAACTTTTTAGTTCCACATCTTTTTTTGACTAGGTCGAGTAGCTCAACCCTGCTTTATCCCTGTAAATGCTGGATTATTGTAAGAAGTTGCAATGTTCTTAAAAGAGTCCTAATTAATTTTAACTACCTGCGTCATGTTCCTGACAGTTTTTTAACATCTCACTTGAGAGATTTATGACGGACGAAGATTTGTTTTCAGAATTAGGTCTCTTTTTTCACTGTTCATACATGTAACAAGACTAATTGATTGTCTGGAAGATTTCTGTTTAGGACATCAGTTCTATTTCACATGTGTATGCATTTTATATACCGTATTTGCTCTTACTACATTTTTTTATCAGATACATATATATATATATATATATATCACATATGTGATATATACGTCTCTGATTTTATCAATTTGTTATCAATTCTCCTTAGATCACGATGATATTCTCATTAAAGTTGGAAGCCAAGTTTTATGAAGCAGTCTATAGCCTTACCTGTAGGCCATATAATTATCTCTTATTGTTCTACCTTTCACACCCAGTATCACTTAGTCCACAAAATACCTTACCTTTAGTTAACCCGTGCACAACATGCTGTGTTGTTTGTATCATCGCTGAAAATTAAGTCTAACTACCCTAGTTTACCTGTGTGATACTGTCTGGACCATTTGTACCCTATACATGTAGCCTGACCAGTGCATATTACATGGAACTGTTTTAAAGGTTTCACTATAGCACAGTAAAGGAAAGATTGTTTATTTGACACGATCTTCATCTTCGTTTCCACCGTAATGCGTCGACTACTATTCTAGGATCCGCCATTTTTTTATCACACTAAGATCGATGGACCATGTGACTTTACTTGATTTTTGTGAGAGTGTTATTTTTTCTAAACAAAGATACAGAAAGATGTATAACCATATATATTTAATTCGCACCTCCTTATCAAATTATTTGCTGTCGCTACATTTCTTTTTTGACGTTCGGTAATTATATTTAACTAAATTTCGTTTCGATAAAAAATACACTCTCACAAAATTTTCTACCGAACGTTTATGAGACGGTCTGCGAGTGAAAATAGATAACCCGAAAATGCTACGGTAATGCTACGGTGAGTGGACGCAAACGGTACGGAAATGCTACGGAAATGGTACGAAAATGCTACGGTAATGCTACGGAAATGGTACGGACGTGCTACGGAAACGCTGCGCTTAAATCGGAACTGCGAACGTACACGGGTCTGTATATATTATACAAACAGAAATATTTTTATCTAAATTAATTACATTTCTTGACAAATCAAACCATCAAACAAAAGTGCTTTTATTTTTACCTTTACACACTTTATTGTGGAGCTAGAGTCAAGACTAGTGTTCCCGTCGCGCTCTTTGCATGTGATTCCCTATGGGCCACAGTGTTGCCGATCTCCCTTCATTGTAAGATTTTTTGTTCACGTATAAAACGTCACGAACCATAACGTGGTAGCCTCTCTGATGGATTTACTTTAATTTCGGATAGAGACTTCGTCGTGCCTGTCCCTGTTCTGTTTCCTGTGGAAATTTCCTATTTTTATTCAAATCGCCCTGCGTCCGTGGTCCGTCGTCCCTCCGTCCGTAAACAATTCTTGTTATCGCTATTTCTGAGAACGCACTGAAGGGATCTTTCTCAAATTTCATATGTAGGTTCCTCTTGGTGCCTAGTTATGCATATTGCATTTTGAGACCAATCGGAAAACAACATGGCCGACAGGCATCCATCTTGGATTTTGACAATTGAAGTTTGCTTTCGCTATTTCTCAGAAATTATGAAGGGATCTTTCTCAAATTTCATATGTAGGTTTCCCTTGGTGCCTTGTTATGCATATTGTATTTTGAAACTAATCGGAAATCAACATGGCCGATAGGCATCCATCTTGGATTTTGACAATTGAAGTTTGCTTTCGCTATTTCTCAGAAATTATGAAGGGATCTTTCTCAAATTTCATATGTAGGTTTCCCTTGGTGCCTTGTTATGCATATTGTATTTTGAAACTAATCGGAAATCAACATGGCCGATAGGCATCCATCTTGGATTTTGACAATTGAAGATTGTTATCGCCATTTCTGAGAAAGCACTGAAGGGATCCTTCTCAAATTTCATATAAAGTTTGCCCTTGGTCCCTTGTTATGCACGTGGCCGTCCTTAAATGACCTTATCTGTTAATAGGACGTTAAACAAAATAAACCAAACCAAACCATCCCACTTGTAGAATTAACATTACTCTCGAGTTCAGCTGGACAGAATTTAAGTATAGGCTATTTTGAAATATCTAAAGTATATATCAAACTAAGGCTTCTGTACATTTTTATGTACAAATGCTTTATTGGATTTATATATTGTTGACTGTCTTAAACATAAGCATCTGCACTAGTTATTCCGTATATGACATAACCAAACAAAATACAATCAATTTGGAGCATCAAATGTCCATACATGTATTACAATTAAACTATTCCAGGTTTGGTCGAAATAGCACTCGTACAATTTGTGAAGTTAAGATATATTTTCCTTAACTTACCAAGTGTCACCAGTCTGTTTATTATCATAAACACTGTGCGGAATAATACATGTGCGTATAGGGTTCGTGTTGTGTGTAGTGACCCGTGTCTATATATATTGTATGTTATGTACGTGTACAGTGCCCTGTCACAGTCTTGTCGCAGTGTCCAGTCTTATGTGTGACGTTTGTCCATGTAAGTGTGATGATTGGGTATGGTTGTATATTTGTCGATATTGGGAATGAGTTTTGATTGGTTGTTGGTGTAAATGTGCGTGCATGCAGGTTACCTGTCCTTTCCCTGTCACTTGGAAGCCTGAGACTGACCCAGCCCTGCAGGTAGGGCGTAAGACTTATACCTGCCGCCCCCATTGCATGATCGTAAGAGGCGACTAAACTTGGGATCTTATCTTTTCTCTTCTTTCTTAACAACTTTCTTCTTCCTAATGTCTCCCTTGACAATGCCTCACTTTTGGCCTTTAGTTGAGCGTTCGCCCCTGTGAGGAAGGCTTTGGGTTCTGTCCCCTGGCCGAGACATACCAGAGTCTTTAAAAATGGTAGTTGCTGCTCCTGCTTGGCGCTAAGCAAATTAGGAGTGGGACGACTGGTTGGCCCGTTGTCAGTATAATGTGACCGGGTGGGGTGTGCTGCTGGGTGTCTTCGGCAGTATGCTTCAGTGAGGTAGCACTCTAAATCGGCAAAAGATCCGGCCTATCACAAGGAGACATAACACAAACATACCGCAGCCTCCCAAAACACACATACGCACTCATCACACGCATACATGTCGCACGCACGGGAGGCCGTCCTTAGGTGACCTTAGCTGTTAATAGGACGTTAAACAAAAAAAAAACCCAAACCAAACCAAACCTGAGACTGACCTGTAAGGTTGTAATTTACTACGGTCAACTCATCATATAATATGCTCACGCAGCATGAGGTAATCCAGCTGTGCTTGGGTAAGTGATAGCTAATATTATGAATATATTTGTAAAGACCAAGTAAAGGGCCTGACTACCTGTGATTAGTCAAGGTGTGATTGACTATTACAGATTCAATTGGTGTAAATATAAGGTTAATACGTTTCGTTGTCGTGCTGTAAGTTGTTAATACTTTGTCCGCGTGAACTTGTACATGTACCGCGATATACCTGTTCTAGTGTTAGTCGTCGTTTGTAGTTATGTATGTAGAGTTTGTCATTGTCTTTTATTATTTGTATTATTGTTAAAGGTTGTCGGGAGAATGGAACGAATAATTGTTTGTACTAATTTAAATTCAAGGCTTCGTCGTGAATGATGAATCGCTTGAGTCCCATGTCAAAAGTATGAGCTAGAACCTCAAGTAAATATAAGATACACTTTCACAGGTAAATAATCACCTAATAATCGGCGACATTCCCAAGATAGAATATACCCTTACCTGTAAATACCTATTGTTCTAACCCTGTAACAACAGGATATGTTGCCTGAATGGTTTGTTCTTTCTCCCACTTTTTGGGGACCAACAGAATTATATAAACACCCGAAAACAATGGCACGCCATTAATAGTCTGTTCTGGGAATGTGCATATGTACAGGTAGATAATGATATTTGTCAGATTCCACTAACTAAGTTCAATTATTGTATAATACACAATACAAAAATTCTGATCGAAGCATGAGAAAGAAAGTTAAGTATTTAGCAGTTAATAGTAATTGTTTACATGTATACGAGGAATACTTGGTATATACACTCAGCACTGGACAATGGATGATAGATTATTCATGAACTTTTAATAATAAGCATACACAACTAGTAATACTAGGCACTTGATGATGGGTAATTCATTAATAAAATAATTCAAACATGCATACACACCTAATAAAATAGACGTAGTTATTTCGTCCTGGGGTCCTGTATTTATCCATTGTTGGCGATGTTCTTGTACCGAAGAAATTTCATCCGAATCTGCATTTGCCTTGTTATTGGTTGACAGGGAATAGTGATAGACATAGCCATCCTGATGCTTTGGTTTGGTTTATTTTGTTTAACATCCTATTAACAGCTAAGGTCATTCAAGGGCGGCCTCCCGTGCGTGCGACATGCATGCGTGTGGTGAGTGCGTATGTGTGTTTTGGGAGGCTGCGATATGTTCGTATTTCGGATTTCACAAAATTTTATTCAATAAAGAAAAGGATTTAACAACAGGCATATGCCTATATAAGTTATCTCCTTGTAACAAAGTGTATATACATATATAATTATATAAAATTGCTAATTTAATAGAATTAAGTAATTCCAATGCAATAAAGATATTACTTAGTACATATATAATATAATATGGTATGAATATGTAATTTGAGTAGTAAGGACAATTCTATGATTATTATTAATAAAAGTTGGCTTGTCTTAAATGTATTTTCAATTTGTATAAATTTTGGAGGATTTAGAATACATTATCCAAGACATAATCCATCCACCCATGGGATACAGACCTAAAAAGTCCATACTGGCTTACTAGCCATTGGTCATCCACCCATGAGTTTTTGGATTAAGTCATGGATACTATATTCAGTCATGGACAAATATATTGTAGAATATGGAAGAAAAGAAATTTAGTAGAATGGTATTAGTGGACTGATATTGTCCTTACTTATTTCATAATCAATTGATTTGATTCAGAGCTATGTAATATTTCATATGTAATACTTGGAATATATTATTATAATATGTTAGGTATTACAAATTTCATGCCAATCAGAAAAAAGGGGGGAGGGGTAGGTGACCATATATAGGGCTTAATAAGGAAAGAAAGAAATTGCAGATCGCAGAACAATAATGGGGTTTAATCTATAGTAAAAATCTATTGGTGGCTCTAATGAACTCAATGACATTATCAAATATATTTAAGTTAGTTAGTTTATTACAAGTTTCACAGCCAGACAAAAATATATTTAAATTATAATGATTATGATTTAAATTGAATAATTTTTCTCTTAGTATTCTTCGGGGTTCCTCATATTTACTACAAGTTAAGAAAAAATGTTCTACTGTTTCATGGGCGTTTCCACATGTACATACTGGAGATTCAGAAAGATGATCTCTGTGTAAGTCAGAGTTAAGATTACTCACATTATTTCTTAATTGACAAAGAAGTATATTGTTTTTCCTGGTACCAGCATTAAAATAGGCATAATTAATATTTTCGAATCTGATGTCACTTAAATGCATATTTAAAAGTTTTTTAAACTGATAAATTGATGTAATACTGGTAAGGTCACACCTTGCTGCAAGTTCATTATAATCTTTCAATGTGGCTGGAATAAAACTTTTTGCGTAGATATTGGTTCTGCATAATGGAATAGTAAACATTCTATCATTACGTAATAAATATGGATTTGCATTAGTAAAGTACGGCTCAATTAATTCATTCAGATAAGTTGGTGTAGTTCCACAGAGAATTTTGTAAAGGAGTATTAATCTATGTTTTTTTCCGTCTTGCAGCAAGGGTGTCCCAACCAAGTTCACAGTAAAGTTTATAATGAGAGGTTCCCTTACGCAGTCCTGTAATAATACGGGCAGCTTCTATTTGTATTGATTCAAGAAGTTTTGCTTCTTCTTGCGTACAGTTATCAAAAATAATATCACCATACTCTAAAATGGGTCTAATATAAGAAGTATACAAAGTAACTAAGGTTTTTCGACTCATTTTATATTTTACTGACTTTAGTAAATTAAGACGTTTATATGCTTTATTATAGATATAGTCAATGTGATGATGCCATTTACCATCTGCAGAGAAAAATACACCAAGGTGTTTATGTGATGTAACATTAGATACGATTTCATTTTGAAATAAAATATCAGGACTAATTATATTCCTTTTACGACTAAAAGTTAATGATTCAGTTTTATTTGGATTAAACTTAATGTCCCATTTTTTGGACCATACATCAACATTTACTAAGTCAGTAGATAGACTGTTGGCAGCATCTAATGGAGTGGTATGTATTACTCTAAAGAGAGATGTGTCATCTGCAAATAATCTTTTTTCATTAGTTATACATTCAGTGATATCATTGATGTAAATAAGAAATAGAAAAGGGCCGAGGACTGATCCCTGGGGGACACCAGCACTTACCTGACAGTGGTGATGAACAGAAACCTTCTGTCATGACCCTATGTTTACGGTTTAAAAGATAATCCTTAAACCAATTAAGGAGCTTACCTTTGATGCCATACATTTCAAGTTTAAATAGTAAACCAGGATGCCAGACTCGATCAAATGCTTTGCTAACATCACAGAATATTGATCTAATTTCAAGTCCTTCATCTAATTTTTGAATAATTGTATTATACAATGATAGTAGTTGGTTGACAGTAGAATCACCTGGGATAAATCCAGACTGATATTTTGTAATAATTTCATATTGTATTAAGTGATTATATAAATGTTTAAAAACAATTTTTTTCTAATATCTTACTAAAGCAACATGTGATAGAAATAGGACGATAGTTGGATACATCGCATTTATTACCTTTACCTTTATATATAGCATTAATATTAGCTAATTTCCAAGACAGAGGAATAGAGCCTGTAGACATAGTTTTATTGAATAATAAAGTAAGGGGAGTTACTAGTGATGGTGAGAGGAGTTTAATAATTTTAGGTACAATTTCATCAGATCCTGCAGGCTTTCTATCATTCAATACAGTCAGCTGATCCACTATCTCCTGTTCTTGAAATGAAATATTATTGAGAGTATTTGGGGATTCTGGAACAGGAGGCAGTGGATCAATGTAATCAGAAGAAGTTGAAATAGATGTAAAATAATCAACAAGACATTCAGCTTTATCAAGTGGATGAAATAAAATGGAGTTATTACAATTTAATGGAGGAATGATAGGTGATTTGTCATCAATTTTCAAGATTGCTTTTGCTGTTTTCCACCATTTTGATGCAGAAGTAGACTGGTTGTTAAGAGAATTTTCTAGATTTTCTATGTATACAGATTTAACCCTACGTATTAAGGTAATAAGTTCATTTCTAACATTTCTAAAATGTGCCCAATGATCAGGATTATTACTCTGTACAGCTTTTTTATGAGCTCTATTTCTCTGTCTAATTTTTAGCCTGACCTCGTTTGACATCCATGGCTTATCATTTGGTCTAACTGTAATATTCCTCTTAGGTATACAAACATCTACAGCTTTATTTATAGTGTCAATAAGTATTTTGTTAAAATCATTTACGTCATGCTGCTCATTTATACTTACCCAGTTGATACTATCAATCATACGGTTCATTCTGGTAACATCAGCATTCTTATAGAGTAGAATATCTTTCGAGTATGCATGTTGTTTAAATACGGAGTAACATATACTGAAGTTTATTACTGAATGGTCACTACAAATTGGAGGAGATACAAGTACATCTTTAACAATAGTATTATTATTAGTGAAGACAACATCAATTGAAGTAGAAGAGTCTGGAGTAATTCTTGTAGGATCATTTACAAAATTAATCAAATCATATTTTGAGAGAAGTCTGCTAAGGTGAGAATTTGTCTGGATATTATTCATATTTACATTGATATCACCAGTTATAATTATATTAGTGTTAGCATGTCTTGAGTCATCAGAAACATGATCAAGTAAATCATCAAGCTTATTCCAATAGCTGACATTGCTGTCAGGAGGTCTATATATACAACCTAGAAGAATATTTTTGTTGCCGAAGACACCTCTGTCCACAATATTTCTAAATCATTACACTCCAGATCTGCTCTTCTTTTCATAATGATATTGTCCTTATGGTATATAATAATGCCTCCCCCAGGACGCAGACCTCGATCTCTTCTAAAAGTTGTTTTGAGAATTTGCTTAGTAATAAGTCATTATCATTTATAGTTCCATTAAGATGACTCTCGGTTAGACATATAATATCTTTATCGCTAAGTTCAGCTTCAAGGATATCCAGTTTATTACGTATTGAGCGAACGTTCAGACAGGTAATATCAAGACTGCAAAAGGGACCCGGATTACTTTCAATATCCATACATAAAATCATTAATAACAAAAGAATAAGTGAGAATTGGTCATTAGTGGAGAAATGAAGTAAATGTTTATGGTACATGTAAATGCGACTGCAAACGTTGGAATTATCAAAAAGAGGCCAAACATGAGTGGATAGATGCTGATATCTACTGAAGAACACTCCATGTAGTATGATAGTTACTTTAACAGACTTAACCATTATCTAATAGATCAAATTTTGTTACTTGATGCATGGAGTGGATTACAGTAGACGAGACATCTATGTTACAAAAATGGTCACAACAGGGGAAAAGATCTGATTGGCACGAATTTTGAAGAAAAGAACATGAGAAGCATGAGACTAACAGTATGTACAATAATGCTATATACATCAATGTTACCTTAAATGTTTCTAGCAACACTTCGGATGGGTCAGGGATTTTTCCATGTTCAAAGTAAATATGGAGTTTGAAATACTGCCTATACGGACTCGTGCAAGTAAAACACCTGAGCGATCTTGATTTTGTATAGTAAAGCAGAAATCGTACGGATACTAAAGATCCGGATACTTTTTCAAAATTATAGTTACTAGTATAACTTCAACGTTCATCATAGCAAAGAAAATATCAGGTAATTAAATCGTTTCGGACACTGAAAAGGAAAGTGTTATTTATTATATGTTGATCTAAATTAAATAAAGATGGTATTAAGATTTGACAGTAATGTACAAGCTACTGCATAGTATACTGCAGTATGCGGTATGATTTCGATGCCGCTATGACTAGAAGAGTGATCTCCCTTTGATAAATCAAAAATGTGATTTGCTTGAGTTGGATATGAAATTTACATTGTCGCTATTACAGAAAGAAAAATATATTACAAGGTAGAAGGGTTTTGGGAAAATAATAATACATCATAATGCAATTATTATTATGATTATATATGTGTATATCAATTTATAGATTCATTATAAAATATATAGGAGATACATGAAGCTACATGTACATGTACATGGATACTGTATAGTATTTATCAAGTTATTCATGCGTCATATTCAGCTCGGCTGAATCATTGATAGCATGTATGAATGAAACTGTGTTACTAACACATACATAGAATACACTATTGTCAGGATAGTATGATGTAAGCAAATAAAAAAAAATTAAAAAAAAAGAAATAACAAAAAAAAATTTGACATTACATAAGGAAACCACATGTATACATGTAGGATGTAATCTGAATATAAACACATTGTCTTCTATATCACAATACAAAACATACGGATAAATGACATACGAAGATTGTAGTTTACAAGGATATAGAGAATGGTTTAAGAAAGCATTAATTACAAATTATATATGTAATTCATCATAATAGGTCACAGGGTACATGTATATACACTGGCATCGTCAGAGGTACACTGGTTGCTAGTGGGAATGGGAACAGCCGCGAAAGCATCGTCATCCGATGTTGAAGGTATAAGAGTGTCACGTGCATGATTGTTGACCCTCTAGGAGGTACCATTACTATTATTCTGGCGGTCTTGAAGTGTACGAGGTCTGTTTTGGGTTTTGGGAGGGGGGTCAGGATATGCCCGTAGATCATCCATTGTAGTGACTGACGTCTTCTGGTTGTCATTGCCACGGATTATAATTCTGCCATCCTGCGTCCAGGTTCCAGAGATCATGTTTTGTTTTTTAAGATATCTCGCCTTTGTGAAGACGTCAAGTCTAACTTTAGTAAGCGCCTCATTTAAGAAAAATGGGATCTTTCCTTGTTGATCACGCAGGTCTCGATTATTGAAAAGATCAAATCGTTTCTCATAGACCAGGGCGCGGACTCTGTAAGAGATGAATCTAACGATGATATCTCGGGGGTAGTTTTGATTGGGCTTTCCCACCCTGTGGGAACGACTAA
This sequence comes from Pecten maximus, assembly GCF_902652985.1. Lineage (NCBI taxonomy): Eukaryota > Metazoa > Mollusca > Bivalvia > Pectinida > Pectinidae > Pecten > Pecten maximus. Next base: position 18,083,436 of record NC_047029.1, read on the forward strand.
TGTCTGTACTAGTAATCATAAGGCCCAGAGTCTCATTACATGCCTTTATTACTAATTGGTCAGTATCCTCATCTTTACTCTCCACGATACCCCTGAACTTCAAACAATTGCGTCTTGAATATTGTTCAAGGTCGTCCATACGATCTTCAAGTTTTTTAACTTGTAGCTTCAAGTCAGTGATACCAAGGGCAGTCTGTAGGGACGTCTTATATAGGTCATTGTTCAATAGACGTTTTACAATTTCATCAACTTGTTTAGGATCACGAATGGCACTCAAGGTATCAATACTCTTTACCACTTTATTCGATAATTCAATAGTGGCCATAATTAGTTCTTAATTCGATAGAAGTCTGTAGGACGTATACACGTATACTTGTATGGTGCAATGGCCACGTAATGCTCGTGCAAATCACGATACGGACAATCAAATTACAGGTGTCAATTATTCACATATAAGCCAATGTATCGACAAAATGAGTGAGTCCTTGTATTTACCGACAGTTGTGTCACTATTCCATCAGATCCGGTTCATATCTGCGATGTTATAATGAAGTTATTTGGAAAATCCCGTCACCGTTTGAAAACACAGCTAACAGTCATCCATTACCGGAAACGTACCTAACGTAATATGTTCGTATTAAGTCTCCTTGTGATAGGCCAGAACTTTTGCCGATTTATAGTGCTACCTCACTGAAGCATACTGCCGAAGACACCTAGCAGCAAACCCCACCCGGTCACATTATACTGACAACGGGCGAACCAGTCGTTCCACTCCAAATATGCTGAGCGCTAAGCAGGAGCAGCAACTAGCTGTCATATTTGTAAGTGTACATGCATCAAGCCCTGCAGGTAGAGCGTAAGAATTGTACCTGCTGCCCCCATTGCATGACCGTAAGAGGCGACTAAAATTTGGATCTTATCGTTTCTCTTTCTTAACAGCTTCCTCCTTCCTAGTGTCTCCCTTCACAATGCCTCACTTTTGGCCTTTAGTTAAGCGTTCGCCCCTATGAGGAAGGCTTTGGGTTCTGTTCCCTAGCCGAGACATACCCGAGTCTTTAAAAATGGTAGTTGCTACTCCTGCTTAGCGCTCAGCATATTTGGAGTGGGACGACTAGTTGGCCCGTTGTCAGTATAATGTGACCGGGTGGGGTGTGCTGCTAGGTGTCTTTGGCAGTATGCTTCAGTGAGGTAGCACAATAAATCGGCAAAAGTTCCGGCCTATCACCAGGAGACTAAACACGAACATACCGCAGCCTCCCAAAACACACATAAGCACTCACCACACGCATGCATGTCGCACGCACGGGAGGCCTTCCTTAAATGACCTTAGCTGTTAATAGGACGTTAAACAAAATAAACCAAACCAAGTATTCTATACAAAACCTGCTTTTAGCCATGAAGGACACGTAATTCCTTCAAAAAGTAATATATAGTTAGATATATATAGATTCATCATGATCTACAATAGACTAAATTTCTCCCATATGAAAAGCAGTATTGGAACCTACAACGTACTTTTTGGTAGGTACGGTTTTTTCCCTCGTATTTTAACATGTTGTAGTCTCAGGACTACCGACGATTAAATGCTTGAGAAAGATATATATACGATCATTGTCAGTGAAATTATGTAAAGGTCCTTCGCAAAAATTATAACATTATTGATCGTTTACGTACAGGTACATAAAGGTAATTATTAAATTATAATTTTAACTCCGTTTTTTATGATGAAAAAAATACAATTTAGTTCACCGCGACTAATTATAACTAATGATTAAGCTCGCAATGATTAACGTGCATGTTTTTTGTAATTATCGTGAAGTGATTGATATCCTTGTGATTTTTCTTTCCATTCGTGTGTCGCAGATCATGTCTTCTCTAAAACAGGACTTTAAATAATATACAAACAAGTTCGGATAATTACGTATACTCAATTTTGAGTGTGTAAGTATACCGCTTAACAATTACCAGGTGTGAAATTACGGTCCACAAGCTCGTCATACCTGTCACTGCACCACAGGTGTCTGTGATTTCTGGCGTTCTAATCGGCACGCGCCGATAATTGCTTGTGAGTAGACGCTTTTGGTTTCCATGCACATCGAAAATGTTCCGAAAATATGCTTTTACAGCTTGACTTTTGTTAAGAATTGCGTTTATATTAATGGGAATACATATTTTGTTAAAATCAAACAGATTTTTTTTTTAATTATGTGAGTTTCGTTTTCCCAACAAGTAATCTGAATTCGTATCGAAAAGGTTTGCCTATAGACTAATTAAGCTAAGTAAGCTCATTCATATACCCACGATGTTGAACATTTACTCTATTTAAATTTTGTTTGGGTTACTAATCTTTTATGGGCAAGTTTTATCAATTTCGGACAATTATCCGAAAATCATTTCTGCAAGTGAATTTGCAACGTATCCATTGCTTTTTTGGCTAGTAATAATTCAAATTCTACAACATTTATTAAACTTCTACTACTAGAAGTATTATAACCGAAATCAATTTTGGTATGCAATAAACCATGCCCTTATGATAAGTGATATGTTTTAAGTCGACCATTACATGTTACAAACGCCTTATTATTATAGAACATTATTCAAATGTTAAATGTGTTATATCCGACCAGTTAGAATAGAAAAATATTCAAATTATACATATTATATGCGACCCGTTAAATAGAAAATTAGCAAGATGATACTGATTATATTTGGCTCATTATAATAGAAAATTAGAAAGATAGTACATATTGTTTACGGCCCGTTATAACAGAAAATTATATACCCTGGGTTTCGATAGCACTTGTTATTAACTTATTCACAAATATAACTCGAAAAGTTCATTCAGCACTTACATGATTGTTGTCTAATTCGCATTTATTGCAGACACATGTTCACGTTTATTTCTTCTATATATTTCCTATATGGCGGCTCTGATCCCGTTAAACCTGTGACGTCAGATGTCACCGAAACGAGGTCAACGGCTTTGGGCTTCAGATGTGTTTTAGAGGAAAATTACAATTACTCTAAAACTAAAGTCGCTATGAAAGTCGCACTTTCAGCATTTTTAGTGTCATCCCAAGATTACATTTTTTAAGCATAACATAGCAAATCGTTCCGGGTACACTTTAAGTATATACCACAGCTTTATTCTGTTACACAATTTCTTTTTGATTAATGACACGCATGCATCCATAACCAATTATTAACCAATAGCTTGGGCACACTTTTCCACTTTATTCGATAGTGTAAGTGACATGGTTACAAATTATGTCCAATAGTTCTATTACAGTCACAAAGAAAGGGAAAAAATACTGTCCGGTAAACAAAGAAAAAATGGCAGGAAGAAAGATGGACAAACATTAAGATACGACAAAGTCATTCAGACAAACAAAAGTGCAACAATCTGGAATTTATACTCCCAAAGAATGCTTCACATGCTACTAATCTTGGTCTTCATATTCATATTAACATCACAGTCGGTGTCGAATCAATAGTATCTCTGAAAATAAACCAATGGTCAATTTACATGTTTAATAATGACCGAAACCGGATAACGTGAAAATTAAATTCCTTCTTTGTAAATGAAATTGTTTTTATGTACGAAAATAACCTGTTATGTATTTTACATTGAATTAGATGCAATGTTTTAAAACCTAAATGTATCAGCGAATAGAAGCTACAAAGTAATCATTAGTGGGGTTGATTCCTATTAAGCGGAAAAAAGGCTGGCGTCCCTCCTTCAAAGTTTGGATCAGAGTATAAGGAACAAAATACGTTTCCCTCGTAATACTCAAACACTTATATACGTATAAGATATAAAAAATAGATTGTATTGTTAAATCAATCTAGTTTGTTTAATTGCGTTATATCTGTACCAACGATAGGCTTTTCAAATTATTGATGTGGCTTGAATTGTTCAAACAATAGTGACGCTAGGGATGCGGCAATGCCAGCTATTTGATACACCAGTCTTTCATATATTGACCAACTCCACGTGATAGGTAGGGTAGAGCGTCATACAAATAATCCTGGTGTAGGGGAATATGTCCTTTGAAGCATGAACGTTTTAATCAGTAGGATGAATCGTTAAAAAAACGTTGTTTTAAAACAAAAATACTTCTTTATCTAATTGCAGTAAACTCAGGAATTCCAAGTCATTTTAAAGTAACATCTTGCATTCATTCAACATGAATTCTACGGATGTGTCATTCATTTCTTTATTGGGATCCAGTGTCGACGCTTTTGGAAATTCAACGACGACAACACCGATACCAGCATGTTTGAAGGAAAGGTCAATTGGTAAGTTGATGTTTTTACAGGAAATCATGTTTAAAATCAGATATACTTCCAACACATTTCTACGTGAATTTGTGGTAGTTTATTCCTTGTATAGTCACAACGGATCATGGACGTTATTATATCGGACTTGTTATATTTTGTCAAAATTAATTATAATGCATAGCTATTGGACTTTAGGATATCTGTTATAAGCGATTGGATGTATGTTTATAATCATATAAGGAACCGACTCTCCTGAGATATTACTTAAGAAACAATTAAGTGATGAATTAATAAAAAGTTATTAATAAAAAACAACGATAATACAATTTCGGGATAAAAAGTAAATAATTGAATAAAATAAAAATAAAACCCTCCTAAAAACGCTTATATCATTTCTGGATGGAATGGCACTGGCTGGTAGCTTTTGTTGAGCAATAGGTATATATGTCATGTTGTAGAGCGATACTTATAAATGTCATCGTGATAAAAGATACTCCGTAATGTTTTATTAATAAATGGTATTCATTTCGTATATCACATATAGGCGTTATTTTTTTACCATTTTTAACCTTGCAGAAGTTACATTTCCAATCAAACAGGCCCATTTTTACTAGATTATGGTTGGCAGATATTTTATTATAAAGACAATTCCACTGGAACTGTTTACTTTTTTTTGGCCTGCAATATATGGGTTTTTTATTTTCCATATTTTAACAATTAAAAACAAAATAAAAACCATGTTTTCTTGCAGTTATTCCCTTTTGTTGTGCTGTAAGTTGTTGGTACTTTTCTAATAAAATATCTGCCAATTTCTTTTTTTTTTTGTTCCTTCCTTTTTTCTGGGTCTGTTTGTTTGATTTTAGATTGTATCTATCAATTTTTTCGTTATGTCTTCTGTAATAGTATATCGGGATTATAAAATATTTATTGTTAAGTTCATCAGATATGTACTTTATCTACAATTGTATGTTAAGTCTGATTTAGTCCAGTTCTTTTGAAGAATAAAAACAACCTTAGCATCAAACCCTTGTTTTTATGCCATCCTTCTAAAATGTCCTGGTTAGGCATTTAGAGACAATATTGCCGCTCTGGTAAGGGTATTTTATTCACATTCAGAGATTTGAACTTCTACATTTGCACGGGGAAAAAAATCAGAATAAAATTTGTTATCATATTTCTGCCAAAGGAATTTGAGCTCAGAACTTATGTTTTATACTCTGTTGTCTACAGATCATTTCGATATCGGTCATACCTAGCTCTCTCTGTAACACGTTTGTCAATGTTACACCCATGAGTAATTCTTAGTCAATGTTACACCCATAACTTATTCTTGGTCAATGTTACACTCGTTAGTTATTCGTGGTCAATGTTACGCCCGTGCGTAATTCTTGGTCATTGTTACACCCGTGAGTAATTATTGGTCAATGTTACTCGTGAGTAATTATTGGTCAATGTTACACTGGTGAGGAATTATTGGTCAATGTTCCACCAGAGAGAAAATCCTGGTCAATGTTACACCCATGAGTTATTCTTGGTCAATGTTCCACCCGTGAGTTATTCGTGGTCAATGTTACACCCGTGAGTAATTCTTGCCATTGGTATGGATTGAATTTAAAACTTTCCTTCAAAAAATGAATCGCATAACATCATATTGCACTGAAGTGCACTGGAATAAACACCAGTTCACATTATAACACACTCCAGTGCACTACAATGTTTTGTCTAGTATACTACCTTGTTCACTACGTGTGCACAATGAAATACACTAGTTGTTAGTTTGCTACCAATTGTATATTCTATATGAAGTTGGTAAACTGATTTACATTAGTGAATATGTTTTGGTGGGAGGGAATTTGTCTGTGATTTTCTAACATGTTTAATTAAGTTACGGAAAAGCTTAGATTCCGTTATATAATCTTGCTTTATTAAATAAAGCATCTGTCTCATCGCATTGTTTTATCACTTTATACTGAGTTGAGGTTCCATTTACTTTCAGGTTTAGATACATGGATTACTATTGGGATCCTTATTTCGGTCATCGTAATCTGTACACTTTTACTTTGCTATATCACGATACGTACGTTACGTAAAGCAGGCCGCAGGGAAAGCAGAGAATGTTGGCGAAAGGGAAATTACGGCATAAGTAGTAATAAAATCAGTCTACATGAACGACTATCAACACCTGAAACCTTTCTAATTGAAGCTGAAGTGGAATCGTTTGAAACAGAAAAGGATGACATAAAACAGTATACACCCAGCAAGATGATATCCAATGAACGGTGGACGAGAGCAATAACAGAAGAATCAGGTACGAAATTGGTAGAAAGACAAATACATGCATTAAAGGAACTTGAGACAAGCTTCACTGAAAAAGTCAGTTGTGAAATTCCGAAAATTCACTCAACAAATTTTCTAAACGGAAAATGGCAAATTCGTGAAGAAATAAGCTTAAAAAACTTGAAAGTTCCTATTGTGAGATCAGCAGTGAAACTTTCTTTCTGTGAAGGGAATTTTAAAGAAAGCCCTGGAACTTCTTTCGCGTTACGTGGTTCCGTTCACACCGACTTAGGAAGTCTCTGTAAGTGTTTAGATATAGAAGATAACAGGATGTTGGTATCGCCTGTACCCGAGTTTCATGTGGGGAAAAACGTGATTCTTAACGATTATGCGATTACAGAAATTCCGCTATGTGTTCCAGCCATGTCGAGTTCTTTGAAAGTACATTGGATGGAAACTAATAAAAATCAACCAAAGACAATGGCAGATGTACCTTTCGTACAGTGTCACCGTAAGACGGGTATGGATACATTCTATATAATCCCAGAGGGTAGAAACACTTGTGTACATGTATATACCCGACATTTCTCTGTGTTCTACTGTACCGCTTGTAAGGAAGAAATACAATTTAAAATGGCTGCCGAGGTATATGCGAGAGAAGGTAGCATTGACGGCTTTCCAACCTTACACGTGACGATGCCGCTTCTTGGACCATACGAAATGTTAGAAGATTGTCGGGAGGTATGTAGTTTACATTTATATTGCAATTTATAATCACTTACAACCAACATTCGGTTCAATACTATCAATAATGTTTTGCGATGTTTTTCTTTTCCTTTTTTTAAGGTTATAGTTGCACGAAACTTACACGACTGAAAACTGCATTGTTCGATATTCGGACCTGTATACAACATGCTGTCAGGAAATACAGCAATTAACCGCTACTCCATAACGGCCCCTCTTAATTTCAGGCTTTGAAGATGTAGCGTTGACTTCCCTCTTAGGTCTCCTTGACCTAGTCATCGTGCTCCATCAGTCGTCGTCCGTCGTAGGCCGTTTGTCTTTTTCTTTGAAAACACTACTTCTTAACCCCAAAGCGGATTATTACCAAATTTGGTGTGAATTATCATTGGGGAAGGGCAATCATATTTTCAATAAATGAGGCTGGTGTGACCCTTCGAGACAGAGGGGCGGGGCCCAAAAAGGAGGACTTTGATGTATTTCGTTTTAAAACCCTACTCCCCTTTAACCCTTGGGTTGATTACATGTAAATTTGGCGTGAAAAGTCAATGGGGAGACCAAACATATTTCATATAAATGAGGTTGGTGTGTCCCCTAGGGACAGAGAGGCGGCGTTCAAAAACGGGAACTTAGGTATGATTCTGCTTTAAAACCCTACTTTTCCTCACCCTTGGGCGGATTTTATGCCAATTTCTTGTGAAACATCATTTTGAGAGGACAATCATATTTTATATAAATGAGGCTGATATGATCCAAGGGGCCCGTGTGGCCGGGCCCCAAAAGCAGAAATTTGGTGAAATATTGCTTTAACTCTTTCAGGACCGCTGTCGACTATAGTTGACATAAACATGTGCTCCCTCTTCCATGTTGTCGACTATAGCCGACATAGTTCCAAGCTCCCTCCTCCCAACTCTCTTCTATAGTCGACTTGATTGTTGATTTGTTGAAAACTTCACCCGACATATACAAATATCCAATGCAATGACATACAAAATGCGTTCAAATCTTTTGAATCAAACATTTTGGTTAATAAATTCGTTTTTATTTTGTTTGGGCCATGTGTTTTTCCGTTAGCATAATAGATGATATTTTCTCAATATGTTGTTAATGTAAACAATATGGCGGCTTTCTACATTTGCGTTTTAGATAGCAGAGTCTAAGACATTTCAGAGTGTTCAATCTTACATCTAGATATTATCTTGTTAAATATTTCTTATGTACAAATATAGCACTAACCTTTCTGTTTCTATATGGCAAAACAACACACCAAAAATGCACATGTAGTCTGCCATTTTGTTTAAACTTCTGGGGGCGAGCCTAATAACTACTTCCGGTATGGAATCCGGAAAGAACACAATGCTACTCCTGCTTAACCCTTAGGGGGATTGCAACTAAATTTGGTGAGAAATAAGAGGAAGGCAATCATACTTTATATAAAAAGGCTTGTGGGACCCCTCGGGACATAGAGGCGAGGCTCTAAATGGGGAACTAAGCCAAACTTTTGTTCTAGAATGCCAATTCTCCATTATGCCTTAATTGATTACAATCAGATTTGGCTTGAAACATCATAAGAGGATGGTTATCATAATATCTATAAATAAGACAGGTCTGACCCCTGGGGAAAGAAGGCTAGACCTCCAAAACGAGCACTTATTTTAAATATTGCTTTAAAACGCCACTCCTGCTTATAACTGCCACAATTGATTACAACCATACTTAGTATGAAACATCATAGGGGAAGGGCATTCCTAATTGATATAAGTGAGGCTGGTTCAACCCATGGGGACAGAGGAGCATGGCCCAAAAATTGGAACTTGGCTTAAATTTTGCTTTAAAATCCTGCTCCTCCTTCAAACCAAAACGAATAAAAACCAACTTTGAGCTCCCAACATAACTGGCTGTTTATAGACACTTTATGGTAATGATGCTGGATTGAGGGGTGTGTCCCTGCTGTAAATGTTTGTCAGATGACCGTTAAGGCCCATGGACCTCTTGTTTTGGGTTGCCGTTGTGGTGTTATGGCGAAAACAAAACTACCTTTTTCTGATCTTCGAGATCCGCTGTCAGAGTAGGATAGCCCAGCTATGGGTGATTCTGTTAAGCAGATAACTCTGCTAGGCAGAAAAATGAGAAAAAAAGGTATACTTAATTGGTATATTCAGTATGGTGTAGCATATTTAGGTTTTACATATAAAGCCGGAGACATTTTGACCCCTGGAGGAGGCTGGGCCTAACTGTTATCATTGCTATTTATAAGTCACTGCTGCTGTGATGTAAACAAACTTTGTAATAAGTAATTTGGTCTTAAACCCAGAGTTCGATTATGACAGTAGCTACAAATCTATCAATAACCGGAAAGCCAGAGAGAAAGTTTTGGAAATTATTGAAAACTACTCATTAGTTGATATTTATAGGGAGTTACATTCTGATAGTAGAAGGTATATACGTGGAGGAAGAAAACCCCAATTAAACAGGCTAGATTCGATTTTTTCTTTTATCAGACAATCTGTTATCTAGTGTCAATAGCTCAGGTATGGAATCTGGATATAGGTCAGACCATTCATTCCCATATATTTACAACTAGTTAAAAAAACTATTTTGGATATAAAAACTCAATACTGTCTTCCAGTTTACAACCTTAACAGTATTGCCAACATTCCTGATACAGATTTACAGTATGTAATTAATGATAAACTCTTTCTTGAAATTTTGTTAATGGAAATTAGGGGGAAAACAATATCTTATTCATCTTATAGAAAGAAACAACAAACTCAGACTGAAAATAACCTAAGACAAGCCATTCAAGATATTGAAGAGCAGGAACAGGTAGATATGGAAGAACTTGAAAGAAAGAAAAAGGAATTAGAAAATATCAGGCTTAATAGGATTAAGGGCAGTTTTGTAAGGTCTAGGGCAAAATGGCAAGAAGGAGAAAAACCGACAAGTTATTGTTTTAATCTAGAAAATAGGAATTTCACATCCAAAATTATACCAAAAATTGAGAAAGAGAATAATGTAGTTATTTCGAAGCAGGATGATATTCTTGAAGAGATTCGTTCATTTTATGAAAAATTATATGCAGACAATGAAACAATTGAAGATGTAAATTTGATGGATTTTTTAGATACTTTTAGTGTAAGAAAATTAGATCATGGTGATTCTGAAAGCTTAGAAGGCATTATTTCTATTGATGAGGCAGCAAAAACTTTGAAGAACATGAAAAATAATAAGAGGCCTGGTTCAGATGGCTTCACTGTGGAATTTTTTTAAGTGCTTTTGGAAATATCTAGGTTTTTTTTATTATAAGCTCTATAAATTTTGGATATAAGAAAGGTATGTTATCAGTTACACAAAGACCAGGTATAATTACTTGTATTCCTAAGGGGGATAAACCTAGACAGTTTTTGAAAAATTGGCGACCCATAACATTATTAAATATAGTCTATAAAATTGTCTCTGGATCTATAGCAAATAGAATTAGAAATGTTTTAGATAAACTCATAAGTGATGATCAAACAGGTTTTCTTTCTGGCCGATTTATTGGGGAAAACACTAGATTAGTTTATGATGTTATGCAATATGCTGAGGAAAACAATATTCCAGGAATGTTATTAATGATAGATTTTGAAAAAGCTTTTGATTCTGTTTCTTGGAGATTTATTGATGAGGTTTTCAAATTTTTCAATTTTGGTCCTGACATACAAAACTGGATAAAAGTACTGCATAATAATGTAAATGCTACTGTAAATCAAGGGGGCAATTTGTCATCTTTCCTTAATATTAAAAGAGGCTGTCGGCAAGGGGATCCAATCGCTCCATATATCTTTATCCTTTGTGTAGAAATTTTGAGTATTAGACTAAAAAATAACAGTAGAATTAAAGGAATAAATGTTAGTAACACTCCAATCCTAATCTCACAGTATGCTGATGATACCTCTCTGATATTAGATGGTTCAGAAAATTCTTTAAGGGAGTCCATTTTTGAATTGAATACCTTTGCAAAAATATCTGGTTTGAAATTAAATATAGACAAAACACAGGTGATTTGGATAGGGAGTAAAATATAAAGTGAAGATACTTTTCTGCCGGAGTTAAAATTAAAATGGGGAATGGCAAAATTTACCCTTCTTAGTTTAATTTAGTGTTAATCTTCATGAAATTCCCAAATTAAACTTTGACAAAAAATTGATTAAACTTAAAACTATTATTAAGATATGGAGTAGGAGATTACTTACTCCAATAGGTAGAATTCATCTCATCAAAACTCTGTTGTTATCTCAATTGAATCATTTATTTATGTCATTGCCAAATCCAGACAATCACTTTATGAATAATCTTAACCAGATACTTTTGATTTTTTTGTGGAATAGTAAAACAGACAAAATAAAAAGGGATGTATTAATACAGGATTACTGTGATGGAGGACTCAAAATGGTAGATATTATACTTTTTATTGATTCTTTGAAGCTAGGATGGGTAAGAAGGCTATTTCAGAAGTCAGGTAAATGGCAAGTCATTTTAAAAACTGTTATTGATCTACGTATGCTATCCACCTGTGGTAATGAATATATTTGGGAGTGTCTAAAGAAATGTAAAAATAGTTTTTGGAAGGATGTCTTTCGAGCTTGGATAAGATTTGATGAATGTGATAGGGTAAAACAAATTAAGAAGAAAAATATCTGGAAAACCCCGTTATGGTATAACAAAGACTTAACCATTGGAAAAAGAAGTATTTTTTTCAAGACCTGGTATAATAAAGGGGTAACAATAGTAGATGATCTTGTTAAAGATAATAATACCTATACTTTCTACACACTCCAAGAATTTATTCAGATTTATCGAATAAATACACACTTTCTCCAATATCATGGTGTATTATCTGCTATTAAAACATACTTAGCAAGGGTTGATTTTGAAAATTATAAATTGCTTTATCCGATAATTCCAAGTAATATTGATTGTTTCATAAAGAAGACAAAAGGAACAAAAGATATATATAATCTTATGGTGAAAAATAATATTGCTTCGACTGGTAGGAACAAATGGGAAGCCATAATGGAATTAAATGATTTAAACTGGGGAGTGATTTGTAAAAATATTTTCAGGGCGACAAAGAATACAAAACTGCAATGATTTCAGTACAGATTAGTCCACCATATTTTAACTACAAATTCCTTAATGTTTAAAGTAGGGCTAGTGAACAACCCATTTTGTACACTCTGCAATCAAGAACGAGAAACAATACTACATATCATGTGGGAATGTCGAGAGGTGCAGAGTTTTTTTTACAAAGTATCGAAACTCTGTTAGATGCATTTTTTATTCCGTTCTCATTTAATAAAAAAAGTTTCATTTTTGGCTTATTTATAAATAATGAGTCTGCCATAGGTAACGCACTTGATAATGAAGAATTAATTATCATTAAATTTTATATATATAGGACAAGATGTTTACATAAAACTTTAAGTCCAGAAGCTCTGATTAATTGTTTGAAAGAATATTACATATTACAGAAATACATATATAGCTAATAGTAAAGGAGAGCAGGCAAAAGCAATATTGGACAATGAATGGAGAAAATGGAAACCACTTTTAGAAATTGCAGCCAGTTAATCATTTCATATACACTAAATCTAATTATTCCATTTAATTACTAATAAAAGTTTCTCTTTCTTGTATCTCCATCATGTGTTATTATTTTCGTTTCTTTCTTTTTCTGTCTAGATACTTTGCTCACTCTATTCCTAACATTGTATTGACTAGCCCAGCTCTCTCTCTCTCTCTCTCTCTCTCTCTCTCTCTCTCTCTCTCTCTCTCTCTCTCTCTCTCTCTCTCTCTCTCTCGTGAATGAGATTGTTTTGAATGTGATGTACGGTATGTTGTTTTTATTTTTATTTACTTTTTTTTTTTTTTTGTGAGAGGATATGATAGATATAATTGGCTATGAAATGATGATAATTAGTAGGATGATGATATTATGAAGATAGGATGATGATGATGATGATGATGCTATGAAGATTAGTTTGATGATAAGATGATGGTTATGATTAGTTTGATAATGTAATGATGATATGATAATATTATGAAGAGATGATGATAATGATGATGAGAGTATGATGATGATGATTAATATTATGATGATGATGATGATGATGATAATGATGAAAGACATAGTTTGTGATGATGGTGAAAATGATAGTGTGAAAAACATACCGATTGGAATCGATGTATGTATGTGTGTGTGATTATTAATGTATTTATGTATTAAAAATGCCTTAAAAATTAAAAATTAAAAACAAATTAAAAACTAGGAGAACTTAATAAAAAAAAACAAAAAAAAAACACCTGTTCATTAGCTGCATCCTCCTTCTCACAATACACAAATTGTGAGTTTATCACGTGATGGTCGTATTTTATTGGTGTGAATAGAGGTAAAAATCAAAATCTCATCCAGAAGTTCTCTTTTATTTACATGAGATAGTTGCCCCTTCATTAAAAGCTTTATAAAATCCATCTTGTTGAACAACACATTTTTTGTCATCACTGTATAAGCACTGAACCGTATTGCCCCAGTCATAGCTTGTACTTATCTTTACTGATTTCTTTGTTTCATTGCGTCACCAGTCAGATGACCTTGGAGTTCTCATATTGTCTTTAATGTTGTCATCTCATTAATTCTTAATATACCTTGTGCCTCCATAATGATACAGTGTTTGTGTTTTGTTCTAGCTAAAGTTGTGAAAAAATTGAAAGTCACAAACATTTCTGAACCCAACTCTATATTATGGCTGGGTTATTTCAATATTTCTTAAAAGGCAAGGATTGTAGGTTGAATAATTTCCTATTTAACATATGAATACAAATTGTTTTGTTTTATCATGGATATCTTTTTCAAACCTCCATATTATAGAGTTGCATTTAACTTTATTATTTTGAAAATATTTACAACAGATATTATTATACCTCACTTTTGTTAGAATTCTTTTCATTAGACGAAAACATATCACCTGACATTTTATAAATCGAATATCCCCCGACAAATGCCGTCGCCGGGGTATAACCCGTCCGCCCGATGAATAACCCTTCGTCATCGAACGCGCCTGCATCGGAAGTCGGGCAGTGGAACTCTTTTGCGTTTGTTGTCGTCTGGTTCCAAAAACACAAACAACAACACAGGCTTTTGAAATGGCAGTGTCATCACGATTTGGCCGATCTACAGAAGTAGAAATAACAGCGATATTGGACAGCAAGGATGCTTTAAACACCAAAAAGGCCACACAATATGCTCTTCAAGTTTTACAAGCATATTGTATCGAAACAGATCGTGAGATCGATCTTTTCAACAGCAGCCCAGAATCTTTGGCAGTATTACTGTCGAACTTTTATGTCGATGCCAGAAAGAAAGACGCGTCACCGTATAAACTTTCGGCCTTAAAAAGCATCAGATTTGGTCTTTCACGCCACTTCAAGAGTGAGATCGATATCGATATAATTAAGGATGGCATTTTTAGGAAAGCGAATGAGGTATTTTCTGCAGTCTGTGTAGACTTGAAAAGGAAGGGACTTGGTAAAACCGACCATACACCCCAAATAGAAGCCGACGAGCCTAGAAATGTTTATACCAGTATGGCTTTGAATCCATCTACACCAACTGGTCTGCAACAGAAAGTGTGGTTCGACATAATGTTTTTTCTGTGTAGACGAGGAAGGGAAAACTTGCGTAATATGACGAAAGATACTTTCAAAGTAATGACAGACAGCAAGCAGCGAGAATATGTGTCAAGAAGTGGACGAACTTGATAAGAATCATCGGGAAAAAGACAGTACAATCACTGAAGGACGAATGTACGCCAATGCAGGTATGTGACATTTTATTTGGATGATTTGTAATACACTGTATTTCGACGATATTAGTTTTGTATTAGATCTAGAATCTACTTCATAAACTCCAGTGTCGCGTTGATTTTTTTTACAATGTTATAGGCCCAAATTAAGGACCATTAAATTTTGTCATTGCAGATCACCCTTTATGTCCTGTGGCTGCATACAAGAAATACATTTCGAAGCTTCATCCCATGAATAATGATTTATGGCAACGTCCTAAAGATGCATTTGATGATACTGATGACCTGTGGTATTGCAACATGTCTGTTGGCAAAAACACGCTGTCTCAAATGATGCCTAACATATCCAAGCAAGCGAAACTTTCGCAAGTGTATACCAACCATTCTATTAGAGCTACATCAATTTCTATTCCGGATTTTAATAAATTTGAATCACGCGACATCATGACTGTTTATGGCCACAAATCAGAAACATCCATCCGCTCGTATTCTAGTGTAACCTCTTCTGAACGTAAAATGGAGATGAGTGCGGCTTTGACAAATGCTGTTTGTGATCCGTGTTCTGTCGCGAATGAAACGGGAAACGATGACCATTTTGATGACGGCTTTGAGGAAATCACCTTAACAGATGAACAATTGAAAACGTTACTTTCTGGTGAACCTGTAGATATTATGGACAAAGTCAATGGTCGGTCAAAAGTTGTTGGTCAAGATGACATTGAAAATAAACAATCTCCATCTACTCTTGGACCGAATGGTGATAATACCCTAACTAACTGTACAAACATTGCTCATGTTACCAATGCCACTTCCAACTTCAACCTTCAAAACACAAACCAATGTGATACCTTCCCGCTAGATATCACAAGGCAAGGATTCATGCCTTACATTACTGGATGTGTTGTCAATTTCACCGTTAATGTACAAAAGTAACTCTGTAAACGTTATACTTTAGTTGGTGTTTTTATTATGTCTGTTGTTAATTATACACTGTTACTACATGTATATATTTTGCTGTTATAAATCAATAAAATACAATTTATCAAATTCAATTTATTGTTTTTTTCCGGTATAATAAAACTATTATGACCCTCTGTGTCGGGATATATCCAGAATTATGTCCCTGGGAAGAGTTATTTTCCCTCGGGCTACGCCCTCGGGGAAAAAAAACCCTTCCCAGGGACATAATTCTGGATATATCCCTCCACAGAGGGCCATAATTGTATATTATACATGTATATGCACGTAATGCAATATCATTCTTCTGCACCCTTCTTTGACCTTTTATATCATACACTTTATTGATTTTGTATAGTGGAATATGGCATGTTATGTAACTGAAAGGGTTAAAATAAAGATATAGCTCACTAAAGGCATATTTTTACGTTTAAAATGTTACACTATATGTGTTTAATTTGTTAACAATTCTTGTTACTCCAATCATTCCAAAATGTTCACATTTGAAGTGATGTCCAAGTTAACAGTATCCCCTGACACATACATTTTCGGTTTCATGGTACCTTCTGATCTGATCTGGGATACGTTTCCCCCGCTATGTGATGACCACATGCAGTGTCAGCAGCACAGGTCCTAGCCTCGTCTGTTAATAAATCCAATATATAATCAAGGTCAATAACTCGATCGGCATAGATAAACCACCTAATTTCAGGAAAATTGTAATTATAGACAAACCGTCGAAGATATGCCGCTGGTAATGGTCTCAATGGACCTTTAATTTGGTATATAATTCACTATATATAAAGCCATAGAACTATCACTAGACTTCACAAAACATCGGGAAATAGTCAGATTTCATCTAGTCGGACACTCATCTGTCCAGCGAATAACACGAAATGTCTCTAGAGAGTAGCTTCAAAAGTACCGCATGTCAACACTCCAGTCTCTGAACGATGAAACTTAGGCAGGAAACAAACTTACTTGCACATGTGTTCCTATCTAAAAATTACCCTGCTGCTCGCCCCTGGCCTTTGTTGATAACGCATCACTGATTTTATGTCTGAAGCCGCCGTGTTTTCCGCTGTGCGAGAAGCTGTTATCTCAACGCTGATTGGTTCGTTATTTTCAGATAAACCGACCTTCACATTCGCTATTTCTCTCGAAACTCTCGGGGGGTTTTCATATTACAATCGCTTAACGGAAATCGTATCCGAATAATAACAACAAACAAACAAAAGCAGAGTGAACATGTGCGATTCGTATTTCTCATCAGTCACAGGTTTATCAACTTCAAATGCAAAATAATTTTATCCCTTTCCAGTGTTAGGATGTTAACATTTTGACTTTGTATATGTAAGGTTCAAAATGTTAACATCCTTAAACTGGAAAGGGATAAAATGCATCGCATAAACACCTTTTATTAGCACTGTACACCTACTGTCCGTGATCTAAATATAGGTATATTGTACTGTAACACTTGTTTGTAATGAATTTAAAACAGAAGGAAACCTATGACATTGCAATTGCGGGGCACCATCTTTTTTTTCAGAATATTTTACTGCTAACGCATCAAGTATAATAACAAGGTATTTTTTTTACATAGAATGTCAAGATTTGGTGTTGGCTTTCCTATAGATTTCCAGTTTAATGAACATATATTACAAAATTAGTATGTAGTAGGAAAATATCAGAAGTTAATAAATATTTATAAGCAAAGAAAACACATTCTCACTAACTCTCATACTACTTTGTATACTTGATGTATTTTCAATTGATCGAAGTTTTATGTAAACAAATGAGTATATAGACATAATTATTACTAATAATTTTGAAAACATTTACTTTTTTTTTAGATAAGAACTAGTGTTGGAGAGTATGATTCTATTTAAATCAGTTGGCAAGTCAATGGCACCATATATATATATTAGAAAATAACAAAAAAAAACAGACTTTGCCGCAAGGCCTTTCTGCCCTCTCAAGCTTCTACAAAAGTTCAGTTCGCCTGAAGAAGCCTGAGACGGCAGAAAGGCCTTGCGGCAAAGTCGTTTTTTTTTGTTATTTTTTATATACATAGATATATATATATATTTCTCTCGGTACAACAACGACAGGAAATTCAAATCTATATCTTCGGTTCACCAACACATAGTGTATAGGATACATTATGCTAATAGATAGATATATAACTTAGCAACACAAATGACGAAGGAAGACAACTTTTTAACTCGTGCCCTGACCGGGCCTTGAACTCACGATCTTCGGCACCCAATCGCCTAGCCAGAAATACCCACAGCTCAGTAATTCATGGTGGAGGAGAGAAAAAAAAACTGCTGTTATAATAATTAGTTCTAGCTTTAGGTACATTGAGTATCTTTTATTTCTAAAATTATAATTATTATTTGTATTTATGAATGGTTGGATGAAATTATAGAGACATGCAAGTGTATACTTATTAATGATTTTATACAAGAGTGTAAGTTTGTGATTATGTCTTCTGGTTTGTAATGTATCTAATTGAATGGAATCAATCTTAAACATTTTGACAACTTTATGGATTTAATTTATTATTTGTTCTGTATTGCTGCTGGTATTTACAGTTTCATAGTGTACCTCCCGATGTCCATTGAGACCATTACCAGCGGCACATCTTCGACGGTTTGTCTACAATTACAATTTTCCTGAAATTAGGTGGTTTATCTATGCCGATCGAGTTATTGACTTTGATTATATATTGGATGTATTGACAGACGAGGCTAGGACCTGTGGTCAGCAGCAGTCTGTCCAGTTCGATTACCAGGGAATGGCCAAACAAACATTTTACTGATAACTGTTACAAAGGAACAAGTGCAAACAATAGAAACTATATAAGTACATAACAACTGTAAGTTTGATGATACAGTAGTGACGAAACAGTGAGTCATTGATGATAAATCAGAAAGTGTTCTGACCACCCTGTGTATAGGTCAGGTTACACCAGCTCTAGGCAGTAACCCTGACACTACTATTTCCAGAGGATTGACAGGAGGTGTTATGTAATCCTTTTGATAGAGCATGTATGCATTGTTTTTGTACACCCTGTATTATCATTTCCACGCACACATAGGTAGGTCCCAGAAAGAAAAGGGAAAAAATATGTCTTGTGACATGTTGGAGAACTACGTGTACCCAAATCTTGACAGTAAACCATAAATTGGTCATTAAAGGAATATCATATATAAAATCAAGTAGTGTGTTTGGCCTGTAGTACATTTTAAATTGGAATATACATTTTCGGATATACTCTTTGGTTAATTGCTGCCCACGTCAAAGGTAAGTGAGACCTCCTGTATGTGAACCACTGGCCACGTGATACAGCACGTGCCGATGTTGTTTTGTTTTTATATTCGAGGAGAAGTAGGTTAATCTTAGGTCAGATTTTCCGTATAGGAAATGGGGGCAATTTCAAATTCTACAAAAAAAATTCTCACTTCAGCTTTTTATTCCAAATATTCTTGTATTATATATCTGTTCATAATTATGAAGTAATCATAGTTGTTCATTGAAACTTTTAACTACATTTATGAAAAATATCAAAACTACAAATAAAGTGTTAGTTCATGATAAAGGGTTCAAAGGAAATAGAGGTAATTCCTTTAAATCGCTACTAGTCATAAAGTTATGATTGGCTTTTATTCAAATTTGGTCAGAAACATCCTTGGGGGAAAAAAGGGAACAGGTTTTGCATAAACGGTGGCTCTTACCATTGGGGCCTGAGGGGCAGAGCCAAATATGGGAAATAGAGGTATGCTCTTTAAATCGATTCTTGAAAAAAGTCCTGCATGGAATTGAACCAAATTTGATAAGAAGATCCTGAGGGAGGGGGAACAGAT
Organism: Pecten maximus; assembly: GCF_902652985.1. Lineage (NCBI taxonomy): Eukaryota > Metazoa > Mollusca > Bivalvia > Pectinida > Pectinidae > Pecten > Pecten maximus. The sequence continues at coordinate 18,103,405 of NC_047029.1, forward strand.
TTTGCATAAATAGTGGCTGTGACCACCTTTCCCTGGACTTGATTGGCGGGCCCCGGTAGAGGAAATATGAGTTATTCCTTTAAATGGTTACTAGTCATAAAGTTATGATTGCCTTTCGGCCAAATTTAGTCAGAAACATCCTTCGGGAAAAGGGAACAGATCTTGCATAAACAGTGACTCTGACCCCCCAGGGGTCAGAAAGTCGGGGCCCAGTGTTGGAAATAGAGGTAATGTCTTTCAATCACGACGTGTCATAAAGTTACAAATGGATTAGAACCCAATTTGGTCATAAACATCCTTGGGGTAAGGGGAATAATTTTTTGCATAAAAGGGCCAAAGGGAAGGGGTCCAATAGAGGAAATAGGCGTAATTTCTTAAAATCCCAAGTAAATCAGAATAGCAAAAGGCTCAGGGGTCCTGTATCTGCATAATTCAGTGATTATTGCAAGACACTCCCATTAAAGTTATATTACAAATACTTTTCTAATCTGTGATCTCCTTCTTAGTATCGTTAATTATATAAAGTCAATACTTTCCTTTAACTCAAATTCAACTTTCTGGTTGAAAACATGGGACAACTAGACTTCAAAAGCAAAAGCGGGGAAGCAAAACATACATTATACATGTCAATATAGGTAAATTCCAGCAAAAAATTCCCCACACTAACACAGAGTCATTGTCAAATATCCAAAATGACATTGACCTCTGATCCTGTAACCATGACCTTTGAGTATGTTGACTCACTGCTTGATTCCAACCGACTTTGCTTCATAAAGTCATGTGAAATATTCATGAAAAGAAACAAAATTTGACCTTTAACCTTTCGCTAAATTATCTTGACTTGTGTATTGACCTCAGTATATATTGCTGTAAACTGAACTTTTTGACAAATTCATATAAATAGGTCAGTAAATGCGAAGGTATAATAAGACAAAAGATGAGAACTAAAGTGATGGGTGGAGGACAAATGAATAGACGAACAGTTAGATAAAAAGTGATTAATATAGTGTAACCGTATCTCCAATATGTAGTCCTTATTAAAACAAAATCGTGTAACTTTGACAAAAGATAGGATCTAAGAACTAGCCAAATAACCATATTGATTCCCTAGGGGTCCCAGAGTCAGTTTGTATGAATTAAAATTTCCTTTACCCCAAGGATAATTCAGACTCAAAATGGGACATAATCCTGTACTTTAATCAGTAAAAGAATCTAAAATATACCTCCTATTGGGCCCATCCCTTAGCCCCCTAGTGGTTAGCCCTTACATTTGTACATTTGTACATTATTAAATTCCAACCACCTAGGGAGGCTTCCAAATATGAATGATGACCCCCTAATTCAGTGTCCTTTTGAGCACAGTTCTAGACGTTGTTTACAGGTATATAACCAAACTATCCTATTTAGGCCTGGTAATCCGCCCCTTGTGGAACAGTCTCATCATTTGTACAATTTTGAATCCCCATTACCTTGGGATTCTTCCGGCCAAATATGATTGATATCCATGGCATAGTCTGTGAGAAAAAGTCGTTTATAGCAATATAACCAAGATGCCTCTTTTGGCCCCATCTCTCAGTCCCCTGAGGGTCAGCCAGACCATTTGTACAATTTTGAATCCCCAACAACCAAGAGTACTTCTTGTCATATTACATTAAACTAAAATTAGTTGTTAAGAATAGTTTGAAGAACGTTTTGACGGGCGGACGACAGATGACAGACGCCACGGTATGGCATAATCTCCTGCTCGGACCAGGTGAGCTAAAATACGATAGCGAATGAAAAATAGTTTGTCGTTATGAACAATTTTGTCATAGAAAACGCTTACCCTTAAATCCTTTTGTTTCAGGAACGGAATAGAAGAATGGAGGAAGTCAATTTTAGAAGAATCGACAGAGGTAAAATCAGCACATTGAAATCTAAACACAGCACGGCACTGAGATTCCAGCTGAAACATCCACTAAACTGGGTTCACGATAAAGAACAAGGGGAGGTCATTTACGAAGAGGTACAGGTATGTATATTGAACTCAAACAGTCAAGCCTATGTCAAATATTCAATAAATGATCGCTGGAGCGAAATGCTCTTAACAGCGCTTTTGATTACACAAAGAATTGTTATCAAACAGCATTTGTTTTATTTATTGCTTTTGTTTTATCTTATTAAAAAAGGGAAATTTTGAATATCTCAAAGACTTTATGCATATTTTTCGATAAAATTATACAGTTGAATGATGTCATCTCCAAAACAACGGGACCACGAAAAATCTTACATACTATTCGAGGGAAGCGAGTGTATTTTAAATAAAACTTTCAACTCTGAATGCTTACTTTTTAAGGTAATGATGCTAATAACTTGCCCATTTATATAATGTTATTCATATGAACTCACTTATTATTTTTTGCCATATATAAAAAAAAAATTTCTTCAGGATATAGACGAGACTCCATCGATTGATTGTGTGAATAAACTTCACAGTCTTCAAGATGTCGGGGAAATTCAATGGAAAATGAAATGCACGAAACGTTTCTGTGGAAAAGTGGCCTTTATCATTGATGTTACCAACTTTCTTCAAAGTGATCACAGAAAAAGTAAAAAAAGCAGATTTAATCCTGAATTCGACGTAAAAGGTTCCGTAAGTAGAACTGGTGTGTCCATTATTAGTTCAGTTGTCCACGGGGTAAGCTGAATTAAACTCTTTAACGACTTCTAATAACCAAAAGGGCCAGTGTCATCAATACCAGTAGCATGTTTGCATAAGACACTACCAAGTTTGATTAAAGGAATTGTCTTGACCTATTTGCAATTCCACTAAGGCCTGATGAGATAAAATCCTGCAGTGACTTCTGAATGATCAAAAAGGTCTCTATGTTTGGTTGTTAACATATGCTCGAATGAAAGAGTATCAAATGTGTCAAAATGCATATGCAATTTCCATGAACTTAGTAATCAGGTTCATATAGTTACTTTAGATGCCGATGAGCGATACAGGTCCCATGGGCCTTTTGTTGAATACATTTCTCAGTTTATATGTAGGGAAAAAACTCCTTCGTTTACACCCTTCATTTAATTCCGTCACTACCTCCATACGCTTTAAAGTGAACCCGGAACGAAAAAAGATATTCAAATATGTTATTGCATGTTACCATTAAAGCAGAATGTCGCTAACCCGAACCAAAATCGGTTTGCCTAGAGCCGAGAAATCGCACATCGAAGTACACGATTTGTTGGTCGACTGCTAATCAGCATATGTCGGTCAGTTATGCTGATTTGGAACTCTTCAGTTTGTGACGTCATAGGTTTAACGGAGTAACTGAAATGGCTGCCAGCAGCATATAGACGACAGTGTGAAAAGTAGCAACACAGACATGTCTGAAATCGATCTGGACATGAGTATTAAGGTTGATGACTGTGCTAAATAATGCCGACAAGATGGAATCCGAAAATTTCAGTTTGAACCTTTAAGAAAATCAATCTTAGTGAAATCGACTCTGAAAATGCCCGCTTGGGTAACACAGAGTGATGTGTGTGATGTACCAGGACATAATGTTATAAACAATCCGAAAAATCGGTCAATCACCAATAAATGTATATAAGTGATATGTTAACAATTATTTACTCATTTATATGAAAAAGGAACACGGCATATTTTTTAAAAATAAAATAATGTGCGATTTTATTCGCAAATTATCATTCAAATAAACATACCAACAATACAACAGTTCTGGATACTCTGGTTTGTGAGACAATACGATACACTTTGGTTTGGTTTATTTTGTTTGACGTCCTATTAACAGCTAAGGTCCACGTACAATAAACTTATGTAGTGTATTCTATACGAAACTCGCTTTTAGTTATGAAAGACATTGCATTAACAATAATACATAGATTTATCGTGATCTACATTATACTAAAGCTCTCCCATATGAAAACCAATGTTGGAACCAACAACATAGTTTTAAAGATACAGATGTTTTGTTTTTTTATAAAATGTCATGGTCTCGATCAAATGCTTAAGAAAGATGAATATACGATCATTGTCCTTGGCGTTATATAAAAGTGCTTCGCAGTAACTGATAGTTTAGATAGAGGTACATATCATAGGTAATTATCAAAACCATAACCAGAGACCTATATATCACCGCTGTATACGTCTCTGCAATAGCTTTGGCTCCTTTTTTGACAGTATATAAACAAAATAGAAAAGACATACAGTTTAGTCCAATGTTAATGATTATAATAAATACTAAAAACTAACAAACTCGCAATGATTAAAGTGTATCTGTTTTGTCAAATATAGTGAAGTGATTGAGATCCTTGTGATTTTACTTTACATTCATGTGTCGCAAGTAAAATCTTAAAAGAGGACTTTAAAAATATACTATATTCAACTTTGAGTTGGTTAGTATACCGCTAAACAATTACAAGGTGTGAACGGTCCACAAGCTCGTCACACCTGTCACTGCACCACAGGTGATTTTTGGCGTTCTAATCATCACGCGCCGATAATTGTTTGTACGTTAACACCTTTGGGTTCCATGCACATCAAAAATAATTAAGAATTGGATGTCATAATAAAGATTTGGAAGTTATGGACTCGTAACCTTCAAGTCAGCTTGGTAAAGTTATATAGTTGGGCTGCAGTGTAAATGTAAATATCCTTATATAAATATTCGTGAGGGATTTGAATTTGCGTTTGACTCTCCTCGCGAATTAACGCGAAATATAAGTGATTTACAGTATATACTGCCCTGCGTTTCCATATGTAGGCTACTTACATATGAAAATACCTACATCTGTGTGGAAATCAATATCATGAACTAAGTCTCTTGCAGCAATTGTCGTACCATTAACTCCTAGAAAACTACATTTACCTAATTGTTTATTATGTTTCAAACATCAGACCTGTTACAATTCGCTATGAACATATTATGATTCACAGCTGAAATGCACCGTCAACATTGATGCCCCGTGATATATATGTAAACTTTATTTTACAATAATTCTGAAATAAGTTATAACGACTAACATTAATCACTACTGCCGGATGGAAGCGCGCGGGGGGGGGGGGGGGGGGGGGGGGGTGTTATTTGGAGGAAACTGGAGTACCTGGTAATCTCCCGTGGTAGATCAGATGATCAGATACCTTTTCACGTCATTTCCGCCTGGGTGAAAGGCAAATACATTATCTGATGCCATAGAAGCATATGCATTATGCTATTAAAGACAATGGGACTCGGACAAGGCATGGTTAATTATGTAATGTTATGCTCGTGTATATAGTATCGGCGATTATAATACCGCTTGTTCCTGAATGTCCTATCAACTTTAATGTTTTCTTTGCTTGCTTGCTATATTGACAATATCTAATTCCGTGTGATATCTATTAACCAGGCTGAATCTCGAAGATCACAGGATGAACCCTTTCTACCAGCTGACAAAGAATCATTGCGACGTCTTGTGAGTGGGCTTGGTAGACGAAAGAACAGAGAGAAACTGATGCAATTGTTAGGTCAATCAACGTGAGTTACATACAAATAAAAATTGCATGTTGATGCTTTACATTTGTGACTTACTTTTGAAGACTATATGGTTTTATGCTTTGGTTTGGTTTGGTTTATTTTGTTTAACGTCCTATTAACAGCTAAGATCATTTTATGCGTGCGACATGCATGCGTGTATCGAGTGCGTATGTTTTGGGGGTTTTTTTTTTGGGGGGGGGGGGGGGGGGGGGGCGCTGCCGTATATTCGTGTTAAGTCTCCTTGTGAAAGGCCGGAACTTGTGCTACTTTACTAAAGCATACTGCCGAAGACACCCAGCAGCACACCCCACCCGGTCACATTATACTGACAACGGGCGAACCAATCGTCCCACTCCCAATATGCTGAGCGCTAAGGAGGTACAGCAACTACCATTTTTAGGTCATCTGACCCGGTGACCCGAAGTCATCATGCTTCGTCCGTCGTCGTGTCAGTCCGAAATCCAAGATGGCCGCCATAGCCGCCATCTTGAAAAACACATTTTAAACTTCTTCTCAAGTTCCACCAGTGCTGTTGGGCTGAAACTTGCCTGAAATGATCATGAGATGATCCCGACCAAGTGTTGTTATTTTTCGGGTCGGTCCGAAATCCAAGATGGCCGCCATAGCCGCCATCTTGAAAAACACATTTTAAACTTCTTCTAAAGTTCCACCAGTGCTATTGAGCTGAAACTTGCCTGAAATGATCCTGATATGATCCCGACCAAGTGTTGTTATTTTTCGGGTCGGTCCGAAATCCAAGATGGCCGCCATAGCCGCCATCTTGAAAAACACATTTAAAACTTCTCAAGTTTCACCAGTGCTATTGAGCTGAAACTTGCCTGAAATGATCCTGATATGATCCCGACCAAGTGTTGTTACTTTTCGGGTCGGTCCGAAATCCAAGATGGCCGCCATCTTGAAAAACACATTTAAGACTTCTCAAGTTCCACCAGTGCTATTGAGCTGAAACTTGCCTGAAATGATCCTGATTTTATCCCAAACAAGTGTTGTTATTTTTGGGGTCGGTCCGAAATCCAAGATGGCCACCATAACCACCATCTTCAAAAACACATCTTAAACTTCTTCTCAAGTTCCACCAGTGCTGTTGGGCTGAAACTTGCCAGAGATGATCCCTACCAAGTGTTGTTATTTTTTAGATAGGTCTGAAATCCAAGATGGCCGCCATATCGCCATCTTAAAAAACACATTTTAAACTTCTTCTCCAGTTCCACTGGTGCCATTGAGCTGGAAATTGGTGAGGATGTTAAGAAAGGAGGGCCAACAAAGTGTTGTTATTTTTTCAGCCTCGTAAAAACTTTGACATAGCAGCAATGGCGGCCATTTTGTAACATGATTGCGCAATCATGGTTTTCCTGAACAACACCTATTTCAAACTTCTTCTCAAATTCCACCGGTGGGATTCAGCTCTAACTTACCAGAAATTATCCTTAGATGGTCCAGACCAAGTGTTGTTATTTATTGGGTCGGTCAGAAATCCAAGATGGCCACCGTGGCTAACAGTGCCACTATATACTTGCTACAGAGAATGCATACTACAATAATATAAGGGTTTTAATTTAGAGTCAGATGACCGTTTAGGCCCCTGGGCCTCTTGTTAAAGACTCTGGTATGTCTCGGCTAGGGGACATAACCCAAAGCCTTCCTCACAGCGGCGAACGCTCAATTGAAGACCAAAGGCGAGGCATTGTCAAGGGAGACATTAGGAAGAAAGTTGTTCAGAAAGATGAGAAAAGAAAACATCCCAAATTTAGTCGCCTCTTACGATCATGCAATGGGGGCAGCAGGTATAATTCTTACGCCCTACCTGTAAGACATTGGTTTTATGCATGTTTTAAGTAAAATTGTTAGGGTCAGTATAATATCAGTTAAATAAATATTAAAGAGTCAACAGTAAGTTTTCTTTGCAACCAAATAGTAACACCAAACCATATTTGTCATCCCCTAATACCTGAACATCAGAGAGGATGTAGGTATGTTACCGTACCTTCTTAACTGCATTTGTATGTATTTAACAACAATCACTCAAATGTGTTTCATTAATACTTTTCGAAAATCTTCATCGGCGCTCAAGTGCCTTCATTCGTCAGGGGGGCTTTTGGCAAACTTCAACCATCGAGCCATATTTCCTTTACATCAGTCAAAATTGAATCTCGTGAAGGTATTAACATTGCTTCAGACGCCTTATTTAGAGTATGGTAAATTCTTTATCTTCAAAAGACCCTGGGATTTTCCAATGTTCTTTTAATTTGTCCAGATTAAAAGGCTATCGTGATATTAATATTCACATGATAGTAGTCACACTAACTACTATGTTGATAATGATACCTAAAGCCACTCTATATATTTATATAAATGATATTATTATATTTAAAGCAGTGAACTAACAGGATATTAATATTGGACAGTATATGATATATTGCAATATTCACGAAATATGACAGGTGAATACCTTTACAATATCATTCTCTGCCGACACCTTATTTAGTGCACAAGGAGTCAGATGGCAATATTTTAATTCTGGTCAGCGTTTAAATAGGAATTCCACCATAAGATGTACTGTAAATAACTAGCTGGTTGAGATTTGTATTCAGTGCGTTATGCATTATTCTTGTTTTTTAATTTTTATTTTTCATTTTATTTCTAATTTTTATTTTATATTTTTATTGATTTATTCTATTTAGTTGCTTGTTTTTTTGTTTTTTTGTTACTTTTCTTATAGAATCACTTTTGATTCTGGAAACCAGGAGCTACTTGTTGACGCTTTATCGGACATCCAACAGAGGGATCGTACGTCATTTTTGACAAACATCAGCATGTCTTTAGCTGAAATGCAGATGCCATGTAACGAGGACATAAGTTATTTCTTCTTGAATATTGGCAACCCGGTGACACCCTCTTCGATAATTGAATCGGACAAAAGAAAATGCTTAGCATTCCCTTATGAAGACCAAGACGAGACCCAACCAAAAGAAATCCTTTATCATAGGTCAGATTCAGATGTACACGCGAAAAGACGTCATCCAGTTGAAAATGCTGATTTTGGATTTCAAGAGGAGCACAATTCAACAGCCGCCAAGACACGCAATGGGACATATCTACCACCGAACACATCTGGGGATATTTCGGATCAAACAATGACACTATCAGGGCTCGGTGTAGGGGCTACAGTAGAAGGGGTGCAATTGGGGCAGCCGTCAAGCGCTGCTGGTGATGCAATTGAAATCGATAAATATTTGTAAAAGTTGATATGACTAACCGTATGCACACCATTTCAACAAATCAGTATTTATCAAAGTCAAGTTGGAACACTTGAACATTCGTGCATGAGTATGTAAGCTCAAAGACAAAAACAATGGAGGTAGTAATTTTGATAACAACAATCGTAACGATGTTGAGTTAGAGTTCTTTGCTTGTGTCTGACATTGGAATTGACCACTGTGACTGTAACGTTTTAATGCGTGATACTGAAACGTAGGGCCATCTTCTACTTTATGAAATACTAGATGGCTGCGAGAGGTATCTTACCACTGAAATTAAAATTGCATTATCTATTTTGTAATAACAAACACAATTCCATCATGTTTATCTTTCTTAAAAAAAGTGTTTTCTAGCTGATTGTGTAATCAAAATATTAGATAAATTGTTAATACTAATCTACACTCTTTTTTATTGATTGATCTTGTTTAGATTTCAAATATATTCAAATATTGCGGATCTGTTTAACCTGATGTTTGCTTAATTACATATATTTACTTTTATTTCAACATGAGATCATGTAGGGATTTTTTTTAACTTAAAATGTTTTGAAGCAGTTTGAAATTGAAGTACAATTAAAGTACGGGTTTATTTTTTAATCAAACTTTGATTTCAAATTACTTAACCTCAAATTACGTAAAGTAATTTAAAGGATTCATGATCTATTTTTATGCGTTAATGAAATCTTGGATTACTTGGCCCTGTATTTGTTGAGACGAGGACGTATCTAATACTGAGAACGTAGTTGCTTCCCTTTTATAAGAACACCTCGAACATTTGCTATGTACATGAATTGGTCCATATTCCCGTCAAAATATACATCTGTCTTTTAGAGGTTTTGAATCGACATGGCAGCCATCTTGAAAAACACATTTTAAACCTCTTCTTCAGTTCAACTGTTGCCATTAAGCTGAAGATTAGTGAGGATGTTATTGTAAAAACTTTGACAGGGCAGCCACGGCGGCCATTTTGTAACATGATTGCAAAATCATAGTTTTCCTGAACAACACCTATTTAAAACTTCTCAAATTCCAGCAATGGGATTCAGCTCTTACTGACCAGAAATGATCCTGAGATGGTTCCTGACCAAGTGTTGTTTTTTTATCGGATCGGTCAGAAATCCAAGATGGCCGCCATGGCAGCCATTTTGAAAAACACATTTTTAACTTCTTCTCCAGTTCCACTGGTGCCATTAAGCTGAAGATTAGCGAGGATGTTAAGGAAAGAGAGTCAACAATGTGTTGTTATTTTTCAGCCTCGTATAAACTTTGACATGGCAGCCACGGCAACCATTTTGTAACATGATTGCGCATTCATTTTCAAACTTCTTTTCAAATTCCACCAGTGGGATTCAGCTCTTACTTACAAGAAATGATCTTTAGATGGTCCTGACCAAGTTATTTAATTGGTTGGTCTGATATTCAAGATGGCCGCCATCTTGAAAAACACATTTTAAACTTCTCCAGTTCCACTGGTGCCATTAAGCTGAAGATTAGTGAGGATGTTAAGGAAGGAGAGCAAACAAACTTGTTATTTATCGGCCTCTTAAAAACTTTGATATGGCAGCCATGGCGCCCATTTTGTAACATGATTGTACAATCATGGTTTTGCTGAACATCACCTATTTCAGAGTTCTCAAATTCCACCAGTGGGATTCAGCTCTAACTTACCAAGAAATGATCCTGTTATTTTCCGGGTTGATCCAAATTCCAAGATGGCCACTAAGGCCCTTTGGCCTCTTGTTTCTTTCGACTTTCAGGAGAGTTGTAAACATTTGAATGATCGAAAAAAACTATACAATACATGAAGAAGGCATCTTAGGATAAAATGAAAACATTTTTTTAATAAGACTGCTATATGTTCCCTTTTAAATATAGTGAATCCGATTTATTATTCGCGTCATTTATGTGTTTTATGGGACCTTTTGGATTAATATACGTTTTAATGCTTACGGCATTGTATTAAACACTAACTATATTTACCTTGTATATATTAACAAGACACATGAATAACTATGATACATTTTTGGGATACTGAGATTCAACCAAAACATTCTCAGTCCTATGACACGCAATTGTTTCAAGCATTGTAATTGATGAAAACGAACCAAGTTTACTACATTGTATTTGATTTTTGAGTTTTAGAAAACCACAGAAGCGAATCCATGGTGTTACTATTCGAAGGCAACGACAACTCACTTTGAACTTAAAGATTCGCGTTTATAGCCATTGCTCAAAACTTACCATGGTACAATTATTGTATATAATTAAAACTCAGATTGGGCATCTCCATACACTTTTTAGGTCATCTGACCCGTGCGCCGTCCATAAACTTTTCACATTTCAATCTTCTTCTCAAGTTCCACCAGTGGCATTAAGATGAAACTTGCCAGAAATGATCCTGAGATGGTCCTGACCAAGTGTTTTTATTTTTCGGGTCGGTCCGAAATCCAAGATGGCCGACATAGCCGCCATCTTGAAAAACACATTTAAAACTTCTTCTCAAGTTTCACCAGTGCTATTGAGCTGAAACTTGTCTGAAATGATCCTGATATAATCCCGACCAAGTGTTGTTATTTTTCGGGTCGGTCCGAAATCCAAGATGGCCGCCATAGCCGCCATCTTGAAAAACACATTTTAAACTTCTTCTCAAGTTCCACCAGTGCTATTGAGCTGAAACTTGTCTGAAATGATCCTGATATGATCCCGACAAAGGGTTGTCATTTTTCGGGTCGGTCCGAAATCCAAGATGGCCGCCATAGCCGCCATCTTGAAAAACACATTTTAAACTTCTTCTCAAGTTCCACCAGTGCTATTGAGCTGAAACTTGCCTGAAATGATCCTGATATGATCCCGACCAAGTGTTTTTATTTTTCGGGTCGGTCCGAAATCCAAGATGGCCGACATAGCCGCCATCTTGAAAAACACATTTAAAACTTCTTCTCAAGTTTCACCAGTGCTATTGAGCTGAAACTTGCCTGAAATGATCCTGATATAATCCCGACCAAGTGTTGTTATTTTTCGGGTCGGTCCGAAATCCAAGATGGCCGCCATAGCCGCCATCTTGAAAAACACATTTTAAACTTCTTCTCAAGTTCCACCAGTGCTATTGAGCTGAAACTTGTCTGAAATGATCCTGATATGATCCCGACAAAGGGTTGTCATTTTTCGGGTCGGTCCGAAATCCAAGATGGCCGCCATAGCCGCCATCTTGAAAAACACATTTTAAACTTCTTCTCAAGTTCCACCAGTGCTATTGAGCTGAAACTTGCCTGAAATGATCCTGATATGATCCCGACAAAGTGTTGTTATTTTTCGGGTCGGTCCGAAATCTAAGATGACCGCCATAGCCGCCATCTTGAAAAACACATTTTAAACTTCTTCTCAAGTTCCACCAGTGCTATTGAGCTGAAACTTGCCTGAAATGTTCCCGATATGATCCCGATCAAGTATTATTTTTTGTTATTTTTCGGGTCGGTCAAAAATCCAAGATGGCCGTCATAACCACCATATTGAAAAACAAATTTTAAACTTCTTCTCAAGTTCCACCAGTGCTGTTGGGCTGAAACTTGCCTGAAATGATCCTGAGATGATCCCGACCAAGTGTTGTTATTTATTAGATTGGTCTGAAATCCAAGATGGCCGCCATAACCACCATCTTGAAAAACACGTTTTAAACTTCTTCTCCAGTTCCATTGGTGCCATTGAGCTGGAAATGGGTGAGGTTGTCAAGGAAGGAGGGCCAACAAAGTGTTGTTCTTTTTTTCGGCCTCGTAAAAACTTTGACATGGCAGCAATGGCGGCCATTTTGTAACATGATTGCGCAATCATGGTTTTCCTGAACAACACCTATTTCAAACTTCTTCTCAAATTCCACCGGTGGGATTCAGCTCTAACTTACCAGAAATTATCCTTAGATGGTCCAGACCAAGTGTTGTTATTTATTGGGTCGGTCAGAAATCCAAGATGGCCACCATGGCCAACAGTGTCACTATATACTTGCTACAGAGAATGCATACTACAATAATATAAGGGTTTTAATTTAGAGTCAGATGACCGTTAAGGCCCCTGGGCCTCTTGTTATGGAATATCATCCAGAATTCATCGTCCAGTGACTCTGAATATAAGGGGTGCTGGGTATTTTGATTATAAAAATTTCAGTTTATATTTGAACGTTGTATTATGGACATTTCAGAATAAATGATATATAGGAATTTTAATCTTTTTATTGTTTTATGATGTTAAATGTTTGTTTGCTGAACATAAGTTTGCATTATGTTCATTGAATCATGTGCATTAATTTATACTGGAAACATTGTCATTGGTAGTCGTTGGAACATGGACGCGCATATGATTAATTGGTTTGACTCTCAGCAAGATCCCTACCTAAGAATTTGTAAACCAGTCATTTGTATTGTAGTCATATCATTTTTATGTTGGATTTTGATGGTGATTTTGACATCTTTCGATGACCTTCGCATGATTATGTTTTCATGATATTTTGATTATTGCCTTATTCTTATGATGAATATGTATTAATTTTCACCTGTTTATAATAAATTGTCATCTTTTATAAGATCGCATTTTAATTTTTATTTCACTTGTTTGAGACCTCTGTACATCTTTCTCTTGCTCATGATGTTGATCTTAACGCCATCAGGATTATATGACAATACAAACAAGCGGTTAAAGTGATGAGGGAGATGTAATGATATTTCATATGACGAAAATGGTCATCATCTCGCAATCGAAAATGTAACACTTATCATTTCCCGGTTGATAAAATCCAAGCCTTTCCTGTTTTTATAACAGTAACAGGACTTCCACAACAATCCAAATACACCGCTTCGTCAATATACAGATCGAGCTCTCGCCGGTATGGGCGTGGCCAAATTGACCGACGTTGAAAGCTTCTTTCGGATTGGTCAATCCGCTACAGTATGACGTGTCACTAGCAGAGGTCACAGAGTACTTAACGGCGTACGTGTAGCGATGTAAAACAATGTTTCTAAATATATGCGATAGCTAACGTGTTAAAATGATATCGGTCTCGAGTTCAAACCAAATGTCATGTTCTAATCGCCAGTATAGCCACTCAAAACAACGTACTATCCCCTAAATATATTGTATATTGGTACACCCTCGTATAGTTTAAAGTGAAAAAAGGATATATCTTGTGGTACAGCAAACAACTCTAGGATAGATAGCATGTTGGACATGTATATACAAAAAGTATATAGATGTATAAAGTTGTATAGATAGTCAAATATTGTATATACAGAACACTTGATAAAAATCTGCACCACACAGATGTGTCATTCTTCTAGAGTCAGTGATAGTAAGGACCAAAACAAGGTAAAACCAAGCAGGGAGGCAATCGAAATTGGTCATAGAGCAAGACTAGATAGGAAAGTACATTGGCTAAGTTATTAAAGTTAGAATCAGCAACAGAGAGATCAACTACATATCTACCTTATTTGGTCAAAAACGTTAAAAAATCTTCAGTAGCATCAAAGTAATACATCAATAAAACCATATGATATTTGGTGTTGGAATGTCACAGGTTGAAAACCCTACTGGACCCGAGGCTTTTAGTTTTTGTCATGTCTTTGAACCCTTGTTTGTTTATTCTTCTTCCCGTCAATGTATTATAATCAGCTTTATCCTGATTCTAAATTCTGATACAATTTCAAGTATTTTGGCTGTGAACTTGATGATTCTGAAAAAATTTCCCCCATTTTGGCTGTTAACGTGATGATTCTAATAAATTTCCTCTATTTTGGCTGTTAACTTGATGATTCTGATAAAAGTTCCCCTATTTTGGCTAAATCGGCAAAAGATCCGGCCTATCACAAGGAGACTTAACACGAACATACCGCAGCCTCCCAAAACACATATACGCACTCACCACACGCATACATGTCGCACGCACGGGAGGCCATCCTTAAATGACCCTAGATGTTAATAGGACGTTAAACAAAATAAACCAAACCAAACTATTAAACAAGCCACCATACAGACTACTTCAGAGGAATGCTCCCTAAATGGAATGTCAGACATTGGACGTCGCACCAGGCTCACTAATTATGATAAAAGTATGGTTAACAACATCAATCAGTCTATAAGGATGGAGGGTATCCAATCTTCCGCGTCATTACGTGTCAAAGATCAACCTTTATCATATTGAAGTGAAAGTTACCAGAAAAGAAATGAATAATTGTAACAAGAACATGTGTCATTTGCTAGTTTCTCCACTCAACTGATTCCACTTTCTGAACAAAATGACTCATGAGCAGGAAACAAAAATAAAAAAACATAAATAATTTTGTTTTGTTTTCGATATTTTCTTAATTTTGATTTTGATTTTTTTTTCTTGGTCTCAATTTGCGATTTCAATCTACTACACTGTGATCTTTCGCCGCATGGAACTGTAGATCGTGACAGAATTTATTGTGGCGATTAACTTATTGGCCCTGAAAGAATTCCCCCTATTTTCCTGTTGACTTGTTGGTTCTGATAAAAATTTCCACTATATCGGCTGTTAACGTGATGATTCTGATAAAATTTCCCCTGTTTTGGCCGTTAACGTGATGATTCTGATAAAATGTCCACTATATCGGCTGTTGACTTGATGATTCCGATAAAATTTCCACTATATCGGCTGTTAACGTGATGATTCTCATAAAAAAATGTCCCTATTTCGGCTGTTAACGTGATGATTCTGATATACAGATACATTTGGGTCGGAGTCATTAATATAAGTTGGGTCACTTTTCTTCAGACCCAATAGCTTATGGACGTATTAATTTGTAATGTGGTAATAACGACAATACAGACAACTAAATTGTCGAATTTTCGAGGCAATCTGCCCCTTTATCAAGACACAAGTAAATTACAAACGATCACATATAGAAATAGAACAGTTACACAAATATAGTAGGTATAAACAACAATAGATATCGTTATGTTGTGAAAACGACCCCCTCGGTAGATAATTAATTCAATAGGGCCTATTATAATTAATTAGAAAATATCTAAGGTGGTCAACGGATGGTAAAAGTAAATAGATAAATAATATAACTAAAACGTTTAACAAAATAATACCGCGAGCTGAATCGATGTGATGGCAGCGCGTGCTATGTAGTGAATGGGTTTTTTTTCTACGCGGTATAGCTTCATTTCGTCCCGCAAATCTCGGCCAAAGGGTAGCAGTGACAATTTCTGGTGGCAAATCTTATATTACTGACTAAAATTATTTTGTTTTAACGAAATTAAAATAAATAATTGAATACAAATGTGTTTATGTATAAATGTATAAGTTAAACATTAAAATCAAACAGAATGGTCGTCGAAAAATCCCATTTGGGTAACGATCACCGGGTGGCTGTATCAGGACGACTCGTCACAACTTATTCAGCCAATCAGCTGCTGTTTCCTGTGAACCAAATCCCAGGAAATATGAGGAAAATGTGTATAAGAGGTCTGTAAGGATTGGTCTGATCACGACAGGTAATTCAAATCTTCGGATCACCGACACATATGATGCATTGTGCTAATAATTGACGAAGGAAGACAACTTTATGACTTGTGCCCTGACCGGGCCTCGAACTCACGATCTACGGAACAAAATCGAAACACATATATATATTTATGGAACAAACAGTAGGGTGTCCTCGTGGAGGAAAATATATTGAAAAAAGTAAAAATCGACAAAGACAAAATCGTGGTTTCGCTCCATCTTGGGAGCTCTTGAGACTCCCATGAAAATTGTAATATGCTTCAGTGTCAATGAAGAGGTCCCATGATGGAGCAACAGCGCCAATTTGTATCTGTTGGGTTTTACAATTTAACGACAGTATGGTCCAATATAGACACTGGATCCTGCCAAACATATGTTCGCTGGATGCGTATTACTAGTAATAGTAACAGACAATTATATAGTAGGTCAAATGTATATTTACATTAATAAGTCTGATTGAACAGGCTCGCGTTTCCGGGATGACGTTAAAAGTCATATGACATAAATATGCACATGAACAATAAACAATATATGATCATTTTTCAATAAACGACTCCAAAGCGAATACATCAATGTAAACAAATATCTTGCATTGTTTTGTTTTGATATTGACAATTGTTTCTGGCTAACTCAAAACGTAAAAGAAATTTCAGATTACATATAATTACATTAAATATAACAGATGATATTCTAGTGTAGAAATATCGCAAATTCTTCACGTTTAAATAGGGACGGTGAACCTATATCGTCAAAATGGCTGCCCCGGATGTATAAGATTGGTAATGAATAACTTATTTAAGATGAAATCAAATAAGTATCTACATTAGACAGCAAAATGTGAAGGTGTGTATATAAACATTGGACTATCTTACTGTGTTATGTTTGTATGTGCTTTATACAGAAAATGTATGCCAATGGTAGGCAATTTTAACGAGATGCGCGCTTCTTTGTCCTTCTGTATTTCTCCGGAGGCTAAGAAACATGCTGGTCTTTTTAGTTATGGTTGTGTCCATGGGCAAGACACTTTACCCACTTGATCTGGATTGCATTTGACGGGCATCCCATAAGTTGTTCAGTTAGGTAGTCACAAACTACAACACGAAGACCCCGCCCTCAAAATAACTCTAGCTGTTCACAGGGCGATAAAATCAACAATCAAACAAACTAACTAACAGACAGACATTCTTTATTTCCTCTTCAACAGAGATTGTGTATGTCAAACAGTTTACATTTTGTATAATGCCATCTGACTTAATATTGAACATGGTAATATACATATCGATTCATACATATATATTTAGAAAAAAAGATAGATAACTTACGATATATTCCTGCATTTTAATTGTACAATACAATAGACTACTTGTAAAAACAAAAACAAACATGTTGTTATCTTATACAATAATGGACACCGTATGATAAGAACTGTTACATCAATATTTAATATTTTAAGCTAATTATAATAAAGCTCCATCTCGTACAACATTCCATTGATATATCTAGACATATTTAATAACAGTGCTTCCCATTCTATATTTGATAAATACAAATTTGAGCGATCACCAAGTAAACAAGAGGCCAAGGGCCACGTAGTTCTCTGGGCATGGTATTATTTTTCCTATTTATTGTTGTAAATTTTCTTACATTTGGCAATTATAATTTGTTTTTTCAGAACCAACATCTCAACTGTAAACGATCTTTTACAGTGCAGCTCTTACGACTTTCTCAGCTAAAATTACAAACTTTCCGCTCAGTCGGCAAACCGTAAATCAACAATCAACCTACCATCAATCAATCTATAACCGAATAACCGATTACATTTTATCATCAATCAAAAATCGATAACTGAATGAAATCAATAATTGATCACCAACGAATGATCTGTTTTGAACAATTGCTAAAAAGGTTATTATGATGTACAATCTATCATAGTATTATCTTATGAATTATGTGCACGCTATATTCTTAGGTTAAACTTTCCGATGACAATCAAACGTCCTATAACCTCGTACCATTTATGATTATTTTTATTTCTGTAGCTGTAGTCGTCGTCCAAATGATGTTAATGTTGTCAATATTTGTACGTTATAAACTATAGTTATATTGGACATTTTGAGTACCTGCATGTTCACATTTGAGGGAATTAGAATTATTCAAATTGCGTTCATATTTACTACTTTTAAAGAAAAAGAAATTTTAGTCACAGACCTAATCAGATAGCGAGGAACAACAGTCAAAACGACCCCTATTTGAGCTGGCGCATCTGTACACAGCGCATGCTCCTAATTGTGGATGATAAGGGAGAAATAGTAAGGCCACGTATACATACATGTACCTACACTTGTACATGTATCATATACATGTGCTTCACCGTTGTTACTAAAAATAGACATTTAAACTTAAAGTTTCTTCAATCAAAAGAAGTTCCAGTAGATATCGAATGTTCTTATTGTTATCAACGCAACAACTTCACAATACCTATTATCTGGCAGCAGAATATACAGCAATGAATGCACAGTTAAGATAAAAAAAAATCTGTTTACAAGGTGCAAAGAAGCAAATTGTTCGACCGCTGGCTATAGTTCTCGGGTCTATAAATAGCCACAGAGAACTAAAAATCTGTTTACAAGGTGCAAAGCAGCAAATTTTTCGACCGCTGGCTATAGTTCTCAGGGCTATAAATAGCCACAGAGAACTAAAAACTACATTGATCTTCATTGCTTAATTCTGAAATTTTTACATACGATAGTACTTCTATAGCATCTATAACAACACCATTCATCATTTTATCACGACTTAAATATAATCATGGACATTCTAGTAAGAAATGCAGAATAATATCTTAACTTAATGTCTTTACTTTACAAGTAGTTTGATAATATGTATGTTTCGAATTTCTTAGATTTTCTTCCTTTTTTTTCTTCATTTCATCAGTCGTCCGGAAATAGCTAGATAATACTATATAACAGTATTTCAATAAGGCTGAATTTCTTTTTTATTTATCTCATGTTTCCCTTCCTACATGGAAAGTCATCTCGATAAAAAATAACATGTATACACGTATAACAGGTGTTACAAACAAGGTACTGGGAAATCAAGGAAATCTGAAACATCAATGTATTTTCTTTGGCCTTATTCATATGAATGACATTAGAATAATGAATAATATACTAACTTTATACAAAGTGATTTTGGCATCGCATGTGTCTATATTATGTATAGACTAATCTTTATACATCGTCTTCAACTGGGACAACGTTGAGACGTAAAGATAAACCGGGTATTGGGAATGAATTCTACACAGGCCTGATTATTTCTAACACGATAGTTTGGCATCGAATATGTCTATTGTTCACTGTATACTTCAACTGATTATGTTGATTCCACAATACGACAGCCTAGTTTCTGTATCGGTCGGCAGTTTCCGTACCGAGCGATCCGTTCACCATGATTGTCACGTAAACTTCGGAGCAGGTTATACGCCTGCAAAATAAACAAAAACACAATTAAGTATAATTCTATTTCACCACTCCAGTTTGTTCTGAAATAGAATTTTCTATAAGGTTGACAAATACCTGCATAGCAGGGATTCCAGATCGAAAAAATGAAACTACATTTTAAATTCGGTATTATAAGTGCCAACTAAAAAACTTGATGATACGCGAATTCACGTGTCCGCCATAATAAGTACGCTTATAATATACAAAATAAGTACGTTTATAATATACAAAATAAGTATGTTTATAGTATACAAAATAAGTACGTTATAGTATATAAAATAAGTAAGCTTATAGTATACAAAATAAGTACGTTTATAGTATATACATAATAAAGTACGTTTATAGTATACAGAATAAGTATGCTTATGGTATACAAAATAAGTACGTTTATAGTATACAGAATGAGTACGTTTGTAGTATACAAAATAAGTACGTTTATAGTATATAAAATAAGCACACTTACAGTATTCAAAATAAGTATGCTTATGGTATACAAAATAAGTATGCTTATGGTATACAAACTAAGTACGTTTATAGGATTTAAAATAAATACGCTTATAATATACATAATAAGTAAGCTTAATGTATACAGAATAAGTACGCTCATAGTATATAAAATAAGTAATCTTATAGTATACAAAATAAGAACTCTTATATTATACATTATATACGCTTACAATATACAAAATAAGTACTCTAAGTAAACAAAATAAATACGCTTTTAGTATGCAAAATAAGTACGCTTATAGTTAACAAAATAAGTATGCTTATAGAAACAAAGTAGTTACTCTGAGAGTATCTCTGTTTGTATACAAAATTAGTACGCTTATAATAACAAGATAAGTACGCTTATTGTATACAAAATACGTACGACTATAGTTTACAAAATAAGTACGCTTATTGTATACAAAATAAGTTCGCTGATAGTATACAATTATACATTAAACAATTCCATTGGTACCTGTTCAGCACTTGGCGGCTGTGCTTGTTTCGAAGGATTACTTGTTATGTTATTCGCGACGTTTACAAAAATGTTCTTTGTTTAGCCCTATTTATGTTTACATAACCTTTGTTGATTAATCAATGAGAGTTGTAGATTTTGTTATCCCAAAATGAAATGCTTTTAAGATAATAACAGGATAATTAATCGCAAATATTGCTGTCCTTGAATGCTTACCCTGAGAGAGATTGATTTGTGCGTCCTCATGACGATCCAGCGGACACGCTCACTACATGGGGGCGTGGTCAATGATCCCACGTAGGTATAAAATGACCGGTTATATGGCATCATTATACTTGGGTTTAGAGATGCCCGAATTCCCTTCACTATAAATAGAACAAACATCTTTTTAGATATCATGATATTATCATACTGGACGATATTTCCACTCCATCCACTCTTTACTAAGAAATAATAACCGATAAATAGCATCATTACGTTTCTTTGAGGTAATGGAACGCCCTTAGATGTAAAAAGGGAAAGTATCTTTCAAATGGTGTTATTACTTTGGTTGACGGACGCCCGCACTTCTTTTAGTTTAAAAATAAAGATATGTATTAACACGCCCGGTTATGGACATAGTGATATTGGGTTTGAGGGACCTTCGTACTTCCTTCACTGTACAAGGAACGATATCAAATGACCCTCTTATAAAGCGCTAAGGGAAAATACAGTATCTTGAAATGTGATATATTGGATCACTTCCGAATTAAAGAGTGATTGTTTAGGTTTGTGTGAACTTACTGTCGGGAACCCGTACATCGGCCATGTGATCTTGAATGAATCTGTCCAGCTCACCTGCTGGTCCCATACCAACCTACAAACACATGTCCTCTAGATAAATTTACAAATTCAGAAATTGTCCGATTGCAATGAATTTTGGTATGTAGGTACATCATGGGTCACCGGTTACTCTTATAACCGCACTTTAACTTTTGTAACAAAATGGTTGTCATTTCCTGGTCTTTAATTGGTCCAAATTAAGATATATTGTCCGTCTGATTTTAATGACATTTGATATGTATATATATAGATACATCATGGGGCACCAGTCTTTCTCTTAAACTCATTTTCACATTTCAACAAAATGGTTGCCATTTCCTAGACTCTGATTGGTTTCAAATTTAGTTATTGTCTGACTTTGATGAAATTTGCTGTGTAAGTACATCTATGGACACCGGTCACACTTGTAACCTCATATTCACATTTAAAGAAATGGCCGCCATTTAACTGGCCTCTGATTGGTCCAAATTAAGATATTGTGGGATTTTGATGAAATTTGATGATACAGGTAGATAATGGGACACTGTTTACTCTCATCACCTCACTTAAACGTTTTAACAAAATGGCCGCCATTTATACTTACCACTGATTGGTCAACATTTAGATATTGTCTGATTTCAATGAGATTTAGTATGTAAGTACATAATTGGCCACCGGTCACTCTTGTAGCCTCACTTTCGCATTTAACAAAATGGCCGCCTTTTCTAGGCCTCTTATTGGTCCAATTTAAGATAATGTCCGATTTTGATGACATTTGATATGCAGGTACATCACGAGACAGCGGTTACTCTTGTAACCTCACTTTCACATTTACACAATATGGCCGCCAATTGCTGGCGTCTAATTAATCAAAATTAAGATATTGTTCGATTTTCGATTAAATTTGTTTCGTTGCCATGTGAACAACACGATCTTTTATTGGTCGAAATGTATATATTAAGCGGTTTTGATGAAAACCTTGCTGAAAAGGAGTTATCGCCCCTCACTACACTTCATTCTTTCTGTGACACTCCTTTAGGTGTCACCCCACTAGTAAATTTATTTTATTTGTGCGTCTTTTTATTAGAAACTGAAGCTCGTGACTATTTATTCCAACCGCAAGAGGGAGAATAATCCGTATTTAAACCTCAATATAATGCCTTTGATTTTTTCGATCTCGTTTATAGCCAGCAACTCTCAATCACACGCTTTGTTTCGTCCAAAAGCTATTTATAATGAAAAAACAAATGTTCGAATGTCAAATACAGTAGTTATAACGAGTTTAGTTTTAACAGTACAACAAGAATTACAATACTAAGGTTAATGTAACTGTACTATTAAACACA
The DNA here is from genome assembly GCF_902652985.1 of Pecten maximus. NCBI lineage: Eukaryota > Metazoa > Mollusca > Bivalvia > Pectinida > Pectinidae > Pecten > Pecten maximus. The sequence continues at coordinate 18,126,326 of NC_047029.1, forward strand.
CTGACTGGAGAAGCATACCTGTACACACAAATTAAATGTGACACTTTCTGTGTATTCTATCTACTGCTTGGTATGAAGAAATACTTGCTTCAACAGTTCTGAAGATTGTTTCTATGTGGTATATCACAACATGAAGCTACAACATGTACATTTAACAATCTCCAGGGTACAGCTAAAACCAATGAGATAACACTTCATAGTTTGCTATATTTGAGACAATATTTTCAACATCAATAGCTTATACCTGATTACCAAACCGTCTTATTAGTCTACAGTTCTTTAACTGTAAACATTGTCATATTTAGAGAATAGTCGCATTATTCAGGTACAGCAGAAAATGGAAGAATGATTGTTGCAGAAAGTGAATGACATTCAATATCGCTCTAAACAAATAAGTCAAAGAACCCTACTAAATGATGTGTGTATTATGTCTTCATCATATCGTATTCACTTTAGATGAAAATAGATAGTTTATAATCCGACTCATACCTGCATGAAAACACCGACGACTACCACTCCATCTGGCTTGCTGGTTGCATTGTTTAAACTGCCATACTTCCTGTTGTAGTGTGCGAAGTGAATCTGCAAATAGATGAAACCAAGATGTCACGAGTATACATAATAGATATCGATATTAATCTTGATCTTTACTGATTCATCCAGGAGCTTCCAACTAAGTAGATTATAATTTATAGATGTACCATGCCTTAAAAACAGCAAGCCAAACAATACGGACAGCACACAATCATGCTGTTTTTTGACATGCACACATCAAACAATCTGGCATAAATAAGACAATGATGCATGAAATACATGGTACCCAAATTATATATCAGGCTTACCTCTACAGGAAACTTGATACCATCGATAGCATGTTCAGATCCTGTATCAAATCTGTCACCATAGTGGAAATGTAGCTGGTCCAATACGAAAACCTCACCAGGAAGTCCAGGTGCTCCAAACAAGAGACGGCTTTTGTGATCAAAGTAGAAAGTTGGGGCGTGACCTATAGCCAAATGAAGAAACGCTGACTGTATATTATCTATGGTATTACCGTATAGAATGTTTCAATGTTCTCATTTATTTCCTGATAATACCAATGTTATTTCCGTATATAAAGTTTCACTGTACTCATATATTTTTTATAAATTGTGTAGATATTTGTGGATAGAATTATTATACTCTGCTGATATTGGTAACTTGTAAATTATGTGAATTGGTTAACTTTATTAATTTTATTTTTTGTTCGTCACATAAAGCGTGATGCCAAGAACTTTAAACTATGAAATACATATGTATCAAAGTTTTATTATATTTGGTTATCATCGTTAGTAAATAAATTTGAATACTTTAGCAAAAGAGGGATGGTGTCTAGGGCTATCACCATAAAACATGTTTGCTTCACAGGCGCATTCATAGCAAATTTGATTTGATTTTTTTTTATATGGCAGTGGTATAAGTACTATGAGATTTTCCCGCTAGGTATGTGCAAACAATTAACATTATCTCTTGTCTGATTACTAAAGAAAAACAACTTGATCAAATGTATCTTTAGATACTTTTAAATCAATTTAAAAAAGGTAAGCATTACATTACATTGTAATGTTGCTTTAAAAACATGAACGGATACAAACAAATACGAAAACAAACAACGAAGTTAAGAAATTGCACGGTTAATTTTCCTTGTAAAATAATTACATCTTAACACATGTAAATGATTACGTTGTTATAAATGTTTATTGGTGACGTTTTGTTATATGTCTGTATTACAATTGTATCAATACCAATACGTACCGTTGTTGACAAGGTCTCCCGTCATCTTTCTGAACTCATCACTAAACTGGATCTGGTATCGTTTGTCACCCTGTACCATGCTGTTGTTTATATTTATCGGGGACTGCGTCTCCCTGCCACAGGCGGGCCAGAAAGTTGGCCATTTACTTGGTCCTATGGACATAACGAAATAAACACTGAAAAAATAGTTCACCCTGTTAATATGGTACAGCTTGTATCATCAAGTACGCTTGTGTCACCAATGTTTATTGGTTTGATCCAAAAACAATCACATGACCAATATATCCTTTTATCCCCAAGATAATAACAAAATGCATTAGTAAAGTCAATGTAATATTATATAATCAAAGTAATTTAAGATCACCAAAGCACATACTTACAATCAAATTAGATCATAACCAAAGAACATTCGTGGGGTCTTTTTCTGGTTAAGGAGTATATGTGATTGGTATCATGCACTTATAGCTTTTAGTTGAGGTCGATGCCTTGATTTATCGACCCAAGAAAATATCATGTTAACCGAGGACGTAGTTAGAGGCATAGTTCGATCTCAATACTTTCTTTTCGTGGGTGGATACTTCCAGGTACAGACAAAAGCGAAAGACTACAATGTTTTATTATTTTAACACATTACAAAATAAAAGAAACGAATAAAATATTAACCAATTTATATCAATTACCATTTTAATGTACGATCTTGTGAAAAAAAACAATGTTTAGAATTTTACTAAATACTGTTTCTAATCACCCAGCTGTAGGCCTACTGATCATGATTGCAACATTTTGACAATTGCAAATATAGCGCATATCCTCTGTATAACTGCATTCTCTCTGGTGTTTCATCTCTACTGACATAATATTAAAGCATTGTGCCGATGATTCATTATCCTCGCCGTCACAAATATTAACCAAGCGATCCTCGTTTTCCAAAAGTCTTGGAAAGTCACGCCTGTATATATGTGATGATATATTTCCATCCGAAGCACCGTAAGATTACTTAGAATCTTGACAAGCCGTTCATTCGAAAAATTAAAGTATCGAAGTCAGCAGGATATGTATCTCAGATATCGCCGGATAACATGCCAAGCTATCTTCGTTGTGTTGTCAGCAACAGAATCGTTAATAAAAAAACTTGAAACCACCATCTGGTAATGTCTCGAAATAACAACTAAATCTGTTTTTCGGCATTTCGGAAACGAAATTCGCAATATTTCTTATTGTTCGATCGAATGGGACGTATACATGCTATATTCCATGAGACTTGCACGCATCCTAGGTCAATATGTATATATTTTCTTCATAATTATAGAAATCTATGTACGTGATGAATATTATATTTACTAATAAAGGATGACCAGATTTCACGAACATTTATCTTCATTATTGTACTCTAAATATCGTCGACGGCACCACAATGAAGAATATACCTACATGAAGCTATTGATGAATGGTGATGAACCTTAATTTTCAGAAACTACTGTAAAGTCAAATCAAGAAATTGTGGTGTTCTTTTTTATCTACATATGAACACATACCTGTTCTAGCGGAGCCATCATACGAGAACATTTCCTCCGCGTGGATTTCCATGGTCTCCGGGTCAACTCTTGTGACGGTACTGCTATTGGTGAATTGCAACTGCAGCAAGAAAATAAACACAAGATTGATGAGTGCCTTCATGATCACTATCCTATTCGTGGCTTGGCGCTGCTTGGTGGCTTTAGGGAATTTAAGAAAGTAAAATGATTAAAAAAACAAGAATTATTCCGTGTTCCTTGGTGATCAAAATATATTTCCGTTCAGCTTTATAGCAATTGGAAGCTGTAGGATAATTTTGACTTGTATGGTAAGTTCTGTATTTCTTCTGTATCGGGTATGCCGACAGCTGTACGATAATGGAAAACTTGGGTGCACACGTCCGTGTTTATGATGCCTTGGGGAAACACTACTTTTACAACAGCGAAATGTTATCGAAGAGCTAACAACAGATTGTATTCTTAGAAGTTCAATGTGTCAATTTCTCGGTAAGTCACGTCAGTTCAGCTAACGTTCCGCCTTTGCAATCCGCTAAATGGTGGTCATTCAAAAACTCGTATTTTCCTATATAAAGTATTATACAAAATTAAGAAACTATCGTGCTGCACCGCTGGTGAACACTAGGAGTATATTTTGGATAGACATTTCATTTCGTGTGTTAATCTTTATATACAGAGCGAACACTCTCTTGTCATCGGTTCGCTGTCATGTCAGTCTGTCTGAAGGTTGACACGGGACACGAGAACTGTGGACCGGGTCACTGATAAAATCATCACTTCACGTCATGTCCTACTAATTTTCGCCCGGATGGAAGGTACAGCTGATTACTCATACACCATTTTAATTAAGGCAAAACAGATATACATATTAGTTTCTTGTGTATTTCAATTCGGAAAAGTTAAAAACAAAGCATATACAATGTACTATATGTTCTTGAAAGAAAATAGAAACTTAATACGAAAGCAACATCAACAAATTGTTCAATGGCTTTTCACTAGCTAGTCAGTAATTTGAAGAATGAAAAAAAGCAAATAAAACTACTATCAAGTTTTAAAGAATTTTTTGACAGTGTGAATTTTCCTAGCAATGCAATGTGTTTCGATTTCTGCTATACGTCAGATTATGATCTAATAACTACATTTATAGATTTTTTGACGCTAGCTAATCTGCGTTATTTTGACGCCTCTCATCCAGTCTCACGTAACACGAGACTCTCGTAACATTATAACATTTGGATGACGTTGATATTTCTAAAAACTTTTTAATTACTTTATATGTGGCAATTGATATGATTTCTGATCTTCTATAGGAATAAAACATATAACTAAAAACTTATTTGTGCTTTAATGATACCAACTATATATTGTCCATAGAAACATAGAATATTACTCAAACATATATTTAACTGATACTATCGATATATTTTTTATAGAAGGAACTTTTAAAATGACTACTTCGCTACTTCAATTTTTGCGTCACAATGCTCTCAGCCATCTCTTATGTGTCGTCGAGTTCAAAGATGCAATTGTCTTACGTCCATATTTTATATTTAAATTGAGGAATTGTATTGAAATGACTATTTGGTTGTATAACACTTAGAACGATATTATTCTTACCGTGATGTTGATAAGTATGTCTTTCTCGTGTTTACAATATTATATAATTACCTCAACAAAAGTCCATAATCTATTAATGTCATATTCATAATAGGAAGCCATCTTATTTAATTATTTAACATAAACTCTGTTTGTATCAAAATGTATGTGTTTAGGTTACCATGGTACCTTTTATGTTTAACGTAAATGCTAAAATGGATCTTTAGATATTTACATACTGCAGGAGTCGCAAATTAATGGTCAGATTACACAGATCATTTTCGAAATCAAATGTCGGTGTTATGACGGATATGACAAGAACATCACGAGTTATATAACAAACAGGTTGCGTGGTACAAACTAGAAAATATAGGTATCCATAACTTTATATTTATAACTTTCCTAATCCTTCAACCGAGCTAATCTGACTAGACAGATGCGTTACGGCGTTCACTTTATACATCCCTGCTAAAAAATGCACAAAAGTCTCTAACTTCCTTACGCTGTTAAACGAAACATACCATTAATTTCTCGCGTCTATCGTCAGTGTTAACACTAGAGGAGGAAATGGTACTCAAGAAAAAATATTAAAACATCATAATAGATTTTGACAAGCGTCGAATCGATGTCAACGGAACATCACAGAGACTCTTGTAAATGTAAGATGTCATTTAACGTGACGCTGATGACCGGTACGTCGTAGAATATAACATTTACACCACTTCAGATTAAATTCAATTTGGCAGATTTATATACCAACGACTGAAAAAATAATGCAAACGAGAGTGGGCGTACATTTAAAAAAAATAAAACATAAGTAAAACTATGATGACTAAGACTGGATGTAAGATTCGGGCAACTAATTCTTAGATTCAAGCAACTTTAAAAAAAAAACTCTAAAGAAAAATCTAACGAAGATTATTCAAATTCATCAACTTTTTTGTAATTCCGATATTACAATATTTGATGAAGTACATGACACACATGTTGGCATTGTACTACGTAGTAATTTCCATCTGAAGTAATCTGAAATTATGATACGTTTATTATGTAATGAATTATCGAAATTCTAATGGTATCGAGTGGAACTTGTTCATGTTATTGAAATGATTGCAATGTTTTGTGGAAACAATCGAATAAAGATAATCCCATAAAAGTGTATAATTCAAATTCATCAACTTTTTTGTAATTTCGATTTAAAATTAATTGTATTTTCTTAGATTCAAGCAACTTTAAAAGAAAACAAATTTTGATATTATATATTGAATGCAAGAATGTATAACGGAAATATACATTGATAGAATAAAAACACGGTAGATTGGCTGGTACAACTTTTTTTTTAAACATAAGATATTAATTTTAACCTGTTCGATCGTATTCAGTGCGTCCTTTTCCCAATTTTGTCCTCCGTGTTGAATCAAACTCCTCAGCTGCATCAGCAACAGCATGGCTATTTTATTCTTCAGCATCTTGTTACTTGTTACTGTATGTTTTCTGATATACTGCCGAACAATATCCTTTCCCGAAATTCCAAAACTAACATAATGAAAACAAGCACGAGAAATCAGTTTATATAGTTTCTTAAAGTAAACTGATTAATTCAGATTTGATTGACAAGCTTCTCTGTTCATCTGCGATTATGCTGTTTTAATTGCTAATTTATCATCGTTCTGATTGATATTGATATTGAGTCATTAATTAAGTTTTAATGAGGAACTATCAATTAGAAACATTACTTGACAACTTGTCTTCGGCTTGTTAACACTGCCATCATTCTTGAATCTAACACCTCGATTATAACTGCATATTTCCTGATGTTTAAAAATCCACAAACAATCAGACAGATTCATGGCCATAAAGCTAACCCATAAACAGAATTTGTGCACTGGAAAATCCGTAGGAAGACCTGTTTTTTTCCCCTGTCGGTGGTCCGGGAAAACGATTCTTCAGTGAAATTATCTTTGTCGGTGGTACATAAAAATGATTCCTCAGTGAAAAAGTCTAGGTCGGGGGTCCAAGAAAAAGAAAGATTCTTCAGTGAGATAATCTAGGTCGGTGGTCCGTTGAAACGATTCTTCAGTGAAATTATCTTGGTCAGGTGTCCGTGAAAACGATTCTATACTGAAACAATCTATGTCGGTGGTCCATGAAAACTATTCTTTGATTCTATAGTGAAACAATTTAGGTAGTTTGTCCGTGAAAGCGATTCTACAAAAGCGGTATGAAGATATAGGTTATATTGTTGAGTCGTCTGGTGACAGTGGCCTTGACCTTTTACATTCACAAAGGGAATATAGGTTTAGCAAGTGAATGTACGAGGTCTGATTTATGTTGATTGACATATGGACTCGACTGCAATTATATAGACTCAACTGCAATTGAGCACAAGAAAATGTTAGTAGAATGATACAACTTGCCACTGACTAATAATCAGAATCGTGGCCTACTTAGGTTATCTTTTACACCACAAACATAGCCATACAGTTATGATAGATATCCGTAAGATCATACAATACCAAGCTCTATGACAATACTTGATACATGACCAGTTAACAATACGTGTATCCAATATATGATAGGATGAGGTTGACTGCGTGTAAGCCTCAAAATGCTTTGCTTCAAATTGTATTTACTTCGCTTTATTTTAGACATTTCATTTTTCTGATACATTTAATTTATTTTGTTTGTACTAAAAAAAACACTAAATAAGAACGAGAAATACGCCAATATTTCTTAAAACAGGAGAAGAAGCCATGTAGTGTATACACATACACACATTTGGGTTTAAATTAATGGAACAATAGCCGCTGATTACTTCAGTATGTATAACGAGTCCAACTTCAATGGCGTCATCGGTATGGACGATGCCTACACGCCAATCTCGGCTGATTCTCAAGGGTACCGGAAACAGAGGAGGTTTTGCCGAAAAGGTCATTCCGAACACTGATATTTGAAGCTGATGATTTGGCAAACATTATTTTTTGTTTTGTTTTTGTTTTTGTCTATTTCTATTACTTTGAATGGACGGTATGCATTGTTTTTATATAGTTTGAGATCATCCACAGAAAATTTCCCGGAATTTAATAGGTAAGAATGCAGCAATATCAATCGAGTACTGTTGTGAAGCCTTATTTATTCAGCATAACAGATTAATTTACAGTAAATTGTAATTTATTATGCACATTTTAGAAAGGGCTGCTCTGTCAACAGTAAATATCTATCTAATTGTTTAATACACTAATATATATGATGCTGACTGATCGTTCTGACCTTTAATGATATTCCAGTTTTAATTTATAACACACGTTTTAATAATTGAACAGATGTTAATTGTAATATCCAGAAACACTTATTTTGATTCAGAAACAATAAATTAAAGAAACCAATCAATACACAGAAAAAAAACATCAACGATCGATCACCGTGACACAACACACTACAGGGACATTTAATTACGGCGATATACGTGTATTTACAGATGTATGGTGTTTAACTGTGAGAATGAAAGAGCTCTAAAATACCTTACCCGTAAAAAAAACTTCTTTAATTTGAGAGGAACAAAAACTAATTCAAAAAGACATTCATAACAACGACGTTTAAATGGAGGAATGAGAGGAGGTATCCGAGTAAAACACTGGCAGTAGCAGATACATATGTTCATATAGTTATGTTTTGGAGCTAAAGCAAAAATTGAGTTTATAGGCACTAGGTCAAAATGGGCACTATGTTTCGCCCTCTGTCCTAGAATCAATTTATTTGGGATGTTAAGTAGAGACACTACTGCAGATATCCGCCTGTCGGTTGATCCGTCGAGGGGACCTATGGGAGTTCAATGAGGCATTGTTATGTACTGCCGTGTTAGAAAACAACCGTGTTTTCAGTATTTTGAATGTTCCTCTTTTAAAACGCGGGGAGCAGTTTTGATGTATGTGACGTCATGATCTTCCCAATGCTGTTAACAGTTAAGGATTCTGAGTTTGTCGCAAAGTATGAATTAGAACAAAAGTATATAGCAATTAATGCTGCAGAAACCAGATATGTAATACTAGATAGGGCACAGTGTCCGAAGGGGCACCGATTCTGTTGGTGATGGGTAGTAGCCACTTGGGAACCGTTACGATTCTCAGTTCTATGTCCATCATACATGTGTATCTTATTCAAAAATAGTATAAACCACCGTTAGGGTTGTTTAATATAAAGAAGTCTTGTTCAGCAGTTTCTGATTGAGTTATACTTCTTCCAAACATTTTAAGTGAAACTCAGTTCAGTCATATTAATGCATTTTGGGAATGGGAACAATTTAATGGAACGATTACAGAAAAATTGTGGGAAATATTTCATAAACAACTCCCCAAAATAAATCCCTTATTACCTCAACGATTAATGGACCTCGACAATATCCCCACGAATCTCTCATACTCACAGCCACTCCTACAATCTCTCATACTCACAGCCACTCCTACAAACTCTCATACTCACAACCACTCCTACAAACTCTCATACTCACAGCCACTCCTACAATCTCTCATACTCACAGCCACTCCCACAATCTCTCATACTCACAACCACTCCTACAATCTCTCATACTCACAACCACTCCTAAAAACTCTCATACTCACCACTCCTACAATCTCTCATACTCACAACCACTCCTACAATCTCTCATACTCACAACCATTCCTACAATCTCTCAGCCTCACAACCACTCCTACAATCTCTCATACTCACAACCACTCCTACAATCTCTCATACTCACAACCATTCCTACAATCTCTCATCCTCACAACCACTCCTACAATCTCTCATACTCACAACCACTCCTACAATCTCTCATACTCACAACCACTCCTACAATCTCTCATACTCACAACCACTCCTACAATCTCTCATACTCACCACTCCTACAATCTCTCATACTCACAGCCACTCCTACAATCTCTTATACTCACAGCCACTCCTACAAACTCTCATACTCACAACCACTCCTACAATCTCTCATACTCACAACCACTCCTACAATCTCTCATACTCACAGCCACTCCTACAATCTCTCATACTCACAGCCACTCCTACAATCTCTCATACTCACAACCACTCCTACAATCTCTCATACTCACAACCACTCCTACAATCTCTCATCCTCACAACCACTCCTACAATCTCTCATACTCACAACCACTCCTACAATCTCTCATACTCACAACCACTCCTACAATCTCTCATACTCACAACCACTCCTACAATCTCTCATACTCACAGCCACTCCTACAAACTCTCATACTCACCACTCCTACAATCTCTCATACTCACAACCACTTCTACAATCTCTCATACTCACAACCACTCCTACAATATCTCATACTCACAACCACTCCTAAAATCTCTCATACTCACAACCACTCCTACAAACTCTCATACTCACAACCACTCATACAATCTCTCATACTCACAACCACTCGTACAATCTCTCATCCTCACAGCCACTCCTACAATCTCTCATACTCACAACCACTCCTACAATCTCTCATACTCACAGCCACTCCTACAATCTCTCATACTCACAACCACTCCTACAATCTCTCATACTCACAACCACTCCTACAATCTCTCATACTCATCACTCCTACAATCTCTCATACTCACAGCCACTCCTACAATCTCTCATACTCACAACCACTCCTACAATCTCTCATACTCACAGCCACTCCTACAATCTCTCATACTCACAACCACTCCTACAATCTCTCATACTCACAACCACTCCTACAATCTCTCCATACTCACACCACTCCCTCCAATATCTCAGAATCACCAGCTACAATCTCTCATCCTCACAAACCCATCCTACAATCTCTCATACTACACAACCAATCCTACAATCTCTCATACCACCACTCCTACAATCTCTCATACGCAAACCACTCCTAAAAGATCTCAGACTCAGAACCACTCGTACACAATCTTCATCCTACAACCACTCCACAATCTCTCATCCCACAAACCACTCCACACCTCATAGTTCAACGCCACCCTAAAGCTCTCATACTCCAACGCACTCCCCTACATCTCTCATCCTCACAACCACTCCTACAATCGCTAGTCTCCAACCACTCCTACAATCTCTCAGACTCTCAAACCACTCCCACAATCTCTCATACTCACAACCACTCCTACAATCTCTCATACTCACAACCACTCCCACAATCTCTCATCCTCACAACCACTCCTACAATCTCTCATACTCACAACCACTCCTACAACGTTGAATTCTTAGACCGGTAGATTCGTATCATCCTCAAGGTAGCCTTTGTTTTTTTTCACGGCGTTTTCATATGTATTTGTTAATCTATAAAAAAAATCAGCCAACGATTACCAGCACTTGTTTTACCAAATCTTTACATCAGAAATAAATAAAAACCAAGTCATTATATAATTGTAAGTAGTAATTTGACATTATTGGTATTTTCAAATAAAATACTGAATCAACACCAGTTAGATTTAATTGTACACTTCTTCCAAGTGCCAAGTTTAACCTTGTTTTTAAATTAGCAGATCTGATAAAGAAGTGTTTTCTATGACAACGAGAGCATGATAGAGTTGTCATCTGTGCTAAACGCTAATGTTATTCATTGAAATAAAACTGTATTGAATGCTGTGAGGTAAAACATGTCCCGAGTGTTCATTTTTTTATATTTTGGCGATGAGAAAGGTTTGTGGAAAAGGAAAACTTACTATCTAGATTGTTTGAAAACAAAAGAAAATGTATAAGTACAGTACAGTACTTTCAATTTTCCATTTTACATAAAGGGGGGGGGGGGGGGGGGGGGGGGGGGGGGATAAATTATGACTTATTCATAACAATGGATGTGTCTTCTTGTAAGGAAGAGCTTCTACTGAGCTGGACATTTTGATTAATTTTAGATTGACAGGTTTACCGTACATTATATATGCAGTCGCTATTGAAAACTAATGCAGAAAGGATGCAGTTAATCTAATTTTTATTTATCTATTTATTATTTTTTTGACAGGACGAATTGAAATTTGAACGCACGTAATATATATTCATTTTGATTTTCATTTCATCATAGTCACGCACAACTAAGCTACACAGGCAAAATGTCTTCATGTCAATTCAGGTCAAATTCAGGACAATATTCTTTTTTGTTATGCGTGGATACAACCAAGCCGCCGCTGCTATAAAAAGAAGGTGCTTCGTCACACTCGCATTCACTCTTACCTCAGGTGTTCACGGTGACACACCTGTATCACCTACTCTACTACGTATACACTATATCCGTACACCACGTGACCTACAACTGCGTTCGCGAACGACACCAAAAAGAAGAATCACTTAACTGTAACCTGAGCAGAAAGATGGTCAGTGTCTCTCAATTATTTTTCAAATCTTGTTCAAAATAAAGACTCCAAATAAATGCTGATAAATGCATAACGAATTAATCCCAAATACTCTATCCATTTTCTCACGTAAACAGTCCAAGGAGTTCCGGTTTTTACTCGCGTCTACATTAGCACTCGGAACTCCTCGGATGTATTCATATTGTCTACACTACACTAGGGCTGTTGTAGTGCAGTAGTGCGGTGTTATCACGCTTTAATTGCGCTGTGACACGTGCACAAATGATACGAAGACACGGAAAATATGTCGATGGAAACGATAGATATAATACTGTAACAGTTGTAAAGTTAGTCTTGCTGCATATCCCACTGGAAAGACTCAGGTAGGAATTTACTCATATTTACTCTGTTTATAATTTTATTAGGTGCATGTTTTGTTGAGGCCCATATATTTTGTATTGTCAATATTTTCTTTTCTTTCGTTTGTATTGAGAACGTATACTATATATAATAGAGAGATGTGTCGCTTTGCGCTTGTATCGATAGACTGATACTTGTCTCAATGAACGCACGCGTTTTTATAGCGGTTCGTATCCACGCATAACAAAAAAGAAAAATGTCTGCCTGTCCTTAGATACGACAATACCATAACTGGGGGAAGTCTCGGAAACGATTTTTGGAAATCTGTACGTGTATTTTTTTTAAATCTCAATTGGATGCTTTTTAACTTGCACTGTCAGGTTTAACACTTCAAGCTTAATTGAAATGAAATTTGTCTGTATTCAGTTGGACCAATCACGTGCCAGGAAATTGTGGCCATTTTGTTGACCGAAGCTACTTTACTAAAGCTACATACATTATATGCCACATTTGCAGAAAATCGGACCGTATTTAGATTTCGACCAATCAGAGGCCAGGAAATTGCAGCCATTGAGTAAAAATGTGAAAATGAGATAATGAAAGTGACCAAGATCCCATTATGTACATAAATACCAAATTTCATAAAAATCGGACAATATTTAAATCTTGATCAATCGGTAGCCAGGGAATAGCGGCTATTTCAGTAAAATGTGAAACTACGATTACGAGTGACCGGGGTCCAGTGATGTACATATACATATCAAATTTCATCAAAATCGGACTCTAATTTAATTTCGACCAATCGAAGGAAAAGGCGGCCATTTTGTTATCTGCCATTTGTTTTTAATTTCGACTTGTTTTTTTACTATTTCAAAGTATATATTGTAGCTATCACTCGCATAATCGTTCTTTTTTAAAAGCACATTAAATGTTTGGAATGTTTACCCAATCAGAGGCCATGGCAGTCATCTTGGATATTTGACCAACAAGGAAAAGAAAAAGCACAATATAGTAAGCATGTAGGCGAAGTTTCATGAGTATCCCCTTGGTAGTTTTTAAGTAGGAATAATGATCAGAAGAATTGAAATAAGTCAGCATGGAAAAAAATCACAATAAGACCTCTGACTTCGTTCGGGGCGACTTTTCATAAACAGAGTAAATACATAATCCCGCCCGCCGGCTCCGTTTACAAGACTGAAAAACTTTTTTTCCATATGATTGTCAGTGGATAATCTGCCATGCATAGTTCAACATGATCACTTCGGGCGTTTTTGACAAGACACGCTGGAATTAAATTGCAAATATATATATATATATGAATAATTATAATAAAAAAATAAAACATCAATACATTTATTAAAACTGTCAGATCTTATTTAAAAAATATGAAATAATTAACAACCTACAGATACCTTTTAATTGAATAAGAAATTAATGTTTGAACACCTTCAATTGAATAGATGATTGATGTTTGAACAGCTTCATTGACAATGGTCAATCATAAACCCCATCTAATATCCTCTGATTCATTGTGATTATTAAATATCCGGTGATGACGTCATTGTTCTATGATTGATGCTAGAAATATTGTAAGGAATTGACAGACAATTTTATCACGATTTTATGAATCTTCTCGGCAAAAGTTCCGGCCTATCACAAGGAGACTTAACACGAACATACCGCAGCCTCCCAAAACACACATACGCACTCACCACACGCATGCATGTCGCACGCACGGGAGGCCGTCCTTAAGGGTCATCTATATAGCAGAATAATGTTGAATTTCAAACACGAATAAATACCTTAAGATTTGCACAAAAAATGTCATGTAATATACCAAAATGTTTGTTTGGACATATAGCTTCTTACAATCACCAGTAATATGCTATAGATGCTACCAGTTTCTTCTGTAGAGTAACTTTGTGGTAAGATTTGGCATGGAATAATTCTAAGTCACCCAAATGATCAAACCTGAAAAATAGCCATGCTGTTATGTTCACAAGTGTCTATAGCACAGGGTAGGAGCATTTGTTTGACCGGATTTTGCTGTATGTACGTTTTGACCTAGAAATGCAAATGGCAGCTGAGAACAATATTACACAAATATGGCTTAAAGGAGGCATTTCAGTTAATAACAAAACTCCTATATCGTACTTTTAAGACATCTCATCATAGTAACATGAACATTTGAATGTCAATTTGTAAAAAGGGTGAGTTTGCAGCCTTTTTCAGAAATAGGCATATTTTACCCCAAACTCAACGGTTGAACATTTTTTCATAAAAGCAGTCTTCTTGCCACTTCAAGAATTCTTTATATTGTCTAATAAGAGCATTTTTGATGTTTTAAATACCTCCTTATATGCCATATTTGTGTGATATCATTCACGACCGCCATTTGCAATTCAAGGTCAAAATGAAAACTGCGTTTATACATATAATAACGTCAAAGCTGGTCAAACCAAAATGCTCCTATTTTGTGCTTTAGACACTTGTGAGCAAAACGACATGGCAAGTTTGTGTAATATATGGGATACAAATGAGTTAATTATGTCCCCCTGAAACATGCATTTTTCTTACGTTTTGTTGAAATTTACAAACAGCTTAACAAATTACATGTCAACAGCAAGACCCAGGGTTTGCCATGATACATACTAAAAGTTCATCATGTTACTTCTGTGACATTGCACCATAATAGGGATTTATAGGCCTGTAAAATATCAATGTTTTGACTGGATTTGCTGTTTAGATGCCCCTTAAATGACCTTAGATGTTAATAGGACGTTAAACAAAATAAACCAAACCAAACCAATTATCAATCTTCAAATAATCTTCTTTGTATGATATCTATTTATGTTACATTTGTAAGAAGGAATATCTTCTTATTTGTGTTTAGTTTGTTATTTCACTCTTCTTTCCTTTCTTCTTAAATGTTACAGGACACTTTTAGGTACGGTATTGAGTAGGTATATGATTCGTTATGGTATCACTGAAAATCTTATGTTGGATAAAGTACATATATGTACCCGTGGAATGTTGACAGCTTGTCTATTTTGACATATCCAATATCAAGAATCTTGAAAAAATGGCCCTATCTATTGTTTTGCAGCAAACCTCACCAAACATCATGCAATGCACTTGGCATACATGTGTAGATGGAATAGTAGGTATACATGTATAGATGGAATTATATATATGAATACGTAGATGGAATTATAGAGGTACACGTTTGGTTGGAATTAAAGTTAAACATGTGTAGATAGAATTATAAATATGCATGTTTAGATGAAATTATAGAAATACACGTGAAGGCAACTTAATTAAGACGCTTCCCCTTCGAGTTGAGATCCCCCTGTCTACTCCCCAAAGGGGGAAAGATTCAGTATTCCGGGAAAAATTATATGAGTAATCACATTGTCGACAGTTAATTAATTTTAAAGGGTTTGTTCTGTGACATGACAGACATTCCTATGCGACAATATCAAGTCAACGTGACTGACAGCGACCCACATTTTACCTCTGATTAATTGTATATGATACCATTTCTCTGGTCATTCTATGGTCACATCTACTTTAAACACGTGCTTGTCAGAGGTCAGAGGTCATCGTCTTGGTTTGATGGTTAATGGCTGTTTAGGTATATGAGTTACCTCCCTTCAATTGTTTGAGCTTCAGGAGACAAAGTTACAAAATAGGGATGAGAATGAAATTATTCTCTTAATATCAAACATTAAATCTACAAACAAGATGTTTACATAGATCACTGAATGTAATGCCTTTTAGAGCAGTAACGTTAATTATACAGTTCAGAAATATATTGCATATGGAAAACGGGAACATTCTCTTAAATTTACAAACAATTGACAGAAGTGGATAAAATTAGCTGAACTTGCCCAACCCTGACAGTTAGGTATCTCAGCTAAATTTATCTTATATTATGTTATGCTTGTAGATATTGGCTTCTAAACCCATCGATCTTCACCAATTTGATTTAAATATGACATCTATCTAACTTATTCTCTAGTTGAAGTTTCGTGTGCATGGGAGGAACAATACAGTCTTCACTGTCAATTTTAGTCATTATGTATTTTCCCTCTCTTATCTTCTTCCAGCTTAACTCTGCATTTATTTTTCTCTCTTTTCCTTGTTTCTTTTTAAAAATCATAAAAAAAAACTTTGAGTGACAGTAAATTTGGTGACATATGAATGAATATACTGTTTTGCATTGTTTTGAGTCTTCTTTTGGAAAAAAAATATTGGACAACCAACCTTACATGAAAAGCCCAGCTAAGGGTGAAAGCTGCTAGCAAGTTGGTCGTCGAACTTGGTTAGTTTTTCATATATATGCTATTACTTATGCTTTATTTATTTTTAAACAATTGCGGAATAAGTTATTTCAACTTATATTAATAACGATTGTTGGAAGTTGGAACGCCCGAATGGAAGCGCGCGAGGGGCCTTAGTGTTGGAGGGAACCGGGTTGCCCGGGGAGAAGTCACGTGGTCGGGTATACGTAGGCGACCCCAATCCTCGGCCACCTAGCTAGGTGAAAGGCAAGTGTTACCATCATTACACCTAACCACTAAAAAAACTGCATTGCTTTTAGTAAACCATTTTGATTATCACGTTTATGTTTGTATCTCAAATAATTCATTTCTGTTTGCGAATAGTTCACCTGAGTCTCACATCGCTCGTGTGTACATTGGTTTTTAATCCATTATTATTAAATAACAAAGAACACGGCCTTTTAACATTGGCGTTTTATCGCGAACCTGTGTGAATGTGCAATGCAAAAATATCCCACAGTCTGGAGAATTACAGGCGGGACGAATTCTCTAAATTGCTTTGGCAGATTTTTCTGAAACGTATTATCGGAAATAAATCATTTTAGATGTATTCTATAACTCTTTTTAAAGAGTTGTACATTTCTTTCAGCCTGAAACATACATTTCCCATTAAATACTTCCTGTCGATTGGTTTGCCATAATGCTTGCATTTGTAAGCTCGCGCGCTCGTGAGACTATTTTGCATTTAAAGTGCTTCAGGTGCAGCGCCAGGAATGTATATATTTGCATAAGATCGATAAGTCTTTGAGATATCATTGTTAATACAGTTGGGTTTTTTTCTGTGATTGGCAAAACTTTTTTTCTGACAGTTATCCGAAGTGTCCATTTCAATAATCATTGTATTGGCACATCGAGAGATTTGGTGCAAAAATATTCCACGAGTGCTAAATAAATCGAAGTTATTTCTGCATGTTATATGCTATATAAACCTACATCGTTTTTAACGTGTACGTGTGCCGAAATTTCTTCTTCTTTTTTTTTTACGTTATCTTTTTTATTTCTGTTCAAAGCAATTATTTATGTAAAATGTCAGTATATTCATGTCTCTCTTAATTACGATTTAAGATATTTCAGCCCGTCTATGCATAAGTTTTCTTGAAAGGTCGACTTGTATGCATTACGGACATGGATTTTTAATGAGTATCAGAATAATGAGATATGTACGGTACTTATTCCATTATTTTGATAATCACTAAAAAATCATGTTGATATTTATTCCAAAATCTGCCAACTGATGATTGTAAATTCGGATGTGGTGTACTCAGGGAAAATATCAAAAATAGCACGGCAACAAGTAAGATAACACCAAGTGACAAGCGCGTGATTTTTCGCTGGATTAGCTGCGCGCTAGCACAGGGACTCGAGAAATTTAGAGTCTATGTGAATTTTGACATAATTATCCTGATGTGTGAACAGATTTACAGGGATTGGGCCAAGATTTACTTAAATGATATACTTTCTTGATATGTTAATGTCTGACGACGCATTTGCAAAAGGGGGTATGTGGCAGACACCACTACAATATAGAAACATTAGCCTAATTTAGTAGGCTAGATAATGTCTTGTCCCCGTGTGCGCTAGACCTGTCCCACTCGCAGTATATTTCTAATTTCACTTAGGGAACTTGTGTCTTTCTACAGAAAACATTTTATAACCAAGTTTTGATTTTGTTTTAACATATTCTATTGCAAAAGGTTTGACAAAACGAGAGAGAGTACAAGCGTCATCTTGTTTATCTTTTTTAATTTATTGCTAGTTTGAACATTTCAGTGGCGTAAGAAGTTGAAAAAAAGTGAAATTAAAATCTTACCCATGTGTATTTCATGTATGTGTGCTACAATGGCTTTATTTCTTTATCCATTGGATGTATGTTTGATGGACAAAACAAAACTTGCCTTCTTCATTTCAATCTTATTAAATTAAATTCTAGATGGTCATTCCCACTGCGTTACATGTTCGTGTCACTAAGTAAGAATAACCATCTAGACTTTAATTAGATTGTCTTTATTTCGGAAGTGAAATTAAAATATAATTTTGTAGAATAATTTTGATGCGTGTGAAGGAACGCGACGTTGTATGAATTTGTTTTTTATTGTTTTATTATTAAACCTGTTTTAACCCACATACTGAACGCCAGCTAATATGAAAATTACAATAAACACCTAATAATTGGATTCACGTAAAATCTTATGTTTATTTTTACCTGATTATTAACAATTAGGCTAATCTCAATAGCAACACCGGCTCCAACGACGTTGGAAGTAAAAGTGATAAACATTTTCACAGATATGTCCATAAGGGCAGCTAGGGTTTTCCGTAAGGTTTACCCGGAATAACTCATAGTTGAGAGAACTACATTGAATACTGGAATCTTAGCTTCGTTTATGTAACATTTAATTTGCGGTCCCCAGTGTTAAATAAGAAGTTGTATCATCAGGCTTCCGGGATCTTTTGTAAATAATCAACGAGAATGATGGTTTAAGAGAACTGTCGAGGTAATTCCAACAACGAAGTGTAGAAGGTATATAGGTATTAAGGAAGAATTGTTGTTGATAGTCTAGAAAAAAAGTATTCTAGAGTTAGATCTATGAACAGCAAACATGATCTTGTACAGTGGAAGGAAGTAAGGAAGAAAGATAGTCAGGTGTTTGATGAGTATGCATTCTATAAAAGAGTTGTTGCTTTTTTTTTCTTTTCCTTCTGGCAGATAATGTTGCAAATAAGATAAGATTTGATTTACATTTGATACATGATATTTCTTGAACGTTCTTAATGTAAGTTTTGTTGCGACACAAGTTTGTCTACAAGAAAACACTCGTGGAGGTGGAAAAAGCGCTTCTTTAATAATACCTTTATATATGGAGATTCATTTTTAGAGTAACCCTGGCCAACAAGTGTGATTAATATAAATTGATATGGCTTGCATCGCACATTGTTGTGAAAATTTCATATACTGTCTTATCAAAACAGGTACATGGGATTTGTATTAGAGTCAATCCGCCCTCGCCCTCGCCCTCGCCCTCGTCCTCGCCCCCGCCCCCACCCCACCCCACCCCCTTAATGAACTGTTAGTAAAAGTATTGTATGTTCAGAATTTCTCAGTATTTCACTGCACATCAGCCTTGTCTAAGTTTCAAACGTGCCATCGTACAGGAGGTGCACATCTCACGTGATCGTTTTATATATTAAACTTCTTAATACATAATGTAAAATAGAGAGCAGAAATTAACTCGGTCTGGTAGTCCGTAAATCCGGATTATAGCCCTAGTAAATGTATTAGTATATCCTAGGTGTCAAACTATTAGTGCACCGATTGACACGTGTCAGTATGGTTAAGGCTGTGGAATGTATACATTGTGCTATCAGCTTCATCGCCATATTTAAATAACATTATAAACTTGTTCTTTTCTTCAAAATTAAATGGCAACAACTTTTTATTATAGATTTTAATATTTGCCAATTTTGTATTTTAAATGAATCTTGATATATCTATGAAGCTATCAAATATTTATTTTATAAAAATGTCCCCTCAAAAGAAGATTTAAGAGTTATTTAAATCAAGTAAACGACGGATGTTTAAGATCTTAGCTGGCATGATGTCATTGTTTGATATAGATATACACAAGGAATTCTAAAATGTGTGGGTGGAGTTTTTTAGGAAATATCAAAGATAAAATTCATACTGTGTTGAACCTTTATTAAGTTAATCATGCTTTTTATCAAGTGAAGCCCAGGCTTGCCGTGGTCTTAAAAGAAATACAAATTAAGTCCAGATTAGAATAATATTTAATCTTTGTGTCCAATGATTTATATGGTCACGTGTGTATAGTAAATATGGCCTATTTAACCAGATTTGAAATGACCTCAATTACAGACCTCATCACGTTTTTTATTGGTATTTTTCTTGTTACATCCATTCTATGGCAGTGTCCTTTTCAATTGTCATAGTTCGTGTCGATTGAAATTGTAACGTGTATGATGGAACACGTTAAAACGGGTGTTTGTTATTTTGTTGTATATATATAGATGTATATATAGTAGAAATAATGAAATCAACACGGCATTTTCGCTAACGTTTTCAGGCCTTGCTGGGTGTTTTTTCAGGCCTTGCTGGGTGTTTTTTCAGGCCTTGCTGAAAACGTTAGCGAAAATGCCGTGTTGATTTCATTATTTCTACTATTTACACAATGCACAACGTCCTTTAAAGTTTTCATATATATATATATTTTGTTATCCGATTTGTAAAACTTACGGAAATTAAATTGAACTGAATTATTGAATTTGATTTCGACTTCCCTGCCTAAATTTACTGATATATCGATATATAGCGAGGTGTAGCTAGAATATGCCACGCATTAGTTTTTAATTAGTTTTACGTCAGTGTATGTAAAGATATATATTGTGTACATCGTTTATGAACCCTTATTTGCTGTAAATATCCTAATGTAGCAACATTAATTTTACTCTTAGATCTCTAGATCTGTCTTTCTTCATGTCTTCTTTGCTTTTCTTTCTTTATAGTCATTATAAGTATACAGTGTCGCTATCACAATCTTTGTAATATATATTTGTTGAGAGGCCTTTATAAGTTGTTAAAAACTTGCCAAATCCAATTGTGTCTAAACAATAAAATATGTTCAAATCAATATCGCAGTGTTCGCACTGTCAATTAAATTAATTTGAAAATATTTACACGTCCGGTGCATACACAAACTCATTATACATTATTAAATTTTTTTTTAATATTTTTTTTTTTTTTTTGTATATACACTAATACTTTCGGAAGGGACCAGATCTTCACAGTTCAACCATTTAATGCGTTTTTGTGATAAGGTAAAAGAAAATCAAAACATTCATGACCAGTGTTATTTTGATATAATTCTAATGACGTCAATAGATTACAAACAACTGGATGATATACCTGTATTAAGACTATGTTTACCATGTAAGTCATTGTTTCGATCACTGTGACATTTGTAAGTCTACAAAAACTATTAAACTTAACGAGAGGTAGGTGTAAGCCATAGGGGATTACATTAAATACACGTGCACGTAGAAATATCCTTATACAGTAACTATTATATTGAAATTCACGTCAACTTAATCACTCATTAAAATAATAGGTTCCGAGAAAATAAACAGATATTTTATTTTGTTTTATTGATGGATAGATTTCGAGATTGAAGTAAAAAAAAAAATGTGAAAGGTTGTCGTAAAATAGTGCCTGACGACTCATTTGCAAAAAGGAGTATGTGGCAGACACCACTACAATATAGAAACATTAGCCTAATTGAGTAGGCTAGATAATGTCTTGTTTATTCACTTTAAGCCTTATGGCTCATAAGGATACATATACATAATAACATAATATATAATCAATCATATGAAATACTGAATGATCTTGTACATTGCATGGACAATATAGATGTTCGAAAACAATTATAGGTACAAGATAAAGAAATTTATAAAGATGGGCGGCTTTAAAGTGACAAATGCAATTTTAAACATAAATACTAATTCATATTTGATGGTGAATAATTGAAGAATCGACAGCAATTCTGAAAAGGGGGCTAAGTAAAATATATTAGCACAACAATAGTAGGGTCTATATGTCAAGTGGTGCTGTCAGGGGATGGACTATACAGAAAATGCAGGAGACGGAAAATGTACTAATGTAATATAACATAAATAAGTAAATGAGATCAAATTAAACTAAGAATGAATTCTGGACCGTGATAACATGCTCGATTGTAAATACTTTCCGAGATTACATAAATCTTTTCTGTTACGTACAGATAAAAGCTGGACAAGTTTGAATGAAGAAGGGCTATTCCAATAATACTTTTTGATAAACTTTTTACGAATATCTACATAGAGTGGACAGACCAAAATAAAATGGAAGTCGTCCTCAACTTGGTTTTGATTACAATAACGACATAATCTATTTGCCCTTTGTATATTACGATACCGGCCTTCTTCTATACAAAGTTGATGCGAGGAGAGTCGAAATTTCGAAATTAATTTGAAATATGCATCTGGAATAGACTTTGTTAAGTAAAATTGTAACGTAAAGCTATCGATCAGGAATTTATACATCGTTTATGAACCCTTATTTGCTGTAAATATCCTAATGTAGCAACATTAATTTTACTCTTAGATCTCTAGATCTGTCTTTCTTCATGCCTTCTTTGCTTTTCTTTCTTTATAGTCATTATAAGTATACAGTGTCGCTATCACAATCTTTGTAATATATATTTATTGAGAGGCCTTTTATAAGTGGTTAAAAACTTGTGCCAAATCCAATTGTGTCTAAACAATAAAATATGTTCAAATCAATATCGCAGTGTTCGCACCACTGTCAATTAAATTAATTTGAAAATATTTACACGTCCGGTGCATACACAAACTCATTATACATTATTATATTTTTTTTAAATTTTTTTTTGTTTGTATATATACACTAATACTTTCGGAAGGGACCAGATCTTCACAGTTCAACCATTTAATGCGTTTTTGTGATAAGGTAAAAGAAAATCAAAACATTCATGACCAGTGTTATTTTGATATAATTCTAATGACGTCAATAGATTACAAACAACTGGATGATATATCTGTATTAAGACTATGTTTACCATGTAAGTCATTGTTTCGATCACTGTGACATTTGTAAGTCTACAAAAACTATTTAACTTAACGAGAGGTAGGTGTAAGCCGTAGAGGATTACATTAATCCACACGTGCACGTAGAAATATCCATATACAGTAACTATTATATTGAAATATTGAAATACTCGTCAGCTTAATCACTCATTCAGATAAACAGATGTTTTATTTTGTTTTCTTGATGGATAGATTAAGAGGGGGGGGGGGGGGGGGGGGGGGGGGGGCATTAGGGGGAATGACGAAAAATAGGGGTATGAGAAAGAATCAGGAGAGATGATGGAAAAACTAGGTGGCATGAAGAAAAAATTAGGGGGATGAATGAAGAACAAATAAGGGGGAATGAATGAAGAATAAGGGGAATGAAGAAAGAATTAGGGGGGTGAAGAAATAATTAGGCGGATTGCGAAAGAATAAGGGGAAATGAATGAAGAATGAGGGGAGATGAAGAAATAATTATGGGAGATAAAGAAAGAATTAGTGGAGATGAAGAAAGAATTAGGGTGGAATGAAGAAAGAATCATGGGGGCGGGGGGCCAGTGCATGTGAACGACATATCTCGGGAGGGGGACTAACCTCCACCCCAGGGACAACTTCGTGTACCTTATTGGAATTAGAAATCTATCAAATTTTCAAATTTTCGAAATAAGGAAGAAAATTGTTATTAAAATGCAGTATCCAAAATGTAGTCGCCACTGATCAATTGAGGGGCAAACCTTAGGAGAACAAGCGATTTGCATCGCCTTCGAACACAATACATGCAATGATATACACATACATATACAATGATAATGTTTATTGGCTATACATGTAACCAACCTGTCGACCCTATCAGGGCATTTGTTAACATTGAATTATAGATACAACTATATCTATCTTAGCGCCAATGTATGAGCTAAGGTGTCTTTCGTTTAGCTGTATGCATATACACATGTAGTGTATCAGGAAATTTACACTTTCTATTCTGTATTGCTAGTCCTAGTGTATTCTGTATTGCTAGTCCTAGTGTATTCTGTATTGCTAGTCCTAGTGTATTCTGTATTGCTAGTCCTAGTGTATTCTGTATTGCTAGTCCTAGTGTATTCTGTATTGCTAGTCCTAGTGTATTCTGTATTGCTAGTCCTAGTGTATTCTGTGTTCCTAGTCCTAGTGTATTCTGTATTGCTAGTCCTAGTGTATTCTGTATTGCTAGTCCTAGTGTATTATGTATTGCTAGTCCTAGTGTATTCTGTATTGCTAGTCCTAGTGTATTCTGTATTGCTAGTCCTAGTGTATTCTGTGTTCCTAGTCCTAGTGTATTCTGTACTGCTAGTCCTAGTGTATTATGTACTGCTAGTCCTAGTGTATTCTGTATTGCTAGTCCTAGTGTATTCTGTATACTAGTCCTAGTGTATTCTGTATTCCTAGTCCTAGTGTATTCTGTTCTGCTAGTCCTAGCGTATTCTGTTCTGCTAGTCCTAGTGTATTCTGTATTCCTAGTCCTAGTGTATTCTGTTCTGCTAGTCCTAGCGTATTCTGTTCTGCTAGTCCTAGCGTATTCTGTTCTGCTAGTCCTAGCGTATTCTGTATTCCTAGTCCTAGTGTATTCTGTTCTGCTAGTCCTAGCGTATTCTGTTCTGCTAGTCCTAGCGTATCCTGTTCTGCTAGTCCTAGCGTATTCTGTATTGCTAGTCCTAGTGTATTCTGTATACTAGTCCTAGTGTATTCTGTATTCCTAGTCCTAGTGTATTCTGTTCTGCTAGTCCTAGCGTATTCTGTTCTGCTAGTCCTAGTGTATTCTGTATTCCTAGTCCTAGTGTTTTCTGTTCTGCTAGTCCTAGCGTATTCTGTTCTGCTAGTCCTAGCGTATTCTGTTCTGCTAGTCCTAGCGTATTCTGTATTGCTAGTCCTAGTGTATTCTGTACTGCTAGTCCTAGTGTATTCTGTATTGCTAGTCCTAGTGTATTCTGTATTGCCAGTCCTAGTGTATTCTGTATTGCTAGTCCTAGTGTATTCTGTACTGCTAGTCCTAGTGTATTCTGTACTGCTAGTCCTAGTGTATTCTGTATTGCTAGTCCTAGTGTATTCTGTATACTAGTCCTAGTGTATTCTGTATTGCTAGTTCTAGTGTATTCTGTATTGCTAGTCCTAGTGTATTCTGTAACGTTCTGTATTGCTAGTCCTAGTGTATTCTGTATTGCTAGTCCTAGTGTATTATGTTCTGCTAGTCCTAGTGTATTCTGTATTGCTAGTTCTAGTGTATTCTGTATTGCTAGTCCTAGTGTATTCTGTAACGTTCTGTGTTCCTTGTCCTAATGTATTCTGTATTGCTAGTCCTAGCGTATTCTGTATTGCTAGTCCTAGTGTATTCTGTATTGCTAGTCCTAGTGTATTCTGTATTGCTAGCCTTAGTGTATTCTGTATACTAGTCCTAGTGTATTCTGTATTGCTAGTCCTAGTGTATTCTGTATTGCTAGTCCTAGTGTATTATGTATTCCTAGTCCTAGTGTATTATGTTCTGCTAGTCCTAGCGTATTCTGTATTGCTAGTCCTAGTGTATTCTGTATTGCTAGTCCTAGTGTATTCTGTATTGCTAGTCCTAGTATATTCTGTATTGCTAGTCCTAGTGTATTCTGTATTGCTAGTCCTAGCGTATTCTGTATTGCTAGTCCTAGTGTATTCTGTATTGCTAGTCCTAGTGTATTCTGTACTGCTAGTCCTAGTGTATTCTGTATTCATACTCTTAGTGTATTCTGTGATGTTCTGTATTCCTAGTCATTTTCCAAATTGAGCAAAGTTATATATAAACAGTCGGAAATACAAAATGAATTGTTTGTTTTATATTTTGTTAGAGGATAGATATAATTTTACTTTCGTTTTTCGTAAAAATAAATTCTTTATATATTGAATGATTGTTACACGGTATATTATATTAACAACGAATGCCTTTGTGATCACACCTTTCAAGTCAAATGTCAAACCCGCTGGGGCGAAACATTTGCTCAGATAAGTTTTAGGGATTTTTTTTAAAGTTGCAAGAGTAACTTAATGCAAGCGTTTTCTCTATTGTTCCATAGTCAAGTTTGAATTAACACCATTCGTTGGGATGGACTTCTCAAAGGATGGCTCTATAACTAAAATAGAAGTAATGGCGACTGTTAAATTGCATTATTAATGAAGTAAAACTAATTGAGTTCTCTGGGGAAATCAGGAGGAGTCTACTGACCACAACTGACGTGGCACCTTAGTGTGGTTAGTAAAATTAGCATACGTGGTTTAATTACAGTTCCTTAAAGGTTCACGCTACACGAAACTCGCTACGGCATTCTCTCCTTTATAGGAGAGTTCTAAAACCATTAAGGTTGAAAAGTTTCGTTTAAAATGTAGTTTTGATAGTTGTTGAACAATTTTAAATGGCTCAAGATAAGAAGTTAGTAATTATTTTTCTAAACACTGCACCTACAAAGTCCAAGGGTATCGTTTACGATATACACAAAGATATACAACTTATTATAACTGTAACTATATATATAGAATCATATCGAGTAAAGCAACTTTAGATTTCTTAAATGGTATGTCTTTAAATTGAAACGATATTTAATTTCAATATTTAAAGAAAAAGTTATAGAAAAAAGTATATGGTTACATGAGTCTAAACGGGAACTGGATAAAATTTAATGTATGTATTATTCATTTGACCCTTTACCCAAGTCTCCATACACAACGTGACCTAAAACTTAAAACTCCTGACAATTCAAATCATGATTGTATATGTAGGCATCCGGAATTCCTCCGGTTTTTTTTAACTCGAGGATGATCTGAATGTGTATATGCAATTATGGCCCTGGATGCAGGGTAGTACGAACGTTTGTTTTACCCCAAGGTATCAGCTGGGAGTAAACAAACCTTCATTATACCCTGCACCCAGGGCCATACATTGTTTATTATACCGAACAATAATCATTAATGATGAAACTCAAAAATAAACTGAAGATATGAAATATATACCATTTCTATCACAAACCCCTGTGATCCCGGTCGCTAATTTGATACGATTCCAAGTCAAGGTGTTATTGACAGTTTCTTTAAGAAAGTCTGTATTCTTAAGAAAGTTGGCAGGTACATTTGTTAATATTTTCGTGTTCTGAGAAATCTTGTTTTGAAGAATTTTATCTTTTTCTGCTTTTTTAGACTGCACGAAAACCTTTGCGTTTCTGTTCATCCGCCATTTGTTAACAACTGGAAGGGAGACAACTCCTCGCAACAGAATGTGGGGGTCGCCGTGGGGGCAAGCGGTCAAGGAGATATGATGTTCATGTCCCTGGCTCTCGCCCCTCAGGGGGATATGACATTTCCCCCACTTCAACGTGATGTGATTCAGCTAATCACAGGCACTGTTATAAACATGAGGTATAATAATATGAATTTTGATATACTGAAAGGAAGATTAGAGATAGCACGAGTACGTCCCCACGACAACCCTGTAACAATGTATATGTTATAAGTAACAGAAATTCACGAGCGGACGGTTCATAGTTAAGATATACGCTTAATTATATGAAAAGTGGAAATTATTATTATCATTTTTGAAAAAAAAAATGTTTTAATTCTAAAATGAGTGATACGTATAATGGTAAAGCTTAAGTCTATCGGATATTACAAACTAATTTCTTCACGAACGTTTGAGACGGTGAATTCAACGATATTTGTCCGAAAGACATTTAGAATTTATCTCAAGAGTGTATATAATTTCCGCCGGGAAAGAAGAAAATCCAAGCAATAATGAAAAAAAAAAAAAAGAGAAAAATAAGAGAAAGAAAGAAAGTGTCTTGGAAACGCTACGTCAACACTAGTTCATATTACATTGTACGTACGGATTAGAGCTGAATAGATAATGTACGCAGAGTTACAACTGTAAAGGGAGATAATGATGTGAGGTTATTTCCTCCACGAAGTACACAAGTCCGTCCACGAAATACACAAGTCCGGACTATCCGGTTTGTGTGATGACCATTCGACACATGACCAATATGATATTAGCGTTCTGACCAGTAAGAGACAGGGTGTCTTGTCCTGACCTGACTTGACCGAGATATGATATACATACATTAACATACATCAGTA
The DNA here is from genome assembly GCF_902652985.1 of Pecten maximus. NCBI lineage: Eukaryota > Metazoa > Mollusca > Bivalvia > Pectinida > Pectinidae > Pecten > Pecten maximus. The sequence goes on from NC_047029.1 coordinate 18,155,070, forward strand.
AAGTCACCGTACGGATAGAAACTGTCGTCACGTTGGACATATTTCTAGCAGATTGTTTACATCAAGATAGAGTCCGACTATCGACAAAGTTTACTTAGATATGATGACGTATCCAGGAAGTCCTTGGACAAATCGATATGATCTCGGTACAGCAATAAACACGCCCTTCTATAATGTGTAGACTATAACATGAAAACACAAGGAAATAGAGAATTGCGTTTGTCTGACTCATGGAAACCTCATTACACGGAAGTAAAGTACTTACCGTTGTCTTCCAACCTCTACCTGAAGTTATCGTAGTTTAAGGAACGACTACACTGGTTAAACATCCGAAACTTTGAGCCCATTGGCCATACTTCTGATTTTTTCTTCTTAAGAAGAGAGGGGAATAAGATGGAACAAGAATATAGTGAAGTTATCACAGAGTCAATAGCCGGTTACCAGTAATTATAAGATTGGTCGACTTCGGGGGTCCGATGATTGTGTCACAATCTGGCTCTGTTGTTTTTTCACTAGCGAGATATATTTATGGAACTTGGAGACTGTTTTGTGTGCGATGTTTGGAAAAAGTTTTTAAAAAATCTTTTAAAAGCGCCTTCCTGGCATCCAATGGAGATACAACTTCAGTTGTATACCGGAATTAATGACTATCATCAATTGATTCTTTAAAAGGGTTTTAGATGCGATGCACCCTATACTTAAGTGCCGTAATTATTAGTCGATATCTAGTGGTAGAGTGTTAGACTAACCAAGTATGGCTGACATCTGTGACAGGATATTTTACATTTGAACGGAGACTTTTAAGGAATTCGGAGAGGATTCTACTAGTCGCAATAGAATCTTAGATTGGATAAACCTAGATGTTCTTCCTAATGTCAGCTTGCAGTTGTCAGAAACTTTAAAATTGGAATTCTTCACAGCTTTAACCACAGTGGTCCAATATTTTGATAGTTTTAAATACTTGGACCCATTTTATCGTATAAAAGGCATTTTAGACTTTTTAGGGGGTGCGAATGGCATTCGGTGAAATAAAATCTCTGTTTATTACAGTACTAAAGCAAAACAAATTCTATGAAAAATGTACCGGAAACGGAGGAAAATTCAAAATCAGTCCAGTTTCTGTATTCAATTTATTTTTCACAAGGACCATTAAGTATATTGAAACATACTTTTCAAGTCTGCTAATATAGTGTCGACAAAAATGCAGATTGCACAAGGCAGCCCACTCTCCACGTGATAAGTGTTCTAGTATAACATTAACTCTACATAGATATGGACAAGAAAGAAAGATACATGTAAGATTCACTTTCATTATAACTTTCTGGAGTTTTATCTCACCATTAACTAGCTATTTCGATGCCTCCCTTGATTATCCAGAAATACACTTGCCTGAGGAAAGCTGTCACAATTTTAAATCGTGACTGTGAAATGGTAGAGGCATCCAAATTATAAAATCACCTTTTAAAATTCCTAAATAAATTTAGGGAATAGTAATAGTACTAGTGATGGTATCAATATTGACCTTTGTACTCATTCACGACAGAAATGATTGATACAGTTTCTGCAGGTTTGGGACACATCCAATAAATTGCATGTATAACTTGTGCTTTTTGTTCGTATAAGATAAACCTCCTGTATTTATTATATATATATAATTTGTACCTTTTGTTCGTGTTGGTTTTGAAGATATTTGGCGCTATGCATAGAGAGGGATTGGTCATAAATATATTTGTCGTTTTCTAATGAACAGCATTGGTTATGAAGAGATGTGTCGCTCTGTAAAAAACATGGATTAGCCACGAAGATATTTATCGCTCTGTATAGAGAGGGATATGCCATGAAAATATTTGTCGTTATGTAACGAAAAGGATTGGTTATGAAAATGTTAACGTTCTGTATAGAGACGGTTTGGCCTTGAAGATACGCGTTGTTCTGTATAGAGAGGGATAAGTGATGATGGGATATTTGTCGTTACGTAATAAAAGATTGGTTATGAAGATATTGTCGTTCGATATAGAGCAATGAGGATATTTGTCGCTATGCATAGAGAGGGACTGGTTATAAAGATATTTGTCAATCTGTATAGAGATGGAATAGCCATGTAAATATTGTCGTTCTGGATAGGGAGGGATTGGTCATGAAGATATTTGTCGTTCTGTATAGAGAGGGATATGTCATGAAGGGATATTTATCTTTCTTTATAGAGAGGGATTGGTGATGAAGATATTTTTCGTTCTGTATAGAAAGGGATTGGTCATAAAGATATTTGTCGTTCTCTATAGAGAAGGATTGGCGATGAAGATGTTATGTTATGTTATTTGTACAGAGAAGGATTGGTCATAAAGATATTTGTCGCTATGCATAGAGAGGGATTGGCGATGAAGGTATTTGTCGTTCTGTATGGAAAGGGATTGGCGATGAAGGTATTTGTCGTTCTGTATGGAGAGGGATTGGCGATGAAGGTATTTGTCGTTCTGTAAATGCCCCTTACCTTTCACAAATCTAATTAAGCAAAGCAGTCGAGCAAACGCAGTTACAACTATTCCTTATAAGGTCCATTAAAGTCACTGATGAGACTGATAAATACGAGGATTAATGATTGCCAATCATGGTACTTCATCTATTAAAGATGTCTTATTAGCACTGTCCTGTGTAAAGACAGAAGACATGTTTGCTATAATACCGCGTCAACAGGTATCGTTCTTCATTCTCTAATGGTAGTCTACATATTCGGGCTGTGTCTATTACTTCTTATAATAATTCATTCAGAGATATTTTTGAGTAAATGTTTGAATTTTAGGACAATCAGATCTTACTGTAAAAGTGGATATTTTCGCGCGTTGAAATTTTCGCTTAGCCAGTCTCTAAACTGTTCGCGGTGTGGATATTTTCGCGCTGTCAATCATGATGAAAATATAGTTTCGCGATGCGATGTCATTGGCCATGTACACGTACACAGAGTAAGATTTTTTCGGCAAACTCCATAGAAAGCTTGCGACGATCGGTCATTATTCATTAAGTTGGTAGAGTGATGACGTCGAACATTTATCTATAGTAGCAAAGTAGCACCTAGCTGTAACCTCAATTTTAACTCCAGAAGATTCAAACACTAATTTGCCCAAATTGACGGTTGATATTAAGAGTTCCAGGACTATCAGAAAAATACCGCAGTTGGTATATGTAGAACAAGGACATCGAAAATCTATTTATAGTAACAGTTTCCATAATTTTAACTCCAAGTAGATGAAACCTGAACTCGTACAAGAAATGATGGCTGTAAGTGTATAGAGTTTCTGATCGGGATAACCAGGTCATTAAAAAGTATGTTGAGCATAGATGGTCAAAAATCTATTTTAGCAGCAGTGATCCCAATTTGACCCCAAGTGGCTAAATGCAATTCCGTACAACAGATGAAAGTTATAAATGCATGATGCTTCGGTTAAATTGGATCACTAATAAAGTCGATAGAGCGAGGACTTCAAAAATGTATTTATAGTAACAGTGACCTCAATTTTGATCCCCGGTGGTTGAAACACGTGCTCAAACAAGAGTTGATGGATGTGAGTAATTATATATATATAAGTACTTGAAGTTTCAGGCCGATTGGATCATTAATGACGTCGATCGATCGCGGACGACGTTAAGTACGTCCGTGAATAACTATCCCTATACCGCCTTACCGACGCATCCCAAGGGGAAACACGGCAGTATAACGAAGGTTAAATGTTTATAACTATTTCATTTCTGTATATAACTCTATTTCATTTCTGTAAGGGGAAATATGGCAGTATAAAGGGTGCTAAATTATATAACACTGTTTCATTTCTGTATAACTTTTTTCATTTCTGTAAGGGGAAACACGACAGTATGGCGGGGGTTTAATATATATAACTCTTTTTCATTTCTGTAAGGGGAATCACGGCAGTATAACGAGGGTTAAATGTAACTGGACGAGTAGGTATTACACTATGATGTCGTCGAACCCTAAAACTTAGTAATTGATACCATTGACAAGCTTAATTCGTTCTGATTTAAAACGTCAAGTCCTCAAGTAAATGTGTGTGTTATACGATTAGACATTCCAACGGTGTTAAGACTGTTTATCTAACACTCGATAACCAAACAAATATAGGTTACGCTATATCTTATTCAACCAATGGCCGAATTGAAATATTTGACTTGCGTTCGATTTATAATTTACAAGTCACTGCAGTATTCTGAATTTTTATGTTGTTTGTTTTACATTAAAGAATTTCGTGTCCACGTCTTAGGGTAATGGGTGGTATTTTGTGAAAGTTTCGATATGATACAAATATATAGCAATACAATTTTGCAAAGCATTCTCCTGAAGTTGATTGACTAACTTTTAGGGAGAGATATCTTAAATCATCTTGCTTATAGTCCAAATAAATCTGAAGATGTTCCTCTTCAAAGAAATGTAGAAACAGCATACGCTACCTACAATGTATTATTACGGAAAGGTAGTCAGATTCAAAGTAATTCGCCTATACATGTACGTAGACAAGGCCATCTCATATCATCCCTTTTTTCCATTCGCCGCTCCAGGCAAACAATTTAAACGCTGAAATGTTCTCCTGGACGTCTATGTATAATTCGCTGAGTTACTCTCCAAGGCTCTCGGCTTTGTTTGTTTTCTATCCATGTACCAAACACCTATACACGTGTTTTCATTTTCGAAACTGATTAAACCTGCTTAGTAACAGTATAATAATCTTGGTCAATAATTAAATAATTCACATGTATGGAAGAGACATTTCAAGTGTTACGTTTCGAAAGAATTTCACATGAGTTCATTATGTAAATTATATTTGCCTCCAGACATATTTTACTGGATTTATTGCGTTATGTTAACAGCCCGGAGTCATTAGTGATTTCTTTTCGGATCAACTTTAAATTCCAGTTTTGTCTTTGTCTGTTGACTTTGTGGTATATTTTGTTTTTATTTTCTTACATATTATATTCCTTTTAGTCTTGAGTACGTTTAAGGTGAGTGGATTCGATTACATTCCAGAATGACTAGTTTCTTTTTGATTGTTTCCAGTCGTTTATTGCCAATTCAAGGGTTTCTCCCGTGTAATGTTCTGTTACAACAAAGGCGGCGGTCAATGTATTGTTACCATAGATCGAGGGCAAAAGGGCCAACATTCCAGCGAAAATGTCTTATGACCTTTTATATATGAAGTTTAAATCATAAGGATATAAACATTATCAATGAACCATAGAGTTATTTATATCAACCTTAATTTGACAATACCTGACAAAGACCACTGTGAAATTAAAAATCGGTATTACACTGTATATATTTCTTCGACCTGAGAATTACGATGATGGACAATTTCATACGAAATACATGAGTTCAAGAAATATACCTTATTCTCGTCAAGGAGATTTTGTCCTATTTTAACCACCATCAGCTGGCTAGTAGCATAGCCTGTTCAATTCGCCAATCATTTTATACATCCATAAACAATCATTGCTAACACTTTTTCGAAATGCTTTTAGAAACTTTCTCAAAATTTAATATGTAGGATTCCCTTAATTTCTGGTCTTGCATGATTTTTATTGCTCGTGTTTGTTTCCTTTTCATAGTGCGGACACTGAAGTTGACTCATAAGTGCTACATTTAAGCGTTATCGAAGGCGTCCAGCAGGGCACATCATAAGGACAACGGGCGAACCAGTCGTCCCACCCCTGAAAAGCTAACGTTAAGTAGTAGAAGCAATTACCAAATCTATAGAATATAGTGTGTCTCGACCAAGGGAAGAGGTTGTTGGGGTGGGATGGGGTGGGGTGGGGTGGGGAACCCAAGCCTTTCTCACAACTAAGGGACGTACGTTCAAATAAAGACAAAAAGGGGAAGCATTGCCGAGAGAGACGTTAACAAGAAAACATATACAATCCTGACGCCCTTCATGCAGGGTAATCCAAAACAGGAGATCTCTCTCATGCAATCAGAACACACTATAGACAGAGCTATCTACGGTAAACCAATGACAAACAAACTAATTGATGAAACTCTTGCCCGAACCTCTATACATATATTGTATGTTTCAGTACGACGTTCACACTATTGATCCGGATTATGCAATAATAGGGGTATACGTCAAGGTGACGCAATTGGACGTCCACTATAATCGTCCAAAGTGCCTAATAACGGCCGAAAGGTTCCAATTGTACTCAGACCTGATGCTTAGGTTGATTTTAACGATATAGAATGGTATAGAATGTCTACATGCACTCTTTATACTCTTAGCAAGACATCTAGAAAAACACGATCGAAACACTATCCTGCTACTATTCGAATGTGCAATTTTAAAACAAAGAATGCACGACAACAAATTGAGAGAGAAAATTATCTTATGTGTTCTATGTAAACTGAAAACTCTGCATTTGTGGAAGTTTGTGTGGACATAAACACCTTTAAAAAATAACCAAAACATATATTATCGATTTATTAGCTCCATTTTAAAACCAATTGGGCAAGATAATGATAATACACCATTTAATCAAGAACTTCTGGGGCGGCCCCCAGATCCCTGCCCTGTTTCCTTTTAGTAAACACATTCACTAGTTAATCCTGAAAACAGCATTCAGAAAAAATAAGCATGGCCCCAGACCCCCGCCTTTTTTCTTGGCCTTACAACAGTTAATCATGGAAAACGATATCCTGAAAATAAAAATTAAAAAAAAAAAAAATAAAACTTGAAAAATATGGTCCAGCAACTCACAGGGATACTCACTATCAATGGACTTGGGTACACTTTCTTGATTGAGAGATAAACAGATCACTTAAGCAAATTACATTACTGGGCGAGTGAACGAGCTTGACGCAAATAGTTTTGTAATTATTTTGCAATAAAATATGTTTAAACTAAAACTGGCACGAATGAAAAGTCTACTATAGTGACATGTCCGTGTGTTTCGACCCCGTTAGCACCGTTTAGGCCTATTTCGATATATCTGATAAATCAAAACCACGTTCCTGGTAGATTGTCTACAGTCGACAGGTTGTAGTAACTATCAACTGTCGTCATATCTCTATGCGGTAGTTGGATAAGTTGATGTCATGTTTCTTTGCAATATTTTCAATTCATAAATCGACGCTGTTGTATGCGAATGGCGGCTCTAAGTTGTATAGTGAGCTCAACTTCAAGTTCTTTATTGACTTTGAGTCTTCCGACTCATCAGTATCATATACATACACAATATACAAATTTTACATAACATTGAAAACATCAGACAAAACACGAGAAAAAAAAAACCCAAAGCACCTAAATTGTATTCATTCACTTTGTTTCGGGTGATAATTCTAAAAAAGGGTATTATAATAGCGCACAATATGACGTTTGTTTGCAAGGCTCTTGTATTAATACTAGCATAAAACATTTATAGACATAGCAAAAACTATTAATGCAAAGACGTTTTGAATACGTTGTACTACCTAGCAAATCAATGCAAACTTAGATATCATTCGGTTAATAAAAATATCCCTCCCTGTGAAATACTAAGAATTTAAACAGTATTATGGGGATCACACAAACAGGTATTCATCTTATAGTTATTTCTGTCATGACACCCTAAGTAGAAAAAAACGTGTTTTGATGTTTGTTTATTTGTTAAACTACATTGATTTTATCCCGGGCGTGGCTCTGACAACCTATCTGATTCTGCTGTAGTATTTTCCTGTGACCTTGATTGTTGTGAGGACCCCTTTATATATAGACTTATTGATTACAGACATTTGTCATCTATAGCCATAATGATGTCAGCTTTGAAATCTGACAGACACGTGACAGGGACATTTTAAATGTTCACCAAAACGTTTAGTCATAAAGATTCACAAGAACAACGACGCTAAAATAAATAATCATTTATACTATAGAATTGAATTCATAAAGAATTTCAATACATTATTTATCGACAGGGTGATAAATTATACTACAATAGATAAGTCTATTGATTATTAATGTTCCCGCTAAACAATAGACTTGGCGTGTGTACAGTAATATCAATAAACCTCAACTGACATTGGAAGAGAAAAAACTCTGAAGTATTGCTGACAAATCATAATAGGTGCCCTGCGCTCACTGTCGGTAACACAGCAACATTTCACGCTTGCTAGGTTTGTTCTTTGTAATAAAATAATTAAGTGTAAAATGTTATTTAACAACATTCCTACCTGCATTGACTGAACTCTCAACACTAGAACATCGTTACCATCACGCAAGCCTATTGATAATGCTAAACCGACAAACTACATATACGGTTTGGTTCTAAAGAATTGTTTCTCATAAACTAAATTACAAGTGAGAGTAATTTTAGAACAACAAGTAGGGCATATAAAAAGATGTATATAGAACATTTCATTGAAGGGAGATATTAGAATGAGTTTATGGTAAGCACTGAAGGTAAGCAATGATGGGGAGAGTGTTGCATCCTAGATATAGGGTTTGGATTATAGTTTAATTGATAAAACAGATGCAAGATGTAACTATATATATTTTTGTATGATGAGATACCTGTAAAGTTGGAGGAGAAGATATATTTGTGAGGGTTTGTTGGAGAAGTTTTTTTGGGAAATAATTAACGGAAGATCAGATTAAGGGTTTATGGCTTTTAGTAGGAATGTTATATGAGATTTGTAATTGAATGGATTTAAAGGGACATGTTTCGCGATTACTCAACTGTATTGCAATCAGGGATGAGTTTAACATAGTTCATGGTCAAAGGTATACAAATTAAGTTACACAGACATTTTATTATTGAAAGGGTAGAAGCAGAGTTAGAACCAGTTGGTTTCATAGGGAGGGGTTTGTCGTGGAGAAGATAGATCGGAGGAAAGTTTTTAAAATGTAGACGTGTTCAAGATACAATCTGGAGGAAATGTAGAATGAAACCTGGAAATAGGGGAACGGTAGAAAGGGAAGCATCTCGCTGTTTAGGAATGGTAAGGGGGTTATTAGTAAAGATAAAGGGTTTGGTAAGATGGCTATATACTGCCATGTGATATACACCATCACAAATTATTACCGTACACATATTTTCGTTGATGTATTTTCGTGTGATATTAAGTGGCAGGAAATATATCAAAAATAACTCCTCCACGAATATAAACAAATATACAGCATGTTGAGGGAGTTCATACACATCGTATACGACTGCGGTTTACGCCATCCAGCCATTATGAGTTATCAAAGAAGGATTAGCATATGTTTTTTCTAAAAATACATTACAGTCATAATGCACCTGTTGGATCTGAATGATATATAATACCTTTGTGTTAATTTAATTTAATTGTTCAATTGACCACGATGTATTTTTTTTAATGTTATGGTAATTTGATACGTGTAAACTGCGGTAAAGAACATCAGACTCGTAACATATTTTAAATTGTCATAAACAAGGACCATTAGGATTGGGCACAAGTTTTGCCAACTTATTTACGACCTCTCATCAACTTAGTAACGCCCTCTGCTCAACTTAGTAACGCCCTCTCAACTTAGTAACGCCATCTCGTCAACTTAGTAACGCCCTCTCGTCAACTTAGTAACGCCCTCTCAACTTAGTAACGCCATCTCGTCAACTTAGTAACGCCCTCTCGTCAACTTAGTAACGCCCTCTGCTCAACTTAGTAACGCCCTCTCAACTTAGTAACGCCATCTCGTCAACTTAGTAACGCCCTCTCGTCAACTTATTAATGCCCTCTCGTCAGCTTATCAACGCCCTGTCCTCAACTTACTCTTAGGAGATGTATATTCAAAATCAACATTTAATATCTGTAATCTTCGTTCTGTTAATAAAACCTCGTTAAGCAGTTGCTGAGTTTAACAGATGGAATTAGTAATCCATTTATGCCTTTTTGAATCTTTATGAATAATGGAACTTTGATATCCACAAAAACCATTTAAAAAAAAAATCTCCGAAAAAGAAATTATACTTATCCAAGAATAGACGAAATGGACTGAGGAAGAGATAACAATTTATATTGAAATAGATAATTCATTTTTCACCGTTTGAAATGACTTATCGTTTATGGATCGATTCTAGGTCAATTATTTATATTAAATGTCATTAAGTATTGTCTAGATAAAACCGTGAGATATCTGCGTCTTTAATAGTTAACTATACCAATCTACCAAATATACCAACATGGCGGATTGAGAAGAGTTTCTCGAACTGGGTGTACCTCCTGCCTGCAACTGTCAATGTATTTCGTTAAAATGATGAGCACTATGGTTTATGACAATGGATTCATGTGGATGTCGTTACGTCACCCGTAGTTATAGTTGATCTGTCATTGGGTTATATTTGTAATGGTTTTAATTCTGCAGCGTACTTAGGGCATATCTAGGATTACTTGGATTGAATAATATATACACATGTACAGATGAGAAAACTGATAGAAAAATCTAAGTTATACAGATCTATATAAACAGTTTACTTCAGTGACTCATTCAGCCTATGATAGATGTACACTTCTCAATTAAACGGATCTTGTCATATATACATGCATGCTAATACTTTTCTGACGTACATCCCAATACAAAATATAGCAATTTGTAAATGTATATACATGTACATGTACTTTAATTGTTTTTCAATGTGAGTATATTGAATTTCAAGATAAGAAATTTAAATAAATGCACGTATGCTTCATAAAGGAATTAAATGTATTTATTATCTTGATTGGAGCCGTTTATACTGTATTTATTAGAAATGTATGATTTATGCGAATGTCGGAAATCCCGCTATTCCGATTGGTAATTTAGGTAAATGTATTTTAGAGACGACATTTTTGTGAACTAAAATAAAAATTACAATAACGAAGAGTTAATCCGTATTTTCCAGGCCACCAAAGACAAATTGATTATAAATATTCTTACATTTCAGAGAAAAGCATTAAACATTCAATTAGAAAAAAGTCAAGTTTTACGATGCATTGAGTATGACTGCGTTTGATTAGCTCTGAGAGCAAATACATGTAAGCATTTTCGTCATAAGTTGTCTCATCAATATTTGGTTTAAATGAAACAAATGCAGATATTTATGTGGAACTAGTTCTTAAGGCAATGTAATGCTACCTTACTTGTGATGAACTTAAGACGGACTTCTTGTGTATTACTAGTGTAAACAAGAAATGTCTTTAAAAAAGATAAACGGCATAGTTTTAATGCTAGTGGTTTTAATGTGAAACTGCTGGTGAAATAAATTAACGAAGTAATAATACGTTTAAGCACGGATAAAAAAATTATATCAGTTTGAATAATTTTTGGTGATGTATTTGAATCAGGAATATGATTTTATTAATGTGTCATTTGGAAAGATACATCCACTTATTCAGCTTGCATTCAATCTTAACTTTGTTTCGTTTTTAACTGCATATCTGCATATTGCATTTACCACTACATTGACAAATCACATACTTCATCTTGACCAGTAACGCCACCTGTCGCGTCATATCCAGGGCCAAAAGAATATTAACAATTACCACAGGAAATTCAAATATTTACCTTCGGATCACCAACACATAGTGCATAAGATACATTGTGCTAAATATTTGATGTCACATAGAAACACAATTGACGAAGGAAGAGAACTTACGACTGGTGCCCTGACCTGGACTCGAACTCACGATCTACGGTACCAATCGCCCAGCCAGTAATACCCGCACCTTTTTTTTTTTAATTCTGACCATGACAAGAACAGCTAGAAGGCCATTAGAGGAAACTGGTCGTATATTGAATTGTGTAAACGGATAAAATGTATGATATACAATCCCTAGCAGTGAAATAAATATCAACATAGCTTGAATGTCTATACATGTTCCAAGCGAAGAACTCTATGTATGTTAGATACTCATGTCAACAAACATAACACTAAGGATTGCAAAAACGCAACGAAGAAAGACCTATACATGTCTACATTCATTGATCAATTGGAGGTATATACTATATAATTAACGTTCATGTCAAGAACTTATTTAATATAATCTCCCTTTGATCGGGTTAAAAAGGGACACTTAAATACATTATATATCTGTAAAGATATTGTCATTCTTCGCGAACTTTAGCTCAGTTTTCTTTCAAATATTTAAAAGAGAACTATCTCTATTTAAGTCATGCATTTCAATCCAATTCTGGAATCCGTGCAATGGCATGAGATTAAAAACATATTCTGTTTAAAGATATCCTGAACTGATATATTTGAATGTTGGTGAATTAATGATCAATTTAGATCAATATAATTTTATTGTTTTCTTCCAATCTAATAAAATAAAAATCCTCTAAAAGCTAAAAGCTCCTCTATGATACAATGCAATGCAAGTATTTTGTGATTTTTAGCGTTTTTACATCCTCATCAAGACTTATGTTATAGACAATGTCCATGAATGATGAGTGAGCCCACTGATTGACGCTATAGTGAATGATGAGTGAGCTCACTAATGGACGCTATAGTAATTGATGAGGGAGTCCACTAATGGACGCTATAGTGAATGATGAGTGAGCCCATTGATGGACGCTATAATGGGTAATGACTGAGGCCATTGACCGACGCTATAGTGAATGATGAGTGAGCTCACTGATGGACACTATAGTAAATGATAAGTGAGCACACTGATGGACGCTATAGTGAATGATGAGTGAGCCCATTGACGGACGCTATAGTGAATAATTGAGCTCACTGGTGGACGCTATAGTAAATGATAAGTGATCACACTGATGGACGCTAAAGTGAATGATGAGTGAGCCCACTGATGGACGCTATAGTGAATGGCGAGTGAGCACACTGATGGACGCTATAGTGAATGATGAATGGGCCAACTGATCGACGCTATAGTGAATGATGAGTGAACCCACTGATGGACGCTATAGTAAATGAAGAGTGAGCCCACTGATGGACGCTATAGTGAATGGCGAGTGAGCACACTGATGGACGCTTTAGTGAATGATGAGTGGGCCAACTGATGGACGCTATAGTGAATGATGAGTGAGCCCACTGATGGGCGATATAGTGAATGATGAGTGAGCCCACTGATGAACGCTATAGTAAATGATGAGTGAGCCCACTGATGAACGCTATAGTAAATGATGAGTGAGCCCACTGATGGACGCTATAGTGAATGATGAGTGAGACCACTGATGGACGCTATAGTGAATGATGAGTGAGGCCACAGATGGGCGCTATAGTGAATGATGAGTGAGACCACTGATGGACGCTAAAGTGAATGATGAGTGAGCCCACTGATGAACGCTATAGTGAATGATAAGTGAGCTCACTGATGGACGCTATAGTAAATGAAGAGTGAGCCCACTGATGAACGCTATAGTGAATGATAAGTGAGCACACTGATAGACGATATAGTGAATGATAAGTGAGCTCACTAATGGACGCTATAGTAAATGATGAGTGAGCCCACTGATGGACGCTATAGTGAATGATGAGTGAGCCCACTGATGGACGCTAAAGTGAATGATGAGTGAGCCCACTGATGGACGCTATAGTGAATGGTGAGTGAGCCCACTGATGGACGCTATAGTGAATGGTGAGTGAGCCCACTGATGGACACTATAGTGAATAATGAGTGGGCCCACTGATGGACGCTATAGTGACTGATGAGTGAGCCCACTGATGGACGCTATAGTGAATGAGTGAGCCCACTGATGGACGCTATAGTGACTGATGAGTGAGCCCACTGATGGGCGCTATAGTGAATGATGAGTGAGCTCACTGATGGACGCTATAGTGAATGATGAGTGGGCCCACTGATGGACGCTATAGTGAATGATGAGTGAACACACTGATGGACGCTATAGTGAATGATGAGTGAGCCCACTGATGGACGCTATAGTGAATGATGAGTGGGCCCACTGATGGACGCTATAGTGAATAATGAGTGAGCCCACTGATGGGCGCTATAGTGAATGATGAGTGAGCCCACTGATGGGCGCTATAGTGAATGATGAGTGAGCCCACTGATGGGCGCTATAGTGAATGATGAGTGGGCCCACTGATGGACGCTATAGTGACTGATGAGTGAGCCCACTGATGGACGCTATAGTGAATAATGAGTGAGCCCACTGATGGACGCTATAGTGAATGATGAGTGAGCCCACTGATGGACACTATAGTAAATGATGAGTGAGCCCACTGATGGACGCTAAAATGAATGATGAGTGAGCACACTGATCGGCGCTATAGTGAATGATGAGTGAGACCACTGATGGACGCTATAGTCAATGATGAGTGAGCCCACTGATGGACGCTAAAGTGAATGATGATGAGCCCACTCATGAACGCTATAGTGAATGATGAGTGAACCCACTGATTGACGCTATAGTAAATGAAGAGTGAGCCCACTGATGGACGCTATAGTGAATGATGAGTGAGCCCACTGATGGACGCTATAGTGAATGATGAGTGAGCCCACTGATGGACGCTAAAGTGAATGATGAGTGAGCTCACTGATGAACGCTATAGTGAATGATGAGTGAGCCGACTGATGGGCGCTATAGTGAATGACGAGTGAGTCATTGATGGACGCTATAGTAAATGATGAGTGAACCCACTTATGGACGCTATAGTGAATGATGAGTGAGCCCATTGATGGACGTTATAGTGAATGATGAGTGAGCTCACTGATGGACGCTAAAGTGAATGATGAGTGAGCCTACTGATGAACGCTATAGTGAATGATGAGTGAGCCCACTGATGGACGCTATAGTGAATGATGAGTGAGCCCACTGATGGACGCTAAAGTGAATGATGAGTGAGCCCACTGATGGACGCTATAGTGAATGGTGAGTGAGCCCACTGATGGACGCTATAGTGAATGATGAGTGAGCCCACTGATGGACACTATAGTGAATAATGAGTGGGCCCACTGATGGACGCTATAGTGACTGATGAGTGAGCCCACTGATGGACGCTATAGTGAATGACGAGTGAGTCATTGATGGACGCTATAGTGAATGATGAGTGAGCCCACTGATGGACGCTAAAGTGAATGATGAGTGAGCTCACTGATGAACGCTATAGTGACTGATGAGTGAGCCGACTGATGGGCGCTATAGTGAATGACGAGTGAGTCATTGATGGACGCTATAGTAAATGATGAGTGAGCCCACTTATGGACGCTATAGTAAATGATGAGTGAGCCCACCGATGGACGCTATAGTGAATGATGAGTGAGTCCACTGATGGACGTTATAGTGAATGATGAGTGAGCTCACTGATGGACGCTAAAGTGAATGATGAGTGAGCCCACTGATGAACGCTATAGTGAATGATAAGTGAGCTCACTGATGGACGCTATAGTAAATGAAGAGTGAGCCCACTGATGAACGCTATAGTGAATGATAAGTGAGCACACTGATGGACGATATAGTGAATGATAAGTGAGCTCACTAATGGACGCTATAGTAAATGATGAGTGAGCCCACTGATGGACGCTATAGTGAATGATGAGTGAGCCCACTGGTGGACACTATAGTGAATAATGAGTGCCCCCACTGATGGACGCTATAGTGAATGATGAGTGAGCCCACCGATGGACGCTATAGTGAATGATGAGTGAGCCCTCTGATGGACGCTATAGTGAATGATGAGTGAGCCCACTGATGGACGCTATAGTGAAATAAGAGAGAGCCCAATTTTTCAGTAATGGAGGATTCATGTCCATATTGGACGGTTATGAATAAATTAGTTGATTTCAGTGGGCTTAACCTATGAAATGGGCTCACAAAAAGAGTCTTTCATTCTACAAGGAGTTATCCTATAAGTCTTTTTTCAATCATGTAGTTGGTTAAACCATGGAGTTTTATTCAGATTGTATAACTGAACAGAATAAACATACACAGATACTTAAGTGTTTTATTTGTTTTACCAAAACATGATATATTCTAACCTGTTGATATGTTTTAAAATGTCGTAGTTTAAATAATTATAAAAAGTTTTACCAGATTATTTTACACAATATTCATTAAACTAAGTCATATTTTCAATTACCACAGTAATTGAATTTATTTCGTATCTTCAAGAGTATTGAACTAGTTTAGGCTTTGATTTGAAATAAAGTTCACAGTATTTTTAGATATTTCATTACCTTCTCTATGAAGCGTGCATATGGAAACACATCAGAATTTAAAAAAAAAATAAAAAAAAACATATAAACTTTAAAATTCCCATTGTTCACCGATAAATCCATTTAAATGTTTTTCTCGGCAAGTAAGCCTTACAATAAACTCCTTTTAACATTGTTTGAATACTTTAAAATGTGTTTAATCTACTTCCGAATGTACACTTCATACCTTAAGTCTTCATGAAGATAACATTTAAGTATTTACTACTGGCGTTAAGGTTGAAAATAATATTTTTCAAATTGTAAAGATAAAATTTAAATGTTTTCACTTGTTAGCAATATCAAAATATTAATATTTTACCTGTGGTATTGAGTTACCTTTATTGTATGGGATGTATGTATGGTCACCTGTCGGCTAAACATATACAGTTACCTGTACACAGCGCCAGGTAAGGTGATCAATACACATTATGTGGCCTCTGAAAAATGCTTGTACATTGAAAAGGGATATGCGAAATGTTTGACTAGCTCGTTCGGTAAAAGGGCGGTATTTGCTTTGGCACCTTCCAGTAACGTTTACACACCATGTTTGAAGTAGTCAGGTGTATGGGTAAACTGACTAACAATCGAAATGTTTTCTTTCTTTGTCTGCACAGTCTAGAGATTGCCTACCTGAAATGTACATTTATGATTTTCAATCATCTTGGATATACATGTATAAGCAAGTATACCTGGTATCTATATTTGTACCTTCTGAGGATTCTCCCCATCTCAATATACAAAATGTATACCTATATGTGTATGTACATGCATAAGAACTGAATATCAATACAGTATACGTCGGTGTATAACGCGTTGCACCTTTTTAGGTACATATTCAGGTAATTGATTGAACCCGTGTGTGTGTATATATATATATATATATAAAGTATATATATGCATTTTCCTACCTGGGCTACAACTGATAGCGTGATTGACACACGTAAAATAATACAGACACCTGGGCATTCTTCACGGAATTATTTCTTATCGTATCCGTTTGAAGATCATTTATGATAGTTCTATTCATACAACAACAGCGACCATTACGGTTTAAACGAGTGGAAATATTATCAATTCTGTACTCATTTGCTCCCCTTCGGACCATGTGGAGATTTCAGGGAGAGAATTCCATTTTTTTTTTTTACTTTCAGTGGACGGTAGTAAAGTGTGTCTATCTATTTATATACAGAAAACAAATTGACTTTAA
Organism: Pecten maximus; assembly: GCF_902652985.1. Lineage (NCBI taxonomy): Eukaryota > Metazoa > Mollusca > Bivalvia > Pectinida > Pectinidae > Pecten > Pecten maximus. Next base: position 18,172,418 of record NC_047029.1, read on the forward strand.
ACTAAATTGACATTCATACCAAATCTGATAAACTTGTGGTTGGAATTTAAATGTTTATATGCAAGTTTATGTGGTCTATACAAATCGGGCAAGCACTTTAAATCCCAGGATTATCTCGAGAATTCACGGATTACAGCTAGACGTATCCATACGGGGACTTTTTAAATCCGCTCCCTTTGTCATATATTAAAACGGATCTAAAGACTACGGTACTCTGCGCACCCGACAGTCGTACACTGGCCGATGAAAGCGACGGACGAATTTAGCTCTACACTTCAGAGTTTGTTATGGAAAGGCACGAATGTCAGTGGGATTTACAATATGACAGGTCTCTTCATACGTACAATCATTGAAGTGAAATTATCTTTATCTGTCGACCATATGCGGACTATTCTGGATATTTAAACCCTACAACAGGCAAGAAAGCGGCCATAAAACTATACCAGAATTGGAAATTGATTTGCTTATGTCAATTTCACCGCTGGACAGAGATATAGTGTACATTTCGCCTCCTGGATTGTGTTCAGACGTTTCACTGGTTGTTTAAACAGCAAAGTCGACGAATGAATTGTGGTGGACTTCGATATGTCGATTTAATGATCGCCGAAACATATTGTTGACTAGGTGGGTGTTTAAATTACTAAACAGTGAAATCAACAGACTGTCTCCTAAACCGGAATGGTATGTAAAGACCGTGACCAATTCACTTCAAACATCGACATGAAAACACTTCCCGGATTATGTTGACTTTCACCCGATGTTTAAATTTCCGGATCTTTATAGATATACAATGTACCTGCTTGATTAAACAAGGTAAGGGACCATGTCATTCATACCTGCAAATTGGACAGGTGTGATATTTGTGTGTCCACAGTCGTTAAAGCACGAAGACGATTGTTCCCGTTGAGCTAATTTTTCTATTCATATTTAAAACTCCCAGGAACAAAGGCACATGTACTGGTACCGAATCGATCAACAATGGTATTTAATATGTTTGACTGATTGTTTGTAGCAGACTATACAGGGATATACAATTCAATGTAGTTGTGAATAATACTATTTTATTGGGCGAATGACAACTGCTACCATTATGAGATCCAAACAGACCTCCAGTACCTCCATAGGGAGACCTATTCACACAGCCAGAAGCCAGTATAACGGTGGAGTTATACATCCACAATGGATGCGCTCACTGGAAGAGAAATACCAACGAATTCACATGAAAATTGCCCGCAGTACGACTGCTATGTCAAATATCTACAATTCTTCTTTAGGACGTAGTAATAATATCCAAGAGAAAACATTGCTGAAGGCTTCACTTGCTAGACCGACAGACAACTCCCCGGGGAAAGTCTGTGCAATATCGAAGGGTTGCTTCGTCTCTCGAACGTGGTGTAGATAGAAGTAGGATTTTGGAGACTGATACAGTAACAGGGGAATCTCCAGATAATTCCAGACAAATAGAAAATGTTGTGCTTACTCCCACAAAAGGAGAGAACCTAGAACTCACTGAGGCTAATGTTGATAAACCTTGTGTTGAATTGGACGATACGGTGATTGAATTGTGCGATGAGATAGACAAAACGGAGGATTGTGATTCAGAAAATTCACTTGCAGACGATGAGGACAATATCGGGTATGTGATAGAAGGCGTAGATGATGTAGAAAGTGCGCCCCCTTCTGATGAAGACGACGATGAAAATGAAAAAGATACGCACGATGTAAAGAAATTAGAGGAAGAAGGTTTAGACTTTAAAGAAAGTGACTTATTGATTGGACAGAGTTCTTCAGCACTGGGAGATAAAAACGTAAATTACAACTCAAGGCCGGTCATACAGGACACTAATAAATTATCTCCGGTGAAAGGTGAACACAGAAACCATTTTATCACTCAGCTGGGCAAACGCTATCAGAACAAGCCAGAAAGGTTTATCAGACGGGAACAAATCCCTCGAACATCCACAAGTCGCAGAAGTATTCAGACCCACAAGACAAGTAAGTCATGCCCCGCCACCATAGAACATATACATCCTCAAACCGATAAAGAAACGCACGTCAGAAGTAAAAGTTCCAAGAGATCGGCTAAAGGACAAAGGAATTCCAATATGTTTTCCCGGATGTCAGTGGAAGCGCAGCATGCAAGGACAGAAATTCTCAAAGAAAACAAGCCGTTTTCCTCGAAAAAGCAAACACGCCACCAGCAAAAACAACGAAACCATACCAGCAAAAAACCATCAGAATCTGATGGAAGGTCTTCCAGTAGTAAGGAGGAGGATAATGAACAAAAGCCGGATGTTGTGCAAAAGAACGAAAGCAAATCTTCACATGACAAGTTGGTTGATAGATTGTACAACGATGAGGATTATAACAAAATGTTTACAGACGGTAATGAAAAAACAAAATGTGAGCATGAAAATGCGTACAGCGATTCCGAGATTTCAAATGCTAATAGAAAGCACGCGTTTACAGTGTTAGCCAATAGAACCAAACTACCAAATATTGACGATGGGAGATATGTGACGCTTCAGCATCTCAAAACTCTGCAGTATACTCTTCCTGGTATAGGGAGGTATAATGTTGCTCCAAAACGTGAGACTACATTCGAAATTACTCCGCCTGGATTTGATATCCGGTACAAAGATATGATGGTGCTAGAGGAACGTGAATCGGAAACGCCTCCGCCAGATATTCGAAATAGGGCGGTGCAAAAGTGTCAGGAATGGTTAGCAAGGTACACGCCAAGGTAGTTTGTGGTTATCTCGAAGTCGAAGTCATTGTCAGTCATTATCTCGAGACAATGCAAAACATTGGGATTCGTATTTCAAATGTATGTATGCTAATAAATACGTATTAACTAGGAAAAACAATTTAGCCAAACGACTAGTGTTTGAATCCAGTACGATTTGTGTTCACCAGAGGTGTCCGCTTTGATCTCGGAGACAATGCCAGTCAACTTATTGTTATAAAACTACATTTGTTACTTATTCATTAATAATGTGATAGATCATTTTATACTGAATTTCCCGCTACAAACATTATTATAGCAACAGGAAAATATGTCTAGCGATCACCCTATCGAATTACATGTCTTCTGTAGCTCACTGAAGTTTCGCGAATATTCGAATATGTTATGTAATTGTTAACTAATTAGGCTCCACGACGCCTTTAAGGCGAATGACGTTCCAGAGAAAAGACACAATACACAACCTCTTTTAGTATTTAATTTTGTTAGCTTTATGATATCTTGCATTTGTACATACGACAAATTATCGAGGAAATATTACTTTCGCGAAACTTTGGTGAGTTACTTCAAAAGATGAAATGTGATATGTTGTAACTGACTTAATAGCAAAATCTATTATATCCTAGAAATGAATATTAGTTTGTAATATTCGTTATTAGCAATATTATTTATATTAGATACTGCATAGTTGTTAATATTCGCGGGGAATAGAATTGCACTATATTCGCTGTTATTAAAGTTAGCGCGAAAATAAATACCAAACAATAAATATACAAATGTATACAAGGGTTTACACGAGAATATTTACAAAGTATGGTAGAGCAAAATAATTTATAATATGTTCCACTTGGATAAGTGCGAAGTATTAACCCTGTGAAATTTAACTACTATACATTATGCATACTTCATAGTATGGTTAGCTGAACACAGATACCGTGAAATATATTTCAATATTTTGTGAGAAAAAAAACATTTGAATTATAAACTGATATCCACCGATAGGTGTTTAAAATAAACATCAACATAAGTCAAATCCAACTACACAATAACGCATTTTAAAATGGTCAGAAAAACAAATAAGAACAATTTCCATGATATTTCGTTTACGTTTCACAAACCAGACTTAACCATAATAGCTAGACAATATATTCATTGAGAGTAAAGTAGTGAAGTTTTAATCAGATCAATTTTAAAAATCAGATAACAAGACTTAAAAAAGGAACCACTGAAAAAAACGTACAACACGTAAAATGTTGGACTACCTAATGTTATATACAATAGAAATAGTAGATAAAGTTATGTGCTTATCTGATGATAAATAACTTCATGATATCTCATTTAAATTATGCTTTGTGTAATCATATTATTGTTCTAATTATAGTATCGTTGTTTGTTAGGATTGATATGTACATGTATATCATTTCAGTTCGCACAAAGTTTGAATTCAGCATTGAAAGCATTCCGTCTGAAATACTGAATTGTATACTTTCTATATAGTATAACAAGTATAGCATTTCCTTAACGCAAACATATATATACGACCAGTTTATGATATACAGTACATGATCATTGTTAGAGCATATCGAACCTATCAGTATTAATTCCATTGTTAGACTTGTTGTTATATTTAGTTATTATGGCTCAAATATAATATGTAAAACAACAAACCTCTTTGTCATTATTTTATTTTCAGTAGGCAATGTTTGACGATGAACATTTGCTTTGCTTATTTCAAGTTATCTGCCAATATTTTTTTTTCGAGCTTAGTATTAATTAATTAAAAACATTTTAATTAACTAATGAATTTACTAATCGGGACAATGCACAAAAAAATATTGCAACTTTGTTTAAATGTGCATTCGCCGAAAGAATTATGCAGCTTAACTTTATACTTATAAAATTTCAAAATTCAACAAATATATGATATAAAATAACAAATAAAAATGAAATATGCTCGTAAATATCTTGTATTTGGCAGTATACTTTGAAAGCTATTTTTCCAAGTGATCCAGGAACTAACACTCCATTACGGCAACAGTTATTAGCAAAATGATAGTTGTATCATTGCAAGCGTGATTACGTTAGGGAAAATCCTCATATGTAGCATCTGTGTGTGTGTATTTAATTCAGAATATAATCCTAAGTAAACATGTGTTGATCAGAAGGAAAAAATGTAAATGTTTAAACCAATAATACCTTTTAAATCGTAACTATGGATGAGATCATTGTACGAAATATTAAGCTGACTAAACTTGATGTTATCATGTCTATCTAGATCTGTTAATGTATTGGTAACCATACGCCAGAACTAACATTTTCAAATGCATTGTTGGCTGAGGCAGTTCTCGTGTCTCTTAACATTACTATACTTCTTTGGATTTAAGAAGGATATTTCATAGATGATCAAATGCGAAGATCGTTTTGTTGCCAAATAACGCTGCCGAGAGTGAATGCATCGGACTGGAAGAATAAAAAGACGGTTAATGAGAGAAAAACGAATTCCACCCTCCTCCTTTCAACTCTTTTACATGGCGGATATTCGGGATAAGCCACAAAATTCATAGCTTTCCTTTCTGGACTATCTAGTCTTATATCTCTACTTGATTCAAAAGTGTTTAAACTGTAAAATTGGTATTTGTTTTATCTATCTTTTATCCTGTTCGTTCAAATTACATTCATGTTCACACTTCTTCCGCCGGATATTATTGAACATTAGTCTGGATACATCGTTAGGGTAATGAAGCTGAACACAGTTGGGAACCCATTTCCGTGGTCAATAGTAATTATTTATTAATGGTTCTGTGAACATTTCCCCTACATTTCAACTAACATCAAGAATAATTTGCCTCAAATCACAAATTCCATCAAGTACCGCCCAAGCGTTACTCCGGGATAATTATAATTCATTATTCAGCTATTTATATACACTTACATTGGCTGACAGATTTGCAGGTTCTAATTACATTCAGAATACTGTTAAACTTTGTGATCACATAAATTTGAGCGTTATTAAGGGATTAGACGACACCCGTCGATGGAGATTCATCAGGAAACACGATTGGTAAGAGGACTGGTAAATATTTTGGCAGTTAATCAAAAGTGACTAACAGAACACAAAATGCCATATATCGAGTTGTATTGAAATAAAAATTGTTATATATAACGTTTACAATCACAAATTTCATTAGAATATTTTGGCTGTTAAGAAACACACACCGTAGTTGAGGGTATCTGTTTTCTGCTCGCTTAATATGGTGAATAAAGGATGAACATAACTCGAGACCAATATTGTACAGTACTAAATATTATTCAATTATCGTCTTTTTTGTTCGGTGAACACGAGACTATACGGACCTGGTCAAGACTTTGTTCACCGAGGCCTGTAACTGTTTTGTAATATGGCCAACTAAACAAATGAACAAGCTCAAGTTTTCAAAGTCGTCATGTAGACTGACCATTCGCACTTAAATATTGCCGGAATAGTTTTGTTGCACTTGAAGTATTTTCCGGGGTGTTCAAGAAGTCTTTTTTTCAAAATATCTTGTAATTCCTCTTTGTTTATTGTAGCAAAACGTTTTTGGGGTATCTCGTCTGCCATATTGTAAGCAAAGTGGTGCCGAACAATCGTTTATTTCCTGCATTCTGATTGGCTGTTATCTAAAGTAACACGTTGCGTGATTCGAGGCAAAGATTACCGACCTGTTTGTTCTAAAAATAGCGCAAATAGGCCTGCAATGCCGGGGAATTTCCTAGCTGAGTTATTTTCAGCACGAACAGGTCTACTCGCTGATAGGTCCTTGTGAGGAAAACAGGAAATTGACCAATGAAAATTAAGTAAACGCTCAAGCCATATTACAAAATAAAGGGTGGATCTTACTCGAGACCAATATTGTACAGTATGAAATATAATACAGGGTGGACATAACTCGAGCCCAATATTGTACAGTATGACATACAATACAGGGTGGACATATCTCGAGCCCAATATTGTACAGTATGACATACAATACAGGGTGGACATATCTCGAGCCCAATATTGTACAGTATGACATACAATACAGGGTGGACATATCTCGAGCCCAATATTGTACAGTATGAAATATAATACAGGGTGGACATTACTCGAGCCCAATATTGTACAGTATGAAATATAATACAGGGTGGACATTACTCGAGCCCAATATTGTACAGTATGAAATATGGATTTTACGATGAATGTCTGAAGAAGTTTGTTATCTGCGACCTGTGAAACAGTAGAGGAAAATATATTTTACTACGAGTATTTCAATTCTAGCTTGATTACTTTTTTTAGTATCTAAAGTGCTATATATCCAACTTCCATTTCCTACATAATGCACAAGGATTTTCTGATAAGGGAACATATCCATTTGCATGGCTTTATCGTGAAATTTAACTATTGACTGAAGTTAAGAAATCAATTACTGTGATTAAGTTTAATCTATAGCATGTACCTTGGTCCGACTTTGATAAGATACCACTAAAAGTGATAAGCCCCATCCGGATATCAACGTATCCGCTTGGTTTTTGCTGTATTTGGCATTTTCTTGTTTGTCTATCAACCTGTATAATAAAGGCCGATCACGTGACATTGATATATGCAGATTAAATTTTCAGGATTATAATCAGATTGATAAATGATCGTGATCATGATCGCATAAAAGATTTACTTACCAGACTACGTTACATTAATGAGGACATTTAATGAATTATACGTATGCATTAGTTCGAGTACAATTGAGGTTTTGGCGTAATAGACTCTTTAATACGCCTTGGGAGAAGACAAGGCAACAGTTTACCACGTCATAGACAGGTTAGAAACATTTAATGACAATTAGATTCAGGAAACATCACTCAAATTAATATCTCTACATGGCATCAGCATAAAGTCGTCAGTGTAGAATGAAGTGTGGGATACAAGCAGCGTGAGATCGGTGTGAGTCATCATTATCACTATAAAAATGTTATCACTATAATAATTATATCACTATAATAATATTATCACTATAATAAACTACTGTAATGTTATCGATATAATAATATCACCACTATTATAATGTTACTATAAAAATATTACTATTATGATAATATTATCCATATAATAGTGTTATCACTATAAATCTATTTTCACTATAATAGCATTATCATTATGATTATTTTATCACAATGATAATGTTATCATTACAATAATATTATCACTATAATAACGTGATCACAATAATAAAATTACCACTATAATTCTATTATCACTATAATAACGTTATGACTATAATACTATTATCATAATAGTTCTATTATTACTGTAATAATGTTATCGCTATAATTCTATTATCAATATAATAATGTTATCGCTATAATTATACCATGACCATTATAATGTTATCAATATAATAATATTATCACTATAATACTGTCATCATTATATTTGTATTATGACTATGATTATGTTATCACTTAAATTGAATTATCACTCTCATGATGTTCTCGCTATAATAATATTATTGCTATTATAATATGGTAATAACGATAATAAACACAATAATAATATTATATCATCACTATAATAACATTATCACTGAAATAGTATTATCACTTTGATAACATAGTAATAACGACAAAAGCACACATAATAGTATCACTTTGAAAATATTATACTATCACTTTAATAAAATTATCACTATAATAATATGGTAATAATGACAACAAACATATCAGTTGGGTCTCGAACAATATATTAAGTATTTTTATTTCTTTCAATATCTAAAAAGCATTTGATTTTAAAGTTAATTACATAGCATATCAATGTATCAGTACAGCAACACATCTGGTTCGGTTAAGAAAATCTTGTGCAGTTTTTTGCTGTTAACAGTAGATTTTACTTAGATATTTTTGTGTGTGAAGTTCCGAAGTAAATAGAGTGACAATATACACTTTAAGTTGAAGTTGAGAATTCTGCCAAGGGGACTGCAATACAGGACGTACACACCTGTGTAGTGTGTAAAGATGTAGGTGGTACCTGTTGGCTCATTATTACAAGACACGACGACAGGATTCTACAGCCGATTAGCTGTATGTATATATATAGCCAATTTTGATTGATAAAAACTATATTGTGTTAGAACAAACAGCATGAGTTACTCATTGTTAGAATGTGTCACCATTGCCAGAAAATTGCAAAATATGTACATGTAATTAAAATATTTATAGATAATTATCATTGAATTTTAGTACAAAGTGAGTAATATGTTGTTAATTATCTTACCTAATATATATACCGGGAATGTAATCTATGACTTTCTGTACACAAACATGTTTCTGTGTGTAAGGTCGTGTTGTACTATTGTTGTGTATAGAGAACCTTGAAAATAACTTTGTTTATTAGGAAATATATTAGGACTACATAACAACAGTAAGTATAAATACACCAAAAAATTCAATTGTTTTCAAGTTCTATACAATTGTCACGTTAAAAAATCAGGACACTTCATAATGTATCAACAAAGGAGTGTATGTGTTATGATCTTTGTCTTCATTTCAATACTCTACTCAGGACAGACATTATAACACCCCGTACAGGTGTTCAGGCAGCATTCACTAGAATTAGAAGAACGATGAAAAGACATTTTTTGATGTTGATAAACATTCCAAAAAATACCCTAATACGATTTTAGGAATGTTAATTATATTTGTTAATTAGTCAGTGCAGAATTAATTACTGGAATACTCCAATTCCATCGCAGTTTTCATTCTCTAAAGATTTCCACATTGCAATTCAGCCCATGTACTTCTATCAGACAAATATAGAAACATAATTCTGGAATTAAATTATTAAAAATCTACTCAATTAGATAAATAATTGATTAAGTGATTTAAGATTATTAACATTTAATTACCGACTATTGTTTGATTAATCATCACAGACAATGCTGCTGCTAAGGATCCATCATATTGTTACCCCGCGCGCGCGTAATATAACGTACCACGACACGGATTGGCCTATTGTTTCGCAAGTGGTCGTGCCGCCGATAATTAACCATTTTGTTACCGTCACAAAAGGATTTCATGTGGCATACACCTATATAGAGGATAGTCTTCATAGAGAACCACAGAACATAAGCTAACGTAGACTTACCTAGTTAACTTAACGATTCTCTTTGATGTAAACATCTATTGATTTGTTGTCAAGGTGAGAAACAATTCTTAGTTGTATATTACAGTAAACAACTAGGTCCATGGTGTTAGTAGCCTCCTATACCCAAACAAAGGTAACACAATCAAGGTGTACAATTCTACTGTATCTAGACATCCACAAATTCCAATAGGTATCCATTGTAGTCAATACTCACGGCTTGGTATCTATCTCTTAACCTCCATCATGGATGTTTTTTCTTGTTCTTTTGTTTTTTAATTAAATTGTTGAATTACTAACGTAAACTTGGAAATAGGAAGCCATATGCATCCAATGACATTTTTTGTCGATATTTCAATATTTTAGATTTCAATTCATCATGTAAAATTATTTTCTGGAAAACTTTTTCCATGATATTTTTGTCTTCTCACGACGACCTGTTTGGATGTTGGACTGGTCCATATTACGGAACAGTTTTCACACAGGTTTGATCCTCACTCATTGAGCTACAGATCCAATCTATTCGACCTATTGTTTTAAGAATCGTGTTCGTGTGTGTTAATTAATACTGGTTTCGAGAGTCTGGTATACATAATGCATGAAGCACTGGTGATGGAGAAGGCCGTTGCGAGGGTACTGGTCGGTATCATGAAATATACAACGCCACACAAACAATTAATTACACAATACGTTGATTGTATTATATCGTCCATGTCACAGAGGAAGTGACCTAGTCGGCAGTTCCCGTAATCCTGATAACACAACTAAACAATGGACAGACATTGTATCAATACGACTTCAAAATATAGTATTGTGCCGACATCTTGTTAATTTTATCGGAAAAATTGTCAGGGGTGGTTGGTCATTAGCCCGAGTTTCCTCTTGCCCTGTCGCCATGTCTGGTGTAGGGCCAGGGCGCACTACTATATGAAAACGTGGAATTATCCGACACCGTTTGGTGTCGCTAAGATTTCAGTGCAAATACAATAAAATCGGGTGTGGCATAACACCTACCTTACATATATGGATAAAAGAGATATTTATCAGGTTTATTAGGTATTTATGAACAACCATTTAGTCCTATCTAGGTGTTTTATACCGTCAGTATAGACCCTAGTCAAAATTTCATACTGCTTCCTCGATGACACCGGCGATATAAATTAGCCAAAGCTAGATAAGACCACAGCTAAAAATGAGTTTTTATCTAACAAGACATCAGATAATGATGAGACAATATCTCCAGCATTCCTTTGTAGTTAGATTCCCACATAAGAGATCGACTTTTATGACGGAAATTTTGAAAATGAAATCAAGTTCATAGATGTCATATCACCTGTAGGCATCATCTACATTGGAAGCAGGGGTGTGACTATCTAGAAAGTGAAGTTGATCAACATATGGACAACTTGGCTTTATACGAGCACGTGCACTCACAATATACGCTATATGCGAAAGAAAAGTTTCTAACTTACAAATGTACCAATATATACGCTAGTTCTGTAAGTTGACACGACGAGATTAAAATCAATATATGTCTAGACCTGTTTTTTACAGACACAGCAGAATTGTTGACAATCAGAATATCAACAACAATGTTGAATTGTTTAAACAAGACAGTCGTTAAGAAGATGTTGACAGCAGATGCTTTGAATATCTCACAACAGATACAAAGTATGCATGTTATACACAAACAGACACAGATAATGTCTTAAAGCAGTTTCCTAAACTAATGAGAGACACAAGGTTTATTTTTCTATCAAGAAAGATGTATGATCTACACAAACAGTACATGACAGATATTAAAACATCTGACAGGTAAAATAACGGTTTCTATAAGTATCCACAGACATAGCTCGTATGAATACCTTTCATGAGTATATTCTAATGATCCTGTAAAATTTCGAGGACACTAATTAACTTCAATCGTTTCTTAACTCGAGATATTCTCTCTGAGGCGACGTTTGTAAAAGATAATTTTACCAACGCCCCAAGACCCCTCGCCAAAAAAATTTCGGCTCGCGCCTACGGCGCTCGCGTTTTCACGAAATTACTGGACCCCATCCCTTTCGAAAATCCTGGATCCGCGTCTGTCATGGCTCATTTAAATATCCTATGGTCCATACCAACTATATAGATAATGGAGGTATCAGCGATTTGATTTTAAATAAATACTATTGGTCAGAAACGAAGAAAAGTATACTTTTCCTATAGATGCCCCAAAACGTTTATTTGAACCGCATTATAGAGTGTAATGAGAGTCAGGTTCACCGTGTTATAACATAATTACAAAAGATGAAATCATGCTTCGGAGCATTTAGTGCAGAAGACTTATGCTTTAATTAAAAATGATTTGATATTCAATACGACGTCAAGTCTTTTGGTCCACAAAGGTATATTTAGGTACTCATAATGACCATACATATCGATTTCATATCATTGTTCATATATTATAAACTTTTTCATGAATAAAAACAGGCCTGGCTCTAAGAGGACTTAAGAATTTGTCAAATTAAAGAAATAATTCTAGGTTGAAATTTTTTTCGCTTTGAAATGTCTCTTAACTTGTTCATGGCAATATGTCGATAAGTCAATATCTTTCATTTCATAAAATTTCGGAGAAATCCATATCTGTATACGTACTACCTGTTGAAAGAGAAATGTTTATTTCAGAGTTTTAACAAAGACGATTTTCATTTAGATATATTGGTTGGTATTTAAACTCTATTGAACCAGTTGTGATACTATCGTGTCTTATTTAATAAGTAAAGCTTGTCTTTGTACTTGTGAATGACCATCGACCTGTCTACTTTATGTATATAGTACGTACATATCCTGCTTACCGACTACCAATAAAGCAATACAATGGTCACTCGGGATAACATGTAGTAAGTGCCCCACCTAAGGTACGGATATCCTTTGTGTGAATGTCTAGAACCAGTAACCTACATTTAGAATTAAGCAGTACCCTCGAGTGTACTTGAATTTATTTATTTGTTTTAGAGATTTAAACTTAAAACTTAATACGTTTACCGACAGGTGTAAACACACACTAAGTTTATAGAGTAGATCAATGTATTGATGTGGTTATATATTTTGTTAGTATTTCCTTTTTCATGAAGTCGAAAACTTAATATACAATATCTAAACTTCTTAACACAAAACTCTACTAAATAAGCTTACCGAGAGTTGAAAAGGAACAAACTTTGCTCTTTTGAGGGTGAATGTATTGTTGATTACATTGCTATCTTTGAGAAGCCACATTTTCAAGAAAATGAAAAGCGAAAATTGTTAAAAATTAAATATATTTTGAGGACAAATGTACTGAATTGTTATATCTAGTTGTTTTTAATTGACCAATGAGCCATAGACAGGCCTTACTTATAGACAGGAGGTATTTATAGACAGGTGATATTTATAGACATGATGTATGTATAGACAGAAGGTTTCTATAGACAGGTGATATCAAAAGACAGGTGACATTTATAGACAGGAGGTATTAGTAGACAGGTGATATTTATAGAGTGATATTAATAGACAAGTGATATTTATAGAGTGGTATCAGTAGACAGATGATATTTATAAAGTGGTATTAGTAGACAGGTGATATTTATAGAGTGATATTAATAGACAGGTGATATTTATAGAGTGGTATTAGTAGACAGGTGATATTTATAGAGTGGTATTAGTAGACAGGTGATATTTATAGAGAGTGGTATTAGTAGACAGGTGATATTTATAGAGTGGTATTAATAGACAGGTGATATTTATAGAGTGGTATTAGTAGACAGGTGATATTTATAGAGTGGTATTAGTAGACAGGTGATATTTATAGAGTGGTATCAGTAGACAGGTGATATTTATAGAGTGGTATTAATAGATAGGTGATATTGATAGTCGTTTTAGTATAAGTAGATATTTATTCGTTATAGAGAGGTGTCAATTTGTAGACAGGTGGTATTTACAAACAGATGGTAATGGTAGATGATATTTAAAGACGGGAACTAATTTTGGAATTGTGTGTTTAGATATTAAAGCATACGTTTTGTTTGTAGACAGATGGATTTGATAGACAAGTTGTAGATATAATATAAATCAATGTAAATGGACTTGTATTTGTCTTGTGATGTATTCATATTACCTGTGTCGCACATTTAAGATAACTATGATATGCGAGTATGATATTAAATCCAGGGTCTTAGATTGTACTTATGTATTGTTTATTTGAAAGTGAACTTATAAAATACTTTTTTTTTTCATCACAAACGCTGAGTCAAAACACGAGATATATCCATGTATTGTATTGTGGCTGTTATAAACAAGTTATGAGGAATAGAATAAGTAACTCTGATGACGTATGTAGTGACCTATACTACAGTGGATTTATCTGTACTTGTAATTAAAAAAAAATAACAATAAATATGATACTTGTTTGCCTATTAATCTTTAAATTTTTGTTATATATGTTAGAATTTGATGTGAAAGTTTTGTATTTGAACTGACATCCTCCTAGACAGGGACACCACGTGTAGAACACAGTACGCTATACAAAGACATGGAATGAATGGTCATATGAAAAATATGTTTAATTTTTCAACATGTTATTGAACGAAACGTCAAATACCTTTAAATTTCATGAGCTTAAATTTCTATCACAACGCTGTAATAATTCAGAAGGTTTACTATACAGTGTATATAGTCCTATTCAGTCTATATTTTGGTCTGAAATATTAACTATCGTCCATAAAATCACCATTTATAATCTTCTGTGTCGTCAAAACGGTTATCGCCTCGCTGCTTCCGATTTTTTTTCTAGATGCCAACTTTCTGCTAAATTAATTACTAATATCATGCGATCTGAAAGTCCAATTGAAAGCGAATCAAGCAAACCTTCAGGCAAGTTAAACAATTTGAGCAAAGAGAAAAATATACACATATCCTTACAACATCCTTACAACATAATACACACATCCTTACATCATAATACACACATCCTTACAACATGTAATACACACATCCTTACAACATATAATACACACATCCTTACAATATAATACACACATCCTTACATCATGTAATACACACATCCTTACAACATGTAATACACACATCCTTACATCATAATACACACGTCCTTACAACATGTAACACACACATCCTTACAACATGTAATACACACATCCTTACAACATGTAATACACACATCCTTACAACATGTAATACACACGTCCTTACAACATGTAATACACACGTCCTTACAACATGTAACACACACATCCTTACATCATAATACACACATCCCTACAACATGTAATACACACATCCTTACATCATAATACACACATCCTTACATCATAATACACACATCTTTACAACATGTTATACACACATCTTTACAACATGTTATACCCACATCCTTACAACATGTAATATACACACATCCTTACAACATGTAATACACACATCCTTACAACATGTAATACACACGTCCTTACAACATAATACACACATCCTTACATCATAATACACACATCCTTACAACATGTAATACACACATCCTTAGAACATGTAATACACACATCCTTACAACATGTAATACACACATCCTTACAACATAATACACACATCCCTACAACATGTAATACACACATTCTTACAACATGTAATACACACATCCTTACAACATGTGATACACACATCCTTACAGCATGTAATACACACGTCCTTACAACATGTGATACACACATCCTTACAACATGTAACACAGACATCCTTACAACATAATACACACATCCTTACAACATGTAATACACACATCCTTAAAACATGTAATACACACATCCTTACAACATATAATACACACATCCCTACAACATGTAATACACACATCCTTACAACATGTAATACACACATCCTTACATCATAATACACACGTCCTTACAACATGTAATACACACATCCTTACAGCATGTGATACACACGTCCTTACAACATGTAATACACACGTCCTTACAACATATAATACACACATCCTTACATCATAATACACACGTCCTTACAACATGTAATACACACGTCCCTACAACATAATACATACCTCCTTACAACATAATACACACATCCTTACAACATGTAATACACACATCCTTACAACATGTAATACACACATCCTTACATCATGTAATACACACATCCTTACAACATGTAATACACACATCCTTACAACATAATACACACATCCTTACAACATGTAATACACACATCCTTACATCATAATACACACGTCCTTACAACATGTAATACACACATCCTTACATCATAATACATACATCCTTACAACATGTAATACACACACCCTTACAACATGTAATACACACATCCTTACATCATAATACACACGTCCTTACAACATGTAATACACACGTCCTTACAACATGTAATACACACATCCTTACAACATAATACACACATCCTTACAACATGTAATACACACATCCTTACAACATAATACACACATCCTTACATCATAATACACACATCCTTACAACATGTAATACACACATCCTTACAACATGTAATACACACATCCTTACAACATGTAATACACACATCCTTACATCATAATACACACATCCCTACAACATGTAATACACACATCCTTACATCATAATACACACATCCTTACATCATAATACACACATCTTTACAACATGTTATACCCACATCCTTACAACATGTAATATACACACATCCTTACAACATGTAATACACACATCCTTACAACATGTAATACACACGTCCTTACAACATAATACACACATCCTTACATCATAATACACACATCCTTACAACATGTAATACACACATCCTTAGAACATGTAATACACACATCCTTACAACATGTAATACACACATCCTTACAACATAATACACACATCCCTACAACATGTAATACACACATTCTTACAACATGTAATACACACATCCTTACAACATGTGATACACACATCCTTACAGCATGTAATACACACGTCCTTACAACATGTGATACACACATCCTTACAACGTAATACACAGACATCCTTACAACATAATACACACATCCTTACAACATGTAATACACACATCCTTAAAACATGTAATACACACATCCTTACAACATATAATACACACATCCCTACAACATGTACTACACACATCCTTACAACATGTAATACACACATCCTTACATCATAATACACACGTCCTTACAACATGTAATACACACATCCTTACAGCATGTGATACACACGTCCTTACAACATGTAATACACACGTCCTTACAACATGTAATACACACATCCTTACATCATAATACACACGTCCTTACAACATGTAATACACACGTCCCTACAACATAATACATACATCCTTACAACATAATACACACATCCTTACAACATGTAATACACACATCCTTACAACATGTAATACACACATCCTTACAACATGTAATACACACATCCTTACATCATGTAATACACACATCCTTACAACATGTAATACACACATCCTTACAACATAATACACACGTCCTTACATCATGTAATACACACATCCTTACAACATGTAATACACACATCCTTACATCATAATACATACATCCTTACAACATGTAATACACACACCCTTACAACATGTAATACACACATCCTTACATCATAATACACACGTCCTTACAACATGTAATACACACGTCCTTACAACATGTAATACACACATCCCTACAACATAATACACACGTGCTTACAACATAATACATACATCCTTACAACATGTAATACACACACCCTTACAACATGTAATACACACATCCCTACAACATAATACACACGTGCTTACAACATAATACATACATCCTTACAACATGTTATACACACATCCTTACAACATGTAATACACACGTCCTTACAACATGTAATACACACGTCCTTACAACATAATACACACATCCTTACAACATGTAATACACACATCCTTACAACATGTAATACACACATCCTTACAACATGTAATATACACATCCTTACAACATGTAATACACACATCCCTACAACATGTAATACACACATCCTTACAACATGTAATACACACATCCTTACAACATGTAATACACACATCCTTACATCATGTAATACACACATCCTTACAACATAATACACACATCCTTACAACATGTAATACACACATCCTTACAACATGTAATACACACGTCCTTACAACATGTAATACACACATCCTTACAACATGTAATACACACATCCTTACAACATGTAATACACACATCCTTACATCATGTAATACACACATCCTTACAACATGTAATACACACATCCTTACAACATGTAATACACACATCCTTACAACATGTAATACACACATCCTTACAACATGTAATACACACGTCCTTACAACATGTAATACACACGTCCTTACAACATGTAATACACACATCCTTACAACATGTAATACACACATCCTTACAACATGTAATACACACGTCCTTACAACATGTAATACACACATCCTTACAACATGTTATACACACATCCTTACAACATGTAATACACACGTCCTTACAACATGTAATACACACATCCTTACAACATGTAATACACACATCCTTACAACATGTAATACACACATCCTTACAACATGTAATACACACGTCCTTACAACATGTAATACACACATCCTTACAACAGGTGATACACACGTCCTTACAACATGTAATACACACGTCCTTTCAACATGTAATACACTCGTCCTTACAACATGTAATACACACATCCTTACAACATGTGATACACACATCCTTACAACATGTAATACACACATCCTTACAACATGTAATACACAAGTCCTTACAACATGTAATACACACATCCTTACATCATGTAATACACACATCCTTACATCATAATACACACATCCTTACAACATGTAATACACACGTCCTTACAACATGTAATACACACATCCTTACAACATGTAATACACACATCCTTACAACATGTAATACACACATCCTTACATCATAATACACACATCCTTACAACATGTAATACACACATCCTTACAACATGTAATACACACATCCTTACAACATGTAATACACACGTCCTTACAACATGTAATACACACGTCCTTACAACATGTAATACACACGTCCTTACTACATGTAATACACACGTCCTTACAACATGTAATACACACGTCCTTACTACATGTAATACACACGTCCTTACAACATGTAATACACACGTCCTTACAACATGAAATACACACGTCCTTACAACATGTAATACACACATCCTTACAACATGTAATACACACGTCCTTACAACATAATACACACATCCTTATAACATGTAATACACACATCCTTACATCATAATACACACATCCTTACAACATGTAATACACACGTCCTTACAACATGTAATACACACATCATTACAACATGTAATACACACGTCCTTACAACATGTAATACACACATCCTTACAACATGTAATACACACATCCTTACATCATGTTATACACACGTCCTTACAACATGTAATACACACGTCCTTACAACATGTAATACACACGTCCTTACAACATGTAATACACACATCCTTACAACATGTAATACACACATCCTTACAACATGTAATACACACATCCTTTGAATGAGATTAATTGCATGAGGAGCAAACACAAGGAAATGTATTAGGAAAATTTTAATTTAGCTAGCTAAAGCTAACTAAACTTTGTATATGTTGCCCCAAGTACAAAATTTAGAACTGCTGTTCTACTACAAATTGCCGGTAGTGTTTGCTCAATAAGGCAACACAGGAAATGTGTGTCCTAGCGCAGTGTAAAAATATAGAGGATAAAACATAACTCCGTTATGAAGAGATCGTTTAAATGGTTGCTGATATCGTAAAAGATTAGTCTGGACTTAAAGACTTCACACGTGCCCTTGTTCTGGTCGATACTGGTTATGTAAGACGTGAAGCAAAGCATTTACGATTCAACAGCTTCAGCTTCCGGTACATAGCATGATAAATCGACCCGATATTCACGGCATTGAAGTGACCAAACCTTCAGGTACAAGGTCAAGGTCTTACTAGTCAGGAATGAAGTAATGTGTCTGATTAATCTGTAGTTGAGAGCGCTTCATACATCAACGCATATGCTAATGTTTCAATATTTGTTTACAGTGTCTAGAATTCCTTTTTCTATTATGCATTTCCAGGCGTTAAATATCATCACAGCTTCGAATCGTTAATTCTTTGATGAAAACATAATGGCTAATAATGAATTCTGCGTTCCAAGTAATTCTCCTATCTTGGTTATTGTAGAAATAGGGCAACACAGACAGGACGGGTTTTTGTTCACTATTGTGTTTCCTTCAACAATGCACACCCTACCTTATCATATGAATAAAAGGCTTGTCTTGAGCAGAGAACCTGAGTCTGAGAATGATTCATGTACGCTAACCTGCATATTTCGACCACATAAACATTTAACACTTTCACCAACAAAATTTGCACTTTGAATTCAAGCTTGTTTACATACAGAACATTCCAAGTCATGATCTGGTAAATCATTTCGCGGCAATCTGATTTCGATAATAAGATGGGTCCGCGATTTCTATACGCTAGTGGACAATCTAATTAAACTGACTCTACTTGACCATGCTACAAACACAATTTTCAATATACTTTCACCTTAATCTAGCTAGGTGGCCGATTGGTTAAGGTGTCTCGACACTTTATCACTAACCCTCCACCTCTGGGTTGCGAGTTGCCAGGTACTGACCGTAGGCCGGTGGTTTTTCTCCGGGTACTCCGGCTTTCCTTCACCTCCAAACCCTGGTACGTCCTTAAATGACCCTGGCTGTTAATATGACGTTAAACAAACCAAACCAAACGTCTAGTCGTGGCGACCTTACAGTTCTTGTTTAGTTTCTCCACACTATGACAACACACATGTATGTCTTAAGGATGATCTAGCTGATGAAGCACATCTTCAGTTTTGTCATGTTCATATCTGGAAATTTACTCAATTACTCGAACTACAGAAATTTGAATTTGTGATCAACTGCCTTAATGAATTGAAATAAGAATAGAATGCTCGCCAAATGTATCATAAGTATTATTTACAATGTGAAGTTCAAGCATGATAAGTTATGAATAACTGACGAATATAAATGTAAAATCCTGTGAATTACTAGTATATCGTGGATGTCACATTTAAGTGTTATTATAGACTAATTAAAATTATAGATATAATACTAAATTCGCTTGCGGAAGAATAAGAGTGCTCATGAAATTAAAACATTTTCATTAAAATCGTTTCGTTTATGATATACCTTCAACCTTTTTCAGATAGTTATCAAATTTGGCTTGGTCATATAAATTACACTTAAACTCTCCTAGACAGTCTAGAGAAGAAGTTATAATGGTCTCCATCTTATAAATGTTTTCTATTTAACTCATCGTGTAGAAAGTTACACCGTGAAGACCTGTCGATTCTAAATCACCTACCCCGGGACTTTGTGAGTCGGTTATTAATCCCCTACCCCCAGGGACTGTGTGAGTCGCGTGCAAGTCACCTTCCCCCGGGACTGTGTGAGTCGGGTGTAAGTAACCTTCCCACGGGACTGTGTGAGTCGGGAGTAAATCACCTACCCCAGGGGCTGTGTGAGTCGGGTGTAAATCACCTACCCCCGTGGCTGTGTGAGTCGGGTGTAAGTCACCTACCCCTGGGGCTGTGTGAGTCGGGTGTAATCACCTACCCTAGGGGTTGTGTGAGTCGAGTATAAATCGCCTACCCCTGGGACTGTGTGAGTCGGGTGTAAATCACCTACCCATGGGGCTGTGTGAGTCGGGTGTAAATCACCTATCCCCGGGACTGTGTGAATCGGGTGTAAATCACCTACCCCCGGGACTGTGTGTGTCAGGTGTAAATCACGTACCCCTGGGGCTGTGTTAGTCGGGTGTAAATCACCTACCCCGGGACTGTGTGAGTCGGGTGTAAATCACCTACCCCTGGGGCTGTATGAGTCGGGTGTAAATCACCTACCCCAGGGGCTGTGTGAGTCGGGTGTAAATCACCTACCCATGGGGCTGTGTGAGTCGGGTGTAAATCACCTACCTCCGGGACTGTGTGAGTCGGGTGTAAATCACGTACCCCAGGGGCTGTGTGAGTCGGGTGTAAAACACGTACCCCGGGACTGTGTGAGTCGGGTGTAAATCACGTACCCCTGGGGCTGTGTGAGTTGGGTGTAAATCACGTACCCCAGGGGCTGTGTGAGTTGGGTGTAAATCACGTACCCCAGGGGCTGTGTGAGTTGGGTGTAAATCACGTACCCAAGGGGCTGTGTGAGTCGGGTGTAAATCACGTACCCCTTGGGCTGTGTTAGTCGGGTGTAAATCACGTACCCCAGGGGCTGTGTTAGTCGGGTGTAAATCACATACCCCAGGGGCTGTGTGTGTCAGGTGTAAATCACGTACCCCTGGGGCTGTGTGAGTCGGGTGTAAATCACCTACCCCCGGGGCTGTGTGAGGATTCTTATAAAACAGTTGAATGCGTCGTATTTAGATTCTGATTGATAACATTGTATTTTATCAACACTGAAAACTGTTTTCGAGTATTAATTAGAAAATGATCTAATGAAAAAAAGAAAACATTGAATCGCTCAAGATCTAATCAAACGCGAGCAATACGACCTGCGTGGTGAATTATGGATAGACACTCGTCATTCAAACCAACGCGACGTTTTTGCATAATTTAATAGGTCCAAGGGTATCGTATTAGTCTGCAGGGACAGGTTTTATACCAAATCTCCTGCATTTTAATCTGTTATATAATCCTAAAAACAGCTGTAGCTAACCTATACACCATACTGTCTCTATCGGTATGATATTCATCATCGGTGTCAATTTCTGTTCTGTCCTAATTACGTACACACGGTACAATAATTTACCTATACACCCCATACAGTTTTGAGACATGAGGAATGAGTTGGTGCTACGGAAGCCGAATAGGACCAATGAAAAAAATAAACTTAGTTGGTATCATTAGAAACTCGTATATACGAGAAATAATCTCGTTATTACGAGAAATAAATTCGTATATACGAGATTTTTTATTTATTTTTTTAATGATACCAACTAAGTTTATTTTTTTTCATTGGTCCTATTCGGCTTCCGTATGGTGCTCTCTTTCTCTGTAATATTATTTACGTAAGACGTGGTCTTTCTATTCAAATGGAAATGTTCATTGGTAAAGCATTACTTTAAGTTTGCTGATATAATTAAATATAACTATTGTAAGGAATATTTAAGTTAAAGTTTAATTTATTAATACGAAGTAGTTAGATATAACCTTGACTTACAGTTGTCTCCATACTGAACTATAGTCTACATTGTAACTTACATAAATATATTAAACCAAAACGTTGTTAATATATGTGCAGCTATGTTTTACATTTTCACGGAAAATAATTTTCGCTAAAAAAGTCCATCAATGTGAAAACTTTTGACGGACATGAACGAGAATACATCTCCGATTGGTCCAAATATCTTTATTGATTTTATTTTTTTAGAAAAAGAAAATTTTATATAAAGTTTAAAAAATAAATGTCATTGGTCATAGGCAGGCATATACACAAACAACGTGCAGGATACAACTTGATTATGATCAATAGGATTCAATTAAGTTTGACAATAAGTAACTGTAGATCCTCGTTTGTGTAATATTTATAATGATAATACCGGTATCAATAACACGATACCCCACTCAGCAAAGTATCTGAGACAATAGGTTATAACAATAGTCATACTCGAATTTTACTTATCTCATTCCTTATTATCTATACAGTTTATTCGGGGCATCAGAGAATTGTATTAGAAATACTTAGAGTACCAAGGATTAAACCGCTATTGAAATTAAAACTTCCTGGTTCAAATCAGGAAAAAAATACAAAATCGAACATATCTGATAACTAAAATAAAACTAACATCATATGTATACTTATGACATTAACGTGTAACGTATGTCTGTGTTAGCAGTAATGGCCAGTTCGAAACACTTAATATTTCGTCTAATGCCCAAAAGCAATGTTGAACCTTGACCTGCTTGTTTTTAACACTAAGATGGCCTCCATAAGATGGCGTATGGTTCGAATGCTGTCACGTTTTTGCATTTGTGAGGACAATGTCTTAGTGGGTTGCTCTTTAGATATGTTTGAGCTTTACGTCGGCACAGCCGGCACGTGCATATGCACGTGTAAGCTTGGGTTGGCGTGCCTCATATTCCACTCTATAGCGTCATCATACTGAAATATCACCACCCTGACACGATGATATGACACTCCACTCATAATATTGTCAACGAGATATCGCTAAACATGGCGAAGAGGTTAAAAGTCCAGAGTGAATTGGCTAGAGGTCAGGACATCCACGTGAAACACGAAAGTCATCAGAAATGTCTCACCAAAGAAGGGTTTAGAAAAAAAAAAAAAAAGAGAAGAAATATAGATCCTAAATGCTGTAAACAGTCTGCTAAGCATACATCGCAAGAAGCCCCCCCCCAATACAACAATAATCCCAAATAATTACCATATTAAAACAAATATATATTAAAGGCACCAACAGAAGATGAAACTCACGAGGTTGACCTGATAAAGGTCAAAGGTCAACCGATGAAAAGTAAAATTACTACGCACACAAAAGTTCCGGATTTTCCCGTGATTATACGTTTTTGTAATACACAAAAGAAAATTCCCCATTCTGCAGGAGTTCTCACATTAGTCGCCTCTAACGATCATGTAGCAAGCACAGTAGGTGTCCTAAAGTATTCAAAAGGCAGAGTCGGGGTTATAAGCAAATGAAATAAAGTGCCTTCATCAGCTTTACACTCGACCTGTTCAGCCGTTGTTAGTGTCCTCCGCACGTTAATGCCGACAACAATAAGACTATAATCTGTTATTGCTGAACGACTTGAACCCTTTGACCCAGAATCATATTGACATACATTTCAAAACGTAATCGAACTAATAAGTTGTGTAGTTAATTACGACCTCATAATGAAGTTAATACACATGCAATGGCGATTTTCGTTAATCTTCTCCACAATCCGGATTTAGAAAAGCAATTTCGTTTGAAATTAGATTTAGGTTATGAGAAGAAATTGTAGCTGTTACATGTATTGATGTACGTATCTCTCTATTTTCCGATCAGACGTGAAAAGTTATGTGGCTATACCATATACTAAAGTTCCCTTATACATTCAGACAACTGCGCTGCGAGCTTGTATTTTGACAAAGAGGGATTTATAACAAAGGATAAGGTCTGTTGCAAAATAAATAAATATGTAATTTTAGTTAACTATTTGTAACTGAATATCCTATTGTTTAGATAAGCTGACTCTAATACACCTCTACAACCTACACTAGTTTTACACTGCTTAATTATCGCCAACAATTAATTAGGTCTAACTATGTCGTAATTAATTACTATTCGCACGGATGATTTAACCAAATACAGTTTAATTAGTGTAGAGGATATTAACACCAGTACAGTAGGTATGTTCATCATAGCTAAGGAACGTTGATTGTTAACCTGCCGTGGTTTTATAAGTATTAGTATCTTGATATCACAAGGAAAGATATGATCAAATATATATACATGATCGGTGTCTTAAAATATAAGCTGTATTTTGGCGAGGGTAAAGAAAGACAAGAGTGGCGAGCCTTGGCGAGTCACTTTTGTCTTTCTGTCCCTGAGTCAAATTACAGCTTATTTTTTAAGACACTGACCATGTATTCTATTTATCCTGCAACAATCATAAAAAATAATCATTTTGAAGTGAAACGGTGTCAAAAATGACAGAAATATGTTCGCCTTTTAAACGTTGTTTCACTTTGAAGTAGGTCAGTCGAATTGACGCACGTGCTAAGATTCCAAAATATAGCTGTTTGCCGTCACTGCCGTATACAGCAAAAAATATATATGGTGGTTGCAGGATAAAAGAATAAATGTTCTTAACCTAACAAGACAGGAAACAACGGATCAGCAGATATAGGATTTTTCAATAATTCAAAAGCTTTGTCAGCTTAAATACTGGCTGTTAGAAGGTAGCTGAAAGTTTGTTATTCGCTGGCCATATGGCCATGCCAGCGAATCTATTTGTATTCGGTTGGAAACTTTGGTCATGTACAAGCTCAAAATTCTCAAATATTGGTTAAACTGAGGCCGACAAATAATAGTATTTTAAAACATGTTTTGAAGAAAGGGTAGCATCTAATGATAGCTGGGTATTGGATATTCTCAAGCTGAGTTGAACAAATTAGGATTAAATTATTTACGGAATTCTGATTGTAGCGAGAAAATAGCTTTTAATGTGATTAAACAAAGAGTTTTTGATGTTTATTAACAGGAGCTTGTATCTAATATTAGTGATATTTCTAAACTATATAAACATGGTATTGATAAATTCTCTTTACAGTTCTACTTGTGTAAGCCTATAGACGACCAGTATAAAAAAATAGCTAGATTTAGATTAAGCTCTCACAGTCTCAGTGTAGAACAAGGAAGATACAGAAATCAGCAGAGAGAGCAAAGAATATGTACATTATGTCACGATATTGAGGATGAATATCATTTTATTCTAAAATGAAATTTTTATAACAATATTCGAAGTACATACTACCATAGAAGACCAAGTGTTTTTAAGTTGATACAATTATCAAGTGTTCCAAATGTTTCTTAATTGATTGAATTGGGAACATTCATTTGTTATAAAACAACGTAATAACGTCATTTAATTGTTTAATTTACTATATGTCAGTCTATTTATAACGTACATGAACTATTGTGTACTGTCATAATGACGTTACATTTATGTATGTTAGACTATTAAGCGTAATGGACATGTACGTTGTACATGCACTTTAGTAATTGTGTATTGGGTCTATATTACATTGTATTGTGTCTATATTACATTGTATTGTGTCTATATTACATTGTATTGTGTCATACTATATTACATTGTGTTGTCTTAATAGGACGAAACAGATGTATGGTGTCCCTAACATCATTGACGAGTCTTAATAGGCCGAAACAGCTGTATGATGTCCCTATCATCACTGACGAGTTTTAATAGGCCGAAACAGCTGTATGATGTCCCTAACATCACTGACGAGTTTTAATAGGCTGAAACAGCTGTATGATGTCCCTAACATCACTGACGAGTCTAAATAGGACGAAACAGCTGTATGGTGTCCCTAACATCCTTGACGAGCCTTAATAGGACGATACAGCTGTATGGTGTCCCTATCATCATTGACGAGTCTTAATAGGACGAAACAGCTGTATGGTGTCCCTTACATCCTTGACGAGCCTTAATAGGACGAAACAGCTGTATGATGCCCCTAACATCACTGACGAGTTTTAATAGGCCGAAACAGCTGTATGATGTCCCTAACATCACTGACGAGTCTAAATAGGACGAAACAGCTGTATGGTGTCCCTAACATTACTGACGAGTCTTAATAGGACGAAACAGCTGTATGGTGTCCCTAACATCATTGATGAGCCTTAATAGGACGAAACAGCTGTATGGTGTCCCTTACATTAATGACGAGCCTTAATAGGACGAAACAGCTGTATGGTGTCCCTAACATCATTGACGAGCCTTAATAGGACGAAACAGCTGTATAATGTTCCTAACATCACTGACGAGTCTAAATAGGACGAAACAGCTGTATGATGTCCCTAACATCACTGACGAGTCTAAATAGGACGAAACAGCTGTATGGTGTCCCTTACATTACTGACGAGTCTTAATAGGACGAAACAGCTGTATGGTGTCCCTAACATTACTGGCGAGTCCTAGAGGGACGAAACAGCTGTATGGTGTCCCTAACATTACTGGCGAGTCCTAGAGGGACGAAACAGCTGTATGGTGTCCCTAACATTACTGGCGAGTCCTAGAGGGACGAAACAGCTGTATGGTGTCCCTAACATTACTGGCGAGTCCTAGAGGGACGAAACAGCTGTACGGTCCTATCATTTCCTAATTGGTTCTACCGTATCAATTTCTCAATTTGTGATTAAAGCATACCAGTATATTGTGTCTTTAGTACAAAAATTGGCCTGTGTTGTGTTTATCGAAATTGTTGGAAATTTCAGTCTTGTTCCAATTTATTTATTCTTCTATTTATTTATTTCCTTTTTGTTTTTGTTTGTTCGTTTGTTTGTTTGTTTGTTGCTGTATGTTGTATTACAGTGACATCATTTTAGTTTCCTCTCATTACCCATTTTTTACTTTAAACATTTTTCAAGCGTTTCAATAATTGGAACCCAATTAACAAAAACATGGCTTCATTAGTGAACTTATACCGTGAATGGGAATTTAAAAAGACAACTGAAAAGAAATCTGTTATCATACGTCGTACATAAATGGTTTGTTATAGCTGTGTTACCTATATCTGTAGGTATATGGCTATGTGTTACCTATATAGGTAGGTATATGGCTGTGTGTTACCTATATATGTAGGTATATCGGTAGGTATATGGCTATGTGTTACCTATATCGGTAGGTATATGGCTGTGTTACCTATATCGGTAGGTATATGGATATGTTACCTATATCGGTAGGTATATGGCTATGTGTTACCTATATCGGTAGGTATATGGCTGTGTGTTACCTATATCGGTAGGTATATGGCTGTGTTACCTATATCGGTAGGTATATGGCTATGTGTTACCTATATCGGTAGGTATATGGCTGTGTTACCTATATCGGTAGGTATATGGCTATGTGTTACCTATATCGGTAGGTATATGGCTGTGTTACCTATATTGGTAGGTATATGGCTATGTGTTACCTATATCGGTAGGTATATGGCTGTGTTACCTATATCGGTAGGTATATGGCTGTGTTACCTATATCGGTAGGTATATGGCCATGTGTTACCTATATCGGTAGGTATATGGCTATGTGTTACCTATATCGGTAGGTATATGGCTATGTGTTACCTATATCGGTAGGTATATGGCTATGTGTTACCTATATCGGTAGGTATATGGCTATGTTACCTATATCGGTAGGTATATGGCTGTGTTACCTATATCGGTAGGTATATAGCTGTGTTACCTATATCTGTAGGTATATGGCTGTGTGTTACCTATATCTGTAGGTATATGGTTGTGTGTTACCTATATATGTAGGCATATGGCTGTGTTACCTATATCGGTAGGTATATGGCTGTGTTACCTATATCGGTAGGTATATGGCTATGTGTTACCTATATCGGTAGGTATATGGCTATGTGTTACCTATATCGGTAGGTATATGGATGTGTGTTACCTATATCGGTAGGTATATGGCTATGTGTTACCTATATCGGTAGGTATATGGCTGTGTTACCTATATCGGTAGGTATATGGCTATGTGTTACCTATATCGGTAGGTATATGGCTATGTGTTACCTATATCGGTAGGTATATGGCTGTGTTACCTATATCGGTAGGTATATGGCCATGTGTTACCTATATCGGTAGGTATATGGCCATGTGTTACCTATATCGGTAGGTATATGGCTATGTGTTACCTATATCGGTAGATATATGGCTGTGTTACCTATATCTGTAGGTATATGGCTGTGTGTTACCTATATCTGTAGGTATATGGCTGTGTGTTACCTATATCGGTAGGTATATGGCTATGTGTTACCTATATCGGTAGGTATATGGCTATGTGTTACCTATATCGGTAGGTATATGGCTATGTGTTACCTATATCGGTAGGTATATGGCTATGTGTTACCTATATCGGTAGGTATATGGCTATGTGTTACCTATATCGGTAGGTATATGGCTGTGTGTTACCTATATCTGTAGGTATATGGCTATGTGTTACCTATATCGGTAGGTATATGGCTATGTGTTACCTATATCGGTAGGTATATGGCTATGTGTTACCTATATCGGTAGGTATATGGCTGTGTTACCTATATCGGTAGGTATATGGCTGTGTTACCTATATCGGTAGGTATATGGCTGTGTTACCTATATCGGTAGGTATATGGCTGTGTGTTACCTATATCGGTAGGTATATGGCTCTGTGTTACCTATATCGGTAGGTATATGGCTATGTGTTACCTATATCGGTAGGTATATGGCTGTGTTACCTATATCGGTAGGTATATGGCTATGTGTTACCTATATCGGTAGGTATATGGCTATGTGTTACCTATATCGGTAGGTATATGGCTATGTGTTACCTATATCGGTAGGTATATGGCTATGTGTTACCTATATCGGTAGGTATATGGCTGTGTGTTACCTATATCGGTAGGTATATGGCTGTGTTACCTATATCGGTAGGTATATAGCTGTGTTACCTATATCGGTAGGTATATGGCTGTGTGCTACCTATATCGGTAGGTATATGGCTATGTGTTACCTATATCGGTAGGTATATGGCTATGTGTTACCTATATCGGTAGGTATATGGCTATGTGTTACCTATATAGGTTGGTATATGGCTGTGTTACCTATATCGGTAGGTATATGGCTGTGTTACCTATATCGGTAGGTATATGGCTGTGTTACCTATATCGGTAGGTATATAGCTGTGTTACCTATATCGGTAAGTATATGGCTATGTGTTACCTATATCGGTAGGTATATGGCCGTGTTACCTATATCGGTAGGTATATAGCTGTGTTACCTATATCGGTAGGTATATGGCTATGTGTTACCTATATCGGTAGGTATATGGCTATGTGTTACCTATATCGGTAGGTATATGGCTGTGTTACCTATATCGGTAGGTATATGGCTGTGTTACCTATATCGGTAGGTATATAGCTGTGTTACCTATATCGGTAGGTAAATGGCTGTGTTACCTATATCGGTGGGTATATGGCTATGTGTTACCTATATCGGTAGGTATATGGCTGTGTTACCTATATCGGTAGGTATATGGCTATGTCTTACCTATATCGGTAGGTATATGGCTGTGTTACCTATATCGGTAGGTATATGGCTGTGTTACCTATATCGGTAGGTATATGGATGTGTTACCTATATCGGTAGGTATATAGCTGTGTTACCTATATCGGTAGGCATATGGCTATGTGTTACCTATATCGGTAGGTATATGGCCGTGTTACCTATATCGGTAGGTATATAGCTGTGTTACCTATATCGGTAGGTATATGGCTATGTGTTACCTATATCGGTAGGTATATGGCTATGTGTTACCTATATCGGTAGGTATATGGCTGTGTGTTACCTATATCGGTAGGTATATGGCTCTGTGTTACCTATATCGGTAGGTATATGGCTATGTGTTACCTATATCGGTAGGTATTTGGCTGTGTTACCTATATCGGTAGGTATATGGCTATGTGTTACCTATATCGGTAGGTATATGGCTATGTGTTACCTATATCGGTAGGTATATGGCTATGTGTTACCTATATCGGTAGGTATATGGCTATGTGTTACCTATATCGGTAGGTATATGGCTGTGTTACCTATATCGGTAGGTATATGGCTGTGTTACCTATATCGGTAGGTATATGGCTATGTGTTACCTATATCGGTAGGTATATGGCTATGTGTTACCTATATCGGTAGGTATATGGCTGTGTTACCTATATCGGTAGGTATATGGCTGTGTGTTACCTATATCGGTAGGTATATGGCTGTGTTACCTATATCTGTAGGTATATGGCTATGTGTTACCTATATCTGTAGGTATATGGCTGTGTTACCTATATCTGTAGGTATATGGCTATGTGTTACCTATATCTGTAGGTATATGGCTGTGTTACCTATATCGGTAGGTATATGGCCATGTGTCAGTTGTTAGGCCTTTCTAATAACCCGTGCTGTATATTATATGAAATATTGTATACAACAACACCTTCTTGTCGTTGACATGGCCAGTCATATATAACTAGCATGATCTTAATGATTTCTTTTGACTTGCCAATCGTTTATTTCAAAAACGGTTTTCACAATACTACATTGCCATAGGAATGACCTCGTTATGGATGTACTTCAATGAATCACATTAGGTTTTGGTAGAGCTGGTTTGTGTTAAATAAAGAGTTGGGTCATACAAAGAGAATCTTTTTCAAAGGCAAGGACCAATTAACCTAGAATGTATTGTTATTTGAAATGTATAACAACGATGTCAGACTGAACTTGTAGATTTGTCATTTGAAACTTGTAAAAAAATACTCAATATGAATTGTGGCAGTTTGAAAATTAGTTATTTTGGAGTTAAAAGCTTGAGGTTATGATCATCGTGTAGCTTTGAAGATTTTATATTTAATTGTTTCGTATGACTTCATTTTAACGACAAATCGTGTAAATTAATCTTAAGCACACATATTTCGGAAAAAAATGGCGAACTCGTTGGCATGTTTTGGTTAAGCAAACAATACATACACAAATGTATAACGACAAGTCATAGACATTTAAAGTTCTCCTTTTAGGTATTTGAAAAGCATTAATTGACATAAATATATAATACGATTTTGTGAAGGGATCTAATTATAAATATTACTTGTTTAAGGTCATAAGGTCATCTTAACATTCGCACTCAGAAATAAATTCATTTTACAAACAACTGTTTACAAATGAAAATGGCCAGAACAAAACACAATGCCTGTTGTTTGAATGTAAAGGGTGATTTTGTCCTATAGGAGAAATCCAACTTCGTGACATCAGTTATTTCAATTCAGAATCATGACCTATTATCAATTTCTATTTACTGAAGAAATACATTGTACGTTATCGGCCTCATATACCAGTACACTGTCCTGAATCCCTGAAAATGTTCTAGGAGATCCCACATAGCTGTGTTAATATACGTATGTCCTATTGTAGCGTTATTCTATTTCGGGAGCTTTATAGTAATGGAATACTTAATTCACCTCAGTTAAACCGAATGATCCACGCATCTCCACGGATGATAATAAAGCATCCCGTTGGTCATCAGGAACAATATAATATCCGGTTGATAAAACTCCAGCCATTCCCCTCGACAAAATAGTCATTAACGCGTTAAAACTTCATTAAAAATTCCGGATATTAGCCATTTATTGGAACAAATCAATTATATCAATAAAAATGTACATGTAGTTAAGGTGTTAGCATCCTGATAAAGGAATTAATTTCATCGACCTAAAATTTATCAGTTGTACACAAATCATTTAAGTTATTAATTTTGTGGGAGAATGACCTATCCGGAAATGGAGGCGAGATCGATATGTCGGTTATTTTTATGGATCTGCGCACAGGCGCGTATACGTAGCTGCCTATACGCAAATACGCAGTTGCGTACACATCAGTTTTCAAAAAAAAAAAAAGAAGAAAAAAAAACAAAAACAAAAACAAAAAAACAAACAAAGAAACAAAAAGCTTATCTATAGACAAAATATGACTAGTTGTTACGTGGCAGGGAACGCAACCAAATGGTCGGTTAAAATGGGACAAAGTAAAATCCGAAGACCTGTTTCTTTTGCTGTATACATATCAATCCGACTCTTAATGAATAAGCCAAAGTAGTGTAACGTTATCAGTTAAACATCATACATGTAACGCTTGGTAAGCAACTGATGGTCCATAGATGGATGTCGTCAGACGCTTCAGGACACCGCGGGGAAGAACGATCTACACCAACAACTAGACAAGATACACCCAGATATCTCCACCATCAGTTACAAACAATAAATAAAACCAGATATATTAAAAATCAGCTACAAACAATAAATAAAACCAGATATCTCCACCATCAGTTACAAACAATAAATAAAACCAGATATCTCCACCATCAGTTACAAACAATAAATAAAACCAGATATCTCCACCATCAGTTACAAACAATAAACACAACCAGATATCTCCACCATCAGTTACAAACAATAAATAAAACCAGATATCTCCACAATTATCAAAAATCACGAAACATAACATACATCCAGGCCATCAGCAGTAAATACAAAAAGAAAATGAATGTTTTGATCGTGTACCATGACAAGAAATGCAATCAGTCTAAACCTGACAAGTATGGTGTTCAGGTAATACTCCTTAACCACAAAGATGTGCCAATTTTATAGACAATATGTGTTGTGGACAGGCTTGTACTACACACCTACATATTATATATATATATATATACATTGTATATATAATCATGAACCCTTCGGCTTGCGTGGGCCGAAGTCGATGGCTAGCGTGACATGTACAAAGCCATGCTCTGTGATGGAACGCTATGTGACCAATCGGTCAAGACGTTTGAAAATATTCTGCAGAGGTATCCACGGAAACAAGCACGTTTGTGGACACCAGTTCTACCTTAGTTGATGAAGAAATCAGTACGGATCTGAACTCCAAACCAAGTGACACACACCAGTACCGCCGCCCGTCCAGCTGGCCTTCCTCACACACAAAGAAGAGCATCCCTTATTCCCAAACTTTGCCTATCCGACGGGTAGTGTTTGATGATACAGTCTTCAAACGGCGATGTTCTGAGTTCAAATCCCACCTTGTTTTTAGAGGATATAAATCTACTTTAATAGACAGGAAAGAGACAAAGTCAGGATTCAGGACAGAGCCAGCCTTCTCGAATATATAGTCAGAACTCCGACACAAAGGGTTCCTTGTGTGGTCACGTTCCATCCAAACTTACCGCAGCTTTCATCCATTCTACAAAACGATTGGCGCATCATTGAGTCATCAACTAAACTCAAACAAAACTTTCCAGTCACCGTTATTGGCCTACCGTCGACCGAAAAACGTTAGAGATCTAGTGGTGAGCTTTTCCTGCCTCTGTCATAGCAACTGGCGCTTTCAATACATTCAGCAAAAAAAAAAAAACACTAAAAAAAAAAAAAACACTAAAAAACGAGATAACTCTGTCCATACAGAGTCTACTGATACTTTTAATGCAAAAAGCTCACATGTACATCATCAAATGTTTTGTGTACTGATGTCAATGTTCGGTGCTTTTTGTACTGATGTATGGCGTTTTGTGTACTGATGTGAAATGTTTTGTGTACTGATGTGTGATGTTTTGTGTACTGATGTGAAATGTTTTGTGTACTGATGTGTGACGTTTTGTGTACTGATGTGTGACGTTTTGTGTACTGATGTGTGACGTTTTGTGTACTGATGTGTGATGTTTTGTGTACTGATGTGTGATGTTTTGTGTACTGATGTGTAATGTTTTGTGTACTGATGTGTGACGTTTTGTGTACTGATGTGTGATGTTTTGTGTACTGATGTGTGATGTTTTGTGTACTGATGTGTGATGTTTTGTGTACTGATGTCGATGTTTGGTGTACTGATGTTTGATGTTTTGTGTACTGTGGCGATGTTTGATGTTTCACAATAACAGTGAAAAATAACTGTTTTGTTTGTCTTTGTCTTAAGGAGTGTAAGGTCCTCGCAACTGTCAGGGTCATATTAATACGAGTGTCAAGGTCACACCTAAGTCAGGGTCATATAAGGACGAGTGTCAAGGTCACACCAACAGTCAGGGTCATATGGGTACGGCCGTCAAGGTCACACCAACAGTCAGGGTCATATGGGTACGGGTGTCAAGGTCACACCAACAGTCAGGGTCATATAAGTACGAGTGTCAAGGTCACACCAACAGTCAGGGTCATATAAGTACGAGTGTCAAGGTCACACCTATAGTCAGGGTCATATGAGTACGGGTGTCAAGGTCACACCAACAGTCAGGGTCATATGAGTACGAGTGTAAAGGTCACATCAACAACCAGGGTCAAATGAGTACGGTTGTCAAGGTCACACCAACAATCAGGGTCATATAAGTACGAGTGGCAAGGTCACACCTACAGTCAGGGTCATAAATGCATGGGTGTCAAGGTCACACCAACAGTCAGGGTCATATGAGTACGGATGTCAAGGTCACACAAACAGTCAGGGTCATATGAGTACGGGTGTTAAGGTCACACCAACAGTCAGGGTCATATGAGTACGGGTGTCAAGATCAAAACTTATTAAAACAGAGTATTGAGGAAAGAAAGAAAAAAGATTCGATATCCTAAATGTGCCGACATGGGAAATATAGCTGTTATTTAACAACATTCCGACATGTTCTTTTTGATGTAGATTCGTCATTTTATTTATGAAAGCAGTAATTGAAAAATATATGTGAAATGACCTACATATTATGGTTTCATAATGCATTTTAAAAGTTCATGAAGTGATAACGTTATCGTACCTAAAATATAAACAAATAAGCCTGAATACGAGGTTAAAATCAATACGTCGAAAGGTCAATCAGTTCAAATAAAGGCTAGGTATTTAGAAAATACGACGTTCAAAAACCTTCGTAAGAGCAATACACGTCAAATCCTTGACAGGGATTATTTAAAGTCAATCAGAGAGAAACGTGGCTAACTGGTATGACTAGGAATAACTTTATCACTATAGAAGCATGGATTAGACCATCGGCTGAGTTTTGGAGAAATTATCACGTATATTCAGATAGATTTTGATTAAATACTCACATTTTTTTTCAAATATTGTTCTTCGAGGATTGTTTAATTGGAAGACGCATACTACATTATTGTGGTTTGTGACATTTTCACAAATTATCGTTTTGTGTTTACTGGATTAAATGTCCTTGCAGCCGTGGAACCGCCATGGTTACAAAAGGACGAGTGTCAATGGGACGTAAATAGCTAGGGTCAGTTAAGGACGGCTTTCAAGAGGACGCCAAAAACCATGTCGTACAAGGATGAATGTCAAGGGGACACCTTCAACCATTTAATATAAGGACGGGTGTCAAGGAGACGTTAAGCAAAGTCACATAACGACGGGTTTTAATAGGACATACAAAGGCAACATAAAGACAGGAAAGGACGAGGAACAGACAGGAGAGCGAGAAAGCAAGCAAAAGACACAAAGACTGGGAAAGGACAAACAGGAGCAAAGAGAAAAACAGAAAAGTTAGGAAAAGACAAGAAAGGAAGAAAAAGACAGGAAAGCGAAGACAACACGGGAAAAAGCCAGGAAAAGACGGGAAAATGGAGGAAAAGACAGGAAAGGGAGGAATAAAGGAAAGGAAGAAAATGTCAGGAAAGGGAGGAAAAGACAGGAAATAGAGGAAAGGACAAAAAAGGGAGGAATAGACAGGAAAGCGAGGAAGACAGACGTGAGGGGAAAAAACAGGAAAAAGAGAGGAAATAGGAAAAAATGGCGAGGAAAGAAGTAAAGGGAGGAAAGACAGCAAAGTAAAGGGGGGAACAGGAAAGAGAGGAAAAGCCAGGAATTAAGGAAAAACCAGAAAAGTGATATGAAGACAGAAGAACGAATGAAAGACAGATAAGGGAGGAAAAACCAGGAAGGGAGTAAAAGATAGGAAAGGGAGAGAAATGACAAAAACGAAAGAAAAAAAGACAGGAAAGGGAGGAAAAGATACGAGAGAGAGAGAGAGAGAGAGAGAGAGAGAGAGAGAGAGAGAGAGAGAGAGAGAGAGAGAGAGAGAGGAAAAGACACGAGAAAGAAGAAAAGACCCAAGAGAGAGGAAAGGACACGGGAGAGAGCAAAGGACACGAGAGAGGAAAGCTATAAAAAGACAGGAAAGAAAGGACAATGAAGGATCAGACAGGCATGAGAGGAAAAAACCGGAAAAAAGGAAAAGACAGAAAAGGGTAGAAAAGACAGGAACAAGAAAAAAGGACAGGAAAGGGAAGAAAAGACAAAATAGAGAGGAAAAGAAAAGAGAGAGAGAAAAGGACAGCAAAGGGAAGGAAAAGACAGGAAAGGATGGAAAAGACATAAAAATGTATAAATGCCAGTAAACTGGCGCTTGGTGCCGATAAGATTTTGCACTGAATGGGACTCACAAGGACATGTCCTGTTCTGGTATCAGTATAATCGAACAGGAGGAATGTCATGTTGGGAGGGATGTCATGCCGAGAGGGATGTTAGGTCGGGAGGGAGGTCAGGTCGGTAGGGAGGTCAGGTCGGGAGTGATGTCATGTCGGGAGCTATGTCGAGAGGGATGTTAGGTCGGGAGGGAGGTCAGGTCGGTTGGGATGTCATGTCGGGAGTGATGTCATGTCGGGAGCTATGTCGGGAGGGATGTTAGGTCGGGAGGGAGGTCAGGTCGGTTGGGATGTCATGTCGGGAGTGATGTCATGTCGGGAGCTATGTCATGTCGGGAGGGATGTCATGTTGGGAGGGGTGTTATGTCGGGAGTGATGTCATGTCGGGAGCTATGTTATGTCGGGAGTGATGTCATGTCGGGAGCTATGTCATGTCGGGAGCTATGTCATGTCGGGAGTGATGTCATGTCGGGAGTGATGTCATGTCGGGAGCTATGTTATGTCGGGAGGGATGTCATACCGGAAAAAATGTCAGGTCGGGAGGGATGTGAAGCCGGGAGGGATGTCAGGCCGGGAGGAATGTCAGGCCGGGCGGAATGTCAGGCCGGAAGGGATGTTAGGTAGGGAGGGCTGTTAGGCCAGTTAGGATGTTATTCCGGGAGGGGTGTCAGGCTGGGAAGAATTCTGCCGGGATGGATGTCATTCCTACGATATAACACGTCAATTAACTCACACTTTAAAATGGGCCCCTAAGTTGGCGCCATTCAAGCAGTTTGGGCTAACATGACCTAAATGTCATGATAGGAGGTTAAAGGTGAAACAACTGACCGATTGCCCGAAAATCTTTCCGTCATTTTTGTTATCAGATGAGCTGTTTTAAATGCGTTCCTGATCTCTTGTGTATTTTGCAGACGAGCGGATTGACGCACTGGAATGGTGTTACAAATTGTTACCTACAGACTAATATGAACTTTATTTACATATACAATCTACGTTAACAATCCCAAACTTTAACATACATCTTTATAGGAAATTTCACCTGAGGCAATTTATATAAATGGACCGGTTTATGGCCGTGTAACTCTTGTGCAAACCATTCTCACCTTGTCCTTTCCTAAAATTGAAATCATTTTACGTCTGGGAGAGATGTATATTGGAAAAGATCAAAGAAAAGCATCAGATAATACCAAAAGGTCTGCAATATATTAAAAAATGTGAAAAAATATTGTAAACCTGATTTCAATATAATGATAACACACCGCTTTGTTATCAAATTCTCTGTATATTTTCTCTTTGATATTTAAATTGCCCTGTCTGTAATAAAACCTTGATATAGGACATGTGTCATCAATTTAGAATCCCCCCTCTCCCCCCCCCCCCCCCCCCCCCCCCCCCCCCCTTGAAAAAATCAATAAGTGACTTCAAGGTCACAATGTTACATTTTCAAAAGGACAAATAATGGCATTGAGATAGGATGGTAACATCAAACGTCGTAATGGGATCACAAGTGAACTTTTTAACCATTTTACGTCTAAATGCAGTCGTAAACAATCTGTTTACAATCAACAAGAATTCAGCAACGGTTTTTAGCAAAATGGCTGACCAAAATTTACATTCAAAGCACGGAATCAAAATTAGAGTTTAAAACCCCATCAAAGTAGAATAAGTAAAAATCCAGTTTTTAATTGAAAGAGATTTTGGATTATGAGACATGTGATATTTTATTGTGTTTATTTGATATAAAATAGATAATGGGTCTAAATATAGAACTGGAACTGGAAAAAGTATACAAAATACATGTTTATCATTATCATTGGTTTTAATAGTTTAAAGATATATTTTGTGTATTTTCATCACTAATTTCAATCCAATTATTGATAGTAAATTGTCAAATTCGATTTGTGACTTCTAATATACTCATACATTTCTTTTAACAAGAAAAAAACACATTTGAATGGGTTGTTCAGTTGGTCAAATGTTACACACTATATTAACATCTGTCGAAACAAATTTAAAAACGAATTAACAAAAGAAACAAAATAAAGTAAACTGCTTCTTTCTTTTAGATACCGTCAGTGGTGATAAAGATAGGCCCAGTTGTTTAACCGACAGTTTTAAAATCCTGATTAGTAATTTCTCGTAATACTAGCTTGACAAAATTTTATAAAATACAATAACATTCGTCGGTCTCTTCATACCTGCCATTTTAAGGCGTACACATACCCATGTTTTCATGTAAAGGGGGAATGAGATTTTCAATAATCAAGTGATTGAACTGAAAAAAATCGGGAAAAAAAAAACACAAAAAAGGACTCAGAATTCAAAAAAAAAATCATAATTCAGTAATGAATTGAAAAGCATGTTAAGTACACGTGTTTTTCTGAAACAAAGGGTTATTTTTATGTAAATAAACGACTTGTACAAGTCTGAAGTCTGCCTTTTAAATCTGACTAAGACATTAGCTATGATTTAATTAGTATTAACAAAAAGAAAAACACCGTATTTAAATCTTGATTATCAATAGATTGTCTGCCAAACTTTAAACATAAAAAGACTGTGAACAATAGATATACAGAGAAACAATTTTATCTCTATCTGATGACAAAACATGACCGCAGACCGGAAACCGTCTCGAGTCTATAACGCCCATGTAAGGAGTAAAAAACGGAACCATACTATTTCGCCATTATTTTGCTATAGAAAAGACGATTACAAGCACACGTGGTGCTTAATATAAGAATCTGAGTAATAGAACAGAATATTCTTTAAAATAGAAACGTTTGATGACTGAAAAAGTACAAAACGGTGCATATTTGGGTTACATAATCCTATCTCTGTTCTGAAGTTCTCAAACTTCAGTTTGTATGTTACTCTAGCAATTGCAACAAACAAATCTTAATTATAGATGTTGTTCAAGATGTTTGTCACACCAGATATAATATCGACAGTTATAACAGTACTACAAGATGTTTATCATTACAGATACAACATCGACAGTTATAACAGTACTACAAGATGTTTATCATTAGATACAACATGGACAGTTATAACATTACTACATGATGTTTATCATTAGATACAACATCGACAGTTATAACAGTACTACATGATGTTTATCATTAGATACAACATCGACAGTTATAACATTACTACAAGATGTTTATCATTAGAGACACAACATCGACAGTTATAACAGTACTACAAGATGTTTATCATTAGATACAACATCGACAGTTATAACAACACAACAAGATGTTTATCATTAGATACAACATCGACAGTTATAACAGTACTACAAGATGTTTATCATTACAGATACAACATCGACAGTTATAACAGTACTACAAGATGTTTATCATTAGATACAACATGGACAGTTATAACAGTACTACAAGATGTTTATCATTAGAGATACAACATCGACAGTTATAACAGTACAACAAGATGTTAATCATTAGATACAACATCGACAGTTATAACAGTACTACAAAATGTTTATCATTACAGATACAACATCGACAGTTATAACAGTACTACAAGATGTTTATGATTAGATATACAACATCGACAGTTATAACAGTACTACAAGATGTTTATCATTACAGATACAACATCGACAGTTATAACAGTACTACAAGATGTTTATCATTAGAGATACAACATCGACAGTTATAACAGTACTACAAGATGTTTATCATTAGAGATACAACATCGACAGTTATACCAGTACTACAAAATGTTTATCATTAGA
Organism: Pecten maximus; assembly: GCF_902652985.1. Classification (NCBI taxonomy): domain Eukaryota; kingdom Metazoa; phylum Mollusca; class Bivalvia; order Pectinida; family Pectinidae; genus Pecten; species Pecten maximus. The sequence goes on from NC_047029.1 coordinate 18,213,981, forward strand.
TACAACATCGACAGTTATAACATTACTACAAGATGTTTATCATTAGAGACACAACATCGACAGTTATAACAGTACTACAAGATGTTTATCATTACAGATACAACATCGACAGTTATAACAGTACTACAAGATGTTTATCATTACAGACACAACATCGACAGTTATAACAGTACTACAAGATGTTTATCATTACAGATACAACATCGACAGTTATAACAGTACTACAAGATGTTTATCATTACAGTTACAACATCGACAGTTATAACAGTACTACAAGATGTTTATCATTAGATACAACATCGACAGTTATAACATTACTACAAGATGTTTATCATTAGAGACACAACATCGACAGTTATAACAGTACTACTAGATGTTTATCATTACAGATACAACATCGACAGTTATAACAGTACTACAAGATGTTTATCATTAGATATACAACATCGACAGTTATAACAGTACTACAAGATGTTTATCATTACAGTTACAACATGGACAGTTATAACAGTTCTACAAGATGTTTATCATTAGATACAACATCGACAGTTATAACAGTACTACAAGATGTTTATCATTACAGATACAACATCCACAGTTATAACAGTACTACAAGATGTTTATCATTATAGTTACAACATCGACAGTTATGACAATACTACAAGATGTTTATCATTACAGATACAACATGGACAGTTATAACAGTACTACAAGATGCTTATCATTACAGATACAAGACCGACAGTTATAACAGTACTACAAGATGTTTATCATTAGAGGTACAACATCGACATTTATCGAGTATTACAACACTGCAAAATAAGGGATGAAAGGCTGTTGAAAGGGACACAAAATAAAAATATTTTCACATTATCATGTATTTAGATACTTGTTTTTAACCTTATTTTGAATATTACTGTTTTTAGAAATAAAATTCGAAATTTCGATTCAGACAATAACGTCCTTCCAGACTCTTCGATAGTCTCCTCCACATCCCCGCCTGCTTTTTAGACTCTTCTAAGAATCGGGACCTTGAGAAATGTTACGTATCAATTAATTGTTTCCCAGCCATCTTAATTCAAACGTTATATTGAAGAGACCCTTCAGTAAATTACTGATCCGCTAGGTATTATTTCAAGTTAGAGCTATGACACTGATAGCAGGGCAGTTATGTACCGAAATATATCATTAATCTAGAATGATTATGAAAGACAATAGGTGGGGCTTTTGTATCAGTTTGAATCATGATCTTCGGCAGTGTTACGTAACCAACCCATTGTTTCCTGGGTAGTCATCCAACAGTTATTTGAGAAAAAAAAGATGAATAACAAAAACAACAAAAAATAGTCAGATGAATGTGCAGAGGTATATGCACTACCCTGGCTTAACAAGCAGTCGATATCTGAATTATTTGTATTGTGATTATTTACAATAGTAGATTAAGTCAATGTAGCGTGTTATTCATATCTGTAAGGCATATATTGAATGGAAGACATGTGCCTAGTTCAAGGTCGAACACGCACGCCAGTCATAAACACCATTGTGTACATTGTGTATTCGTTAAGTACGTACTCGATGAATAAATCGAAATTCATTTTTCTTGCAACAGACATCGCAATGGACATAAACTCCATTCTGTGTTACAGACTTTAATAGTGATACTGGAGACGGATAGAATAAAAATAAAAACAAAAAATAAACAAACAGAAAACAAATCTGGTTAATTTGCAGTGAAAGGCTGGGGAATCATATTAATCTTCATATCTCGTTCATACCGATTACGTATGTAATACTCTATCAAATGATTTATTTATCATTTATATATTTATTTTGATATGTCTTTTTTGGAGAAATATGTCACGAACGTTTTTATGCTAAATTAATCATAGCATTTACGATAGAAACAAGGCACATAGCTACGTAACATTTACAGTGATAGAGCTGACAACAGGTACAGCCAATAAACAATAGAGTAGACAATAGGTATTGTGACAATAGACAATAGATATTGAGGATACACAGGCGTTCAATAGTAAATAGTATGGCCAAGATATATAACTGAAAACAGAATAAAGCCAAACGATACCGTGACTAAGTCTATATTTTTATACATGTATGTGCAATTCTTTTGTTATCATTTCATTGATCCCAAAAGTCATCCAAATACTCATTATCTTGTACATTGTACACTAAAAAAAAAAAAAAAAAAAATCGTCTTCATTCGGCGCAAGATGTTTTGATATATAATAATGGCGATGACTCTGATGTAAACTTAATACATCTCTTTACTAGTGGGGTGACACCTGAAGGATGTCACAGAAAGAATGAAGTGTAGTGAGGGGCGATAACTCTGTTCCAGCAGTTTTCATCAAAATCGCTCTCTATCTACATTTCGACCAATAAGATAAGACCTTGTGTTGTGGGCCGCCATAGCCGAGTGGTTAAGGTGTCCCGACACTTTATCACTAGCCCTTCACCTCTGGGTTGTGAGTTCGAAACAAACAAGGGGCAGATACCTTGTTCTGACTCTAGGTCGGTGGTTTTTCTCCGGGTACTCCAGCTTTCCTCCACCACGAAAACCAAGCACGTCCTTAAATGATCCTGGCATTTTATAGGACGTTAAAAAAATAAGTAAAACTGTGTTGTTGCCAAGAAAATGAAACCCATTAAGTTTAATTTTCTGTCCCATAATACCCCTATTTCAATGAAATCAAACAATATCTAAAGGATTTGGACCAATCAGAGGCTAGAAAATGGCGACCTTTTCGGTAAAATATGATTATTGTTAAGTGAGGTTATACAAGAGTAGCCAGTGTCCCATGATGTACCTACATACCAAATTTAAATTTCATTGCAATTGGACAATAACTAAAATCTTCGAAAATGAATACGTTCCGTTACCACACTTCATTCTTTATAATATTCTATCGTCAATTTATCCATCGGAATCCTGAGATCTCATTACCAAGATAGTTAAGAAATAATTAACGATGATTCGTGTATTGTTGCAGGATATACAACGAGGACGAGGGTATTTTGCAATTAAATTAATAACGAAGGCCGCAGGTCAAAGTTGATTATTTCTATTCTACCATGTACTGTTTAGTTCTGAGATCTATATAGAAAAACGGCAAAGAAACCCCGGAAAAACCTTGTAATTTATTTCTTGAGTATTGCATTATTTTGTTGATAAAATATATACATTTGTATTTCTTTACAGGCACTACAGTACTACAATCAAAAACATCTATGATATGGCATTGATTTTGAAAATTAAAAAAAAAAGGATAAAAAAAATAGGCCTTCGTAGGATTCGAACTCGCGTCTTGATCAAAAATAGAAGAAGTCTAACCATTATAGTCCACTCGGCTACAGTAACCGTCTAACCTAATGGGTGAATATTAGATACATAACATTGTAACAGCCGTGACTCATAAACGTCTATTTTTGACACGTGCGTGTATTACTGGAAAATAATCATGGTTTTTAACCAATCAAAACTGTACTGTCGTTGCATAGCAAACATGGTAGAATTTTAAATGATTAATGAATTTCGTTGCTTATACTGCCATTCATTATATTTTAAAATTAATAAAGTATTTCTATTTCTAAGTCTAAAATACCTCTTGAGTATTAATACTAAAAAAACAATTCCACATGTGTACACAAAATCCTAAACATCACTTCTGGTTATAACATCATATATTGGGACCGAGTTCACAATTAGCTTCGCTATATGTTTCATTGTAATATTAAAATTCATAATAAATTCCCAAAATTGCATTTACAACTTTCTATTTCACCTGGTCAAGACCAACATCTGAGAAACAAAATATAAAAGTTCAACACAGAATGTTGAACATTATCAGGAGATATCTGTCAACATATGTCAACAAATACCGATTGTATACATCCGGGTCAGGGGTAGAGGTCAAATCTACACCCAAAAGTGTGTTAACGACTTGCGCAACACGACCGGCCAATCAGCTTGTGTTTCACCTGATCCAAGTCCCTTTGGAGAATGCGTTTCTCTGGTTTATAGCTGTTTACCCCGAGTAAATACATGTAACACATGAAACGGGTACTTTATATATGATACGAGGATAAATAGTAGTGTGTTGAGATTTAGAAAATCACAAATACACACTGTTACTGAAAATAGAATGACGTAGGATTCTGGTGTAAAAAGGCGGGAATTCCCCAGGCGGGGGTTCCCCAGTGCAGTACCCGTGTGACCTAAGCGGAAACTGTTGCATCACGGACGCGATAGAGAACAATAACTTAAACCAGCAGTCAAAGTGTCGATTTTGGCGTGTTAGTACCCAAAATATCTCCATAACTAGATTATTCCCAGATATACGGGATATGCCTGGACATACATGTAGATCACACCGAGTTTTATAAGTGTGGAAAGTTTTATCAAAATGTATAGAGTCGCTTTTCAGTTAGCTCCGGCAAAGTGGTCTGAATTAGCCGCATGTACATTACGTTCCGTCCTTCAATACACTACATTCCACACATACTTGGTTACGTCACTGGTGACGTAACATCCGCCAACTCTCGATAAAATACGACCCTTTTTCAAAACCCTATTGTGGCCGTTCTATTAAAGATATAGAAAAACTAAACATTCCATTTTCTTTAGAATCCTCTCTTCTTGTTATGTTTTGAGTTTCAGAATTTTTCATTAAAGCGCTGATTTTTAAGGACCGGTTAAACAGAAGCTACCGGTCAAAATGACGATTTTGGCATGTTTGACCCAAAATATATCATAAATACGATTTCCCACAGGGATACCAGATACATCCAGACCTAGATCGAGCCGAGTTTTACAATCGTTCAAAGTATCAACCGAATTGTATGAGCCAATTTTTCTGTCCTCAAATCGCTATTATATCCGGCAAAATAGGCGAATTAGCTCGTAATACATTACGTTCCGTAAGGAACGATAACTCCGTTATCGCCCCTTACTACACTTCATTCTTTACTGAATTAAAAATCTACTTTTAGAAATGTTTGATTGTTTGTAATTTTATGTCAATATTAACCTCTTACAATACCATTAATGAAACACTTTCGTATATCAATAAAGTTACAATAAATAGGCGATTAGGGGCCTCTGATTGGTTCATCCTCGCTCTCGTGCAGGTTAATTACGTATGTAAATATACTTAGGGTCCTCAACAGGTAGCAGGTGCATTTTAAAAGCGTTGGTACTGGTGGTTTTCTTTACAAATATATTTTCAATATAAATCATAATATTACCCACATTGTTATGGTATCAGAGCAAATTTACAGACGTTTTATTTGTTGATGATAGATTTTTGAAAGGATATGTCTAATTACCAAATTAATTCAGTAGGGTTCCTCCCATAATGTAAATATTGAACCACTAATGGGCGAAGCTACAGGCAACCCTTGTTGTTTGTAAATGTTTGGGGACTGATTGTACGGAAAACACTTCTGATAAAATGAGGGATTCCTATTATTATAAATAGTATGGGCTTGCGCAATTAAAATCTTGAACATATCATAAAATCTTCAAAGAAAATATGATTTTGTTTAATTGTTCAAAGAAATAAGTTTTCCCACAGCATCTTGCCAAGCATCTTCGCTAGCCAAGGCTTCTGATTACGTTACACTACACGAACCCTTGGCGGATATAGTCGTGTTCAAACCGTCGCGCCCTGGAATCCCAGGGCATCCAATCAAATCGCGTTGTACGTTCAGGCTTGGTTTCGCAGTAAACAAAAATTGCGGCACCCAGTACAGAGCTACAATGTCGACTATGTCATGGCATTTTACCTATATACAGAGACGAACTATCTTTTGGGAAACATTCGCAGTGTTTGATCAATCTATTTAAGTCATTGATCACATATCTCATCAAAATGACCCAAGCCTCCATGTGTGTTTGTAAACATCTCAGATGAAGTAAATCGGTAACGCTCGTTTTGATTGGTCGAAAATTTCATGCGTAAAGAGTGGTAATTTTGAATCTCCGCTAGAGGGCCAGAACTGACGCCTATATCCGCCAAGGGTTCGTGTAGTGTAACGTAATCAGAAGCCTTGGCTAGCGAAGATGCTTGCCAAGCGGATGGTCGCCGATTGGCTCAGTAGATAGCGAACTCGCTTTTCAGTAAAATGGCTGGGTTCTGATACCCAGATTGGGCGTGAAAGTACTTTGTGCAGTCACCACGAAGTTTTATTTTCAACACGTGTCCCAAAATTGTACATAGTTATAACAATTTATTTATTATTGAATAACCTGTTAGCGCAGGCGCCCGCATCCGGTTAGTATTATAGAAAACAAGAAATATCTTCAAAAAAGATAAACGGCTTACGTAAACTGCTGGTGAAATAAATTAATGAATTAATGCGTTTCAGCACAGATAACAGAATTATATCAGTTGGAATCATTTTTGGTGATAATAAGACTGCATTTGAATAAGGAATATAATATTATTAATGTGTCATTTGTAAAGATACATCCACTTATTAAGCTTGCATTCAATCTTAACATTGTTTCGTTTTTAACTGCATATCTGTATTTTGCATTTGCCGCTACATTAACCAATCACATACTTCATCTTGACCAGTAACGCCACCTGTCGTGTCATATCCGGGGCCAAAAGAATATTATACGGCTATGCCGAAAAAAATATATGAGCCCTATTCATACTATATCAACAGGGTGTAACACTCGAAAAGCCGGAAGTGTTGGTGAGCTTCGATTCACTTTAAATTTATGCTCAATCCTCAAAACATCGACAGTTATAACAGTACTACAAGATGTTTATGATTAGATACAACATCGACAGTTATAACAGTACTACAAGATGTTTATCATTAGATACAACATCGACAGTTATAACAGTACTACAAGATGTTTATCATTAGATACAACATCGACAGTTATAACAGTACTACAAGATGTTTATCATTACAGATACAACATCGACAGTTATAACAGTACTACAAGATGTTTATCATTACAGATACAACATCGACAGTTATAACAGTACTACAAGATGTTTATCATTACAGATACAAGACCGACAGTTATAACAGTACTACAAGATGTTTATCATTAGATACAACATCGACAGTTATAACAGTACTACAAGATGTTTATCATTAGATACAACATCGACAGTTATAACAGTACTACAAGATGTTTATCATTACAGATACAACATCGACAGTTATAACAGTACTACAAGATGTTTATCATTACAGTTACAACATCGACAGTTATAACATTACTACATGATGTTTATCATTACAGATACAACATCGACAGTTATAACAGTACTACATGATGTTTATCATTAGATACAACATCGACAGTTATAACAGTACTACATGATGTTTATCATTACAGTTACAACATCGACAGTTATAACATTACTACATGATGTTTATCATTACAGATACAACATCGACAGTTATAACATTACTACATGATGTTTATCATTACAGATACAACATCGACAGTTATAACAGTACTACAAGATGTTTATCATTACAGTTACAACATCGACAGTTATAACAGTACTACAAGATGTTTATCATTAGAGATACAACATCGACAGTTATTACAGTACTACAAGATGTTTATCATTACAGTTACAACATCGACAGTTATAACATTACTACATGATGTTTATCATTACAGATACAACATCGACAGTTATAACAGTACTACATGATGTTTATCATTAGATACAACATCGACAGTTATAACAGTACTACAAGATGTTTATCATTACAGTTACAACATCGACAGTTATAACAGTACTACAAGATGTTTATCATTACAGTTACAACATCGACAGTTATAACATTACTACATGATGTTTATCATTACAGATACAACATCGACAGTTATAACAGTACTACAAGATGTTTATCATTACAGATACAACATCGACAGTTATAACAGTACTACAAGATGTTTATCATTACAGTTACAACATGGACAGTTATAACAGTACTACAAGATGTTTATCATTAGATACAACATCGACAGTTATAACATTACTACAAGATGTTTATCATTACAGATACAACATCGACAGTTATAACATTACTACAAGATGTTTATCATTACAGTTACAACATGGACAGTTATAACAGTACTACAAGATGTTTATCATTAGATACAACATCGACAGTTATAACAGTACTACAAGATGTTTATCATTAGAGATACAACATCGACAGTTATAACAGTACTACAAGATGTTTATCATTAGATATACAACATCGACAGTTATAACAGTACTACAAGATGTTTATCATTAGATATACAACATCGACAGTTATAACAGTACTACAAGATGTTTATCATTACAGTTACAACATCGACAGTTATAACAGTACTACAAGATGTTTATCATTAGAGATACAACATGGATAGTTATAACAGTACTACAAGATGTTTATCATTACAGTTACAACATGGACAGTTATAACAGTACTACAAGACGTTTATCATTAGATATACAACATCGACAGTTATAACAGTACTACAAGATGTTTATCATTAGGTACAACATCGACAGTTATAACAGTGGTACAAGATGTTTATCATTACAGTTACAACATCGACAGTTATAACAGTACTACAAGATGTTTATCATTAGATACAACATCGACAGTTATAACAGTACTACAAGATGTTTATCATTACAGTTACAACATCGACAGTTATAACAATACTACAAGATGTTTATCATTAGATATACAACATCGACAGTTATAACAGTACTACAAGATGTTTATCATTACAGTTACAACATGGACAGTTATAACAGTACTACAAGATGTTTATCATTAGATATACAACATCGACAGTTATAACAGTACTACAAGATGTTTATCATTAGATATACAACATCGACAGTTATAACAGTGGTACAAGATGTTTATCATTACAGTTACAACATCGACAGTTATAACAGTACTAAAAGATGTTTATCATTACAGATACAAGACCGACAGTTATAACAGTACTACAAGATGTTTATCATTAGATACAACATCGACAGTTATAACAGTACTACAAGATGTTTATCATTAGATACAACATCGACAGTTATAACAGTACTACAAGATGTTTATCATTACAGATACAACATCGACAGTTATAACAGTACTACAAGATGTTTATCATTAAGATACAACATCGACAGTTATAACAGGTACTACAAGATGTTTATCATTACAGGTACAAACATCGACAGTTATAACAGTACTACAATGATGTTATTCATTAGCAGATACAACATCGACAGTTATAACAGTACTACATGATGTTTATCATTACAGATACAACAATCGACAGTTATAACAGTACTACAATGATGTTTATCATTACAGTACAACTCCGACAGTTATAACAGTACTACCAGATGTTTATCATTACAGTTTACAACATCGACAGTTATAACATTACTACAATGATGTTTATCATTACAGATACAACATCGACAGTTATAACAGTACTACATGATGTTTATCATTACGATTCAACATCGACAGTTATAACAGTACTACAAGATGTTTATCATTACAGTTACAACATCGACAGTTATAACAGTACTACAAGATGTTTATCATTACAGATACAACATCGACAGTTATAACAGTACTACAAGATGTTTATCATTACAGTTACAACATCGACAGTTATAACAGTACTACAAGATGTTTATCATTACAGATTACAACATCGACAGTTATAACATTACTACATGATGTTTATCATTACAGATACAACATCGACAGTTATAACAGTACTACAATGATGTTTATCATTAGATACAACATCGACAGTTATAACATTACTACAAGATGTTTATCATTACAGTTACAACATCGACAGTTATAACAGTACTACAAGATGTTTATCATTACAGATACAACATCGACAGTTATAACAGTACTACAAGATGTTTATCATTACAGTTACAACATGGACAGTTATAACAGTACTACAAGATGTTTATCATTAGATACAACATCGACAGTTATAACATTACTACAAGATGTTTATCATTACAGTTACAACATGGACAGTTATAACAGTACTACAAGATGTTTATCATTAGATACAACATCGACAGTTATAACATTACTACAAGATGTTTATCATTACAGTTACAACATCGACAGTTATAACAGTAGTACAAGATGTTTATCATTACAGATACAACATCGACAGTTATAACAGTACTACAAGATGTTTATCATTACAGTTACAACATGGACAGTTATAACAGTACTACAAGATGTTTATCATTAGATACAACATCGACAGTTATAACATTACTACAAGATGTTTATCATTACAGATACAACATCGACAGTTATAACAGTAGTACAAGATGTTTATCATTACAGATACAACATCGACAGTTATAACATTACTACAAGATGTTTATCATTACAGTTACAACATGGACAGTTATAACAGTACTACAAGATGTTTATCATTAAGTACAACATCGACAGTTATAACAGTACTACAAGATGTTTATCATTAGATACAACATCGACAGTTATAACAGTACTACAAGATGTTTATCATTACAGTTACAACATCGACAGTTATACCAGTACTACATGATGTTTATCATTAGAGACACAACATCGACAGTTATAACAGTACTACAAGATGTTTATCATTACAGTTACAAAATCATTTTAACAATTTATCTTAACAACACCCGACAGTTATAAACAGTACTACAAGATGTTTATCATTAGAGATACAAAATGGACAGTTATAACAGTACTACAAGATGTTTATCATTAAAATTACAAAACGCCAGCTATTTAAATATAACGACGATTAACAGTACACAGATGTTATCATTCAGTTACAACACGACAGAAAACAGTATAAAGGACATTAAGAAAAAACATGCGAAGTATCAACCGACGACAAGGGAATACAGTCACTGTATTTTTACTTTTATTACAACACGCTTTTAACAGTTATACAAAGTAATTTTAGAACAACATCGACAGTTATAACAGTACTACAAGATGTTTTATCATTAGATACAACATCGACAGTTATAACAGTGGGTACAAGATGTTTATCATTGACAGTTACAACATCGACAGTTATAACAGTACTACAAGATGTTTATCATTAGATACAACATAGACAGTTATAACAGTACTACAAGATGTTTATCATTACAGTTACAACATCGACAGTTATAACAATACTACAAGATGTTTATCATTAGATATACAACATCGACAGTTATAACAGTACTACAAGATGTTTATCATTACAGTTACAACATGGACAGTTATAACAGTACTACAAGATGTTTATCATTAGATATACAACATCGACAGTTATAACAGTACTACAAGATGTTTATCATTAGATATACAACATCGACATTTATAACAGTGGTACAAGATGTTTATCATTACAGTTACAACATCGACAGTTATAACAGTACTACAAGATGTTTATCATTAGATATACAACATCGACAGTTATAACAGTACTACAAGATGTTTATCATTACAGATACAACATCGACAGTTATAACAGTACTACATGATGTTTATCATTACAGATACAACATCGACAGTTATAACAGTACTACAAGATGTTTATCATTACAGTTACAACATCGACAGTTATAACAGTACTACAAGATGTTTATCATTAGATATACAACATCGACAGTTATAACAGTACTGCAAGATATTTATCATTAGATACAACATCGACAGTTATAACAGTACTACAAGATGTTTGTCACACCAGATACAACATCGACAGTTATAACAGTACTACAAGATGTTTATCATTACAGATACAACATCGACAGTTATAACAGTACTACAAGATGTTTATCATTACAGTTACAACATGGACAGTTATAACAGTACTACAAGATGTTTATCATTACAGATACAACATCGACAGTTATAACAGTACTACAGATGTTTATCATTACAGATACAACATCGACAGTTATAACAGTACTACAAGATGTTTATCATTAGATATACAACATCGACAGTTATAACAGTACTACAAGATGTTTATCATTACAGTTACAACATCGACAGTTATAACAGTACTACAAGATGTTTATCATTACAGTTACAACATCGACAGTTATAACAATACTACAAGATGTTTATCATTAGATATACAACATCGACAGTTATAACAGTACTACAAGATGTTTATCATTACAGTTACAACATGGACAGTTATAACAGTACTACAAGATGTTTATCATTAGATATACAACATCGACAGTTATAACAGTACTACAAGATGTTTATCATTAGATATACAACATCGACAGTTATAACAGTGGTACAAGATGTTTATCATTACAGTTACAACATCGACAGTTATAACAGTACTACAAGATGTTTATCATTACAGATACAAGACCGACAGTTATAACAGTACTACAAGATGTTTATCATTAGATACAACATCGACAGTTATAACAGTACTACAAGATGTTTATCATTAGATACAACATCGACAGTTATAACAGTACTACAAGATGTTTATCATTACAGATACAACATCGACAGTTATAACAGTACTACAAGATGTTTATCATTACAGTTACAACATCGACAGTTATAACATTACTACATGATGTTTATCATTACAGATACAACATCGACAGTTATAACAGTACTACATGATGTTTATCATTAGATACAACATCGACAGTTATAACAGTACTACAAGATGTTTATCATTACAGTTACAACATCGACAGTTATAACATTACTACATGATGTTTATCATTACAGATACAACATCGACAGTTATAACATTACTACATGATGTTTATCATTACAGATACAACATCGACAGTTATAACAGTACTACAAGATGTTTATCATTACAGTTACAACATCGACAGTTATAACAGTACTACAAGATGTTTATCATTAGAGATACAACATCGACAGTTATAACAGTACTACAAGATGTTTATCATTACAGTTACAACATCGACAGTTATAACATTACTACATGATGTTTATCATTACAGATACAACATCGACAGTTATAACAGTACTACATGATGTTTATCATTAGATACAACATCGACAGTTATAACAGTACTACAAGATGTTTATCATTACAGTTACAACATCGACAGTTATAACAGTACTACAAGATGTTTATCATTACAGTTACAACATCGACAGTTATAACATTACTACATGATGTTTATCATTACAGATACAACATCGACAGTTATAACAGTACTACATGATGTTTATCATTAGATACAACATCGACAGTTATAACAGTACTACAAGATGTTTATCATTACAGTTACAACATCGACAGTTATAACAGTACTACAAGATGTTTATCATTACAGATACAACATCGACAGTTATAACAGTACTACAAGATGTTTATCATTACAGTTACAACATGGACAGTTATAACAGTACTACAAGATGTTTATCATTAGATACAACATCGACAGTTATAACATTACTACAAGATGTTTATCATTACAGATACAACATCGACAGTTATAACATTACTACAAGATGTTTATCATTACAGTTACAACATGGACAGTTATAACAGTACTACAAGATGTTTATCATTAGATACAACATCGACAGTTATAACAGTACTACAAGATGTTTATCATTACAGATACAACATCGACAGTTATAACAGTACTACAAGATGTTTATCATTACAGTTACAACATCGACAGTTATACCAGTACTACATGATGTTTATCATTAGAGACACAACATCGACAGTTATAACAGTACTACAAGATGTTTATCATTACAGTTACAACATGGACAGTTATAACATTACTACAAGATGTTTATCATTAGATACAACATCGACAGTTATAACAGTACTACAAGATGTTTATCATTAGAGATACAACATGGACAGTTATAACAGTACTACAAGATGTTTATCATTAGATATACAACATCGACAGTTATAACAGTACTACAAGATGTTTATCATTAGATATACAACATCGACAGTTATAACAGTACTACAAGATGTTTATCATTACAGTTACAACATCGACAGTTATAACAGTACTACAAGATGTTTATCATTAGAGATACAACATGGATAGTTATAACAGTACTACAAGATGTTTATCATTACAGTTACAACATGGACAGTTATAACAGTACTACAAGATGTTTATCATTAGATATACAACATCGACAGTTATAACAGTACTACAAGATGTTTATCATTAGATACAACATCGACAGTTATAACAGTGGTACAAGATGTTTATCATTACAGTTACAACATCGACAGTTATAACAGTACTACAAGATGTTTATCATTAGATACAACATCGACAGTTATAACAGTACTACAAGATGTTTATCATTACAGTTACAACATCGACAGTTATAACAATACTACAAGATGTTTATCATTAGATATACAACATCGACAGTTATAACAGTACTACAAGATGTTTATCATTACAGTTACAACATGGACAGTTATAACAGTACTACAAGATGTTTATCATTAGATATACAACATCGACAGTTATAACAGTACTACAAGATGTTTATCATTAGATATACAACATCGACATTTATAACAGTGGTACAAGATGTTTATCATTACAGTTACAACATCGACAGTTATAACAGTACTACAAGATGTTTATCATTAGATATACAACATCGACAGTTATAACAGTACTACAAGATGTTTATCATTACAGATACAACATCGACAGTTATAACAGTACTACATGATGTTTATCATTACAGATACAACATCGACAGTTATAACAGTACTACAAGATGTTTATCATTACAGTTACAACATCGACAGTTATAACAGTACTACAAGATGTTTATCATTAGATATACAACATCGACAGTTATAACAGTACTGCAAGATATTTATCATTAGATACAACATCGACAGTTATAACAGTACTACAAGATGTTTGTCACACCAGATACAACATCGACAGTTATAACAGTACTACAAGATGTTTATCATTACAGATACAACATCGACAGTTATAACAGTACTACAAGATGTTTATCATTACAGTTACAACATGGACAGTTATAACAGTACTACAAGATGTTTATCATTACAGATACAACATCGACAGTTATAACAGTACTACAGATGTTTATCATTACAGATACAACATCGACAGTTATAACAGTACTACAAGATGTTTATCATTAGATATACAACATCGACAGTTATAACAGTACTACAAGATGTTTATCATTACAGTTACAACATCGACAGTTATAACAGTACTACAAGATGTTTATCATTACAGTTACAACATGGACAGTTATAACAGTACTACAAGATGTTTATCATTACAGATACAACATGGACAGTTATAACAGTACTACAAGATGTGTATCATTACAGTTACAACATCGACAGTTATAACAGTACTACAAGATGTGTATCATTACAGTTACAACATCGACAGTTATAACAGTACTACAAGATGTTTATCATTAGAGATACAACATCGACAGTTATAGCAATACTACAAGATGTTTGTCACACCAAATACAACATCGACAGTTATAGCAATACTACAAGATGTTTGTCACACCAGATACAACATCGACAGTTATAACAATACTACAAGATGTTTATCATTAGATATACAACATCGACAGTTATAACAGTACTACAAGATGTTTATCATTACAGTTACAACATCGACAGTTATAACAGTACTACAAGATGTTTATCATTAGATATACAACATCGACAGTTATAACAGTACTACAAGATGTTTATCATTACAGATACAACATCGACAGTTATAACAGTACTACATGATGTTTATCATTACAGATACAACATCGACAGTTATAACAGTACTACAAGATGTTTATCATTACAGTTACAACATCGACAGTTATAACAGTACTACAAGATGTTTATCATTAGATATACAACATCGACAGTTATAACAGTACTGCAAGATATTTATCATTAGATACAACATCGACAGTTATAACAGTACTACAAGATGTTTATCATTACAGTAACAACATCGACAGTTATAACAGTACTACAAGATGTTTATCATTACAGATACAACATCGACAGTTATAACAGTACTACAAGATGTTTATCATTAGATACAACATTGACAGTTATAACAGTACTACAAGATGTTTATCATTAGATACAACATCGACAGTTATAACATTACTACATGATGTTTATCATTACAGATACAACATCGACAGTTATAACAGTACTACATGATGTTTATCATTAGATACAACATCGACAGTTATAACAGTAGTACAAGATGTTTATCATTACAGTTACAACATCGACAGTTATAACATTACTACATGATGTTTATCATTACAGATACAACATCGACAGTTATAACATTACTACATGATGTTTATCATTACAGATACAACATCGACAGTTATAACAGTACTACAAGATGTTTATCATTACAGTTACAACATCGACAGTTATAACAGTACTACAAGATGTTTATCATTAGAGATACAACATCGACAGTTATAACAGTACTACAAGATGTTTATCATTACAGTTACAACATCGACAGTTATAACATTACTACATGATGTTTATCATTACAGATACAACATCGACAGTTATAACAGTACTACATGATGTTTATCATTAGATACAACATCGACAGTTATAACAGTACTACAAGATGTTTATCATTACAGTTACAACATCGACAGTTATAACAGTACTACAAGATGTTTATCATTAGATATACAACATCGACAGTTATAACAGTACTACAAGATGTTTATCATTAGATATACAACATCGACAGTTATAACAGTACTAGAAGATGTTTATCATTACAGATACAACATCGACAGTTATAACAGTACTACATGATGTTTATCATTAGATACAACATCGACAGTTATAACAGTACTACAAGATGTTTATCATTACAGTTACAACATCGACAGTTATAACAGTACTACATGATGTTTATCATTAGAGACACAACATCGACAGTTATAACAGTACTACAAGATGTTTATCATTACAGTTACAACATGGACAGTTATAACAGTACTACAAGATGTTTATCATTAGATACAACATCGACAGTTATAACAGTACTACAAGATGTTTATCATTAGAGATACAACATGGACAGTTATAACAGTACTACAAGATGTTTATCATTAGATATACAACATCGACAGTTATAACAGTACTACAAGATGTTTATCATTAGATATACAACATCGACAGTTATAACAGTACTACAAGATGTTTATCATTACAGTTACAACATCGACAGTTATAACAGTACTACAAGATGTTTATCATTAGAGATACAACATGGATAGTTATAACAGTACTACAAGATGTTTATCATTACAGTTACAACATGGACAGTTATAACAGTACTACAAGATGTTTATCATTAGATATACAACATCGACAGTTATAACAGTACTACAAGATGTTCATCATTAGATACAACATCGACAGTTATAACAGTGGTACAAGATGTTTATCATTACAGTTACAACATCGACAGTTATAACAGTACTACAAGATGTTTATCATTAGATACAACATCGACAGTTATAACAGTACTACAAGATGTTTATCATTACAGTTACAACATCGACAGTTATAACAATACTACAAGATGTTTATCATTAGATATACAACATCGACAGTTATAACAGTACTACAAGATGTTTATCATTACAGTTACAACATGGACAGTTATAACAGTACTACAAGATGTTTATCATTAGATATACAACATCGACAGTTATAACAGTGGTACAAGATGTTTATCATTACAGTTACAACATCGACAGTTATAACAGTACTACAAGATGTTTATCATTAGATATACGACATCGACAGTTATAACAGTACTACAAGATGTTTATCATTACAGATACAACATCGACAGTTATAACAGTACTACATGATGTTTATCATTACAGATACAACATCGACAGTTATAACAGTACTACAAGATGTTTATCATTACAGTTACAACATCGACAGTTATAACAGTACTACAAGATGTTTATCATTAGATATACAACATCGACAGTTATAACAGTACTGCAAGATATTTATCATTAGATACAACATCGACAGTTATAACAGTACTACAAGATGTTTGTCACACCAGATACAACATCGACAGTTATAACAGTACTACAAGATGTTTATCATTACAGATACAACATCGACAGTTATAACAGTACTACAAGATGTTTATCATTACAGTTACAACATGGACAGTTATAACAGTACTACAAGATGTTTATCATTACAGATACAACATCGACAGTTATAACAGTACTACAGATGTTTATCATTACAGATACAACATCGACAGTTATAACAGTACTACAAGATGTTTATCATTAGATATACAACATCGACAGTTATAACAGTACTACAAGATGTTTATCATTACAGTTACAACATCGACAGTTATAACAGTACTACAAGATGTTTATCATTACAGTTACAACATGGACAGTTATAACAGTACTACAAGATGTTTATCATTACAGATACAACATGGACAGTTATAACAGTACTACAAGATGTGTATCATTACAGTTACAACATCGACAGTTATAACAGTACTACAAGATGTGTATCATTACAGTTACAACATCGACAGTTATAACAGTACTACAAGATGTTTATCATTAGAGATACAACATCGACAGTTATAGCAATACTACAAGATGTTTGTCACACCAGATACAACATCGACAGTTATAGCAATACTACAAGATGTTTATCATTAGATATACAACATCGACAGTTATAACAGTACTACAAGATGTTTATCATTACAGTTACAACATCGACAGTTATAACAGTACTACAAGATGTTTATCATTAGATATACAACATGGACAGTTATAACAGTACTACAAGATGTTTATCATTAGATATACAACATCGACAGTTATAACAGTACTACAAGATGTTTATCATTAGATATACAACATCGACAGTTATAACAGTACTACAAGATGTTTATCATTACAGATACAACATCGACAGTTATAACAGTACTACATGATGTTTATCATTACAGATACAACATCGACAGTTATAACAGTACTACAAGATGTTTATCATTACAGTTACAACATCGACAGTTATAACAGTACTACAAGATGTTTATCATTAGATATACAACATCGACAGTTATAACAGTACTGCAAGATATTTATCATTAGATACAACATCGACAGTTATAACAGTACTACAAGATGTTTGTCACACCAGATACAACATCGACAGTTATAACAGTACTACAAGATGTTTATCATTACAGATACAACATCGACAGTTATAACAGTACTACAAGATGTTTATCATTACAGTTACAACATGGACAATTATAACAGTACTACAAGATGTTTATCATTACAGATACAACATCGACAGTTATAACAGTACTACAGATGTTTATCATTACAGATACAACATCGACAGTTATAACAGTACTACAAGATGTTTATCATTAGATATACAACATCGACAGTTATAACAGTACTACAAGATGTTTATCATTACAGTTACAACATCGACAGTTATAACAGTACTACAAGATGTTTATCATTACAGATACAACATGGACAGTTATAACAGTACTACAAGATGTTTATCATTAGATACAACATCGACAGTTATAACAGTACTACAAGATGTTTATCATTACAGTTACAACATCGACAGTTATAACAGTACTACAAGATGTTTATCATTACAGATACAAGACCGACAGTTATAAAAGCACTACAAGATGTTTATCATTAGAGATACAACATGGACAGTTATAACAGTACTACAAGATGTTTATCATTAGATATACAACATCGACAGTTATAACAGTACTACAAGATGTTTATCATTACAGATACAACATCGACAGTTATAACAGTACTACAAGATGTTTATCATTAGATACAACATCGACAGTTATAACAGTACTACAAGATGTTTATCATTAGAGACACAACATGGACAGTTATAACAGTACTACAAGATGTTTATCATTACAGTTACAACATGGACAGTTATAACAGTACTACAAGATGTTTATCATTACAGACACAACATCGACAGTTATAACAGTACTACAAGATGTTTATCATTAGATACAACATGGACAGTTATAACAGTACTACAAGATGTTTATCATTACAGATACAACATCGACAGTTATAACAGTACTACAAGATGTTTATCATTACAGGTACAACATCGACAGTTATAACAGTACTACAAGATGTTTATCATTACAGATACAACATGGACAGTTATAACAGTACTACAAGATGTTTATCATTAGATATACAACATCGACAGTTATAACAGTACTACAAGATGTTTATCATTAGAGATACAACATGGACAGTTATAACAGTACTACAAGATGTTTATCATTAGATACAACATCGACAGTTATAACAGTACTACAAGATGTTTATCATTAGAGATACAACATGGACAGTTATAACAGTACTACAAGATGTTTATCATTAGATATACAACATCGACAGTTATAACAGTACTACAAGATGTGTATCATTAGATATACAACATCGACAGTTATAACAGTGGTACAAGATGTTTATCATTAGAGGTACAATATCGACATTTATCGAGTATTACAACACTGCAAAATAAGGGATGAAAGGCCGTTCAAAGGGTCACAAAATAAAAATATTTTCACATTACCATGTATTTAGATACTTGTTTTTAACCTTATTTTGAATATTACTGTTTTTAGAAATAAAATTCGAAATTTCGATTCAGACAATAACGTCCTTCCAGACTCTTCGATAGTCTCCTCCACATCCCCGCCTGCTTTTTAGACTCTTCTAAGAATCGGGACCTTGAGAAATGTTACGTATCAATTAATTGTTTCCCAGCCATCTTAATTCAAACGTTATATTGAAGAGACCCTTCAGTAAATTACTGATCCGCTAGGTATTATTTCAAGTTAGAGCTATGACACTGATAGCAGGGCAGTTATGTACCGAAATATATCATTAATCTAGAATGATTATGAAAGACAATAGGTGGGGCTTTTGTATCAGTTTGAATCATGATCTTCGGCAGTGTTACGTAACCAATCCATTGTTTCCTGGGTAGTCATCCAACAGTTATTTGAGAAAAAAAAGATGAATAACAAAAACAACAAAAAATAGTCTGATGAATGTGCAGAGGTATATGCACTACCCTGGCTTAACAAGCAGTCGATATCTGAATTATTTGTATTGTGATTATTTACAATAGTAGAGTAAGTCAATGTAGCGTGTTATTCATGTATGTAAGGCATATATTGAATCTAAGACATGTGCCTAGTTCAAGGTCGAACACGCACGCCAGTCATAAACACCATTGTGTACATTGTGTATTCGTTAAGTACGTACTCGATGAATAAATCGAAATTCATTTTTCTTGCAATAGACATCGCAATGGACATAAACTCCATTCTGTGTTACAGACTTTGATAGCGACACTGGGGACGGATAGAATAAAAATAAAAACTAAAAATAAACAAACAGAAAACAAATCTGGTTAATTTGCAGTGAAAGGCTGGGGAATCATATTGATCTTCATATCTCATTCATACCGATTACGTATGCGAGACTCTATCAAATGATTTCTTTATCATTTATTTTTTGCTCTATTTCACCAGTTAGACTTTTAATATGTCTTTTTTGGAGAAATGTGTCACGCAAGTTTTTATGCTAAATTAATCATACCCTTTACGATAGAAACAAGACACATAGCTACGTAACATTTACAGTGATAGAGCTGACAACAGGTACAGTCAATAAACAATAGAATAGACAATAGAATAGACAGTAGACAATATAATAGACAATAGAATAGACAGTAGACAATAGAATAGACAATAGACAATAGAATAGACAGTACACAATAAAATAGACAATAGAATAGACAGTAGACAATAGAATAGACAATAGAATAGACAATAGAATAGACAGTAGAATAGACACTAGAATAGACAATAGAATAGACAATATAATAGACAATAGAATAGACAATAGACAATAGAATAGACAGTAGACAATAGAAAAGACAATAGAATAGACAATAGAATAGACAGTAGACAATAGAATAGACAATAGACAATAAAATAGACAATAGACAATATAATAGACAGTAGACAATAGAATAGACAATAGAATAGACAGTAGACAATATAATAGACAATATAATAGACAATAGAATAGACAGTAGACAATAGACAGTAGACAATAGAATAGACAATAGAAAAGACAGTAGAATAAACAATAGAATAGACAGTAGAATAAACAATAGAATAGACAATAGACAATAGAATAGACAGTAGACAATAGAATAGACAGTAGACAATATAATAGACAGTAGACAATAGAATAGACAGACAATAGAATAGACAATAGAATAGACAATAGAATAGACAATAGGTATTGTGAAATAAGGACAATAGATATTGAGGATACATAGGCGTTCAATAGTAAATAGTAATGCCAAGATAACTAACTGAAAACAGAATAAAGCCAAGCGATAGCGTGACTTAGTCTATATTTTATATGTGTAATTCTTTTGATATCGTGTCATTGATCCCAAAAGTCATCCAAATACTCAATATCTTGTACACTAAAAAAAAAATCGTCTTCATTCGGCGCAAGATGTTTTGATATATAATAATGGCGATGACTCTGATGTAAACTTAATACATCTCTTTACTGATTTAAAAATCTACTTTTAGAAATGTTTGATTGTTCGTAATTTTATGTCAATATTAACCTCTTACAATACCATTAATGAAACACTTTCGTATATCAATAAAGTTACAATAAATAGGCGATTAGGGGCCTCTGATTGGTTAATCCTCGCTCTCGTGCAGGTTAATTACGTATGTAAATATACTTAGGGTCCTCAACAGGTAGCAGGTGCACTTTAAAAGCGTTGGTACTGTTGGTTTTCTTTACAAATATATTTTCAATATAAATCATAATATTACCCACATTGTTATGGTATCAGAGCAAATTTACAGACGTTTTATTTGTTGATGATAGATTTTTGAAAGGATATGTCTAATTACCAAATTAATTCAGTAGGGTTCCTCCCATAATGTAAATATTGAACCACTGATGGGCGAAGCTACAGGCAACCCTTGTTGTTTGTAAATGTTGGGGGACTGATTGTACGGAAAACACTTCTGATAAAATGAGGGATTCCTATTATTATAAATAGTATGGGCTTGCGCAATAAAAATCTTGAACACATCATAAAATCTTCAAAGAAAATATGACTTTGTTTATTCAAAGAAACAAGTTTTCCAACAGTATCTTGCCAAGCGGATGGTCGCCGATTGGCTCAGTAGATAGCGAACTCGCTTTTCAGTAAAATGGCTGGGTTCTGATACCCAGATTGGGCGTGAAAGTACTTTGTGCAGTCGCCACGAAGTGTTTTTTTCAACACGTGTTCCAAAATTGTACATAGTTATAACAATTTATTCATTATTGAATAACCTATTAGCACAGGCGCCTGCTTCTGGTTAGTATTATAGAAAAAACAATAGGGGCCCTTTTCATACTTTATCAACAAGGTGGAACACTCGAAAAGTCGGAAGTCGGGGTGACCTTCGATTCACTTTGAATTTAAGTTCAATCCTATTGAAATATCAAATGCACGTAAACTTCAGTAACGTAACGTAACGTTTGATATAAATGCATGGTATTCTTTTGTCGTATGACAGTGATTTAAAGATGAGAATATGGATCAAAAGCGATCGTGATTGCGGACGATACATCGACTGTGGAACGGAAGAAGTCTGTATATTTTAGAGTGGTGTGCAAAGGGCAATCTGATTGGTTGACAACTCTATAAACAATACTAACTATAATTGTCGACCAATCAAGTCTACTTCCGTTCCACAGTCGATGCATCGTAGATCTTCGAGTGTTACACCTTATTGATAGAGTATGAGTAGGGTCTAATATTTTTTCTATTAGTACTAACCAGAAGCAGACGCCTGTGGTATCAGTGTGTTTAATGCTTCGAAACACAAGTACACATCATACGATATTTAGAAGAGCCTCCTTAATGGTAAGGGAAAGCGCATACACCCACCCAACCACCGCCCTCCAACACACTCACACACACACGCACTCACACACACCTAATGAAAGGTCCTTCCGTACACCGCATACCCGACTGTGCTCCCCATATCCATTAAAAAGACCCATCCATACACCGTACTGTGTGTCTGCGGTCGAAATGAATAACTGTTTGTAATTTTTATCGAAATCGACATTTGCTTTCTTTGTGTTCCATTTGCCACATTTCATTAATCTCTAATATTTAATATTATTCACAGTCGCAATCTGACTAATAGAAGTTCACCACTATATACTGCGTGATAGAGATCTGAGGTCATGTTTAGATGACCTTTAAAACAACCAATCAAATCGCATAGAATTTCTTCAACAGCCATCATGGTCGGTCGTGATGGAATCGATAGTTTCCGATTTGTCCAACAACCATTGTCAACCAAACTAATGTGTCCCTCCTAACCAATTTGGTGTATTTATTTAAAAAAATGTAAAGTTATTTTATTGATTTTGCTGTGACGTAACGAAAACTAACCCGGGATGAGATGACGTAATAAAAATACATTTATTTAACAATTAAACGCTTGGTAGATTGTATTTATTGGCAAGATCAATGCAATCTGGGTGACAGATAAATAGAATGACGTTAGGGCATCATGAATATTTATCTGCCACCCAGATTGCATTGATATTGACAATAAATACAATCTAACAAGCGTTTAATTGTTATATTTACATTAAGCTTCGTTAAACTTCACTTTCTCTTTGCTAAATCTGGGGTTTAAGTTCAGCTATACCCCTGTTTGTTCAATTGAAAGAACGGCACATGTGAAATCGATTTCATTGTAGTGCTTGGTTTGCATTTAAATTGATGTGAAATACAAAGCCTTGGCGTGACTATGATCAACAAAGCACCAAAATGACGTCATAATTACGCGATTGTTCTAAGTCGAAATCTTTGCTAGGTTTGATTCACCCGCAACGCATTGCCAAACATTTTTTTGACGCTGACGGAAGTGACGTCATGTGATCTGGGCTGCATTTATACGGTGATCAATACCATCTGGTTTAACACAGGAGTAATGGGAGACTGTCACACCGAAAGTAAATATAATCTAATCATATAATAATCTATGAATTTGTACTTACCATAGAATCACATTGAACCTGTAACGGCTCTTCTGGGATGAGTGGAGGCGTCGTCAAGCGTTGTCTTCTTAAACGTCCACCATTACGCATACTCGTACGGGTAAATAAAGAACTGTCTGTTTCCTCAAATAGATCACTAATTCCGAAGATATCTGGAGATCTCTGTATCTCAGTATTACTAGATCTCATCAGATCACGAGTTATGTCCCTATCACTTGCTATCCCGACACTTCGAGCTCTGTTCCGGTCCCGTATACTTCCTAGTTCTCGAATTCTGTCCTGGTCTGGTGTTATCCCGATATTTCCTGTTATGTCCCTGTTTCGTGAACTCGCCAAATCTCGAGCTCTGTCCCGATCTCGTGTACTTTCCATATCTCGAGTTCCGCCTCGGTCTCGTGCTATCCCAATACTTTGAGTTCTGTTCCGCTCTTGAGCTATACCGATAACTCTAGCAGCTTCGGAAGCTCGAGATCGTAATGGTCTAGTTCTGCCACGATCTCGTGTTATCCCAACACTTCGAGTTCTGCTGAGGTCTCGTGTACTCGCCCGATCTCGAGATCTGCCCTGGTCTCGTGTACTCGCCTGATCTCGAGGTCTGCCCTGGTCTCTTGCTATCCCAACACCTCGAGGTCTGCCCTGGTCCCGTGCTATCCCAACACCTCGAGATCTGCCCTGGTCTCGTGTACTCGCCTGATCTCGAGGTCTGCCCTGGTCTCTTGCTATCCCTACACTTCGAGATCTGCCCTGGTCTCGTGCTATCCCAACACTTCGAGATCTGCCCTGGTCTCGTGCTATCCCTACACTTCGAGGTCTGCCTTGGTCTCGTGCTATCCCAACACTTCGAGTTCTGCTGAGGTCTCGTGTACTCGCCTGATCTCGAGGTCTGCCCTGGTCTCGTGCTATCCCTACACTTTGAGATCTGCCCTGGTCTCGTGCTATCCCAACACTTCGAGATCTGCCCTGGTCTCGTGTACTCGCCCGATCTCGAGATCTGGCCTGGTCTCGTGTTATCCCAATACTTCTAGTTCTGTTCCGCTCTTGAGCTATACCGATAACTCTGGCAACTTCGGAAGCTCGAGATCGTAATGGTCTGCTTGAATTTTCACGAAGTCGAGATCTTTCCAGAGCTCTTTCCTGGGATATGCCTACACCTCGCGATCCTAGATTTTGTTCCCCTGTGCTATTTCGAGATGATGGGCGGTTCTGGAGACGATCAGATTGCTGGACTGATGTTCGATTCCGTGAGTTTCCGATATTGCCCCGCCTTCGGTCTGTGGATAGTTGGTGGTTAGAATTTCGAGATATCGATGTAGCTCTTGATCTCCCCTGTTCATCTAATTGTAACTCAGTGAACATCTCTTGAACAACTGGTCTTGGAAGCGCTCTCAAAACCGTCATCAGGCGCTGGATTCCTCTGGCTTGACGTTGAGGCGTTGTGACGCCGACTCCATTCGATCTCGTTACACTATTCTGATTCCTTCCTGTAGGTCTTTGTGATGTCGACGTCGATATGAGATATGTACATAATAGTAAGATCCAGAGTCCGGTCTCCATGATCCAAATATATCCAATATCTTATCAAACGTCGAAAAGATTTAAATGCTCTTGTTACTGAAAATGAACACTAATTTCTACATTGTCTCACCTTGAATTAACACTTCGTAAACCACAATTTTGAAAGAATATAGCCACATACTCCTGGTAATCACACACACGGAACGGAAAGGTCGCATCCAATGTCGTTAATGTATGTACTTGCATTACATATATGCAAATATTAAATAATCTAAGAAAGTAATTCTTCGAAGTACTTCGAACCTTAAGGATAATTCCCAAACGACGAAAACAAGAACAAGTTGAATATCAAAACAAACAAATGGTTGCGCTTCCAATCCAATCTAGTTTTTCAGAAAATTACCAGCTCCAATTTGCGATAAAAATATATCCTGAATTTTGTAATCATAAATATACAATGTAGTTAGAAAATGTCAAGCTTCCATTATAAAATGCTCCTTTAGACTAAAGAAAAGCTTCCTTACAGGAAACATGCCTATTGAGTAAATAGACTAGTGTTTGTAAGAAAACACCTAAAATATCATATCGATACATAGGTAAAGGTCACCGTGATGTATATTCTTTGCGCCATCAACCTGTCAACAAAGTGATTGTAATTGTCCGGCTGTGACCGATAGAGTGTGACCAGTCGACCATCACGATCGCCGAAGCTTGACCCAGATATTTACATCAGTACTACGAACCAATAAAATGGCTACATTCATGATTATACAAATTCAGTTATCAAGTCTACATTAGTGGTTACTTGATGAATCGCTTTTATTTCAAAAATTTCAAAAGAATTAATGTACACTTAACAATAAGTCAAAACCCCACAGAAGTTATACAATGCCGATGGATATAACGTCTTTATTCAAAATCATTGCTACTCAGTCGTGATTATAAGTTCACTTAATCAATAGACACAACAACAGTCAGAGATATTTGAGGACGGTAGTCGAGGACACACCAACAGTCAAGGACATATGAGGACGGTAGTCGAGGACACACCAACAGTCAGAGACATATGAAGACAGTAGTCTAGGACACACCAACAGTCAGGGACATATGGGGACGGTAGTCGAGGACACACCAACAGTCAGAGACATATGAGGACGGTAGTCGAGGACACACCAACAGTCAGAGACATATTAGGACGGTAGTCGAGGACAAACCAACGGTCAGAGACATATGAGGACGGTAGTCTAGGACACACCAACAGTCAGAGACATATGAAGACGGTAGTCGAGGACAAACCAACGGTCAGAGACATATGAAGACAGTAGTCTAGGACACACCAACAGTCAGAGACATATGAGGACGGTAGTCGAGGACACACCAACAGTCAGAGACATATGAGGACGGTAGTCAAGGACACACCAACAGTCAGAGACATATAAGGACGGTAGTCGAGGACACACCAACAGTCAGAGACATATTAGGACGGTAGTCGAGGACACACCAACAGTCAGGGA
Source organism: Pecten maximus (assembly GCF_902652985.1). Lineage (NCBI taxonomy): Eukaryota > Metazoa > Mollusca > Bivalvia > Pectinida > Pectinidae > Pecten > Pecten maximus. The sequence continues at coordinate 18,242,366 of NC_047029.1, forward strand.
CATATGAGGACACACCAACAGTCAGAGACATATGAAGACAGTAGTCGAGGACACACCAACAGTCAGAGACATATGAGGACGGTAGTCGAGGACACACCAACAGTCAGAGACATATGAGGACGGTAGTCGAGGACACACCAACAGTCAGAGACATATGAGGACGGTAGTCCAAGACACACCAACAGTCAGAGACATATTAGGACGGTAGTCGAGGACACACCAACAGTCAGAGACATATTAGGACGGTAGTCGATGACACACCAACAGTCAGAGACATATTAGGACGGTAGTCGAGGACACACCAACAGTCAGAGACATATGAGGACGATAGTCGAGGACACACCAACAGTCAGAGACATATGAGGACGGTAGTCCAGGACACACCAACAGTCAGTTACATATGAGGACGGTAGTCTAGGACACACCAACAGTCAGTGACATTTGAGGACGGTAGTCGAGGACACACTAACTGTCAGAGACATATAGGGACGGTAGTCGAGGACACACCAACAGTCAGAGACATATAAGGACGGTAGTCCAGGACACACCAACAGTTAGAGACATATTAGGACAGTATTCGAGGACACACCAACAGTCAGAGACATATGAAGACAGTAGTCGAGGACACACCAACAGTCAGAGACATATGAGGACGGTAGTCGAGGACACATTCAACAGTCAGAGACATATTAGGACAGTAGTCGAGAACACACCAACAGTCAGAGACATATGAGGACGGTAGTCGAGGACACACCAACAGTCAGAGACATATTAGGACGGTAGTCGAGGACACACCAACAGTCAGGGACATATGAGGACACACCAACAGTCAGAGACATATGAAGACAGTAGTCGAGGACACACCAACAGTCAGAGACATATGAGGACGGTAGTCGAGGACACACCCAACAGTCAGAGACATATGAGGACGGTAGTCGAGGACACACCAACAGTCAGAGACATATGAGGACGGTAGTCGAGGACACACCAACAGTCAGAGACATATTAGGACGGTAGTCGATGACACACCAACAGTCAGAGACATATGAGGACGGTAGTCGAGGACACACTAACAGTCAGAGACATATGAGGACGGTAGTCGAGGACACACCAACAGTCAGTGACATATGAGGACGGTAGTCGAGGACACACCAACAGTCAGAGACATATGAGGACGGTAGTCGAGGACACACCAACAGTCAGAGACATATGAGGACGGTAGTCCAGGACACACCAACAGTCAGTGACATATGAGGACGGTAGTCGAGGACACACCAACAGTCAGTGACATTTCAGGACGGTAGTCGAGGACACACTAACTGTCAGAGACATATAAGGACGGTAGTCGAGGACACACCAACTGTCAGAGACATATAAGGACGGTAGTCGAGGACACACCAACAGTCAGAGACATATGAGGACGGTAGTCGAGGACACACTAACAGTCAGAGACATATGAGGACGGTAGTCTAGGACATACCAACAGTCAGAGACATATAAGGACAGTAGTCGAGGACACACCAACAGTCAGAGACATATTAGGACGGTAGTCGAGGACACACCAACAGTCAGAGACATATGAGGACGGTAGTCGAGGACACAACAACAGTCAGAGACATTTGAGGACGGTAGTCGAGGACACACCAACAGTCAGTGACATATGAGGACGGTAGTCTAGGACACACCAACAGTCGGTGACATTTGAGGACGGTAGTCGAGGACACACTAACTGTCAGAGACATATGAGGACGGTAGTCGAGGACACACCAACAGTCAGAGACATATGAGGACGGTAGTCGAGGACAAACGAACAGTCAGAGACATAAGAGGACGGTAGTCCAGGACACACCAACAGTCAGGGACATATGAGGACGGTAGTCGAGGACACACCAACAGTCAGAAACATTTGAGGACGGTAGTCTAAGACACACCAACAGTCAGAGACATATGAGGACGGTAGTCGAGGACACACTAACAGTTAGAGACATATGAAGACAGTATTCTAGGACACACCAACAGTCAGAGACATATGAGGACGGTAGTCGAGGACACACCAACAGTCAGAGACATATGAGGACGGTAGTCAAGGACACACCAACAGTCAGAGACATATGAGGACGGTAGTCGAAGATACACCAACAGTCAGAGACATATGAGGACGGTAGTCGAGGACACATTCAACAGTCAGAGACATATTAGGACAGTAGTCGAGAACACACCAACAGTCAGAGACATATGAGGACGGTAGTCGAGGACACACCAACAGTCAGAGACATATAAGGACGGTAGTCGAGGACACACCAACAGTCAGAGACATATGAGGACGGTAGTCGAGGACACACCAACAGTCAGGGACATATGAGGACACACCAACAGTCAGAGACATATGAAGACAGTAGTCGAGGACACACCAACAGTCAGAGACATATGAGGACGGTAGTCGAGGACACACCAACAGTCAGAGACATATGAGGACGGTAGTCGAGGACACACCAACAGTCAGAGACATTTGAGGACGGTAGTCTAAGACACACCAACAGTCAGAGACATATGAGGACGGTAGTCTAGGACACAACAACAGTCAGGGTCTTAGAAACATTCATCCCAACCCCTTCCTTCATTTTTAACATTGCAAAATATCTATAAAACAAAGCTTGATAGCTGTTTTGTTTTTATATGTTTAATTGGCACAAATTTAGTTTATATTAATTTAAGTCGCAGTTATATAATTGGATCACAGTGACCTACTTTCCGATTTTTCGATTTTTTTTAATTTTTTTTTTTTTGACACTCAGAATAATTTTGACGACTTTGAAACCGCACAATTCATCAAAAGACAGATTCCAATTTGCGAAATTTCCGAATTTGACACGACACTTATTTTTTCATGGGCGATATCAGATATGATCTTTGTTACACTGATATATTGTGTGATGTATGAAAAAAACCATTATCTGACTATGGAAATATAATGAAACAACACATTATTGCTGTTTTTCATTTTATCTAATAAAAGAGAGTATCTCTCCGGTATATTTCCTGAGCCCGAGACCTCTCCTGGTTATCAGCGCTCACAGGGGAAATAACTCTTACAAGCTGTAATCCAATCTATGTCTGACTTCCGATTGGAAATTGTTTTCTCGGGAGATAACATTTTATGAGTGTTGCATGCCTCATTAATGTATTTTAACACCGGACTTAACATGCAGAGTAGATATTTGATCATTTTCATGCAAGCAAGTTTACTGGTACCTTAACTTGCTTCAGTTCGTAATCGCAACTGATATTATCTGAAGTCCATATGGTCATACGGAGTTGATTCATCCTTTGCCACCTGATATTGTCACTGCTACCCGCTGTTTGGGCCGCTATTTGCGAGACGAAATGAACATACCGCGTGGAAAAACAAAAACAAAAACATTAACTGCCATCACATCGATTCAACTCGCGATGTTATTTTGTTAAACTTTTTAGTTATATTATTTATTTATTTATTTATTTATTCTTTTACTTTACCATCTGTGCACCACCTACTATGTTTTCTAATTGATCATAATAGGCCCTCAGCGAATTAATTATCGGCCGAGGGGGATCGTTTTCACAACATAACGATATTTATTGTTGTTTATACCCACTATATTTGTGTAGCTGTTCCATGTTCTATGTCTATATGTGATCGTATGTAATTTACCTGTGTCTTGATAAAGGGGCAGATTGCCTCGAAAATTAAACAATTTACTTGTCTGTATTGTCGTTATTATTACTTGACAATTATCTATTTCTAGTAATACGCATCCAACGAACATTTGTTTGTTAGGATCTAGTACCTATATTGGATTGTACCGTCGTTATTACTTACTAGACCCTATATATATACCATGATGGTTATGGCTGTTTAATACAACATAACAAATGTATTTGCGAACGCAGGGTATGCCATGTTCATTTGTGACTGTTGTCAAATTACGTACATCCATTTTCTGTCGGTCCGTCCCTCCGTAACTTTGTTCGATCCAACCCAAATACAGACTCGTACCAGATTGATAGAACGGCCATCAAAGTTGGTACGCGGATACTATAAAATATTGATCATCGTGTCACTGTGACCTATATTCCTCTACACTGACTTTGATTATATTTTTTGTAAGTCATAGCAGGGTCGGTTGTACATTTTATAAACATTTTCTAGTTTTGACAGCGCATTTCTTATCCTTCATAGACGTTTTTTTTTTATATGACTGCTTGATAATAGTCCTTAGTATTGGGCGTTAGTCGATAAGCAATGCTTTGTTTACCTGTTCAATGTGTTTCATAATATACATATATCTATCTAAAATAAGTGTATGGGTGTATGCACATACAAATTGTGCTATCAGTGTTCAATCGTCTGTCTACCGTGATCTCTGAAAAAAAAACAACTTTAAAACCAATTGACCTTTCCACAAAACGACACAGTATTACTACGAATTCGTGATGACAGACATAGATACTGAAATCGTGTAAGATATCCGGACCTGATAACAGATTGATTTCATGGTCTGTACTTTGGGGAGTTAACTACAGGCACCACTCCTAAAAGTCTGGCCATCTTTCATGCATATTATTTTTTTCAAATCTAGGATAGGAAGGTGAAATATTATTATTTATTTACCAATTATAGAAACATCACTTAAGTGTATTGATATATATCACTTAATTCATTTTTTATGTCATTTTCTAATTATCTATCATATCAGTCTTAGTTGATTTGGATATATGTATATATATATGATGTAACAATTACATATATGATCAATAAAAATATATACGAGGAAAAATAATATTAAAGTTCATATAACAAAAAAATCGTAGTTCCCATACAGTGTCTGGATACCCAGGAGTGTAAGTTATTGTTATGCTGAGGATGAATTGGTGTACATTTGTATCACGCCTTTGTACTTTTAAGTTGAAAAGATATTATACAGCCGAAACAGGACGAAATACTTTCGGATTATAAATATGCTCACATCTGATAGTGTTGGAGTGTTTTCAAATCAGAACACTTCATTAACACACCGCCCTTGACATCGTACGTCATATTCCTCATCAACAAGTTCTAATATACTATAGGGTGTGTCATTAATAAAGGAAACAAATATGGGTGACGGTTTGAGAAAAATTGAATTGCTCTTACTCCAAACAAGTGTTGTAGTTTGCGACGAACAGGAATATCATTACAAACTTGTTAAAATGAGTCACCCTTGTTTAATATTTGTGACCTCGCTATGGTGTCGTCTCCTTAATTTTTGCTTCAACTCCTGGTGAATGATGCTTTTATCCCGGGTCTCTTGTGTTGGTTTTTATTCCGGATCTTTTATTCCGGGTCTCTTGTGTTGGTGTTTATTCCGGATCTTTTATTCCGGGTCTCTTGTGTTGGTGTTTATTCCGGATCTTTAATTCCGGGTCTCTTGTGTTGGTTTTTATTCCGGATCTTTTATTCCGGGTCTCTTGTGTTGGTTTTTATTCCGGATCTTTAATTCCGGGTCTCTTGTGTTGGTTTTTATTCCGGATCTTTTATTCCGGGTCTCTTGTGTTGGTGTTTATTCCGGATCTTTTATTCCGGGTCTCTTGTGTTGGTGTTTATTCCGGATCTTTTATTCCGGGTCTCTTGTGTTGGTGTTTATTCCGGATCTTTAATTCCGGGTCTCTTGTGTTGGTTTTTATTCCGGATCTTTTATTCCGGGTCTCTTGTGTTGGTTTTTATTCCGGATCTTTAATTCCGGGTCTCTTGTGTTGGTTTTTATTCCGGATCTTTAATTCCGGGTCTCTTGTGTTGGTTTTTATTCCGGATCTTTTATTCCGGGTCTCTTGTGTTGGTTTTTATTCCGGATCTTTTATTCCGGGTCTCTTGTGTGGGATATTTTATTTTGGTCTCTTGTGTTGGTTTTTATTCCGGATCTTTTATTCCGGGTCTCTTGTGTGGGATATTTTATTTTGGTCTCTTGTGTTCGGTTTATTATTTCTGGTCTTTGATTTCGGTTCTCTTATGTTAAGTCTTTTATTGCGGGTGCCTTGTATTGGATCTTTTATTTCGGGTCTCTTGTGTGAGGTCTTCAATTTCGGTCTCTCGTGTTTGGTTTATCGTTTCTGATCTCTTGTATTGGATCTTTTATTTCGGTTCTTTTATCTTGGGTCTCCTGTGTTTGGTCTTTTTTTGGGTCCCTTGTTTTTGGGTTTTTTTATTTCGGGTGTTCAGTCTGGTCTTCAGTTTGGTCCTAATTCATGATCATATGGTCTTTGTATCTTCATATACCAAACATTTAATTTCTTGGAACCTTATTTACAAATCTAATTTTTTGTATTTTCTTGTACAAACATTTTATTATAATATAACTACAAATTGATTGCATTATGTATCGTTTCAATTTAAATTGCTTAAATTGTAAACTGCTTAAACTATGAATTCATTTAAAACCCATTTTACACATTCCCGATGAATTAAATTTCACCGACAAAGAAACGACTCCAACATACTGATATTTGCTGTATTTAGAGAATCCGAGAATGAATTGGCAGGTAAACGATTTTATCTCATCTATTTGACAATGAAGGGATTGTTAGACAATATCCATTGTGCATAGGAATGTTTAGGACTTTTAAATTGTTGCTGTCTACAAATAACATAGACGGTTTTTAAATCTTAAAATCTAAATAAGATCTAAGCGTTTTAGTGACGTTGATTTTTTATGGTCGTGCAGTAACATAGCCTCAAGATTTGTTAGTTTAAAATGAAGTAAATAGTTTTTATCATTTTGTTAATATGTATGCACACTCATCATTATATATATAATTAATTATTGGTAGTGAATTATTCAACCTCCGAATATTCAGGTTTCTTTTCAGATAAAACAATTACGGATTGTAAATTTATTGATAATTTTAATATAGCTCATGAAGCGTCATTTTATTTAATAACAGCTTCGGCAAAGATGTCATATGTCTGACTTATTATGGCAGATAGATTGATGATGGAAAAAGTAAAACATTATGAACTCATATGTTAAGTGAAAAGAGGGAGGTATTGACTTGGTATGTGTGTGGGCCGGGAGGGATGATTCATGGTAGAGTGGGATCATCGAGCATATTAACAGATCTCGTGATTTTATCAGTCAGGAATGGTCACGTGAGCGTATTTTGACTGCTTTCAGCGGTATGTACAATAGAAACAGAGGTGAAGAGCACCTTTAAATATCAATACATTAATAGAAGCACTTTAGTGATGTACGAGCTGAAAAAATAATATTAAACTGCATCATACAGATGTCCTTGTTTTAATCTGTGTTCTTAGAAGATGCCACACATCATGTTTTTGGATTCAGTATTTGACATATATTACAGTATTTGTCATACCAGGTATATTATCAATAACTTATATCCTATTAAAGGATGTAATTCTTTCAGGAAAGAAGTTAGGAAAATAAAGTAAAGTTTTATTTGGAATTAAACTGCATCATACAGCTTTTGGGTTCAGAAGGAGATTCATTCGTTCACGAAATTTACACTTTTATGAACTTAAATGAATTAGATATCGTATGACTGAAAAATGTAATAATTGTGTAAAAAGAGAAGGCCGGTCTACCTGATGGCCGAGGTTATAACAATTATTCATAAAGCCACATTCAGGGCGTAATTCAGCTTCCTCTCATTATTGGATTCATTCGACCGTAAAATTATTTTTTCCAATTCCATGAGTCAGTCGATTTCAATATTATGCATAAGGCGTACAGAAAACTGACTCATAAATGTTTTAATGAGGTTGTGATGCGATCAAACACTTGATGACATTGGCCTAATATCTTATTATTACAAGTCGTAAAGTTAGTTATTTTCCACAAAAATGAATGTTCAAGTATGTTTCATGTAGCTTCGATACAGACTTAAGCCTACTGTACACTTTATTTTTAGTAGTGGCATCAAGTATATTGTTAAGAAGATGAGTACATTGTGTATTAGTATAGTACACATAAGGGGCGATAACTTTCCCCAGATTTCCACCAGTCTATAGGACAAATAAGCTATTTCTAGTGAGATAAAGAATTATAATGAATCTCTGTATAATTTATGAAGCTTGGTGTTATTTACCTGTGCATATTGTAAACATAACTTTTTATAAGTATGAATTTATATGCTATAGTGTAGAAGTTGCCAGTTATTATCAATTAATATTTTACTACATTCATATTTCCCAGATTTTCACAATTCATTATACGGAAAATTAAGAAACAAGAATAATTATGTCCATACATATGATCTGCTCACATTATCATGTTATAATTGTAGCATTGCTGTATACTTGTTTGGTTCATTCCAGTCTAGCCAACATTCTGATTAAACACGTGCACCATTCCACTCTGGCCAACATTTCTATTTTCACACTTTGGCCAGGCGTGGTCATACCTTTCATTCATTCTTTAATTTCTCATAAAGAGATACATAGAAATTCAAATTAATAAATACATTTCAATCATTTTCTTTTACAGTCTATGGTTTTCAAGATTGGAGAGAAAAAATAATTTGTCGCGTTCGCATCGCGGAACGCGTGTCTGTTGATTTAGCTTTGGTCGTTGGCTGCGAGAAATGCATGTGATGCAGCTCTCAGAAAGCGAGTGGCCATTATCTGGAAGGTTTTGGAGTCCTCATTGCTTTCCTGTTCTTGTCCAAAAATGATTTGGACAAATCCTTCATCTGATGTATTGTCTAGAATTAAAAACATTTCAATCCCACACAAGTCCAACACGTCTGCCAGAAACCTGTCCCTCACAGAATAAGTGGCCCCACATTGTGTGACATAATGTCGGATAAGATCTGTTCGTCTTTTCCCACATTTAAGGCATATTTGATCGTTATTCTGAGGCGGGTAAGTAAGTAGTTTCGACACAAATCTCGAGTGACCACAGGTATATGTTACAGGTAAAAAAGACGTCACTTAACTATATTTAGATAATTTCAAATCTATCACTTCACACTTTACTATGGACAATGTATAGATTCAGGTGGATTTTCTGGGAAATGGAAGGGGGGGTGGGGGGGTGGGACTAATCTACCAAATGCTGGGTACAAGTATTCAATTATGACAAGATCACAAGAAGGGCCATAGAGTGTTAGAAGAGATCATATTTAAATTGCATCATTAACCATTGTTGATAATATTCCTGTTGGAAAATATTAACAGAATCACAACCTGCTGATGTATTTTGTAGTGAAGAAAAGATGTAGAGATGACATTTCGGCACTGTATGATGAGGGATATAGGGAGTCCGATGTAGATGTCAAGACTTTGTTAGAGAAAATTCCTACCAAAACCAGACTCTGATATACAAGTCTCTGGCAAACCAAGGAGGGAGAAGGCCGTGTACCAGCGCAGTGGTACTAGATTGTGCAGCCCGAGGGACAGATTCGGGAATGGCGAACTTTACGTTTATGCTGACAAAGCTTCTCATTTTATTCATCTAAATGAGTAAAACCTAACTACATATTTGCTTGAAAATTTTGAACTGTAATATAACCTGTGATATGAACATTTTGCATTTATATTTATAAATACTATATTATACTGAATTATCTTACCAAAAGGGCATTGATTTATACGTTTTGGTATATAAGCACATACGTAAATTACACTTGTCAATAAAGTGTTTTAGCTAAACCTGTAGTTACCAATGCAAGTTAAATACTAGTGCTCATTCTTAAATTCTATATGTATTTTTATACTGATTCTGTGATAATTCAACTGTTTCGTTTTTTCAAGATTTTACAATAATGTTTTTCTTATTAAATATATTAAACATAAAATTATTTAGATCAAATTGTGATGTAGGAAGTCCTTTTTCTATAATGGTAAATGTTTTAGATACTATGGTGAGGTCTTATGACTGGTTATTTAAATCATGTTTGACTGAAAATAACTTGTGATATGAACTACATAATTTTACATGCATTTAGTTTATAAATATTGATGAATAAATATTATAGATACAATATAGATGTGGTAGTTAAGATTGATATTATAATATATTTTAAATGATATGTATGCAAGTCTTCATAACTGTGATAACTAAATTGTTAATGAATTATTTGTAACTGGTAAATGAAATAAAACATATTAGAAAATGTTCAAAATGTGATGACTTAATTCTCTTCTGAGTTTACCTGTGTCTACCTGCATGAGCTGTCAGTGTTTTGATAGTAAACACCCGTGTTGTTTTAATTAAATACACCTATTCCACTCGGGCCAACATTTCCCTCTCCCTATTTCTCACCTAAAATCGCAAATGTTGGCTAGACTGGAAGACACCACTTGTTTGACCTCTTGTTACACACTATCAAGTTGTCAATTTTTAAAGATTTGTGTGCGACACTGTCTTACTGATTCTTATATATTAAATAATCTGTTAGCTGCTAACAATGGTAGGCCCATTCTTGTGTTATATTTGTACTTATAATAATGTGTATGATGGATGACAGACTGATTTATGTATATCTACATAGCGTTTGGGATATTTAAGATGTATATCAAAATGCTGAGCGTGAACAGGGAGCAACAACTACCATTTTATAGACTCTGGTATGTCTCGGCCAGGGGATAGAATCCATAGCCTTCCTCACAGGGGCGAACGCTCAACTGAAGGCCAAAATCGAGGCACTATTAAGGGAGACATTAGGAAGAATGTGTTTAGAAAGAAGAGTGAAAAATGGGTGAACTTGTTATTGTAACAAGAAAGCCACTGCGACCCTCGGCTTACTGGTCCGCCGCTCTACTGACTGAGCCTAAGGGACATTCACCCTAGACTAAATTAAGTAGGTGTATCCTTGGCAAGCTTGTTAGACTTGTACAACTAAAAGTAAACAACAAACTTCAAATTTGAATTGAATATGGCCGTTTTATTCAACGAAGTAAGTTCATAAATGTACAAACTTCTCAAATATGGTACTATGTTAAACATTTTAGGTAATCAATCCATTCAAAACTGTTCATCTACAAGATTTTTAAGATGAAGAGTCAAGTCTAAGATGTATGACACTATTAACGGTTAAAACATCCACACCACTAACGCCCCCTTCCCTCTTTTTTTCTTTCAAATGTGCTATGTATTCTAATGTAAACTCTACAACATCAAATATCCTAATAAAAACTCAACTATATATAATATCCTAATAAAAACTCAACTATATATAATATCCTAATAAAAACTCAACTATATATAATATCCTAATAAAAACTCAACTATATATAATATCCTAGTTTAAACTCTACAATATCAAATATCCCAATAGAAAACTGCATTATCTATGAAAGACAGTTCAGATGTTTTTATAATGATTTTTTAAAATAAGAGATCGATACATGAAGATATAAATATAGTTGAAGTACCCAATGAATGATTTTCTACTTACAGTTAAGGGGAAACAAACCTTATACATTAAAAAAAAAAGATATTCATTTTTTTATGGTGTTTTGGTAACTTAAATAAATAATCACTGTTGATGTATATTTTATATGGTTTCTGTGTCGCTATAAAATTTTCTCGTATGTATTTTTATTGATCATATATGCATATTTGCATATACAACATATAATACATATATCCAAAACTGCTAAGAATAATATGATAGATAATTAGAAAATGACATACAGGCATGAATTAAGTGATATTCTAAACTGGAAATCCTGAAGTTTAGTATCATCAGTAAGAGGGGTCGGAAAAGAGTACTAAATTGGCCATTTTTCATCAGTGATGTTGCATTGCAATATCTCATTCCACTCTCCTTGACTTGTTGGTTTTGCCTTATAGTTATTAAGCAACACTTTATTGAGAAAAAAATTGTAACTAACATTTTTTTTATTAATTTTCTATATTCATATTCATTTTAAATGTAATCATCTGTATCGGCACATCATAGTGTCCTCTTAGGATCCGTTTCCAATCTCTTGGTACAGCATTTAGAAGGTCGTAGTATTCTACAACGGTAATCTACGAAGGTAACTACAAGATCATTAATAAAAAGATACCTTTTGAACACCAATGTCTGTAGAAAACAGGCCTTCTATCTATTTTCATATCATCATTATACCAACTTGGCTGTGAAACAATTTGTTGTGGGGTTGTGGGTTCCATTCTACGATGGATGACCGTGCACATATTGATTCATTCCAAAAAGTGTTAAATATTTTGAAATTCTAACTTATCATTCTTTAGTCATTTTGAACATTTTATCCCCTCAAAATAATTCTATATTATTCAATACTAATGTTTTTCAAGGGGGAGGGGCATTGAATGGTATTTAAAAGCTTTTATTTATCCAGGATAATTTGAAAGCATGACAAAAGGATAAAACATGAGGGATGCCCAATCCAACTTCATTGTCATCGTGATACATAACATTTCTTTCAATTTTATCCAAATAAAATTAAAGAATGTCGACTGAATATCTTTGATAATATTTTCAGGTGGATCTGGAAGTACAGTTAATGTTTTTATTAAAATTGGCAAAGCTATAGATTGTATAACTAGCTTTTCCAATATATGAAAGTTCCTTAATGACCAGTTACCAAGTATATTTGTTATCGACTTTAATTTTTCTATCTTTATATATATATATATATATATATATTTATATTTGACAAATGATACATGATGCTTAGTATCGCTATAAAATGCGTCACTTTGAAATCTATTGTTACAGCCAGTGTTGTCAATTTCAATATCATAGAGTAGGAGTTTCCTGTATTGTAGACTATGGGCTGTATAGCGGTTCTTTTAATGTCCACGATTTTTTTCATTAATCCATAATTTACTGCATAAGGAGAAACATGTATATTTAACGAAGTCTTTGGTCCGAGTTAAATCAAGTGAGAAAATTTAACTGATGGAAACATTTTAAAGCCAAAGAGACGGGTCTTTATAGGAAGATATATTGCACAAACAAAATTTCAAATGTACTATTTAAAATATTGTAAATATCATGATATAAATATCATGCTTCGTTTATACATGTTGCTATAGCAATTACTGAAATCTGCATATATCTGTTGATTCAAACAATTCTAAATAATAATCAGCTGCTTATGAAGAGAGTAAATAAAAGCATTTGCAAGTAGCCAAAGGCAAAATTAATTTAGTTTACAAGTACAGTGATTTTGCTGTTAATCTTCAGGTAATGTAGAGTTGTTTCCCTTATGACGTATAGATACATATAATCTAGTAAGGAGGAGGTAACAAGTCCCGCCAGCCTCTCCCGTTACAGATAATCTAGTAAGGAGAAGGTAACATGTCCCGCCAGCCTCTCCCGTTACAGATAATCTAGTAAGGAGTGGGTAACATGTCCCGCCAGCCTCTCCCGTTACAGATAATCTAGTAAGGAAGAGGTAACATGTCCCGCCAGCCTCTCCCGTTACAGATAATCTAGTAAGGAGGAGGTAACATGTCCCGGCAGCCTCTCTCGTTATAGATAATCTAGTAAGGAGGAGGTAACAAGTCCCGCCAGCCTCTCCCGTTACAGATAATCTAGTAAGGAGGAGGTAACATGTCCCGCCAGCCTCTCCCGTTATAGATAATCTAGTAAGGAGGAAGTAACATGTCCCGCCAGCCTCTCCCGTTACAGATAAGCTAGTAAGGAGGAGGTAACATGTCCCGTCAGCCTCTCCCGTTACAGATAAGCTAGTAAGGAGGAGGTAACATGTCCCGCCAGCCTCTCCCGTTACAGATAATCTAGTAAGGAGGAGGTAACATGTCCCGCCAGCCTCTCCCGTTACAGATAATCTAGTAAGGAGGAGGTAACATGTCCCGCCAGCCTCTCTCGTTATAGATAATCTAGCAAGGAGGAGGTAGCAAGTCCCGCCAGCCTCTCCCGTTACAGATAAGCTAGTAAGGAGGAGGTAACATGTCCCGCCAGCCTCTCCCGTTACAGATAATCTAGCAAGGAGGAGGTAGCAAGTCCCGCCAGCCTCTCCCGTTACAGATAATCTAGTAAGGAGGAGGTAACATGTCCCGCCAGCCTCTCTCGTTATAGATAATCTAGTAAGGAGGAGGTAACAAGTCCCGCCAGCCTCTCCTATTACAGATAATCTAGCAAGGAGGAGGTAGCAAGTCCCGCCAGCCTCTCCCGTTACAGATAATCTAGCAAGGAGGAGGTAGCAAGTCCCGCCAGCCTTTCCCGTTACAGATAATCTAGTAAGGAGGAGGTAACATGTCCCGCCAGCCTCTCTCGTTACAGATAATCTAGTAAGGAGTGGGTAACATGTCCCGCCAGCCTCTCCCGTTACAGATAATCTAGTAAGGAAGAGGTAACATGTCCCGCCAGCCTCTCCCGTTACAGATAATCTAGTAAGGAGGAGGTAACAAGTCCCGCCAGCCTCTCTCGTTACAGATAATCTAGTAAGGAGTGGGTAACATGTCCCGCCAGCCTCTCCCGTTACAGATAATCTAGCAAGGAGGAGGTAGCAAGTCCCGTCAGCCTCTCCTGTTACAGATAATCTAGTAAGGAGGAGGTAACAAGTCCCGCCAGCCTCTCCCGTTACAGATAATCTAGTAAGGAGGAGGTAACATGTCCCGTCAGCCTCTCCTGTTACAGATAATCTAGTAAGGAGGAGGTAACATGTCCCACCAAGCCTCTCCCGTTACAGATAATCTAGTAAGGAGGAGGTAACATGTCCCGCCAGCCTCTCCCGTTACAGATAATCTAGTAAGGAGGAGGTAACATGTCCCGCCAGCCTCTCCCGTCATAGATAATCTAGTAAGGAGGAGGTAACATGTCCCGCCAGCCTCTCCCGTCATAGATAATCTAGTAAGGAGGAGGTAACATGTCCCGCCAGCCTCTCCCGTTATAGATAATCTAGTAAGGAGGAGGTAACATGTCCCGCCAGCCTCTCCCGTTACAGATAATCTAGTAAGGAGGAGGTAGCATGTCCCGCCAGCCTCTCCCGTTACAGATAATCTAGTAAGGAGGAGGTAACATGTCCCGCCAGCCTCTCCCGTTACAGATAATCTAGTAAGGAGGAGGTAACATGTCCCGCCAGCCTCTCCCGTCATAGATAATCTAGTAAGGAGGAGGTAACATGTCCCGCCAGCCTCTCCCGTTACAGATAATCTAGTAAGGAGGAGGTAACATGCCCCGTCAGCCTCTCCCGTTACAGATAATCTAGTAAGGAGTGGGTAACATGTCCCAACAGCCTCTCTCGTTACAGATAATCTAGTAAGGAGGAGGTAACATGTCCCGTCAGCCTCTCCTGTTACCGTTAATCTATTATGGAGGAGGTAACATGTCCCGCCAGCCTCTACCGTTATGTACAGCTTGCATCATTTGAGTTTATTTCGCGCTTGATTAAGATATTTACAGATCTATCGTCTAGTATTGTTATTATTGTTATCATATGCCCAGTTGTACCTTATGTACACTGTAGTAAGGACAATGAAGCTAAGTAACGGGTATGGTCTACACAATTTCGAGTTTAACAAATCAAGATGATAATAAGAAAACTTACAAAGCGAAATCGGTGTGGAATTATTTCAGAATAAAAGGTAAGAACCTTTCTTACAGTCGAGTGTCCTTTGACCTCTTGTTTATTTTAGATTGTATTTAGACGTCACTCCCACAGTCATTAGCTGCCTGATACCGCTCACGAACAAGCTGTACGTTTCCCGTCATATACTGCAATTAATATTTTATCTTTGATATATGTATGTTTAGAACAGTCATTTGATGGTTCAACCTGTTCTGATATCACCAATGTTGGTAGTACAAATACATCTGTAAATGCATGGCTGGGTGAACATGTCGATATGCTGCCTGTTACATTTACTTAATCCCCCATGACATTTTTACCGTATCTATTGTTACATTTGCTTAATCCCACGTGACAATTTTTACCGTATCTATTGTTACATTTGCTTAATCCCACGTGACATTTTTACCGTATCTATTGTTACATTTGCTTAATCCCACGTGACATTTTTACCGTATCTATTGTTACATTTGCTTAATCCCACGTGACAATTTTTACCGTATCTATTGTTACATTTGCTTAATCCCACGTGACATTTTTACCGTATCTATTGTTACATTTGCTTAATCCCACGTGACATTTTTACCGTATCTATTGTTACATTTGCTTAATCCCACGTGACATTTTTACCGTATCTATTGTTACATTTACTTAATCCCACGTGACATTTTTACCGTATCTATTGTTACATTTACTTAATCCCACGTGACATTTTTACCGTATCTATTGTTACATTTGCTTAATCCCCCGTGACATTTTTACCATATCTATTGAACTAGAAAACTTTATAATTCAAAAAGTATTGTGCTGTATTTTTGTTGTTGTTTTGTTTTGTTTTTTGTTTTGGTTCATGTAAGATTAACAAAGCGATATTGTATACATTGCATGTTTTTTGTAAAATCAGATAAATGCTCTTGGCAAATTTATTTTGAATATTTACAGGATGATAAAAATACCTTAAAAACACACACTGATATTAGAATTTCCAAAAGCTTAACCAAATCATAGGGTTTGACAAAAATATAAGAAAGCGGACTCGAAATCATTGGCATGCAACATTTTGAAATGAAATTGTTAGATACAAATGTTTTAGGAAAATAAATATATTGGACTTATAATTAAGAAACATTGCATCAGTTTCCATAATTTGTTTTACGTGTTTATTACAAAAACAGCAGTGACAATAAAGACAGCCCAGCCAGGATAGTGCATTATGTGTCGTCCTGGTTGATATGCCAATTCCTGTCTAAAATCAATCGATCTCGAATACTATTTCATTATATATAAACCATCATCAACTCCTCTGTTTTAAAAGGGCTATGTGGTTAAAACCACTATCAGAAAAAGATATATAACCTTATATTTTCTATGTGTATGTTACAAAACTAACACTTTCTGTCAATTATAAAAAAAAAAAACGAAAAGTCACTACAACCATTTCTGATAGATATCTGAAAAATAAAGAATGTATATAATACATTTTGCTTATAACCCTGATACTGCGCAATACGTGGGAAGGCGACGAGGACCTGAGAGATACCTAATGGAAAGTGCTAGAAAGCGTAAGAGGAAGGAGCCAGACCAGACAAGGGGACAAGCATTAAGATGGAGGATCTTGGACTGAATACGGATTCAGAATTAGCGAACCTGTTACTTGACACACAGGGGCATGTCTAGTTTTGAAAATAGCAGAAATACCTATATCTTCAGACAAGGGAAGAATCCGATCGCCATTGAAATTCTGACCTATTTTGTTCAAGCTTATTTTTCCGTACAAAATTTCCTACTACCTTCATAATCCTACAACCGATCTGTTTAGATGACTTCAATCTATCGGTTCATATGTTCATGTTTTTATATGTAACTTTCATCGAAGTTGTTCAAATCCAACTTTGATCATGATATGCGACAAGATTTCCAGCTTCCAAAAATTGCCTTTCTGGCTATTTTTTGACATAAGACTAGACATGCCCCTGTGCTTGACAGGTTAGGTTCGCTTAACGTAAGCATATAATTCTAGCGTATCCAATATTGTCGTTGATTGTAATCCAGTATCCAGTGTTGAACCACTGAATATTTTATGAATAACACTACTAAAAGTTTCCCTCTGATAATGATTGAAAGAAAATAGTTGGATTTTCTATGACAACGTGTGCTCGTTGTTGAACGCAAGATGGGGCCCAATTGGGGATATTCGTTCTAGTGTTACATGAAATTGAATATGACGGTACTGATGGTATTGTGAAAAGATCGACCGTGATTATAAACATTACCTTGATAATAAACAGTACAATGTACGTTTATAAACATGTGCATATTATATACGAAATTCGGTAGACTTAAGATGGAATGATAAACGTAACTAGTGTACCTTTATATATACCTGTAGTACACAGTGTGTATGATATATAGAAATGTGGTTGTAGAAGTTCCTGCTGTTATCTTTATAAAGTAAAAATGTCACTGTGTAGAAAAAGCAATATTGCATAATAATGATAATATTATCAATGAATACAGCACTTAAATTATCAATTTTAGGTATGAACTATACAAGAAAACATCCGATGAGAACTCAATCGAGAATATTTAATAAAAAAATATGCAAGTTATCTACATTTGTATTTCTTCTTCAGAACTTTTCAGCATGAATGAGATGAATGTTCATAGGGTCAAGACTACAAGTTGTGTTTTTAAACAACACATATTGCACAATTCGACCCACACCACAATACGCAATGTATGTCATTATATCACATTTATTTTGAAGGAAACCTCGGAAGCAAAAGGCTGATAGTACTAGTGCTTCCAAAGAGGAGAACAGCTTCATCAATACTTTTGAGTAAGTTTTATACATATATAATACTTGGATAACTCTTCTTGGAGGTCATTATAGTTGGTTCATTTGTTTGCCTGGTCATTTTGAAATCAATACATCCTGGTGTATCTGGAAAAGATATCACTTCTAGATCAGCCCATATGAGTGAAAGAAATATAAAGTATTGAGGGATAAAAACATCATCGGACTGGGGGTGGGCTGGTATTATTGTTTGCTGTTTTTGTCTATACCGCTGCCTTGTCCGGCATATTCGATATTATCTGTCTCTGGAATTTTCATATTTGTGGTATGTGTTCAACTTGGTGAGGCAGTGTGTTATTGATCAGAAGGTCACATTGACATCATTTTGACCATCAAAGAAAAGAACTGCTACATGTCTTCTACAATATGTGTTTCTGAACCTCATACTTTGGCATGGGATCACCTTGGTGAGGCATTGTGTTATGTATAAAAAGGTAGGTCATTCAGACCTATATCTCTTTCTATGACTAACAAATTTATCATCAGTGCATTCTTGGCATATCATTTCACATTTGATGCAGGACTACGGTTCACTGAATTATCTAGTTTGAATACCTGTACAGTTGTTAAAAGGAATGGTCTTTGTACTATCAAGCAAGAAGGCTTAACCATAGATGTCAGTTGAAATGCGGACGAGGATAATGAGGACTATGGTCCAATCTTTGACATCACTGACAGGTATAGAACAATTCAAAATTTAATGCAATTGTGCTGACTAATCTTTCACTATAACATTTCCTGTGATTTTCTGTTTCTGAATGCCAATTGTCAATAATCTGTTAATTATTGAATGGTTAAAGCATTAACATGAAATGCAATCAACATACAAAACCATATTTTTCATATTTAACTGGCACAAAAGGGGGTACATTTCTGTTAGTAAATGTTATGAATAGCCAAGGTATGGTGTTCTCAAGCAGCTCCTTTTTGGAGTAACAGTTTCATTTGAGAAGCTACATTGTGTATATTTTGTTATAGCTTTTCTTATCATGATCATGGTCTTGTCAACATATCATTTTTTAGTTTAAACTCATTCTTTGAAACATGCTTACCTTTTATACAACCATGTACAGTTCTGCTATATGTTTTCATCTGTATTTATTTTAAATTTTTAGGCCTGATAAGTGTGAAGACTTTGAACTCTAGCTGGACTGGCAGAAGAGGAAGAAAAATAGGTATCTAAAGACTGATGGAACCAGGAGAGTCACATATAATGACCGATGATGAATGCTTCCTGACCTACTTGCAGTCTCTCCTGACCTTTGGAAATGTCAAGATTGAAAAAAGACATTAAAAGTGAATGGATGCCAACCTAATACCTATTATTTGTGTCTCATAAACAGTATGTGTGTATGAAAAGTAAAGTGTATGTCACAAGTATGGTGGTTGTGTGACAGTTATGGTGTCACAAGTATGTTTGGTTAGTTTTTGTTTAACGTCCTATTAACAGCCAGGGTCATTTAAGGACGTGCCAGGTTTGGAGGTGGAGGAAAGCCGGAGTACCCGGAGAAAAACCACCAGCCTACGGTCAGTACCTGGCAATTGCCCCACGTAGGTTTCGAACTCGCAACCCAGAGATGGAGGGCTAGTGATTAAGTGTCGGGACACCTTAACCACTCGGCCACCGCGGCCCCTTCACAAGTATGTGCCACATATTAGGTGAGTATGTGGTAAGTATAGTGTATGTGTCATAAGTTTGGAAAGTATGATGTTTGTGGTGAGTATGATGTATGTGTCACAAGTATGGTGCATGCATGTGAATATTAGTGTAGATGGATCTGGGTATTGTCGTCTGTGCTAAAACACTTGTTTACGGAGATAGATTTATCGACAGACTTTATTAAATTATCTAGGCCAACAATGAAATAACTAGTCCAAGAAACTATTATAGTGACTTCCCTTCTTCGTTGTTATAACGTTGATGTATGATTTGCAAGTACAACATAAGCTTGGCTCTATCATGTAGTCACACAGCCAGCTAGCAACAATGAGAGTATGGAATTAAGTAATTCAAAATACATTAGGTGCTAACTATGAAAATATGACCCGTTCTGGGATTTTCCTTACTCTATTTGACATGTACAGAAATGTTTCATTAAATGTTCCTCCCTCTCGGTCTATATGTCAGTCTGTCCACTCAGATTTCCGTAGTTTTCTCAGCCATGCTTCAAAGTGTGTTAGTGAAAGTTGGTATGTAACTTCAGTATGAATAGGTTCAGATCGAATTCGAGTGTCAGGGGTTTGGGATTAAGGTCAAGGTCACTGTTACTATTTTTAAGCGGGGCCGGCAGGGGACATGTATTGCTTCATCAATACTCTCAGAATGCTTGTTGCTTCAAATCTTGGTTTGGTTTTATTTGTTTTACGTCCTATCAACAGCCAAGGTCATCTAAGGACGGCCTCCCGTGCGTACGATATCGTGCGTGAGTGCGTATGTGTGTTTTGGGAGGCTTCGGTCTTCTGATCTTCCCGTGCATTATAATGTAATAGAAATAACATCACCTATCCGTAACCGTGCATGAATATGTGAGAGTATTTTGAACTCATCACCATATCAAATACATTAGTGAACATATTCTAAAAATCATCATCATCATCATCATCATCATCATTCAAACTAAATAAATACATCATTTATATGCATACTTATCGCTAGAGACTGAGACAAACATTTTTGTCAAATATTTGTACTTTTTACAAGAATAATATCAGTTAATAAATCCTGGATGCCTTGGAACTGATGATGTTTTGTCCAAAGTCGTTGAAATTTTCTTATAACACTAAAAAAGAAAACTTGATACATGACAGAAAAATAGAAAGATACTGGACCAACTCATTACTTTTGGCGCCTTTTGCACATGGTATACAATGGAAGTATAGAACTCTTGTGTGCCATAAACATAACTCACACTGTTTATTACTTTAATGTATTGATACTGATATTGACGCCCGAATTGATGGAAAACAATACCTATTAAAACAAAGAAGATTGCAATCCTGTTCTGAAAGAGTACAGAGAGCCAATTAGTTTATGTTTCGATTGTAATTACCCTCTTTGGGACATCACTAGTTATGCGCCAGTGATAGACATAGTAAATTACTGCACGGCAAAGCCCAAAGAAAACGAATGACTAAGTTTGATTGTTAAAACAAATATGTTTTAACACTATGGAATCATTTACTGCAAACAAATATTAGCAGAAAGACACAAAACTGCGTTTCATGCCTAAGACGTGTATTTGTTTACACTTGCCTCGTGATCCATTTTTCTTTGCCACGGAAGTTAATGATTTCGTCACGTGACGAGCCATGTGACTTTTTCGGCTTTCCTCGTAATAAACCGAGCGTGATCGTGTTTACAAACAACACTCAAGATAAACAATGTTCCGACCCCGAAAATATGTACAAAAACAACAAAGTTGACGGTATATGTGTGTGTACCGCTTAACTATTGATACATTGTATATATTATTATTCATAAAAGGCCGAATTCTACATTTTCTGAGGTTGAAATCTAAGGTAAAAGTCCAAAATCCCCTACCAGTTTTCTCCCTGTCCGGCCGACCGTCCGTCCATCATCCGTTTGTCGCTGTCCACTCAGCTTTCTGGGGTTTGTCCTCAGTCGTGCTACAAGTTATGTTGGTGAACGTCGGTGTGTGACTTCAGTACGAGTTGCAACAAATCAAGTTCGAGTTTCTGGGTATTTGAGTCAAGGTCAAGGTCACTGCTACTATTTTTAACAAAGGTCGGTAGGGGACATGTATTGCTTTAGCAACAACCAAGATGTTGTTATTTTTCCTCTGTCCATTTTGAATTTCCCTACCATATTCCATACTTTATGTTCCCCTAGCATCATTAAATAGTTATAGAAAGGCTTCCCTGGGATATAAGGCGGTTTCCACAGCATCACCAATGTATCAATAACATTAACTGCCATTAGTTGTCTTTCGTTATAGAACGACACGGTTTTGTGAATTTTATTTGCAGTTTGCATTATTAATACTCCATGCAGCAGTCTCTGATTACGAAAACCATTAAATGAATAATTCATTATCGCACAAGATCCCTGGCAGTCGACATATAAGACATTATACAATGGTAATGTGACTTGTTAGTCCTTTGATAATGAACACCTGGAAACTATACAGAGATGTTTAAGGGGTGGCGCCGTCGGCCCGGGTCGTCCCCTAGACACTTCCATACTGAACGCCATTATAACGCGGGATGAGGTCAAAACGGCGATATATAAGGCCAAACTACGAACACCCCCTCCCACCGGCTTCGACAATATCCCGGCGGGGTATATTTAGAAACGATGTTTGTGTTGATATTTTACTTAAAATTTGTACCCATTGCTTTGCTACTGGAGAGATACCACGTGACTGGTCAGCCGGAATAATACAACCAAATGCCGAAATCCGATACCAAAGATCAGACAGACCCTATCAGTTATCGTCAAATTTCATTATTATCTATTCCTTGTAAAATCTACACGGATATACTCAGTCAAAGACTGAACAAGTGACTAGAAATTCACGATATTCGAGCAAACGAACAAAATGAATTTGACGGGAAAAGAAGCTGTCTAGATCATATATATTCACTTTATAATATTGTAAACAATAGGAAATGGGAAAAAAACATTTCTAACATTGTATGCTTCGTAGATTTCAACCTTGTGTCGTACTATATGGAAATAGAGTTATATCCGTGGAAGATAATGCAACAACAGGTCAATTCTTTCAAACAGACTCGGACTCTCTCCCTCTCTCTAACAAAAAAATTACATGTTGACAATGTGTAAAGTTCATGGAAAAAAGAGAAGCGGATAAGATTTGAAGGATAAGGAGAGAGCAAATCAAGGTACGGGATGTGATGAACAAACTAAACAGAAGCAAATTAAACTTCATTTTCATATTCTCGTGTGTCTGTGCGTGCGTGTGTCCATACTCGCTCCACATTCTTGTGGGGATGAGTTAATAGTTCATTCGACAAAACCTCGCTTCGAATGCTTTTTTATATTCATTTATCAAAAGTTTTTTTTATCTATAGCACCCCTTTCAACTTGTACACACAAATTAATCAAATCTGGTCGTATGATCCGTCTGTCCAAGATGACAAAGTTTTCGTCCGGTAAAATGTCTCGGTCAACATTTAAAAATTGGATATAAAGCTTGGGAGACGTGATTTAAGCTAAACGAGGTCAATGCAACCTGTCATGTACTAAAATGATGTCACTGTGGCCTTTGTTTCTGTTTTTTCTTTGACTTCAGGTTTTCGAAGCCTGTCTCCGTCACCGTTGTAGGCAACTTCACTAGCCAAGTGTGTTCAATATGACACCTTTGGCTTTCGAAGTTGCGTTGCGGATGACATAAAATGGTAGTATGTCATGTATTCATGTAACAGTAAACCGCCGGGTATTTCTCATTATGAAAAACGAAATCCTGAAATGGTTCAAACATTGGGCTCCGGCCTGATAATCAACTGTAACCTCCATAAGTTTTCACGTCCGAAATGTGAGTACGTTAAATATGTATGATCGTATTTGAACCACATGCAGGGACCTGAGAATTTGTTACAGTCTTCATGAAATAGGACATTCCCCAGTTAGTTAGTTAAAGTGCTTAACGGCCCATCAATACTGTAAAGGTCACAAGGGCCATGAAAAGTGATTAAAATACGAGCAAAAAGGGAAAGAGACGAAATCAATTTAAAAACGAAACATTTAAAATTTAGATATATATTGGTACACTCACGACCAGTTTAAAATCAAAAAGTGGCTATGGTTACTCAAATCTTGTGATACAGACCAATAACTTTCAGATACATGTACAAATGTACTCGTTAAAACTCCCTCTTGAAAGTTTAGATATTACTTTCGGTAAAAATGACCCCCCCCCCCCCCCCCAAAAAAAAACCCCAAAAAACAAACACACACACAAAACAAAAACGTCTGAAAACTAGGTAAGGTCAAATACATGCACACTGTAACAAATTCTCAAGCCCCTGTGTTTGAATCCACAGTATTTACATGTACCATGGTATTTTTTTACATGGTCCAGCTGTCAAACAAGAAACACAATCTGGAGTTTAGTTATCATAATTCTGTCGAGATTCTTGTTGCTCTGTTTAAAATTCTATAACTTTTCCGACGTAAAATGTAACATTCTGTTTTTTGATTAAAACGTTGCTAAAGTAATGTCACATGCATTTTGGTTACATATAGTCATGCATAAAAGCTATATAGTTTCTCCATCCCCGGTCAATATTACAGCAACAGTAATGATTACATTGTCATCTACCATACTTGTCACTGCTTCGTAGGTCATAGGACGTGAAGATTGTATCTGCTGTCCCCGTTCCATGATGGTAAGAGGCGACTTAATTTCGGATCATATATTTTCTTTTCTTTCTATCAGCTTTCTTCTTCCTAGTATCTCTTGACAATGACTAACGTTTGGCCTTTCCGTGGTGGAGACAAACCAGAGTCTGTATTGATGGTACATGTACATTTTTGGGATAGGGCGACTGGTATACCCGTCGTCAGTATAATTTGATCGGATGGACTGTCTTGCCGGATGTCTTTGGCAGAATATTTCAGTGAAGTAGTTTTGTCAAGAGCGGGTCTACAAATGTTCATGTGCAGTGTCCTCCTTGGAACTTTGATTTATTTTAGTTTATTTTCCAATAAAGGATCTGCATTTATATGTATCGGGTATAACATTACATAATTATGTGTAATTAAATGTGACATCATATTATATCATCCATTAAATCTGAACGTTGGCTCGTACAAACTCTCCTAGTTGATTCAGTACTTATCCAATCTATAATAAACGGAAGGATGTGTAACGAATCTCGATATCGTAACATAATTAGATTGAAATGATTTCATTGATTTTATTTCACTCATGATCAGCCACACTTTGTGTGGAACAAGAGGACATATCCTTAAACATTAACTTTGTACATCCTTAAACTTTATCTTTGTATATATGGTAAATACATGTACAGTTTCACATATTCCTAAACATTATCTTTGCACATGCAGTAAATGCAGCGATTCACATATTCTTATACCTTATCTTAGACAATTAACTTATCACACTTTTTTTTTAAATTCAGCTTTGAGGCAATGTGTGCGATAGTTTACACTAACCATTTTCATACTATCAAATTTGTGGCCTATTCTATAATATTGATATTTTTGTTGGTTATTAGAATTTTTTTTTTTTTATCAAATCTTATGTTTTCTACATTGTAAATATGGCTTTCCTAAATATAAATTCCGAAACGACAAAATATGGATAACATTTACACTGGTTTAGTTTATAATAAACTGATTTCAATGAAATCATCGATCTACATGTAGGCATATAACGTGAATTATGCAATAATGAACACAATGTTATGAGACAGAAATAATCGTCGTCCGTTGAACTAGCCTAATTACCAAATACAACTCATAGGAAAAATAAAATATAATCTGATTCAGAAAAAGAAACACAAGATGCTAATCGGCTGTTTTATGTAAAATAAAAATGATCGTGTGGTCCAGAATATGAAACCCGAAAACGCTGATGTACCATGTAGTAAAATGACGTTCCCTGGAACAACGTCGTGACCTTGTTCAAGGCTTTGCACTAATGACGTCATTATTTACCTGTAGTGACGCCATTTATCATGATATGACGTCAAAATTTATTTCAATGTGAAGGTAAGATATTCCCCTATCAATCTGTAATAAATAAATTAAGAAAATAATATGTTCATTTTTTACTGTCCTGCATCGGCCTAAAATCGGCCCGCTGGCACTCAACGTAGTACTATAATTGGCCCAAAATCGGCCCCGTGGCACATAACTCGTTAAAGAAGTTTCCTTGCCTTGCCTTTTTTTAACTAGTTGTGATTGACGTAAAAATTAGAAGTAAAAGAAAAAAGAATACACAAAACCATATCGGGTGTTGACGGTATTTTGTCATTGTTTACCTGGGCTGTAGGAGTGTCCGGCGGAGATAATTACCGGGATTAGAGGGGGATTAGTAACTGTACTGGGGAGGGGTGAACTGTACTCTACCTGAGGGGACAAAACAAGAGTTACCTCCTTCATACTTATCTGGGAACGAATTAATATTTATTTTATCAGGGTACTTCACTTAAAATTTTTGGAACAAAATCAATATGTAAATGTTTAGAATACTCTGAAATATTTTGGTTAAAATTGTTTGAGCATGAAGCGGTTTTAGCTATTTATAAATATGTGTATGAAATATGCATGTATATGATAAATGGATTTGTTTGGTATAAAGTGGTAGGTTTTTGCAAGTAAGAACGTCTTTCCGGTTCAAACACTGGTGCGAATTTGTACCACCGAGTAATCAAAGGTCCACTAAGCCCCAATTATCGCAGGTTCCTACTAGTAACATTACAAGCCTGTGGTTGGATACTCCTTGTACAGGTTCCTACTAGTAGGATTACAAGCCTGTGGTTGGATACTCCTTGTACAGGTTCCTACTAGTAACATTACAAGCCTGTGGTTGGATACTCCTTGTACAGGTTCCTACTAGTAGGATTACAAGCCTGTGGTTGGATACTCCTTGTACAGGTTCCTACTAGTAACATTACAAGCCTGTGGTTGGATACTCCTTGTACAGGTTCCTACTAGTAGGATTACAAGCCTGTGGTTGGATACTCCTTGTACAGGTTCCTACTAGTAGTATTACAAGCCTGTGGTTGGATACTCCTTGTACATGTTCCTACTAGCAACATTACAAGCCTGTGGTTGGATACTCCTTGTACATGTTCCTACTAGTAACATTACAAGCCTGTGGTTGGATACTCCTTGTACATGTTCCTACTAGTAGTATTACAAGCCTGTGGTTGGATACTCCTTGTACAGGTCCCTACTAGTAGTATTACAAGCCTGTGGTTGGATACTCCTTGTACAGGTTCCTACTAGTAGTATTACAAGCCTGTGATTGGATACTCCTTGTACAGGTTCATACTAGTAGTATTACAAGCCTGTGGTTGGATACTCCTTGTACAGGTTCCTACTAGTAGGATTACAAGCCTGTGGTTGGATACTCCTTGTACAGGTTCCTACTAGTAGGATTACAAGCCTGTGGTTGGATACTCCTTGTACAGGTTCCTACTAGCCGGATTACAAGCCTGTGGTTGGATACTCCTTGTACAGGTTCCTACTAGCCGGATTACAAGCCTGTGGTTTGATACTCCTTGCTGATAGCTTTCATTTAATGGAAGATGTATTTAGAGATATAAAGGGTTGGACAGTAGAGGGGAGGAGGGAAATGTGACTCTCACAAAACAGTAACAGTTGATTTTTCGGCATTTTACACTAAACTTCCATTTTCAACGTGTAACCGTAACCCTCGGTAAAAACCAAACAGTGTACACTCATTTAAAAAAAGGAGATAGAATTGTGCATGGATTATTATCATTACAGTAATGTATACTACGAACATTATAATCACTACATATTATATCATATAAACCAATACTATATACTACCGACTACGATCATTACAAATAGTGTCATCACTGCGCCATCACTGAGCCGCCCTGGCCACCCATTGCTACCACATAAATGCACATACTACATTGTATCTATACCACATTGGTATGATGGTATACCACATAAACACACATACTATCTATACCACATTGGTATGATGGTATACCACATAAACACACATACTATCTATACCACATTGGTATGATGGTATACCACATAAACACACATACTATCTATACCACATTGGTATGATGGTATACCACATAAATACACATACTATATATACCACATTGGTATGATGGTATACCACATAAATACACATACTATCTATACCACATTGGTATGATGGTATACCACATAAATACACATACTATATATACCACATTGGTATGATGGTATACCACATCAACACACATACTATCTATACCACATTGGTATGATGGTATACCACATAAACACACATACTATCTATACCACATTGGTATGATGGTATACCACATAAATACACATACTATATATACCACATTGGTATGATGGTATACCACATCAACACACATACTATCTATACCACATTGGTATGATGGTATACCACATCAACACACATACTATCTATACCACATTGGTATGATGGTATACCACATAAATACATATACTATCTATACCACATTGGTATACCACATAAATACACATACTATATATACCACATTGGTATGATGGTATACCACATAAACACATATACTATCTATACCACATTGGTATGATGGTATACCACATAAATACATATACTATCTATACCACATTGGTATACCACATAAATACACATACTATATATACCACATTGGTATGATGGTATACCACATAAACACACATACTATCTATACCACATTGGTATGATGGTATACCACATAAAAACACATACTATCTATACCACATTGGTATGATGGTATACCACATAAACACACATACTATCTATACCACATTGGTATGATGGTATACCACATAAACACACATACTATCTATACCACATTGGTATGATGGTATACCACATAAAAACACATACTATCTATACCACATTGGTATGATGGTATACCACACATACACACATACTATCTATACCACATTGGTATGCTGGTATACCACATCAACACATATACTATCTATACCACATTGGTATGCTGGTATACCACATAAACACATATACTATCTATACCACATTGGTATGCTGGTATACCACATAAATACACATACTATCTATACCACATTGGTATGATGGTATACCACATAAACACACATACTATCTATACCACATTGGTATGATGTATACCACATAAATACACATACTATCTATACCACATTGTTATGACGGTATACCAGATAAATACACATACTATCTATACCACATTGGTATGATGGTATACCACATAAATACACATACTATCTATACCACATTGGTATGCTGGTATATCACATAAACACACATACTATCTATACCACATTGGTATGATGTATACCACATAAATACACATACTATATATACCAAATTGGTATGACGGTATACCACATCAACACACATACTATCTATACCACATTGGTATGACGGTATATCACATAAACACACATACTATCTATACCACATTTGTATGCTGATATACCACATAAATACACATACTATCTATACCACATTGGTATGCTGGTATACCACATCAATACACATACTATCTATACCACATTGGTATGACGGTATACCACATCAACACACATACTATCTATACCACATTGGTATGATGTATACCACATCAATACACATACTATCTATACCACATTGGTATGATGTATACCACATAAATACACATACTATCTATACCACATTGGTATGCTGGTATATCACATCAACACACATACTATCTATACCACATTGGTATGCTGGTATATCACATCAACTCACATACTATCTATACCACATTGGTATGATGGTATATCACATAGACACACATACTATCTATACCGCATTGGTATGCTGGTATATCACATCAACTCACATACTATCTATACCACATTGGTATGATGGTATATCACATAGACACACATACTATCTATACCACGTTGGTATGACGTATACCACATAAATACACATACTATCTATACCACATTGGTATGATGTATAACACATAAACACACATACTATCTATACCACATTGATATGATGTATACCACATAAACACGCATACTATCTATACCACATTGGTATGATGTATACCACATCAACACACATACTATCTATACCACATTGGTATGCTGATATACCACATAAACACACATACTATCTATACCACATTGGTATACCACATAAACACACATACTATCTATACCACATTGGTATGCTGGTATACCACATCAACACACATACTATCTATACCACATTGGTACGCTGGTATATCACATAGATACACGTACTATCTATACCACATTGGTGCGATGGTATACTACATCAATACACATACTATCTATACCACATTGGTATGCTGGTATATCACATAGATACACGTACTATCTATACCACATTGGTGTGATGGTATACTACATCAATACACATACTATCTATACCACATTGGTATGCTGGTATACCACATAAACACACATACTATCTATACCACATTGGTATACCACATAAACACACATACTATCTATACCACATTGGTATGATGTATACCACATAAACACACATACTATCTATACCACATTGGTATGACGGTATACCACATCAATACACATATTATCTATACCACATTGGTATGCTGGTATACCACATAAACACACATACTATCTATACCGCATTGGTATGATGTATACCACACAAATACACATACTATCTATACCACATTGGTATGACGGTATACCACATAAATACACATACTATCTATACCACATTGGTATGCTGGTATACCACATCAATACACATACTATCTATACCACATTGGTATGCTGGTATACCACATAAATACACATACTATCTATACCACATTGGTATGCTGGTATACCACATAAACACACATACTATCTATACCACATTGGTATGCTGGTATACCACATAAACACACATACTATCTATACCACATTGGTATGATGTATACCACACAAATACACATACTATCTATACCGCATTGGTATGATGATATACCACATAAATACAGATACTATCTATACCGCATTGGTATGATGATATACCACACAAATACACATACTATCTATACCACATTGGTATGCTGGTATACCACATCAATACACATACTATCTATACCACATTGGTATGATGATATACCACATAAATACACATACTATCTATACCACATTGGTATGATGATATACCACACAAATACACATACTATCTATACCACATTGGTATGCTGGTATACCACATCAATACACATACTATCTATACCACACAAATACACATACTATCTATACCACATTGGTATGCTGGTTTACCACATCAATACACATACTATCTATACCACATTGGTATGACGGTATACCACATCAACACACATACTATCTATACCACATTGGTATGATGTATACCACATCAATACACATACTATCTATACCACATTGGTATGATGTATACCACATAAATACACATACTATCTATACCACATTGGTATGATGGTATACCACATCAACACACATACTATCTATACCGCATTGGTATGCTGGTATATCACATCAACACACATACTATCTATACCACATTGGTATGCTGGTATATCACATCAACTCACATACTATCTATACCACATTGGTATGATGGTATATCACATAGACACACATACTATCTATACCGCATTGGTATGCTGGTATATCACATCAACTCACATACTATCTATACCACATTGGTATGATGGTATATCACATAGACACACATACTATCTATACCACGTTGGTATGACGTATACCACATAAATACACATACTATCTATACCACATTGGTATGATGTATAACACATAAACACACATACTATCTATACCACATTGATATGATGTATACCACATAAGTACACATACTATCTATACCACATTGGTATGATGTATACCACATCAACACACATACTATCTATACCACATTGGTATGCTGATATACCACATAAACACACATACTATCTATACCACATTGGTATACCACATAAACACACATACTATCTATACCACATTGGTATGCTGGTATACCACATCAACACACATACTATCTATACCACATTGGTACGCTGGTATATCACATAGATACACGTACTATCTATACCACATTGGTGCGATGGTATACTACATCAATACACATACTATCTATACCACATTGGTATGCTGGTATATCACATAGATACACGTACTATCTATACCACATTGGTGTGATGGTATACTACATCAATACACATACTATCTATACCACATTGGTATGCTGGTATACCACATAAACACACATACTATCTATACCACATTGGTATGGTGTATACCACATAAACACACATACTATCTATACCACATTGGTATGGTGTATACCACATAAACACACATACTATCTATACCACATTGGTATGACGGTATACCACATCAATACACATATTATCTATACCACATTGGTATGCTGGTATACCACATAAACACACATACTATCTATACCGCATTGGTATGATGTATACCACACAAATACACATACTATCTATACCACGTTGGTATGACGGTATACCACATAAATACACATACTATCTATACCACATTGGTATGCTGGTATACCACATCAATACACATACTATCTATACCACATTGGTATGCTGGTATACCACATAAATACACATACTATCTATACCACATTGGTATGCTGGTATACCACCTAAACACGCATACTATCTATACCACATTGGTATGCTGGTATACCACATAAACACACATACTATCTATACCACATTGGTATGATGTATACCACACAAATACACATACTATCTATACCGCATTGGTATGATGATATACCACATAAATACAGATACTATCTATACCGCATTGGTATGATGATATACCACACAAATACACATACTATCTATACCACATTGGTATGCTGGTATACCACATCA
The DNA here is from genome assembly GCF_902652985.1 of Pecten maximus. Lineage (NCBI taxonomy): Eukaryota > Metazoa > Mollusca > Bivalvia > Pectinida > Pectinidae > Pecten > Pecten maximus. The sequence goes on from NC_047029.1 coordinate 18,275,416, forward strand.
ATACACATACTATCTATACCACATTGGTATGATGATATACCACATAAATACACATACTATCTATACCACATTGGTATGATGATATACCACACAAATACACATACTATCTATACCACATTGGTATGCTGGTATACCACATCAATACACATACTATCTATACCACACAAATACACATACTATCTATACCACATTGGTATGCTGGTTTACCACATAAATACACTTACTATCTATACCACATTGGTATGCTGGTATACCATATAAATACACACTATCTATACCACTTTGGTATGATGGCTTACCACATAAATACACAAACTATTTGTTGGTTTGTTTATGTTTTACGGACCATCGACAACTAGAGTCATTTAGGGCCAAACAATATACTAACATGTTTATTTTTAAAGTTAAAATCAGATAAAATTTGTCATTTTTAAAAGCATCCGTATTGTATATTTAGATCATTATGATAAAAAAGTTGGTTAAAAATGGTAAAATATGTATATGTACGAATATATTATGTGAACTTTGTTATATAAATAGAACGTCAAAGACAGTAACGTAAAAGACATCAAAGTCTATAAAATAGATCGATTTCTTTCAAGTAGCTAAATGTTGTTTTCGAATCCACGGAACTGAAAAGGGTTTTCATATCCGGGACTCGAAAGTATTTATCACGAATATGCTTGAAATCGGAACATTCTATTAAGAAATGCATAACACACCGGTGGATCCTCTCGTTTCAAAAGGAACGAATGAGTAGGATATGTGTGCCCGGTACGGAGCCGAGAGAGGACTATTTCCTCTCTACGATCCTTCGGACTTGGTGTTGATGTTTTAAGTTTTGGTTGTACTTTAAAAAGTTTGTTGCTCGTCTCGAGAGACCAGCGTTGCTGCCATTTACTCTGAATGTCAGAACTTATTACAGGTTTGAAATCTGTATATGGTATTTTAATATGTGTTTGTTGCAGATTTAGAGCATGTTTTGCTTGGCGGTCAACAAGTTCGTTGCCTTTAATTCCGACATGGCTCGGAATCCAAAGTAGTGTTATTTTGCATTTTTTTAAGATACGAGATATTCGTAAAACAAGGTTTTGTATGAGTATATTCTTTGGATGTCGTGATTGTAAATTCTGAAGGACAGATAGAGAGTCGGAACAAATTATTGCCTTTCTAATGCGTTGTTCTTCGGTATGGTCGAGGGCCAAATCGATGGCACATGCTTCCACAGAGAAGATAGAGGCACCATCTGGTAAGCGGATTGAAGAGCAATGGTGATCGGAATAGCATGCTGCGGAGACCTTTACTTCATCTTTTGAGCCATCAGTGTAGATCTGAACGTGATCGGGAAAATCTTTAATGCATTCCCGAAAGGAGGATTTGTGTTCTTCGGGTAATGCACTCGATTTTGCCCTCACGTGTAGAGTAAGGTTAATATCCGGTGTTTCGACAAGCCATGGCGGTACATCCGATACGGTGTATTCGCCTATGGTGTCTAAGCTTATGTTAAGTTCATGAAGAAAATTCGAAATTCTAATGCCAAATGTTGGTAAGAGTTTTTAGTTTTGAGTAAAAATGTTTTGGTATTGCGGATTGACAATAAGGTCAAAAGCCGGATTTTTCGGGTTCGATTTCAATTGGGCGGCATATTGAAGAGAAAGTTTTTTCCTTCTGTCATTTAAAGATGGTTCATTTGCCTCTACATAAAGGCTCTGCACTGGTGTTGTTCGGAAAGCACCAAGTGCTAGACGTAATCCTTGATTATGGATAGGATCCAACATTTGCAGGTAAGAATTCCGTGCCGATCAATAAACGATGGACCCATAGTCGAGTTTTGATCGAATAAGTGCCCTATAAAGGCGCAGAAGCATTTCACGGTCTGCGCCCCAGTCAGTATGGGATAGTACACGTAAAATATTCATTGCCTTTGAGCACTTATCCTTCAGGTGTTTAATATGTGAAACAAAGGAGAGTTTCGAATATAAAATTAGTCCGAGGAATTTGGTCTGCTCGACAACTGGACTTTTTATGCCATTTAATGTTAGATCGGGATCATTATGTGGTTTTCGTTTTTGGCAGAAGTGCATGCAGACAGTTTTTGATCTCGAGAATTTGAAGCCGTTTTCATCTGCCCATGTTTGTAGTTTGCCTAAACATTGTTGAAGTTGTCGTTCTATCGTGTGCATGTTCTTTGACCTATAGCAGATCAAGAAGTCATCAACGAAGAGAGACCCTTCAGTTGACTTACCGAGACATTTAGTTATACTGTTGATTTTCAGACCGAAAAGTGTTACGGAAAGGATCCCACCCTGAGGGACTCCCATTTCCTGTTTGGCTGTTTCAGAATAAGTTGAACCTACGCGAACTTTAAAATGTCTGTCAGATATGTAGTTTGCGATGAATTTTTCGGAGATTCCCACGTACACCAATTTCATGCAGGTCTTTCATAATACCATATTGCCATATAGTATCGTATGCCTTTTCCAGATCAGAGAACACAGCGACAAGATGCTCCTTCTTCCCGAAAGCTTCTCGAATGAAGGTTTCTAATCTGACCAGATGGTCGACCGTTCCTCTGCGGTTTCTGAATCCACTTTGGAGTGGACTCAAAATATTATTAGATTCAAGGAACCAAACTAGTCTAGTGTTATACACAAACTATCTATGGTGCATAAAGTGGCGACTCTTCATCAACCAGGACAAAACAAAAATGATACACATTAGGAACCCTTCATCTCGTCGGTCTCCTTTTAAATTTATCGTGTGATCATGAAATAGGATTCACTGATCGCTGCCGATACTTGGAATTCTGGTTTACGGAACACCTGGATTTGACGGCATCAGTTCGCGAGCTAGTGGAGCCCTACTTAAGGGGCATCTAAACAGCAAATCCAGTCAAAACATTGATATTTTACAGGCCTATAAATCCCTATTATGGTACAATGTCACAGAAGTAACATGATGAACTTTTAGTATGTATCATGGCAAACCGTGGGACTTGCTGTTGACATGTAATTTGTTAAGCTGTTTGTAAATTTCAACAAAACGTAAGAAAAATGCATGTTTCAGGGGACATAATTAACTCATTTGTATCCCATATATTACACAAACTTGCCATGTCGTTTTGCTCACAAGTGTCTAAAGCACAAAATAGGAGCATTGGTTTGACCAGCTTTGACGTTATTATATGTATAAACGCTGTTTTTATTTTGACCTTGAATTGCAAATGGCGGTCGTGAATGATATCACACAAATACGGCATGTAAGGAGGTTTTTAAAACATCAAAAATGTTCTTATTAGACAATATAAAGTATTCTTGAAGTGGCAAGAAGACTACTTTTATGAATAAAGGTTCAACCGTTGAGTTTGGGGTAAAATATGCCTATTTCTGAAAAAGGCTGCAAACTCACCAGTTTAACAAAATGACTTTAAAATGTTCTTCTTACTATGATGAGATGTCTTAAATGTTTGATATAGGAGTATTGTTATTAACTGAAATGCCCCCCTTTAAGCCATATTTGTGTAAAATTATTCACAGCCGCCATTTGCATTCCAAGGTCCAAACAAAATAAGTGTTTATACGTACATACAGTCAAATCCGGTCAAACAAATGCTCCTACCCTGTGCTATAGACACTTGTGATCATAACAGCTTGGCTATTTTTCAGGTTTGGTCATTTGCGTGACTTAGAATTATTCCATGCTACATCTTACCACAAAGTTACTCTATAGAAGAAACTGGTAGCACCTACAGCAAATTATTGGTGATGTAAGAAGCTACATGTCCAAACAAACATTTTGGTATATTACATGACATTTTTTGTGCAAATTTTTAGGTATTTATTCGTGTTTGAAATTCAACATTATTCTGCTATATAGATGACCCTTAATAAGTGCGGTGATAACTAAATCGAAATGTGCGGGAGGAATGTCCTTGGTGGTTTTCATACAACTATACACTTCACTTGTGGAGCCTGTACTATTCTATTGTGTTGTAATATGGGGTCATAATAAATATCGTCTCGACCGAACAGTACAAAACCTGGTCCTGTAGATACTCCCTGGGAACAGGTAAAAACGGTTCAAATATCGCCGCACGAGGTGACCTTGGATGGAATTCTTGTGAAGTGAACCATAAAGTTGAAATATGTAGATCATGGGTAAATCATTTTTTTAAATGAGAACAGATTACTAAAATGTATTCATAGCCGTAGTCCCTGTCGATCAACCGTAGTTTGGAGAATAGTGTTGTTAACTGTTGAGAGACAATAACTTAGAACAGCTACTTACCAATATTTCTGTAATGTCAACTAAAGAATGTGTTTAGTTCGTAAAAGATCATTTTATTAATGTCGATAACAGTAATTGCCAAAAATAGCTGTATAATGACAGAAATGGTAACAACGAAAATAAACTTAGAACATATAGGCTGTATAAACCCAGTTAACATATACCAAAACTTATACTTCTAATAGTATGGACTTTTAGATAGGCGCTAGCTAAAGGTAGGGGTAATTTAAAGCTTAATGTTGAGACGGGTCGGTATTCTCGTCAAAAATAATTTTAGAAAATAGGGTTTGTACATTATGTCATTTAACTGTTTAGAAGATGAATGTCACGTTTTAATTGTATGTGACTTTTATTCAGATATACGAAGATATCTGTTTGGGGGGGGGGGCAGGGGGGGGGGGGGGCAATTGCCCCCCCACTTTTTTCAGGGGGGGGGGCAAACATATCTTTTTGCCCCCCCACTTTTTGACATCCAAAATCTAAAAAAGGGGAAAAAACACGAATTTATATATTCATTTCGATAAATATCTGTATATTTTCGAACCGATAATGTTTTCTTGAAGGCAACGATAAAAACTGTATCTTGTACATCCGGAACATTCCGACTTTTATACTAGTATATCAATCCTCAGACCAATCGGAACCCCTCGTCATTTTCTCCGAAACTAGTTCGCAGACGGAGGCGAGGTGTTCCGATTGATCCTCAGACCTTTGTGTCGGTCGTCTGCAATAGCCTGGTAAGTCAATATTTATATCTTAATACGAAATTTTGCTTAACTCCATCACATAGATTCAATAAGTTGATGATAATTTGTGAAGTTAATTGAGTTCATAATGAGAACAAGACAGAAACACAACATGAATAGGAATGCGCGGTTTTAACGTGAATAGAGTGATACTAATTACCGAAAGGTACGAGGAAATACAAAAAAAAATTCAGCTCGCGCCTACGGCGCTCGCTTTATCACTAAATTACTGCCCCCCTTTCGATTGCAGATCCACAGGGGGGCTTCGCCACCCTGGGACCCGCTGGGCGGCCCCCAGACCTCTCGCAAAAAGGAAAAAAAAATCGGCTCGCGCCTACGGCGCTCGCACGATCACTTAATTACTGGACCCCCCTTTCGAAAACTCCTGGATCCGCGCCTGATCCCGAATTATTGGAAATGTGCTATATTCATTTTCCGCGTAGGGCTTAGACCCCCTTGAACCCCCTATCAGGGCGCTGCCCTGGACCCTCTGGGCGGCCCCTCAGACCCCTCGTAAAAAAAAAAAAAAAAAATCGGCTCGCGCCTACGGCGCTCGCATTATTACTAAATTACTGGACCACCCGCCCTTTCGAAAATCCTGGCCGGGCCTGGTGATTCATGTTTTGCCATAAATAATATATCCTGATTTGCGTTAATAACTTAATTTGTATTTCATAAATTATCAAAATTATCATGGGATGTTGAAATGATAATTATTGCCTAATTTTGCGGAGATGGCATACGATTTGTTTAGTGCGTAAAATTTAAGGTTAAAAAAAATTTTGCCCCCCCACTTTTTGACGACTTCCTACGCCACTGTCCAGGTTTTAGCCTTTTAAACAATGAACAAAAACTAATTGTTTTGATGAATGAATGTCAACTACAATGTCGTTTAGCTATCACAGTTCATAAAATGTATCAAAGAAGAATGAACTTTTAATACAGCATGTATATCAACTTAGTTGAAAAAATATTGAATATTTTTATTTCTATGAGTGTCTCATAAGCCTTTACTTCATAAGCTACAAGTGTAGGTGTCAATTTTAAATTTTATGATTTTCTGTATAGTTTTAATACTTATGATATTTTATGTAAAAATGACAAGTGACACTTTAATAAAATATATTGTGCTCTATTGTATTGTATCTTATACTCGGTGTAATATAAACTTGTATGTTTTTACAACAGTATGGATGGTCGATTGTTGCAATTGGGAGTTGAAGAACACTCACCAATTATGGTTAACAATTAAAAATATATACATATATATACATATACAATTTGAAAATAGAAATAACAATGCCAGACAATGTACTAGTACCCGTTCACTATAATACAGAAAGGTGGGGTCAACATATATGGAGATTTAACATTAGCATCGGCCCCCGCTTGGATTTTCAAAATATGTAAAATAAAAAAAGGTATGGGTATGAGAAGCTTAAATCTGGAAAAGTTAGTTTCAGAATTAATTCTGTGTAAAATGGGACCTCCCCTCCTTGACTAACACCTGTGTCACTGTTAGAGGTGCTGCGATATAACCAACCCCCACCCCCGCAGAGTATTATATGACACAATTACCATAAATTATTTCATGATTGTGTTCAGAATATTCCAATTAACATTTTGATACCAAATATTACGATATTTCGAGGGAAAATGTTCCTTTTTATTGCTGATTTAATCAAAAACACTTGCAAAACTCCATCACAAATGAGTTATTCTCATTTTGGACAACTGAATTTGCATAGTTCCAGAACTAGTCTACCTTTTATACTTGCCTACTAATAATATCTTTCAACATGACGAGTTTTGAAAAAAAAAAATGAAATGAAAACCGGTATTTGTCGTTTTTACCCTTTTGCTTAAAAAACAAAAATGCAGATTCGTGACCATTTGTCCTGAAACTTTTGTTTCTCAATAACCAAAAGTCGGTGAGTCTTGATGTTTGGTAAGATGGTTGATCATGTCAACTGGTATTATTTTAGTTAACATTTACGACCCTGACCTTTGTTCAAGGTCACATGAATGCGATCTGCTGAAATTGTTACAATGTGTGTGAAATAGAGGTGAAATTACAAGATTAATGTAGGTTATTGGGTTCAATGACGTGACGTTTTATACACTAAGACTATATATTACAGATAGAGTGACTGGTTTTGATTTCGTCAGTTCCAAACCATTACATTGTGTCATATTCGAGATGTCAACTGGAGATACAACTATTGAAGTTTCAATACATTTAAAAAAAAATCCGATACAGCTCGATTCTTGTGTAAACAACTCAAGTGATTTCTTGTTTTAACTTGAGTGTCGCATGGGCTGGTAGACTGTGATCTTGGTGACGAACATGGCCAAAGAAATACAAAATGCATGCAACATGTGCACGCATACCAACTGTTCGTTTGCCTGCTGGACAGACACAATAAAGTCTTTTACAGAGTCGTCTTGGTCATTTCTATCAAACGCAATCCAAACATTATATTTGGTCTATGATCTGTGCCTTGAATGGATTTGGCCTCGGATGACATTTTCAGCGTTCTGGTAGACCACACTTCAAAGTCTCTAGCTGGTGTCAGATGCTATGCAATGTACCTTGGCGCTACTTTTAACTGATATGATCCACAGGTTTTTGACTCCAGATATTCCATATCAAGTTTTGGAAACTCGATCGCACAGGCATCAAGGTTTTTCCAATTGACCCTGTTGCGCCTAGAAAGATCGGGTTCATCAGCGACCCTTGAGGCTTTTAAAGTATTGGGCAGAGCCAAACGACATGCCCTCAGCAAGACGTCGGTCCCTCACATCCCTCTCTAGTTTTGACACATAAATTGCTCCGAGTACAACATTCAAGCTAGCTGTTGCTACTTTAACCAGTTCTTTTATTACAATAAGGAAATAGTTTGAACTGAGCTTTTCTCTGAACAGTTTCCTCTGTTTCAGTCTGCCATGCTAACTCTCTACTACCCATCTTGACCTTGTACACTAATCATATCATTTCTTACTGTATCTGTAAGGTGGTAATTAGAAATATGAAATTGATCAGTATCCATGCATGTTTTATTCAATAAAGTGAAATGGAATGATAATTAACACGTTTATAAATATTTATCAATTTATTTTCCTAAGGTTTACAATCTCAGTCTTAAGGTAGCTGTTCAGAGGATAGATAACTTTTGCAAAAAGCATATTTCTAATGTCATAACTGCTGAAGATCATTTCAAATCATAAATGATATAATTAATGTGACTGTGTATGTCATCAAAACAGAAAAATAAGTTTTTGCATAATATGTATGATAAGCACATCTTGATTACTGGTATTTATACATAGGGTATGTTTGGTGTGCTCAAAAAAAGCATTTTTTCCGGTTTTGAAATTACATTTGTTTTTGTCTGTATACAGCATATACATGTGGAAAGTGTTTTTAGAAGTATAAAAGGTAGGTTGTGATTAGAACTGTACAAAATCATGCTGACAATGTTGCATATATTTTTTGTTTTATGAAAAATTTGCATTATTTTTTAATTAAAGGTGTCGCTAGGCTTACTTCGTGTATGCCTATATAACATATTTGGTATCACAATAACTACATTTATACACTATACAATGATCAAGCGTTTTGTTAGAGTACCCCCGTCACTCAATCTAGTTTTATGCAAGGAGGTCCAGTATGGCTATCCGAGGTGATAATGACTAATCCTTTATGGGGTTATGGTTTATTTTTATATATCTACATATGAGTAAAATATGAAAGAAATTGATGTGGGGGCCAAATGTTAAATCCCACCTTTACTTATTTTCAGCTGTCACTTTCTCTATTAAATAATCATTCAAGAAAACAATGAAATGTCATTAGTGTAAATCATCCATTATATTTCGCGTATGATTTATTTTCGCGTTCACATGCGAGGAGAGTCAACCGCGAGTTCAAATCCTTCGAGATTATTTGTACGTGAATAACACGTTTGGTTGGTTGTTGAACTAGTGTTTACCGATATGGGTGTCTTGAAGAGTTCATGACCAAAAGCTCATCATTTGCGAATTTAAAATGGTTTGAAGGTCAGAGTTCGCAAAATCGGATTTTTCAACAAACAAAATAGAGACACAATCTGGTAAACGGAGACGGCCAATATGTCTGAAGAGGTAAACAAGCGAAATCTACCAACACCTTATATCGTACATGTAGATATACATGGTTGGTCAGGTTACCATATCGACACCTAATATCGTATCACACCTTATATCGTACATGGTTTGTCAGGTAACCATACCACACCTAATATCGTACATGTAGATATACATGGTTTGTCAGGTAACACTACCACACGTACTACCGAGGATATCGAACTATAAGGTACATGAAAAGTTTCTTTTTTTTAGTTGTTTTACGATGATAGAATGACGACGTTGCTTTAAGTCTTGGCATGGTGTTTTGCTGGCGTAGAAATGTTGGAATTTTTTTTTTTTTTTGCCAAAGTTTCTATAAGCAGAGCGTCTATAGCGATTGGCGATCTGATTTCATATGAAACATAACAAGCACATCAACTTCATTAGTGTTCATTTCGTCAAACCATTCACCTGTCACCACCGATTAAAGCATCATTACTGTACTGGCTTAATTTTCTCCTCCTTGTGCCATACGTTAATTAGCCCACGATCACATTTCCACCTTTTGAAATCAAGACAAGTTGACATGCTATTTTTAAACGTACTTGATTGTCATAAATCTTCTCTGATGTGTCATACGATATGAGCTAATGATTCGAGCTTCTGGGGTTAGAAGCGTTAATAATATGAGCAAATGTAGTCATTGTATGCAGTCTCCTTCTTGTACGTTCTCCGGTCTCCAGCCTCTGGGAACAAAGACACAGTAACAGTCAATCAATCTCACTGCCATTGGTTTCATTTCAATCTGATCATGATAAGATTCTAATTACTTGTTCATGATATCCAGAGTTTATATTTCGCAACTTTTCCAGTGTCAATATTGAATACATAAACTGTATTATTTCACTGATCCAAAATTTCAATTCTGAAAAGTGTTGATCAATTTCTTTCCTCTTCGCAGTATTAAAAGTAAATTCCGTACTCGTAAACATCATTTTGGTTAGTACAATGTTTATGAATAATATAAACTACATACAACATAATATACGAGTGTTCATTTCGGTATATCTCCTTAGATACGTCAAAAACGCTTAATGTTATGGGATGAACGGTTTAGTAATGAGAAACATAATGAAATTAATAATTTAAAATGTGATTCAATATCAATAATTCAATAAGGACTGTTTGACGAAATTCAACATATATAATGCTTAAAGAATAATTAAATACCTAATCTAAATAAGAGATAACATTCTTGTATAAAATTAACATTAAAAAGTAACTAATGGGACCAAATATTTTTTTTTCATTCATGACCATGGGTTTCATACTTACAATTCACTCAAAATATAACTTATGGAGTTGGTGCAAGCATCAATCTTGACTTTTTCATTGGTTGAAATTTCTCAGAAAATGTGTGCCATATCAGCGCGTGTGTATTTTCCGTTCCAGTATCGCTGAAATACTTCGCGTTGATATTACATCGAACGCATATTCTATACCAGAAACCCATTCCGTCGTATTCCACGGAGCACGAACCGCCCCCGTGAGCATCATTATCTCTATCTTTGGTCGTAAATTGCATTCCAGAATGGTATGACATACAGTCACCTGTTAAATCGAAAGATAAGCATTACTGTTAGAAAGTATAGTGGTATTAATTATCACAGTGGTTCAACAGAACGTATCGCTGTCTTGAAACACTTCTCCGCAATTGCCGTCGTCGCTGCTAATACAAATGTCTGAAACATCTAAACATCCCAAACAACATTTTCTGAGTAATGGATTTCGCCAGAGAACGAAAGGCTATCTTTGGAAAGACAATAAAACTACCTGCTAAGTTGTTTGATGCTAGTGACGTACGATAGATGTTAGCACGTGATCCTTTCCTTGCGATTTTCTTGATTTATTTATGTTGCATTTTTGTTCTTAGCCAATCAACGAAGAATTATTATATTTTACCAATCAGACTATTGTTTTGTTAGCCAATCATATTCATTTGGGAGGGGGGGGGGGGGGGGGGGGGGGGGTATGGATGTAGTACAGTAAAGTTTACGTTTTGTTTTGTTTTTCTTTTGACACGTATGATGCATGTTCTAAGTCAGCATTTTTCGTCTGTGCAAAGATATTGTAACTTTAAAATATATACTACAGAATGATCACGTGACCTACCTGCTGTGCCGCTGTACCCAGAAACAATCATTCGGAACTTGTCCGCTTCTGACGAAACTTTGAAGCTGTCATACTGTGCAAATTTCTCAACTCCGTTCCAGTCCTCAATGACAAACAGGGCTGACTGATTACGTTCATGTGTAAGGCGGTGTAAAGCTTCGTTTCCTTGGATAAAAATATGATCGTCGTGTGAAATATCACGTGATTCGGTATAATTCCATTTCGCATGAACTAGGATGGCATATCAACACGTGAACATGACACCAAGCAAAATATGATTAAGTCATCAAATCAGGATTATTGAATTTCGCAAAATGGATTAGAAAAAAACAACAACATATATTTGTACTTTTACAACAACAACCACTAAAACATACCTTTTAAAGGAAGAGGTCTAAGATCAATTTTCTTAAGAGTTGTGCGATACATGCTGATTTTAGGAAGAATATTTGAAGATGAATATTTTGGTGATTACTTTGTTGTATATACACACATATGTATATATAACATTCATAATAATCCTACTAAATCGATATGTATTCTGACTTTGTTTTGTTTTGAGTTATGCATTTGATCAGAATGAACACTTTGTCATATTTTGTTAGATGTAATTGTAATTAATTGAAATAACTCGAAAACAGGCATACCATTTTACCTTTTTACTGCACATCAACACCAAAACTGTCTTCGTATGTTTTACGCATATTTCCCTAACTAATATTCTATTTACAACCTGGAAATATCACTATATGGCGAAACAGGAGAACCACAGAATATAGTTTAACTAAATATCACTTCTCTCTCACCAAGCCATGTACCAAGTCTGAGAATAAGTCGACATTTTTCTGCTGTGTTAGGGGACGAAATGTTTTCGCTCAAACCGTATAATAGTTACTAAAATGAAGGAAAACATTTTTTTCTTGATTACGGATTGGACTTCACGAATTTGTAGCAATTTTACTGCTATTGTTTCTGAAAAAGTTATACATTAAGGTTACTGTAATATTGCCTTTGAAATGAAGATCGTACTGGCCGGTGTACAACATGTCGTCTTTGTGTGATGTGTTTATGAAAGATATATTTTACGCTTACAGAGTTATAATTTTATATCATTTAACATCCTAGGTCCTAGGAACTTATACAATATCTTCTCTTCACCCGGAGAGAACCATGAGGAATTCGGTGGTCGTGGACCAAAGTTACCTTACGTGAAGGAGGACAACATACCTATCCAATATTCTCCATCAAGGTCTCCAAATCCTGCTTTAAACTCGTCCCATGTTTTGTCGAATGTCTCCTCTCCTTTGTATCTCCTTTGAACAATCTGTTGAAGCGATAGTACAGCCATGATAGGTATCAACACCTTATATCTGTAGTATATATTTGTAAATCGGCAAATGGTAAATCAAATTTAGAAAAGGCCCACGTGGTCTGCGTCAGCTAAATATTATCACTAAAACAATATTCTCACAACTTTTCATCTCCTGGAGGATATTTCATCGGTTCAGGAACTAGAAAGCATTCACTTAACTACACTCCCATTAAAATAGGTACAAACCGACATGCTATTCCAGGATTCTCTGATCTTTTATAATAGAGTGTAGTTTATGGATAAAACTGTAATGAACGCTAGGTGGCGTACTAGTTCATTGCTATAGATTATGTAGGTATAATAATAATAAAACCCTTGAATAATGGAGATGTATATATTCCATGACAATATTTTCAAATATAGAATGTTATTTTTCGTTATTGTGTCGAGTTAGGATCTGACAAAAGAAAACATTTTTCGGTTTATTGACGTGAAATTTTGCAAAAACTTAAAACTTGAAATCCATATTATATACAATCGCATTGTGCCAGTTCTGACATTGTCGGGTAAAACAGCAGAGGTTAACATACAAACTCATCGACTTGGTAGTCTGGTGAATATCCTTGTCATGCACAATTCTAGAATCGTGAATCAATCAGAAATCCAATGTATTACATATGAAACATTCTTTCTGTTTGATGTAGCAGGAATACATACCTCATTATTTGACTTTTTATGTAACACATACGGATACCTTGATTACAAAAGTGATGTAATCCTATAGTTTTTATGTAACACATACGGATACCTTCATTACAAAAGTGATGTAATCCTATAGTTTTTATGTAACACATACGGATACCTTGATTACAAAAGTGATGTAATCCTATAGTTTTTATGTAACACATACGGATACCTTGATTACAAAAGTGATGTAATCCTATAGTTTTTATGTAACACATACGGATACCTTCATTACAAAAGTGATGTAATCCTATAGTTTTTATGTAACACATACGGATACCTTCATTACAAAAGTGATGTAATCCTATAGTTTCTTTTCCATGACAGATATTGCAATGATGAGTTAACTTGTTTATTTATTTATTTATTTATTCATTTATTTATTTAAAATTCTCGAATCATCTATGGATCCATGTAAATAAGAGAATTATCAAAGTTGTTAAAGATACTTTAAAATACATGTCTTTTCTTCAAAAACTTACCGCCCAGCGTCTGGAGTTGAAAACGTTACATTTAGCCCATTTTCCATACACGTTGATTGGAGCACAGTTTACACCTATAAAAGACAATCATCAAATTTCTAATACTGCTTTACTTTTTAATTTTAGAAACAAAACCGGCCTATTCTGTCGGGACAGTCACACGACTACTGTACCACCTGTTCAACGTGATACAGTGATTATTACACCTTTACTGTTTTGACGACACAATAAGATGATGACATCACATCACTACTTTTCATGGCCGACCAAACATGGCTACATTGAGGTAAGTTGAATTCAACACCTCTACCCTAATTATTATTTCTGTATTTCCTCCAAATTGAAGAGTTACACAATAAGATGATGACATCACATCACTACTTTTCATGGCCGACCAAACATGGCTACATTGAGGTAAGTTGAATTCAACACCTCTACCCTAATTATTATTTCTGTATTTCCTCCAAATTGAAGAGTTACAAAAAGAAATATACATTGTTGTCAATATACAAATCAAGTAGCATCAATGATTGAATGAACATAAACACATCAATTAATTACAGAGATGACGGGGTAAAGTATTACATTATGAAATAGTTAAATAACTACAGAAAGAAAGGTCACGTAAGTAGCAAATAATACAACATTATTACAATGCGTGTGAAGCCTGAGGTTTCCAGGGGTTGGGTTCCCATATTAATGCTGATACAACAGCAACATTTTGTCAACAAAAATAGCACTATGCAGTACAAAGATCACATGATCAGATGGACTTAATCTGTAGGGAAGGCTACCCCAAGTAGTACATGAATTAAGTTATATACAGATGCGGAGTGTAAGAACACGCTAAATTCTATATCAAAAGCATTACTAATAAGACACCGCAGATCGTCTCGAAGACTTTCAGTTTTGTACAATTTTTGGTTTGGTTTGTTTTTGTTTAACGTCCTATTAACAGCCAGGGTCATTTAAGGACGTGCCAGGTTTGGAGGTGGAGGAAAGCCGGAGTACCCGGAGAAAAACCACCGGCCTACGGTCAGTACCTGGCAACTGCCCCACGTAGGTTTCGAACTCGCAACCCAGAGGTGGAAGGCTAGCGTTAAAGTGTCGGGACACCTTCACCACTCGGCCACCGCGGCCCCTGTTTTGTACAATGGAGTACTATATGTGATATACGGTCATATGTAATATACCACAGAAATGACACAATTCTATAATATTTGTTGATCTTAAATCAGTAAATAATCGAACTATATTACTTAAATTGCTTAGATGTTCAGGGAATTTTAGTGCTGCTGTCCATAAAATATGTGGAGAAATGAAAACCTAATCTGAAATCCGAGTCGTTATTTTATATTCATATACGTTTGACATCCATTGTGAACTACTTGGAATATCCGTATCTGAAGTATACTGCAACAGCTGATTAAACAAATCATACTTGCTATGTATTCTCACAATATCAGGAATGAAACCATTTTGACCGGATTCCTTCAAAAGATACATGAATAGTTTGAAAAATATAGTATGAGTTGAGAATTTACTCTCCAGTCTACAAAGTCTACAGAGTTTTCTGATGTCAATATAACCTTCTGTAGTGGTCCACCCCATTAGGGAATTGGCCATATCAGTTCTAGTTCTAATGTTTAAGCGATAAAATTTGTGCGCTCTCTGATTTGATTAATTCGGTTCTCGATAATTGCCATAGTTCACACCCATACAGGGCAGACGGAAAAACTTAAGCCTTAATCACCTTTGAAACTGTTAAAGGATTAAGGGTCCTAGGATGAGCACCAGATCGAACCACAGGCGCTTGCATAGAAAATATGATTTTCATTTTTTTTTTTTTTTTGATATGACAGTGGTATGTGTAATCTGTTAAGCTCAAGGTTGGCAACTCCGCCACGAGCGAAACAGGCACCCAATCTCCCTTCAATCGACTAAAAAACACATTTATTCAAACTGACACGGTGCACACTATATACTACCGTCATCAGGAAGCATTCATCTTTAACCTACCGTGCCACTCAATACGAATTGTTACATCCAAAACACAATAATCCGTGAAAACATCACCGAATTCCTCGCTCAGAACGCCATTTTTCAAACGGCTCCCTCAGCCTGTCCAGGTTCTTCATTTACATACTGGGTTGAAAGGTCATGCGATTATATAATCGACTGTCACCAGGTGCACTTTTTGGGGTCATCTCGGCATACTTTATTTTACAGGTGCATGCACAGGACGTCGTTTGCGATATCACGGACTAATAAGATAAAATGTTTGAATGCCATGCAGTGATGAAATCGTCCTTTCCTTTTCTTCAACTGCATCATTTCGGTAGTTGTTGAACTTCGTTTTCAATCAAAAAGATTGCATATAACGGTGCTCAATAACTTGTTCAAGACAGGGCCGGGACATTGTACGTATACCATGAACAAGCAGTATCAGTTGAAATTTTTCGAAGTTAAAATTTGGATGGGGTAATAGCTGATAGCTAGTTGTTTGATATTTTGATTTTTTATTGTACTTGCCATCTATTTAGGGCTATGCCTATCTTCAATTAAAAAAAATGGACCCCTACATGACTAGTTAAAAATATATAGACCACACACAATACCGGTAAGAATAAGAGGTTGTTCTGGGTATTCTGGCGTTAGCCCTAAAATACTATAAAAGTCTGGCGTTGACACAAAATAACCACTACTGCCCCTCAAGTATTCTCTTTTCTTTCTCATTTCGATTCAGTTTCATAATTCTGTAAGCACTTCAGCCAGCTTGATTATTATTAGAGTAGCGTTTGATGCTTACACACTCAATTAATCAGGTAATTCATCAATAACTTAAATTTTATATATGCGAGCGATGTAAAGTGGAATTAATGGATAATCAGTTTTACAAAGAATACTTTACAATGCGTTAAACTCTTTGACATTGTCACTGGCGGATTTTTCAGGGGGGGGGGGGGGGGGGGGAATCCTGTGTCCGCCCCTGATTGTAGACACTAAGGGGCAAACTGATATCGAGTGTATTAAAATCGAAATCAAGTAAGAAAGTAATACTGTTTCGAAAATTTGAATAAAAAGGGGTTTAAAACAAAATGACTGAAGGAACTCTCCTCAATATTTCGATAATCATACAGTGATAGATCTATAGGCAAGTTCCGAGTCTTGTATGTACTCATTAATTTTGTATTGAACTTGAAGAACTTCTGGCAAACATTAAATCCAACATTGTGGGAAATGAAAATAAATTGATGATGGATCATCGATCTCAACGTACAAATCGTTTGACAGGTCTGAAGTATGATTTTCGTATATGACGATGACATGATATTTGTAAAATATGCAGAAATAAATGAACAGGTCTGAAGTAAGTAATGTTGGTACACATGTATACGTTCCAGTAACCTGATGACAGCCTTATTCGTGATTCACTTTTCTTTTTGTTCGTCCAGATTTCAGTAAACTGACAAAAGTTAATCAATGAATAAGCATTTTGTTCTACCTTTGTGACAAAAGTATGCGAATCCATTTCCCTTTTACCATTTTTTTTAAATTTCAAGTATAAAATGTCTAGGCCTACTACGTGAATGTGATTGCAGAATAGGTATTCTTGACTTCTTTTGCTTTTCCTGCGTACTAGCGGATTCAGAGGGGGAGGGAGGGGTCCAGGGGGTCAGGACTCCCCCCCCCCCCCCCCTTTTTGGATGAGGAAAAATTGTTTATAGCCTTAAAAACCGTTCATTATTTAGAAAACGATACGATAGTGACGTTCTGTATGAATCAATTTATGCCCCCCCCCCTCCCCCCCCCTTCCACTTATCAAAAATCTTATTCTCGAAAGATTGCAAAATTTGCTATAATCATTTGATCATTCCATTTTTCCGAAATTTTGGTCCCCAGACCCCTCGCCAAAAAAAATTGGCTCCCGCCTATGGCGCTCGCATTACCACTAAATTACTGGAACCCCCCCCCCCCCCCCTCCTTCCAATTCCTGGATCCGCGCCTGCTGTGTACTGTCATATACGGTGCATGGTACTCTAACGTTCAAAATAATGAATAATTTATGATTATAAATCATCGTTCATCGACGAAACTCTTCAAATAATCGTAAATTAGACGAAACTCTTCAGCCAGCCGAAGCATTTTCCGGACAAAATGCATGCGGAGATGACCCCCCAAAAGTACACCTGACGACTGACGATCATATAATCGCATGACCTTTCAACCCCGTATGTAAATGAAGAATCTGGACAGGCTGAGGGAGCCGTTTGAAAAATGGCGTTCTGAGCGAGGAATTCGGCGATGTTTTCACGGATTATTGTGTTTTGGATGTAACAATTCGTATTGAGTGGCACGGTAGGTTAAAGATGAATGTTTTCTGATTACGGTCGCATATTGTGTGCGCCGTGTCAGTTTGAATAAAAGTGTTTTTTAGTCGATTGAAGTGTGGTGGTCTGTCGTTTCGCTCGTGGCGGAGTTGCCAACCTTGAGCTTAACAGATTACACATACCACTGTCATATCAAAAAATATTCAAAATCATATTTTCTATGCAAGCGCCTGTGGATCGAACAAGAGCCATGGTTCCACTTTTCATTTTTTTACATGCAGACTCCGTTCTGTCTAATGAACACAGTTTAAAATTCAAAACAACACCAACCTGCGTAATATTTTCAGCAACTGGTAATGCTTTACCATAAAAATACTCATCTTTTACCAAAACTTGTTTTTTGCCTTTTGTAAAAACAACTATTTTACTTTTATCTACAGAGAATGAAAATCTCCATTTACAACTGTAACTTTCACAAATTGTAACCATATCTTGTAAACCAACACTTGTGTTACTGATCAAAGATATGTCATCCGCTTGTGTGGGGATATTAACTATGGTATCAATAACAAATGCTCCTTTTCCCGACGATTCGACATCATTAAATAAATCGTTGATAAAAACCAGGTACATTTTAGCAGATAAGGACCCCCTTGCAAGATCCCTCTCTCCATAAGAACAGGTGATGATTGATAACCCTTAAAGGCAACGTGACTTACAAAACCAGTATACGTATTTCTCAATATAGTCCAAAGTTTACTTTTGAATCCCATTTTGTACAGTTTGAGCAGTATTCCTTCGTGCCAAACAGTATCAAAAGCTTCTTTTTTTTGCTATCAAAAACGAAAGAATCTTCTAGATTATATCTCACACATTCCTGTCAGTTAAAGGAAGTGCATACACTACAAAAAACTTCATATAAGCTGAATGTTGTCTGTTTGGAAATGTTTCAGAATCTAGAAAAACATCTATTCTGACAGATAAAATTGACTAGAATATTTTTTAAAAAGATAGGTTGAAGAGTTATTCCCCTCTTACTATTTGGGTCGTCATTGGATTTTCCATTGCCCTTGTACAAAATGAAAATTGTTTTCCAGTCTTCAGGTATATGCTCATATTTCACATTTAAATTGAACAGTATGGTATTGAAGCTTAATAGTCTATCGTTATTGTCCATTGTATAGTGATATAGGGATATTTTTATTTGATAGAGCAATATTTTTAAATAATAACTTCTAAGCATTGAGCTCCATTGATAGATTTGTAAATCTTATGAATTAACCTAATCTGCAGTTTATTTAATTCTGTTAAATCAGCATATCATATGTTTAAAAGAAGACGATTACTTTTAGAATGATGATATTTTAGATTGCATGATTGTATAAGTTTATATTTTTTATGCAAATAACTATTAGGTTAGCGTCTAATCAGTAGATTTTGACTGGGCGATATATATAGTCTTTATGTTATCATATGTATTCCATAGGACACGTATGACTTAATTTGTAAATACATTTGATGTGACACTTTAATAAATGCATTGATAATAAATTGATTGATTGGCTAAACCTAACTATGACGATAAACACAATTCCGATATTTACCCAGCTATTACTTTAGTGCTATGCCTAGATAAGTTATTTACACCTATAATAAAAGAAAGATTAACAAATTAGCAGATAAAACTAATCTGATATCGCATGCACAAGCCGGGTTTAGAAAGGGATATTCCAACACTGACAATATGTTTGTGTTGTAGATTCTTATCTCTATATAAATAAAAGGTTATATTGTACATCGATTTCAATAAAGCCTTTAATACGGTGTGGCAAGTGCGATAATGGATCAGAATTCAATTGTTTGGAACACGCGGGCAGAATAATCAGTAACTGTGTTGTTCAAATGCAGTGCATTATGAATACTTCTATGTTCCAAAATATGTATCTTTTTACCAGAATAATCAGCAGAAATATGATGACTGTACGAACAAATCCACAATACCAACACAATATCGATACTGTTTCTTAGGTACGTCAAGGACAATTTTAACTCATCATCAATAAACATGTCAAAGAATGGACAAGCGTTGAATAGGAAGTGATTTTGAGTAGATAGTGTAACAAGTAAATTTAGGACACCGAAATGTAATCATGCTTTTTTTATAATACAGAAATAAATCGATAAAACGAAAACAAAATATGAACAAATCCTAGATTTACATGTACACGGTTTACTGTCATAGAGTATCTGTCATACTGGCGTGGACGCGAAATGATGCTTGCTAAGTGCAGTACAAACAAACATCAAATCATACACCTTTGCATGGTGTTATGTTATGTCCGTGTATCTATAGCAACATTGATCGAATACCAGCGTACAGGAGGGTTATAGACACACAGAAATTGTTCCTCTTCAACTTGATATAGTACATTTGGCAATAGAAATAAAATTAAAAGAAAATACATGTATAACATTTATTAAAAGTAAAACCGTGTTGTACTATTGCGACAACGGCGTAATGTGTATTGCATTCTGCATGATAACCATCGACGGCATCAGAATTAATGATAGACGTTTTCTGTCGTTAGAGATTTCACAAGAGCACGTTCTGGATTATGATTGCAAACAACTTACATATGAGGGCAAAATATGTACATAAGAATATATTTTGACTGAGACCTTTGCAACTCGAAAAGAGTAAGTCACACTCGCCATACAAATCTAGGTCAAATCTGGGCTAAGTGAAAGTCTCAAAATGAGAACTAGGATGTTGACAACAAAACAATCAGACGTGTCAGGAAGCACCAACCACGCCTAACTTTATGTCGCAGAAGGAAATATATTTCAAAATTTATCATCATGTCGACCTTTAAAAACTCCCCCGTGTTATTCATCAATATACATCTCTCGAAACCTTGTGTTGTCTTATCCGTCACGGAAATCGTGATAATGGCATAGGGCTACATGTCCCAGTTGAATATCGAATCGTCTGGATCATGTAAACACTGAAGTCATGAATGCAGTGTTTACATATCCCATGGGATGCGGGGATGTCGCTGTCTAAAAATGGGAAATTAATAAATTGGAGAATTCATTCCATCAAAGTTAACTGACGATACAAACTATTTCAAGACATCATCAAGTCTATCATGCAATTTAAATTGGAAATAAAGATCAAGTTAAGCGGCTGGTTTGAATAATGGCCTTGATTTCAAGTTTATGAGGTATATTCGATGGCCATGCTTGACAAGTTTTTGTTTTTTGAATTTAACACCTTGTCTGTAGGCTTATAGGAGAATACACAAACATTCTCAAATTTTTCGACTCGAAAGTTAGGTTTCGCAATCACCAGAGAAAAAGTGATAACATCACAACGTCATATGACGTTACAATAATGTCACAAATGTGTCTTACGATATGGATGGTATAGCCCATGGCATGGCAGAGCATGCTAATTATGCCATCAATGAAGCTAGCTACATCTGAGAACGGATTTTTTCGTAAACCATCGTTATATAGGTGAGCCACTGAGCGGTGACCCTAGTGAGCCCCACAGTACCAAAATAGATCGTCATTGTCCATTGGCGCGCTGTGTGTTGTGAACGGATGATGTAGACAATCAATACCATATGCAATAAACTCAAATTGGCATGTTAAATCAAAATTTTACACTACTCTTCCATGTATGCCTGTTGTCGGCGCTGCAGTTCATTTACATTTTACTTTGAATGATACGGAGTTAATCGGTTATGATTTCACTCTTTTATTTATCCAAGTGAAGTATTCTCAACATTTCTATCTTTATACTAAATACTTTATATTAAATTTAATGTTGAAAATATCTTTCAAATACGAGCCAGAAAAAATAAATGGTATTATTCTTAGAAACAATAAAATATGAATAAGATACATATTGGTGATTCGAACTCCGAACCTTCGGTTTGCTAAGCGATAAGTCTACCATATGAACTATGCGGACTTAAAATATTTTATCAACTTTTTTTTTCCTTCAATTTTTCGATACCAGCGCATCGAAGGACCACTTTTTAAGAACAGGATTTTAGTGGTCTCTTGGTACATAGAATAAAATTAGACATTGTAAAAGTTGGTCTTCCGGTGCGCTCTATGTCAAATAATGATATGAATGCGGGAAAAACTCCCTCGAATGTTGCAAATAGCCCGATGATGCAACCTTACGGTCATTTAATGAAATATCCATTGCAATGAGCAAACATTCTTTTTCTTAAAGAAGATTTTTATATGTTATATATTTAAGGTTTATATTCAAAAACTAAGTTTTAAAAAAAAAATTGAAAACGGTCACCGCTAGGTCGAAACAGGCCAATATGCGCCATACCTCTTTGTTAAATGTTTTTTTCATATTCCCTTTCTACTTACCTTCATGTTCTTTTTGGAAAAATCTGTTCATATTACCAGATACTCCGGGTGAAGCAGTCAGTCCACTGGAAAAGGTGCTACACACTCTGGTGTGGAAATTGTACATAAAAGACTTACATTCCTGTCCCTCACACCGTCTGGCACAGGTGGGAAGGTCATCAATGTCTGTAGAATTAGTCAGGATTTCATAGTCACTAATGTTTCCATTTAACACTGCATAATAGTTACTCGCCATTACATTGCAACAAATACAGCACAAATAAAGATATGGTTTATAGTAAATCCTCATCCTGAAGTCTCCTCCTGTGTAGAACATAGTACCGATATACACTGGTAGGAATGATCTACTGGGAGGAAGGCAACGTGTTCCCTACATTAGTGTTATTGATTAACCAATGAAGCACGACGATATGCAATTACCGTTGTTATATTGATAGTGTATAATTAATGTATCCAATATGATTCTGACAATGTTTTTTTGTTTTTTTTAATACTCAACTACTGTGAAACACGGTAGTATAGCAAGATATATGATATGTGGTTAACCATCTCTTCTAGCAGGTCACGGAAATCAATACCGGTTATTGATAATGATATCTACCACATCCCGTATATATTCAGTTTATGATGCTCGTGCTTCAAGAAGATTGAAACCATGATAAAATGAAACAATACTCAATTGCTGTAATGTGTCTCGATATATATGTATAAAGAGTGGCGTCATTATCCGCATTAACCTCGCTAAGCATGTTTGCTAATTAGACCCTTTTTAATAATTGGTACAGTATATCGTTGTGCGTCATAGATAATAATGCCTGGGTACATGGAAATGTCGTCCTATCAATGCGAAATAACAGCATAACACATCGTATCAAACACAATAACATCAAAGGGAGAGGCTGTTATGTTAACAAAGCCATCAATTCATCAATAAATAGATGCATTTTAACCATAACAAAGAGTTGTATTACATGTGAGACGCCTGCTATACATAAACCGAGACATTTCGTCTGATACACCCGATATAAATGTACCGCGACATTTCGTCTGATACACCCGATATATAAATATACCGCAACATTTCGTCTGTGACAACTGTTATATTTATATCGAGACATTTCATCTGTGACAACTGGTATATATATACCGAGACATTTCGTTTGTGACACCTGTTATATACACTACAGCTTACGTGGACTTTGCGGTTTCCACGCGTCCGTCACGGACGTGGGCAGCGCGGACCCCACTCGCCCACCGGATATGGCATTCCGCGACGGTCCGTCATATATCGTGGACATCAGCTGACTGATACGGTATCCACTCGGCATCACGGTATGTGACGATCCGCGATTAGTGGTGGGCATAGTTCAACTCGAGACACCGTGTTCCACGACGATCCACGATACGTGGTGGACATGCATTTCATTTTAAAGCCCGTGGTCCATGTCGATCCGCGATATACAGTGGGTACAAGTTGTTTGCTGTTCATTTCTGATCTACACGAGTTATATCCCTTCGTCTTTCGGTAGCGGTAGTGGTATCGGTATCGTTTATCAGAATTATGCATGGTTTCATGTTGGCGGTGTAGATAAGCCTTTATGATTCGGATGAAATTGAAGAACATTTCAAGTTTTATTTAAAGCTTTAGACCCTTGGTCCATCAATAGCGTTATTATGGCCATATTATAAACATTAAAAAACAATCGCAATATATTAAGCGCCGTTAATATTTAATGTAACTTAACATAAGCTGTTTCATCCATCCAGCATTGACGTATTCACGTTTTTAAAAAATATTCATTTATTTTAGAAATATTGCATTCATTACACGACATTAAATTGGGAAAATAGAAAACACCACTGCGACATAAGAACAGCTTTTCCAAATCTCATCAAAATATCTAAACTTCGGCATTTGAATTCTTATTCCGTTATCTTTTAAACATCGGTGTTATCATGTTATCAGACTCCGACCATATTAAAATATGCGGAATATCGACTGTTGTGACAACTATTTGTATATCTATTCTAAAGTGTACACACAAAAGAGCTGTTAATAACTGCCTATCTGGGTATCTTGTATACATGTAATATCGTTAATGTGGTATCTAAACGGAAAGCACAAAAAGGAATTTAACATTACATTATTGCATCAAAAGCAGAATGGATTCAGAATGTAATTAAAACATTACTACGGCCCTTTCTGCAATATAATTTACATGTACAATGTTTATATACATTCCCTAAATGTACCGATTTATGATAACCATTTAATGTCTTTATATTTATCATGTATATTGAGTGCTTTGCATTCAGGTTCAATTATGGTTTCTGTTTCTATCACCACTGTGATTTCAATGATTTGTATTCAATCATATTTTAAGTCATAAATTACTCATTGAATGCAACACTTTTTATGCGGTGTTTTGCATAAACATGGCAGCCATAACCGCTGATTTTTTCGGCAGCTCGTCACACGCAGATGATTCTATTTTAGCTGTCTGTCAATCAAACGGGGTATCTGACGGCATCCGTGAGTTTCATTGGTTAGTGAGAATGATTGACAAGACACTAAAGCTTGTTACACTCCAGTGATCTCTGACTCTGTCAATCAAACACTGTATAAAGGCGTCCGTTAATTCCATTGGTTGGTGAGAATGATCGACAAGTCAGCGTACGTGCACATGTTTTGTCGTCAGTTGTAATAGTAGACGTAAAACCCGTTAAATAAATAATGAGAAACATTATCAAAAACTGTATCGATACATACCGTCAAAACTGATTATCTACCGGTTCTAATAGCCTATATAGGGATATATTCCGCACAGTGACCTCACGTGTGAGGTTCGCCCAGAGACCGTATTTGAGTCATTGCATTAATAGTCTATTAAAAGTTTATTCTAGAGATGCTAATATTTTAGGCAACGATGTTGCACGATTTGTGATATTCTGTTCCGACTCATCCACTCATCGGTTTTGGGTTACATTTCATTTGTTGGAGAGCTCGAGCTAAATTATTGGAGATAGGAAAGTCTCAATGCACCTTCGATATCAGAGACGGGAATCGGTTGATCTGTGGAATAAACAATAAAAAAGTCCTCTCCTAGGACTGGTCATGATAATGTTATATGAATATCTACACGTAGAAACACGAACTGAGATACAACCGAGTTCCGTTTTATAACCGACGAGTGGCCAACACCACAAAGACCAGAGACCGGCAAGCCGCGGTCACAGAGGCGTGTTAAGATAATAGCCCGGTAAATACCACATCTTAATTAACAGGTTTATCTCTAACATGTTGAATTTACCTGTAGGGCAGTTTGTTTTGATAATGATGATATAAAAGGACTCCCAATGCCAAGAAGTGGATCCTTAACTGTAGGTAAATTTAATTCATTTATTCCTTTGGCGTTTCAGCCAATCTGATTTTACAACATATACAAAGACATATACATTAGCAATACAAGATCGTGATATCACAGGTTTAACGGGATAAGACCGCTTTTTAGGAAATATATATAAACAAATGTAAACACGTGCCTGCAATTAATGCGAATAAGACAACGATAATGCAAATGTAACATTTGTATAATGTTCTATTATAACGGGCCGTATACAACATGTTATAATTATATAATGTTCTGTGTTAACGGGCTGTATATAACATGTAACTTCTTACTAATTTTCTTTTATAATGGACCGCATATGGCATATGGCATTTGAATAATGATCTATTTTAACGGGCGATATATAACATGTAACTTCTTACTAATATTCTATTATACGGGCCGTATACAACATGTCACAATTATATTATGTTCTGTTTTAACGGGCCGTATATAACATACATATTCTTACTAATTTTCTTTCATAATGGGCCGTATATGACATATGACACTTGAATAATGTTCTATTTTAACGGGCCATATATAGCAAGTAAGTTCTTACTAATTTTCTATTATAACGGGCCATATACAACATGTCACAATTATATTATGTTCTGTTTTAACATCCTGTATATAACATGTAAAATTTGAGCAATATTTTATTATAACGGGCCGTAAACAATATGTAACATCTCACTAAATTTCTAATATAACGGGCCGTAAACAACTTGTAATATTTCACTAATTTTCTATTATAACGGGCCGTATATAACATGTCACCATATATAATGTTCTGTTTTAACGGGCCGTATATAAAATGTGATGCTGATGTAACCTCTTACAAATTTCTATTATATCGGGCAGTATACAGCATGTAACATTTGAATAATGTTCTATCATAACGGGCCGTATACAACATGTAACATCTCACTAATTTTCTATTAAAACGGGCCCTATATAACATGTCACAATTATATAATGTTCTATTTTAACGGGCCGTTTATAACATGTAACTTCTTACTACGAACCTCACCTTACGACCACCTCAAAATTACGACCACCCCGCTATTACGGGCACTTTTTTTCAGTCCCGATTTGTTTCTCTATATATCTTGGTATTGGTCGCTTCACTATTACGACCACTTTGCTATTCCGTATTACGACCACCTTGGGCAGTCCCAACGAATACTAATTAACGCTTATTACCCCCAAAATTACGACCAGTTGGTCGTGTCTAAAAAATTACCTGGTGTGTAGCGAACCGTGAACAGCTTACGGTAATGCGTGTCAAACTGGCCATTGACGTGTGAATACGTAATTATCGATCTTTTGTTTACTGACCAGTGTATCGACAGGTGAGTAGAATGGCTATTAATCTCTTTGAAATCTTCGCACTGACCGGAAGGTAAAATAAACATCCAGTCTTTCATTGTTCGGAACAAGCCAACATGTGCCGG
The DNA here is from genome assembly GCF_902652985.1 of Pecten maximus. NCBI lineage: Eukaryota > Metazoa > Mollusca > Bivalvia > Pectinida > Pectinidae > Pecten > Pecten maximus. Next base: position 18,302,841 of record NC_047029.1, read on the forward strand.
GTTTTAGTTTGTAGTCCTTTGTTTACCGTTACGGGTGATCGCCCTTCCTTGGTGACGCTGTGACGGATTAAATACACAGTGATCAGATTATCTATCTTGCCTTGAACATTGTAATAACCGTACATTTGCTTATTAATTATTGTATTCAAATAATTGATTTGTGGCTGTTGGTCGTTTTAAGACCCGATTACATACAAGCGAGTAAAATAAACATAGAAACGTTTGATTTTTTTCTGGTCAAGCGCAAGTTTTTTCAGCGATCTCGATGTTTTTGTATCAATGCCGAATAGGGTCTGTAGATAGGTGTTATTATAATTTGAAAAAAAAACATGTTTGGTTTCAAATATTTCGCTAGAATTATGCTATTCTTTCTAACTTCATTTCTTTTTTCGCTCATGATGGCCACATCACGTAAACGTAACGAGTTATCACTAAAAAAGAAAATTGAACTGATTCAATGTAGCAATGGTCGTAGCCAACGACAACTTGCTGAACAGTTTGGGGTCGGCAAAACACAGGCCAGAGCATCTTGAAAAGAAAGACAGAAATTTTAGAAGGTTATGAAGAAAATAAAGGAAATGATAGACAAAAACAATTGTCTTTCTTTTTTTTAAAGTAAAGACTATGGCATGTATTTAGCCAAATCTATACAACTTGCACCTGAGTTCAGTCAATTAAGAGTTACGATTCCTGATGGTCTAGCTCAAATTGGTCCACCTCGGCACTTTGACCCGGACCCCCAGGTGTTCTTAATAGTGAGGTTTCACTGTAATTTTCTTTTATAACGGGCCGTATACAACATGTAACATCTCACTGAATGTCTATTATAACGGGCCATATATAACATGTAACATTTATATAATAGTCTATTTTTCTGCTTGAACGGACCGTTTATAACATGCTAATTTGCTATTGTAACGAGTCGCATATAACATTTATTTAACTTCTTACTAATTTTCTACTATATTGGTGTAAAGGGCCGTATACAACATGTAACATTTGAATAATGTTCTATTGCAACGGGCCTATATAACATGTAACTTACTACTTTTCTTTTATTACGGGCCGTATACAACATATATAATGTGTAACGACTTACATCACCCTCCATAGCCTTTATTACGAGGACACGGGTTTCGTTGCATACTAATAACGATTTCGATTACAACACTTCTAATAATATAAGTTTAAAATGGAATTCGTACATGAAATAAATGCTTAAAGTAAAGTTTCAACATCGTGGGTATGTGAATGTTCAAACTTAGGCTAATTATTTTATTTGTGATACGAATGTTTATTGTTTTAACTCAACGGAATTTAAATGTAAGTAATGTGTTTAATTTAAAAATGAATCCCTACAGTAAAAAGAAATTTTTAACAAAACTCAAGCTAAATATACGTACAACCTGTAAAAGCATATATTCGGAACATTTTTGACGTGCACGGAAACCATACGTGTCAACTCACCAGCAGTTATAGGCGGGTTCCGATTAGAACACCCGACAGAACAGATACCTGTGGTGCTGTGATAGGCGTGACGACCGTGTCGACCGTAATTTCACACCTGATTATTGTTAAATGGTATACTAACCCACTCACAGTCGAGTACACTTTTATGTCTATATGATTTGTAATCAGTTAAGTTAAATAATATCAAAAAAAATATCAGTGATAGTTCGCCATGTTGATAAGGGTTATCGGATAGTAGTAAATGGCCTGATGTGATTTTGTTTCGCATTTTCAATCATTTAAAACAGTAAAATATCTACGTTGTTGTACTATAGCTGTCTTCTGCAAATTTGGTTTATGAAAATGGTATGCAAAATTATTAATAAGGAATGAAATGAGATAAATTCAAAGTTCGTGTAAAATAGAGGTAAAGATCATGTAATGTCGGAGAATACAGATAAGATATCGGTAATTTTGGAGAACTTTGGAGAACACAGGTAAAATCCAGGTAAGGTATAGGTGAAGACTATAATGACTGTCACAACATACCTGCCCGTAAGTTATTTGTAAGAAGTGGGAGAAAGGAGACCCCCCCCCCCCCCCCCCCCCCCCCCCCGCGGTAATCCAGACGACGATTTTTCTTACCTTGTGGGTCAGTCACCCGTGGCGACAGATTCACACAGCTCTAGCTCGTTTGACACACCAAGTCGTCATAGCAACCGCTGCGAGGTCCTAGCCCCAGGCATTTACCTGTTCAACTCAGTTTTTGTAACGGTATTGCTTTCCTATACAGCGAATTAATTAATGATTATAGACTGGTCTTGCTTTTGTTTCAAACTTAAAGCAGATGATAACTATGATATCAACAAATTTTATTCCGTAGTTAGTACGTGAGAACCCATAAACCAACATACATAATGTACGTAACCAAAATATGATTATTATTGATCAGATCATAAGTAATATACGGAAAGAATATCTGTAATATAGTTCACACTTAATGAAATTTAGATATATATATTTTTTAAATAGAAGGTGCTTCACACAGACATGGGCTCGTAAAGATGACGCATTAAAAGAATTTATCATATTACACAGTATCAACTGATATAAGCACATCGTTTACTTTGCGTTTTAACTTCTGTAACATAAAATACATTAATACAATGGTGTACACGCAAATTACATAAAAGATATTTACTAGTGTTAATCTGAGATTATTAGATTATTTGCAATTAAAATTATTATGTTATATACGGCCCGTTACTAAAGGAAATTAGTGAGATGTTACATGTTGTATACGGCCCGTTATAATAGAGCATTATTCAAATATTACATGTTATATACGGCCCGTTACTAAAGGAAATTAGTGATATGTTACATGTTGTATACGGCCCGTTATAATAGAGCATTATTCAAATATTACATGTTATATACGGCCCGTTACTAAAGAAAATTAATGAGATGTTACATGTTGTATACGGCCCGTTATAATAGAGCATTATTCAAATATTACATGTTATATACGGCCCGTTACTAAAGAAAATTAATGAGATGTTACATGTTGTATACGGCCCGTTATAATAGAGCATTATTCAAATATTACATGTTATATACGGCCCGTTACTAAAGAAAATTAATGAGATGTTACATGTTGTATACGGCCCGTTATAATAGAGCATTATTCAAATATTACATGTTATATACGGCCCGTTACTAAAGAAAATTAATGAGATGTTACATGTTGTATACGGCCCGTTATAATAGAGCATTATTCAAATATTACATGTTATATACGGCCCGTTACTAAAGAAAATTAATGAGATGTTACATGTTGTATACGGCCCGTTATAATAGAGCATTATTCAAATATTACATGTTATATACGGCCCGTTACTAAAGAAATTAATGAGATGTTACATGTTGTATACGGCCCGTTATAATAGAGCATTATTCAAATATTACATGTTATATACGGCCCGTTACTAAAAAAAATTAATGAGATGTTACATGTTGTATACGGCCCGTTATAATAGAGCATTATTCAAATATTACATGTTATATACGGCCCGTTACTAAAGAAAATTAAAGAGATGTTACATGTTGTATACGGCCCGTTATAATAGAGCATTATTCAAATATTACATGTTATATACGGCCCGTTACTAAAGAAATTAATGAGATGTTACATGTTGTATACGGCCCGTTATAATAGAGCATTATTCAAATATTACATGTTATATACGGCCCGTTACTAAAGAAAATTAATGAGATGTTACATGTTGTATACGGCCCGTTATAATAGAGCATTATTCAAATATTACATTACCAGGGAAACGGAAGGGAAGTAACTCTTATATATCGGGAGGACATCCTGCCTTCGGCCGTGATTAGAAGTCGCGGTAAAGTAAGCATAACTTCAAAACATAAGCTAGCCACGCTATCTAGCGTTCCACGACGGATCGCGCTGTTCCGTGGACATACACGGCATCCGGCGGGCCACGATATCCAGTGTTCCTCGACGGGCCGCGCTGTTGCGTGGACACCCACGGTATCTGCCGATCCATCACGAATCGCGGAATCACGTGGACACTTTGCCCACGCATGTCCACTAGTGGACATTGCGTGGGCAGTCCAGCGTGGGCGCGTGGAAACCGCAAAGTCCACGTAAGCTGTAGTGTATATACCGAGACATTTCGTCTGTGACACCTGTTATATATATACCGAGACATTTCGTCTGTGACACCTGTGATATATATACCGAGACATTTCGTCTGTGACACCTGTTATATATATATACCGAGACATTTCGTCTGTGACAACTGTTATATATATACCGAGACATTTCGTCTGTGACACCTGTTATATATATACCGAGACATTTCGTCTGTGACACCTGTTATATATATACCGAGACATTTCGTCTGTGACAACTGTTATATATATATACCGAGACATTTCGTCTATGACAACTGTTATATATATACCGAGACATTTCGTCTGTGACAACTGTTATTTATATACTGAGACATTTCGTCTGTATTAACTGTTATATATATATATAGCGAAGACATTTCGTCTGTAATATTTATGTATACCGAGACATTTCGTCAGTAATATTCATGTCTACCGAGACATTTCGTCTGCAAATGGGAGAGGTGAATACACAAAGAAATAATTACCTGTGTTGATTGACTACTGGGCATCACTTGCCAGTGGACTTTATGTGGTCATGTTTCATAAGGTATATATGTATACATGTAGTATGAAATAGCTAATTTAAAAGTTATGACATAATATATTTAAGTATTGTATTTATTGTGTAACACCAAAATAACACTAGTACTCTTAGTATCTGTTGTTTTTGAACCACAGTGTAAGTATATGGTATATGTTAATGCCCACCAGCTCATAGTATCTTCTAAATATCTAAAATTAGTTTTAATAACAATTATATAATTACATGCATGCAATGTCTGTGAATGTATAATGTGTGTTTGTGTGTATGAGAAAGTATGTGTTCTAATTGTCTAGTTTTTTTTCTTCATTTTTCCCCATTCATTTACAATATCTATTAATTTTCATTTATTATATACTGGAAGCTAGGGAGAGAGCTTATATAGGCTATGCCTGTTGCTTAATCCCCATTGATTTATCAATAAAATATGTTTGAAACGAAACAAAGAACGTAGGATGAGATAGCAGATAAAAACCCATTATTATCTTATATCTAATCAAGCTTTTGGTTTGTTTGGTTTGTTTTTGTTTAACGTCATATTAACAGCCAGGGTCATTTAAGGACGTGCCAGGTTTTGGAGGTAGAGGAAAGCCGGAGTACCCGGAGAAAAACCACCGGCCTACGGTCAGTACCTGGCAACTGCCCCACGTAGGCAAACAAGAGGTGGAGGGCTAGTGATAAAAAAAGTGTCGTTACACCTTAACCATTCGACCACCGCGGCACCTAATCTAATCAAGCATCTACCACCCTGCTAAATATAATATTCAATACATGGCACACGTAGCTAATTATTCGTGCATAACACTAATTGGATATACCTACAATATATTAAATAGCTTTATTGGATCGATCGACATTCTACCCGGATATACATCGTCAGATCCAAGCCCCAGAATATACAATCAATGTAAAAACACTGTTAAACTATCCATACAAGTATATGATATATATTACATAGCTAGGAATAATGCTGACGAAGCCGAGAAACAAAACCACACAAAGCTGAGAGAGGCTGAGGACCATATCCCCAACCAATCATCCCGACAATGTACCACAATTCTGAACACAATATCACAAGTGACAGTTTTGTTGAGTTTCTCCTCTTTAATTCCACTTAATTCATCAACCCCGACTCCCTTTGATTTATGAAGTATTATTTTAGTTCTTCAGTGTCCCGACTATTATATACAGAGGAGAAATTATTATAAAGTAAACACAAATCATTGTAAAAATAAATTATTGTAAAGTAAACACAAATCATTGTAAAAATAAATTATTGTAAAGTAAACACAAATCATTGTAAAAATAAATTATTGTAAAGTAAACACAAATCATTGTAAAAATAAATTATTGTAAAGTAAACACAAATCATTGTAAAAATAAATTATTGTAAAGTAAACACAAATCATTGTAAAAATAAATTATTGTAAAGTAAACACAAATCATTGTAAAAATAAATTATTGTAAAGTAAACACAAATCATTGTAAAAATAAATTATTGTAAAGTAAACACAAATCATTGTAAAAATAAATTATTGTAAAGTAAACACAAATCATTGTAAAAATAAATTATTGTAAAGTAAACACAAATCATTGTAAAAATAAATTATTGTAAAGTAAACACAAATCATTGTAAAAATAAATTATTGTAAAGTAAACACAAATCATTGTAAAAATAAATTATTGTAAAGTAAATTATTCTAAATACAGAGATCATTCACTGATTTTCCACTGTTACAAACAGAGGAGAAATTATTGTGAATATAAGTTATTTTGAATATAAATTATTATAGATATAAATTATTGTAAATATATGTTATCTTAAATATAAATAATTGTAAATATAAATTATTGTAAAAAATTCATATTGCAAACATAAATTATTGTAAATATAGAGAGTATTTAATGATTTCCCACTGTTACATAGAGAGGAGAAATCATTGTAAATATAAATCATTGTAAAAATAAATAATTGTAAATATGAATTATTTTAAATACAAATATAGGAAATATTCAATGATTTCCCGGTATTACATACAGAGGAGAAGCATACATTGTTAACAGAACTAGTTCCTAGTTGCGTTTACCTTAAACAAGTTTCTTGCCCAAGGACCAAGGTTTAATCCTGTTTCTCCCAAAACTGAAATTCCAGGTAAAAAAAATTGGAAGAAACAGAATTTGTTGACACAGGGGTATAATTATTAAGTAAACACAGAAGGTCATTATCTCTCTCATAAAAATTCATTTATTGCAAAATCCAGGTGAATACAGGTAGATAGGTGATAGAACCATAAAAATGTCAATTTAATGTTATACTTTGAGATGTGAAATTATATATTAAATTTCATTGACATAATCATTTAAGCATTGATGTCATTTTATTTTTAGTTTCATCGGGGTATGAAACAAATTTTGTTTGCAACTGTATGAATCCGCGTAGCGGATTCTTACAGAAGTTTGAAAACAAAATTTGTTTCATACCCCGATGAAACTAAAAAAAAATTGACATCAACGCTTATAATCAATTTTTAAAAATGATTTTCTAATCTAAAACATGTTTTATGTACAATTTTACTGGTTTTAAATGGGATTCTTTTCTCAAATCAATACGCAACGTCAATTGTCGTATTGTGACGTCGCATTGTTCGCGCCATTCTCGGAATTTCTTTCATAGAAGAATGAAAAGAATTTTTCGACCAATCACATTTGAGTATTTACCATGAAAACAAAGAAAAATTAATTATATATATGTGAATATATATTTCAATCATATTCTTCACTTTAAAAAGTTAAAAACAATGCCTATATATGTATTTTTACTGATGATATGATTATTGTACAATGGGACAACCAATATGCACTATTATCTTCAAAAAACAATATAATAAGCACCACATATACATTCATGCATACATTACAAATGAGCACTATTTATATCATAAATAAACCAATAGTTTACTTTCTCTGTATGCTATTTGTACTGTATTACAAAAGATGAATTTATATTAAGGATGATACATTGTTAACAGATCAATATGCAACTACATATATGTAGTATGTTTTGTAATAAATATGTCGCTCGGTCGCCATAGTTGACGTAGTCGATGTCACCGTTGCGTAGAAGGGTTTTCAGTTGGGTCAAACGGTTGTTTAGTTGTCGGTATCTGCGTCACTAGGGCATTGGCAGTCCTCCGACAGCAAGCTGAAGTCGGGTGATGTCGTTTGTAGCCTGGATTTCTTTGAGTACACGGATGAAGATGTAGATGTTTGGGTGTACGTGTGTGGGATCCTCTTGGCTACTAGTAGTGGCAAAGCCTAGCATGCGTTCGTTGTCTGTTGTCATCAAAGAGGAGGAATTGGTCACCGTTATTGGTTCGAGTTCATTCATCTTCCAAAATGATGTCTGCCAAGGATGTCGGTAGCTTTGGCAGTAAATTGCTTCTGGAGTGGTAAAGGGATGTCTTACAGGTTGCGTAGGTGGGAATCTGCTCAAGTAGTGGTCTGTCAGCTGCCCAGTCCTGTATCTGTAGTTTGGATACTTCTTCGTCGTAGATGTCAGGTATGGGTTTGAGTTCCTTCCTACCTCTTCTTGATGCTGTTCATTATCGTCTGAACTTCTTTCTGGAAATGGTCTGGTGGGTGGTTGTGTTGATGACCGAATTTTACAGGAATATCGTTGGTAGTATTGATGGTTGTAGGGCAGTCTTTATCACAGCATCTCCAGTAGGTAGTGTCTCTGTAGTTGTTCTTCACCATGTACCGGTATCCAGCCTGGAGTAGAGTCCTACCACCATGTTTGTCTGTATAAACTGGACGTGTACTTGATAGTTAGCCATACTGAGAATGATGAATTTTCGGGTGATAGACTGTTATATATACTTATTTTTAAACTTGGGTATTCAGTGCATGGCATGTAGTTAGGGTGTTCAATTTTGTTCATTAACTTCAATTAGTTACAACATCTCTTCTGAGGTTGAACAAATAGCTTAATTGGTACAGACAACATCTCTCCTGAAGATGAACATAGCCTAATTAGTGACACCTCTCCTGAAGCTGATAATTTGTCATATGGGGGATTTATATAAAAATAAGTCAATTATATCAAAATTGTTGAAATATAAATAACTTTAAATGATTTATCATCTTATTAAAGTGCACATTTTATTTTTAAATTCAAACCATTTGTGAATATATGGATGAATCTTAAAGAAGCCAACTATAATCACTTCTATAAATTTATCATAAGTTCTATACAAATCTTTTTATTTTTATTTATTTATTTCTTATTAAATTGTACATTTTTATTTTTGAATTCAAATCATCTGTGAATATATTGGATGAATATATTATTTTTATGTATCTGTCAACTGATACTTTCAGTAATAGACACCTTAATATACCTGTACAGGTAACCGGAACGTTGATTTACTTGTACAGGTAGCAGTTAAATTAAAACCATTAAAACTATTAAAACCACACTACTCCTATAGTGTTTACATAAGTTTTTGGGAGAACCAGGATATACATTTTATAGTTTTGGGAGAAACAGGATGACACCCCTCGACATTGGGATGGTGTGTACCATACTATCGCAGGTATCACATGTTTGTTTATGTGCCTGACCTACATATTACCTATATAACAACAGATTGTCCAATCAACACAAAACACATGTAAACATACTCTAATGGAAATCTAAAAATAGGAACAGCTCACCGGTAAGTGAACTACTGGGAATTCCAGTGTTTAAAATAAACCAGTAAAGAAGTAGGTGACTGAAGGTGAGTTTTAACTTTTATGTTCCCTACATTAGATTAAGTTAACTCTATATTTGTATATTTTGACAGTTTAATACCAGTTATTTTCATCAATATGTTTGAATATATTAACAAATCTCTTCGTTTTAATGTACAGTTTTTGAACTCTCTAGGTCAGTAAATCATATATACCTGGGTAAACCTAGTTCCCGATAGCTCCCTCTCAAATAGAGACTAAGACATCTAGGCTTTCGTAAACTAATATCGAGAAATAGACAACATGTTATGGCTTATTTTAAAGATTGGTCATTTCTCTTCAATTTAAGGCCTACTTCGAAAAAGTCCACCCAATACAACCGAAGCTACGGTACTTAGAAATAAATACATCAGATTTCAAGTCTGGGGGAGTTCAGAACCTTTCTCATTTATGTGTACTCTTATATGTTATTATTTTATAAAACGAGTCAGATACCTGTGGGCTATCCAATCAACTTATTTAGGTACATCATTAACTGATTATGTTTAATTAAGCTTTTTGTATGATCTTCATCAAGCTACTATATAGCCGCTGATGCTCACAATATCCCCTTGTGATTACCATTGATTTGAAAATTTTAGTACTTTTCTCTAGACCATGTACCATATACCATGTAAGCTTCCGTGCTACTTTATATTTAGTAACAAATTCAAGTCGCCTTCTATAGTAACTACGTTACTTATGAATATCACTCAGAATATAGTGTCTATTGATTGATAAACATATATTCCATTCGATATGTTCTGCTATATTTTCCATTTAAAATTGGGTCTATTTTTAACCTGTCCACGTGAACACGTCGTGTCATCTTATAAATGTTGTGAGGTAATCATATGCTCATATGACTATCCGTTTGTTTATTTTTAGATTTGGAATTTCCCAAAACGCTTTATTTTTTATTAGGAAATATGCGTGTAAGCGGACATATTCCTCACGTTGGTCAGCAGATCGTGGTCACACATGTGTATACCTCCCACGCATAGTGTAGTATTGTATCGGTATTGTCGAAATGTTTATATATTAAATAGATACATGTATTATTTCGACTTTCACTCCAACACCCAAAGAAATAGCATATTAACTTGCAGAATTACATTTAAATCGTGAGCTGACAGCCGAATTTTAGTAATTTCTTTTAAGTACCCTTTCCCTAATTGTTTTCTCAAATAGTCATACTTAATTCTTTGTTAAGACACGTATAAAAAAAATCTTTGACAATGTTCTAATTTGCTCTTTTCAATATTATCTGTAAATATTTAAAAGTCTGTCTTTAATTACAATGTAAGAGATATTGTCAATATTTTCTGTTTGCCATATATAGCCTGGGCCTATTCTATAGAAGTCATTTTTTTATATTTAGCACCCATTTATCGTTATTCTCCAACATGTCTTTATAACATGATCTTAAAATATAATTTTCAGTATCTACTATCGTTATCAAATACTTTAAAAAAGAAAAATCTTAATTTTCTTATCAATGGATATCTAACCAAGTTCTAAATAAACTATAGCATTACAATTATTTTTTACGTACACCGAGTAATTGTTCAACTTCAGGCGCTATATGAAAGCCCCATATTTCGGAATCATTACTTAAAGTACTGTACATATGTATCAAAAACTGATAGCTGGGTTTCAATATTAAAATATTGTTCACGACAAACATTCAAAACTGAAAATAAAGCTGCTCTCCCTAGATCTGCTACTTTTTGCTGTGTTTGTCTAAAAGTTCCATTGTTATTTAGCTAAATACCTAGATAATTGAATTAATTTACGATTTCTAAATGACATCTGTTATATGTCCAATTTTCGTTGTTCCTCAAAATACCACCATTCCTATATACATTTGTACCAGCACTTTTGTTTTATATGTGTTGACTGTTAAATGCCTCCTTTTTGTATATGCCTCTAAAGAATTTAACATGTCATGTCAGCCCTCAGGTTTACTACTGGCGAATCATGTGCTATCTTTAAATACTATTTAATAATATTTTGATATGGATTCAGAGTTTTATATAACGCTATTCCACAGCAACATAGCCGTTTAAAACGTGGTTCACAAAATTAAATAAGATTCATAGATTACGTGTCAATGTCGTTCAAGTATGTGATATTGTAGCCATTTTAAGCAACAGCACTAGGTTATTGTGTTGACACTATGTGGAAATTCCCAATCTATAAATAGATGTATGATTTCACCACAACTGTAGGCTTCACAGTAGAGAGACAAGCATATTTCGGTGAGTCTGTCTTGCTTTCAATAAGTATCGTATGGCATTTGATACAATGTACAACATAACTAACGGTACAAATAAGAATACACTATCTATTTTGATTTCTGTAGGAATCTATGATACTCACTCGTATCTATATTTTCATACGTGTAATCAATGTTATTGTTAACCCATTAATTGGTTGATAGGAATGTGTCTATAACAAAGCATTTATTTGTCTTTCTTTCTGACTAGGACGCTAATAACCCATGTATTCATTTTCAATAAACATAAAATCACATTGTTGTATTTTCCCCCATTTAACCTTCTATTTAATAATGTTTATATCTAAATGCAGATTGGAAAGAAGCTAAGCTAAAAATAGACCCGAGGAAATACATATTTTTATCTTGGTGAACACATCACCTCACATATGTATGGCATAAACGCATGCGCTAACACGCACGCGCTATACACGTTATTTAAATATAAAACATACGCAACCGGATAGGATTATCTGTTTATCTACCATATTGCTTCTGACGCTGATTCTTCCCTCTGGTTTCTGGACTCTAGGAAGGTAATATGTAAAATTGTAACATATTCGACAAGCTGAGGAGCGCTGTACCGAAAATGTCCAATATATCATTTACCAGGCAGTTTGATGCTTAAGTCTTACTTAAAACACACCCCTCTTTGTTATCATATTGGACAGTTTCAATACCTATTGAGTAAGTGCAATCATGTGCATCCATGACGGCCATTGAAGTGATATATAGGGCAGTTGTTTGCTGTAGCATAGCTTACTAATATATGGACAAAACTAGTAATGACACAGTTGTTTTTTCATAATACTTATTAATATATAGACAAGCGATGACATCACAACTGTGTTTTCATGATATTTATATACTAATTAATATATATTAGGCGATGACATCACAGCTGTGTTTTTGATATTTATATACAAATTAATACATTGACAAGCGATGACGTCACAGCTTTGTTTTCATGATATTCATATACCAATTAATATAAAGACAAGCGATGACGTCACAGCTGTGTTTTAATGATATTTATTTATTAATTAATATATTGACAAGCGATGACGTCACAGCTGTGTTTTCATGATATTCATATACCAATTAATATAAAGACAAGCGATGACGTCACAGCCGTGTTTTCATGATATTCATTTACTAGGTATGCTTTTCGGTCATCCTTTTAGTGTATGTTTAATCACAAAACCAATGAAGACATCACCAGCAGGTTCCATTTACACTGACGGACATTTATTAAACTGGGGCATGATACTTGTATCTGTAGTCTGCAAATTTGTATAATGCCACTTTAGAATTTCAATTTGTTTAATTTGAAATGAAGTACATTATGAAATAGAATCAAAAATCGGTTTAGACATGCATCAGAATACACTTTATCTTGTTTACCATATTTACACCAGTAATGACTTTAGTCAGTTCGGAAAACATCAGTATACACAATCTTATTTAATAATATTTACTCACTAACGAAAAATATCAGTATACACAAGCTTATTAACTAATAATAAATCACTAACGAAAAATATCAGTATACACAAGCTTATTACAGTTTTATAGAAATATCTGTATGATGCAGTTTTATAGAAATATCTGTATGATGCAGTTTTATAGAAATATCTGTATGGTACAGTTTTATAGAAATATCTGTATGGTACAGTTTTATAGAAATATCTGTATGGTACAGTTTTATAGAAATATCTGTATGGTACAGTTTTAGATTAATATCTGTATGGTACAGTTTTAGATTAATATCTGTATGGTACAGTTTTAGATTAATATCTGTATGGTACAGTTTTATAGAAATATCTGTATGGTACAGTTTTATAGAAATATCGGTATGATACAGTTTTATAGAAATATCGGTATGGTACAGTTTTAGATTAATATCTGTATGGTACAGTTTTAGATTAATATCTGTATGGTACAGTTTTAGATTAATATCTGTATGGTACAGTTTTATAGAAATATCGGTATGATACAGTTTTATAGAAATATCTGTATGGTACAGTTTTATAGAAATATCGGTATGATGCAGTTTTATAGAAATATCTGTATGGTACAGTTTTATAGAAATATCTGTATGATACAGTTTTATAGAAATATCGGTATGATACAGTTTTATAGAAATATCTGTATGGTACAGTTTTAGATTAATATCTGTATGGTACAGTTTTATAGAAATATCGGTATGGTACAGTTTTAGATTAATATCTGTATGGTACAGTTTTATAGAAATATCTGTATGATGCAGTTTTATAGAAATATCTGTATGGTACAGTTTTATAGAAATATCGGTATGATGCAGTTTTATAGAAATATCTGTATGATGCAGTTTTATAGAAATATCTGTATGGTACAGTTTTATAGAAATATCTGTATGATGCAGTTTTATAGAAATATCTGTATGATGCAGTTTTATAGAAATATCTGTATGATGCTGTTTTAGAGAAATATCAGTATGATGCAGTTTTAGAGAAATATCGGTATGGTACAGTTTTAGAGAAATATCTGTATGGTACAGTTTTATAGAAATATCGGTATGATGCAGTTTTAGAGAAATATCGGTATGGTACAGTTTTATAGAAATATCGGTATGATGCAGTTTTAGAGAAATATCGGTATGGTACAGTTCTATATAATTACATGTATGGTAGAGTTGTATAGAAATATCTGTATGTTGCATTTTATTAAAAAACATTTACACCAGTTTACCCAGAAAGATCTATGTATAGTGTGTTATCACATTTCCGGGAGTCTGTACGCTCTTGTAAGAGGTCATGTTATAACTTTAAAACGTATGCAATCTGTTGTTTAAGAGTTGGAAATACCCACAAAGTGTATTTTTAGTTATAGATTTACACAGTCCTGTATATACATATATCTGAGATATGCTATGACACAATGTTTGCGAGGTCCTACACAGTAGATATGTTTTACTTTTTATTTGAACCCAGTAGTCTTTGGAAAGTGATCAAACACTTCCTTAGACTCATGAAATGTGCAATATTTTCTCACAGAAACATTGTATGTTTTAATCTAAATGATTAGATACTGTGTATTGAAAAATTTCTGCCTTTTACCTTGACCATCACGCGAGAGTTGGCAGTGAATAACAGTTAATATCGTCTTACAATGTAATATAACGATAATGACAATGAAAACCAAGCGGTACTTTTTAAATCAATTTCTTCATGCAACTCGAGAGTCGTTTTCCTTAAAAAGCTGGCATATCTTCTTCATGTGAATATCATAGATCTTATGACTTCAAAAACATTTTGAGGTTTAAAATGTTGATATATATATACATAATAGGTTATGTTTTCCTGCTATAGGTTATGTTTGCCTATTATAGGTTATGTTTGCCTATTATAGGTTATGTTTGCCTGTGTTATAGGTTATGTTTGCCTGTGTTATAGGTTATGTTTGCCTGTTATAGGTTATGTTTGTCTGTTATAGGTTATGTTTGTCTGTTATAGGTTATGCTTGCCTTCTATAGGTTATGTTTGTCTGTTATAGGTTATGTTTGCCTGTTATAGGTTATATTTGCCTGTGTTATAGGTTATGTTTGCCTGTTATAGGTTATGTTTGCCTGTTATAGGTTATGTTTGCCTGTTATAGGTTATGTTTGTCTGTTATAGGTTATGTTTGTCTTTAATAGGTTATATTTGCCTAAAGCTTATGTAATTGCATTTTCCTGTTAGAGCTCTGTAATTTAAACAACAATAAATAGCATAGAAAGGAAGTTCAATGGTTGCTCTTACATTGCGTATAACGTTTGTTAATCTAATAAGACTTAAACTGATGTACAAATGTAAGATATCCATTACCGACGGTGTGACTCTTTAGAAGGAATGGCCATTGTGGCAGTAGTATTGCCGTCTTCTACAAATTGCGAAAGGAAATATAAGAAAATAAACGTTTAGGAAGGATAATGTAAGTCTATGTAAATTGTGGTCCCAGTAAAACGTGTCACGTGATTGAGAACATGTCGTGTTCTGCTAAACAAACGTTTTGATATGAATAGTGTTATACAATACCTTAATAAATGTAATTAATTTTGACATATATTTGTTTTGCATGGTTTTAACGTTCTCATTATAACCGTTGACTTGTGAGAACATGATAATCGAAATAAATAAAGCAAAAAATGTTTTATAGCATAATTTATTGTACATTGTACGACCTAATTGCGGAAGTATTTTAGTAATAAGGTAAATGGTAACAATTTTTGTTGGCATATACCATATTCCACCAATATTAAAATTTAAACATGATCTGATTAGTCCCGATTTCCCCAGCAGTATATTCTGTATATTGGGATGATCCAAACGGCTTCCGAAAACTGGCAGATGGAAATAAGATTCTACAAAAGCCATACAAGATATTACCACATAGAAGCCAAACAAAACTTTAATACTCAAAGATAAAGTTTCCAGGTAAAGTAATATTAACGTCTTGTTTCGTGTTACAGAACACAGACAGTGATTCATCCGGTGACTCCATGGAAATGCCTTCCTCGGACCTCCGAGATATTGTCTCCTGTCCAATTTGCTACGAGGACTTTGATGAACCGAAGTCTCTGCCGTGCCTCCATACATTTTGCAAAGAATGTCTACAACAGCTTATTACCAAGACTATGGAGCCAGATGTGAAGAAGTATTTCTTTTGTCCATCGTGTAGAATGAAGGTCTATGGTCCGAAGGGTGTACCACTTGAACAATGGGCAGATACTTACCCATCGAACCACATGATCAGAACATTACAAGACAACATCAAAATGGAGGATTCTGACAGCATATGTTCTGTGCACAAGGGGAAGGAACTTGAATTTTTCTGCACTGACCACGAACGCACGATCTGTTCCATGTGTGCTGTAATCGAACACAGACAGTGTAAGGATGTCAACACTGTTGACTCTGCAGCTGCCAAAACCAAAGAGAAGAATTTTGAACTGGACGGAAAACTTCATATGCTTAACAAATGGATGGACAAAAGGAAAAGCCAACGACAGCAAATTCAAACGCAACTGCGTGATGTTGAAACAAGTGTGCGGGCTTGGCGGAAGAAAATTAATGATGAATTGGACCAATGGGAATATAACCTAACGGAGCACGTGCAGACTATTGCAGCTACTGAGATCAGTCAATTGGAGCAGGATATTCGACAGGGCGAGCAGATCATGCACAACCTCAAAAATGTTCAAACCGACATCTTTGGAGTCGATCTTAGCAGTCGGGGGATTCTAGAATCAAGATCCAGTATTGCAACAGTTCTTCACGCGGCTACAGATGTGGTCAAATCTGCAGGATCTGGCAATACGCATTTGCTGTTTCGTTTTCACCCTGATGAATCGATAAAACAATCTCTTTCACGCATTGGCGACATTGAAGTCGTCCGACAGGGCAAAGACACCTCACTCAATTCGTCAAAGCAACTTCACCGAGAAGGCTGTAGTATCCGGAAGTCAGAGTCTGCGTCCAGGTAGACGTGAAAGGGTCAACACTGTGGACACAGCAGACGTCTCCCGGAGTTTAAAACACTCAACGTTAAATCCATATGCAAAGCAATTCCTATCAAGCGGGAAATTCGATGTCCGCACATCCCGTGATAAGGACGACTGCTTGATCACTGGTAGCACATTTTTACCGGATGGGAATCTTGCTATAACTGACCAAAGCAATGGCAAGATTAAGATTTTTGACAAACGCTTTAATCTTCTGTCAGAAATGGGCTTCAGTTCCGATCCTTGGGATGTCTGTTCGGCTGGTGATGACATTATAGCTGTGAGTTTCCCGGACGAAAATCTTGTACAATTCTTCAGAGTCCAGAACGGAAAAATCAATAGCTCCGAAGGAAATGTCAAAACTCCAGGCCGTTGCTATGGGATTGACATTCGGGGACAACGATTGGCTTTCACTTGCAGAAGTAGGCATGGCAGCTCTGTCCATGTTGTTGATCGAGCAGACGGCCAGACTTTAGGGAACATGGATTAAAAAGAAGAATCCTGCTTCAACAGGCGGAATGTGGTATCTCACATTCGACGATGGTGGGGACATTTTGTATGTGACAGACGACGATGAAAACAGGCTCGTCACTCTCGCTGTTGATGGTAGTCACGGTTCTTCACTGAAGTTGCTCAGTACCCAAGAATGTGACTGTGATTGCCCTCGTGGTGTTGCCACATCCGGTCCAAACCTTGTGCTGACCAGTCCACAGTATACGTTTGACCTGCGTATTTATCCCCAGCCTGGGACAAGGTCGAATATCATCAAGGCAAGTGGGGAGGTTGTCAGCATAGATAGTAACACAAATCGAATGTTCATCTCCCTACCATCAAAGGGGCCAAACGCGAACATCAATATGGGTCATGTTCGTCCTTTCTCCTGTTAGAACTCGATTCGTCTATTGTATATTGGATGAATCAGTATGGATATGCATGGAACATTTGTAGCTTGTTGTGTATCGGATTTAGGATACATCGTAACATTCAATGAATACTAAGTTTCAATATTTTCACATTTTAATCGGTATCGCTTAGAAGGGATGCGACACCTCGACAGCACTTTAAAAAAAATCAAAAAAAAAATCCTCATTATAAAGAACACTCCTAGCTTGTTCGGCTATATTGATATATGTTTTGTTACGAGGTGTGTAGATTGATTATTATCATGATTTGTCGTTTTGATAAATGTTATATGTCATGAAATATAATTCCATTCATGTCCATGCTTTTCAGCTGTTGTAAATGATTGTGTTACATTGTGAAAAGCATAAGATATATAAGAAACGTTTTGATGATTTATGTTCTGTATATTGTATGTAACATTTCCAGCAATATTAGTTATATAGATAGCGACCAGGCATAAAATTATCTTAATAAACAAAGAACACATTTCTTTGGTAGATCAATGTCTGTGCTATTCTGTTGCCGACGCTAGACAATCGTTTTTACTTGTTGAACATTATGTAATGTTACAGTGTTATGTTGATATTATCTATCCGTACAGAATCCATGACAACCATATCTGTCCTCGAACATAATGATTGGTTTTATTTTTAGCGACAACCTTCTCTTAAGAGCAGAGAGAATAATTGTACAAGCATGTTTTTAGGAGTAATTACTGTTAGCAGTCTGTGTTATCGTACATTATGTTTTCTATTAACCTTTTATTATGTTTATCTCTCAAACTTTGAAATAAAAACATCCACCCTTCTGTCAAAACGTGTTTGGATCAGTCAGTACCCAAGCTGACACAATTCTCTGTGTCGACTACAGCATAAACACAAACTACATTGTTTGTATTTACCAAAAATGTCTCTCATTTTGTGTAAACTACAAATGGCCAATCTTTCTCAGAATTTATCCTGGTCCCCGCTCCATAAAACTTTGCTTACAAGATCGAAATATTGTATATGATGAATTAAACAATTTTAATTTACATTTCTATAATTCTAACTACTATATCAATATACAAACAGAAAACCACTAACTACTATATCAATATACAAACAGAAAACCAATATCCGACTATATCAATATTCAAACAGAGAACCACTAACTACTATATCAATATACAAACAGAAAACCACTAACCGACTACGTGTATATCAATATACAAACAGAAAATCACTAACTACTATATCAATATACAAACAGAAACCCACTAACTTCTATATCAATATACAAACAGAAACCCACTAACTACTATATCAACATACAAATAGAAAACGACTAACTACTATATCAATATACAAACAGAAAACCACTAACCGACTACATCAATATTCAAACAGAGAACCACTAACTACTATATCAATATACAAACAGAAAACCACTAACTTCTATATCAATATACAAACAGAAAACCAATAAACGACTATATCAATATTCAAACAGAGAACCACTAACTACTATATCAATATACAAACAGAAAACCACTAACCGACTACGTGTATATCAATATACAAACAGAAAATCACTAACTACTATATCAATATACAAACAGAAAACCACTAACTACTATATCAATATACAAACAGAAAACCACTAACTACTATATCAATATACAAACAGAAAACCACTAACTACTATATCAATATACAAACAGAAAACCGCTAACTACTATATCAATATATAAACAGAAAACCGCTAACTACTATATCAATATATAAACAGAAAACCACTAACCGACTACATGTATATCAATATACAAACAGAAAACCACTAACTACTATATTAATATACAAACAGAAAACCACTAACCGACTACATGTATATCAATATACAAACAGAAAAACACTAACTACTATATCAATATACAAACAGAAAACCAATAACCGACTATATCAATATTCAAACAGAGAACCACTAACTACTATATCAATATACAAACAGAAAACCACTAACCGACTACGTGTATATCAATATACAAACAGAAAACCAGTAACTACTATATTAATATACAAACAGAAAACCACTAACCGACTACATGTATATCAATTTACAAACAGAAAACCACTAACTACTATATCAATTTACAAACAGAAAACCACTAACCGACTACGTGTATATCAATATACAAACAGAAAACCACTAACCGACTACATGTATATCAATATACAAACAGAAAACCACTAACCGACTACGTGTATATCAATATACAAACAGAAAACCACTAACCGACTACGTGTATATCAATATACAAACAGAAAACCACTACCCGACTACGTGTATATCAATATACAAACAGAAAACCACTAACTACTATATCAATATACAAACAGAAAACCACTAACTACTATATCAATATACAAACAGAAAACCACTAACCGACTACGTGTATATCAATATACAAACAGAAAACCACTAACTACTATATCAATATATAAACAGAAAACCACTAACCGACTACGTGTATATCAATATACAAACAGAAAACCACTAACCGACTACGTGTATATCAATATACAAACAGAAAACCACTAACTACTATATCAATATACAAACAGAAAACCACTAACCGACTACATGTATATCAATATACAAACAGAAAACCACTAACCGACTACGTGTATATCAATATACAAACAGAAAACCACTAACTACTATATCAATATATAAACAGAAAACCACTAACTACTATATCAATATACAAACAGAAAACCACTAACTACTATATCAATATACAAACAGAAAACCGCTAACTACTATATCAATATACAAACAGAAAACCACTAACTACTATATCAATATACAAACAGAAAACCACTAACTACTATATCAATATACAAACAGAAAACCACTAACTACTATATCAATATACAAACAGAAAACCACTAACCGACTACATGTATATCAATATACAAACAGAAAACCACTAACTACTATATCAATATACAAACAGAAAACCACTAACTACTATATCAATATACAAACAGAAAACCACTAACTACTATATCAATATACAAACAGAAAACCACTAACCGAGTATATCATTATACAAACAGAAAACCACTAACTACTATATCAATATACAAACAAAAAAACCACTAACTACTATATCAATATACAAACAGAAAACCACTAACTACTATATCAATATACAAACAGAAAACCACTAACTACTATATCAATATACAAACAGAAAACCACTAACTACTATATCAATATACAAACAAAAAACCCACTAACTACTATATCAATTTACAAACAGAAAACCACTAACTACTATATCAATATACAAACAGAAAACCACTAACTACTATATCAATATACAAACAGAAAACCACTAACTACTATATCAATATACAAACAGAAAACCGCTAACTACTATATCAATATACAAACAGAAAACCGCTAACTACTATATCAATATATAAACAGAAAACCACTAACCGACTACATGTATATCAATATACAAACAGAAAACCACTAACTACTATATTAATATACAAACAGAAAACCACTAACCGACTACATGTATATCAATTTACAAACAGAAAACCACTAACTACTATATCAATATACAAACAGAAAACCACTAACCGACTACGTGTATATCAATATACAAACAGAAAACCACTAACTACTATATCAATATATAAACAGAAAACCACTAACCGACTACGTGTATATCAATATACAAACAGAAAACCACTAACTACTATATCAATATATAAACAGAAAACCACTAACTACTATATCAATATATAAACAGAAAACCACTAACTACTTTATCAATATACAAACAGAAAACCACTAACTACTATATCAATATATAAACAGAAAACCACTAACTACTATATCAATATACAAACAGAAAACCACTAACCGACTACATGTATATCAATATACAAACAGAAAACCACTAACTACTATATTAATATACAAACAGAAAACCACTAACCGACTACATGTATATCAATTTACAAACAGAAAACCACTAACTACTATATCAATATACAAACAGAAAACCACTAACCGACTACGTGTATATCAATATACAAACAGAAAACCACTAACTACTATATCAATATATAAACAGAAAACCACTTACTACTATATCAATATACAAACAGAAAACCACTTACTACTATATCAATATACAAACAGAAAACCACTAACTACTATATCAATATATAAACAGAAAACCACTAACCGACTACGTGTATATCAATATACAAACAGAAAACCACTAACTACTATATCAATATACAAACAGAAAACCACTAACTACTATATCAATATACAAACAGAAAACCACTAACTACTATATCAATATACAAACAGAGAACCACTAACCGAGTATATCAATATACAAACAGAAAACCACTAACTACTATATCAATATATAAACAGAAAACCACTAACTACTATATCAATATATAAACAGAAAACCACTAACTACTATATCAATATATAAACAGAAAACCACTAACTACTATATCAATATATAAACAGAAAACCACTAACTACTATATCAATATATAAACAGAAAACCACTAACTACTATATCAATATATAAACAGAAAACCACTAACTACTATATCAATATATAAACAGAAAACCACTAACTACTATATCAATTTACAAACAGAAAACCACTAACTACTATATCAATATACAAACAGAAAACCACTAACTACTATATCAATATATAAACAGAAAACCACTAACTACTATATCAATATATAAACAGAAAACCACTAACTACTATATCAATATATAAACAGAAAACCACTAACTACTATATCAATATATAAACAGAAAACCACTTACTACTATATCAATATACAAACAGAAAACCACTAACTACTATATCAATATATAAACAGAAAACCACTAACTACTATATCAATATATAAACAGAAAACCACTAACTACTATATCAATATATAAACAGAAAACCACTAACTACTATATCAATATACAAACAGAAAACCACTAACTACTATATCAATATACAAACAGAGAACCACTAACTACTATATCAATATATAAACAGAAAACCACTAACTACTATATCAACATACAAACAGAAAACCACTAACTACTATATCAATATATAAACAGAAAACCACTAACTACTATATCAATATATAAACAGAAAACCACTAACTACTATATCAATATACAAACAGAAAACCACTAACCGACTACGTGTATATCAATATACAAACAGAAAACCACTAACTACTATATCAATATATAAACAGAAAACCACTAACCGACTACGTGTATATCAATATACAAACAGAAAACCACTAACTACTATATCAATATATAAACAGAAAACCACTAACCGACTATATGTATATCAATTTACAAACAGAAAACCACTAACTACTATATCAATATATAAACAGAAAACCACTAACCGACTACATGTATATCAATATACAAACAGAAAACCACTAACTACTATATTAATATACAAACAGAAAACCACTAACTACTATATCAATATACAAACAGAAAACCACTAACTACTATATCAATATACAAACAGAGAACCACTAACCGAGTATATCAATATACAAACAGAAAACCACTAACTACTATATCAATATATAAACAGAAAACCACTAACTACTATATCAATATATAAACAGAAAACCACTAACTACTATATCAATATATAAACAGAAGACCACTAACTACTATATCAATATATAAACAGAAAACCACTAACTACTATATCAATATATAAACAGAAAACCACTAACTACTATATCAATTTACAAACAGAAAACCACTAACTACTATATCAATATACAAACAGAAAACCACTAACTACTATATCAATATATAAACAGAAAACCACTAACTACTATATCAATATATAAACAGAAAACCACTAACTACTATATCAATATATAAACAGAAAACCACTAACTACTATATCAATATATAAACAGAAAACCACTAACTACTATATCAATATATAAACAGAAAACCACTAACTACTATATCAATATATAAACAGAAAACCACTTACTACTATATCAATATACAAACAGAAAACCACTAACTACTATATCAATATATAAACAGAAAACCACTAACTACTATATCAATATATAAACAGAAAACCACTAACTACTATATCAATATATAAACAGAAAACCACTAACTACTATATCAATATACAAACAGAAAACCACTAACTACTATATCAATATACAAACAGAGAACCACTAACTACTATATCAATATATAAACAGAAAACCACTAACTACTATATCAATATACAAACAGAAAACCACTAACTACTATATCAATATATAAACAGAAAACCACTAACTACTATATCAATATATAAACAGAAAACCACTAACTACTATATCAATATACAAACAGAAAACCACTAACCGACTACGTGTATATCAATATACAAACAGAAAACCACTAACTACTATATCAATATATAAACAGAAAACCACTAACCGACTACGTGTATATCAATATACAAACAGAAAACCACTAACTACTATATCAATATATAAACAGAAAACCACTAACCGACTATATGTATATCAATTTACAAACAGAAAACCACTAACTACTATATCAATATATAAACAGAAAACCACTAACCGACTACATGTATATCAATATACAAACAGAAAACCACTAACTACTATATTAATATACAAACAGAAAACCACTAACTACTATATCAATATATAAACAGAAAACCACTAACTACTATATTAATATACAAACAGAAAACCACTAACTACTATATCAATATATAAACAGAAAACCACTAACCGACTACATGTATATCAATATACAAACAGAAAACCACTAACTACTATATTAATATACAAACAGAAAACCACTAACTACTATATCAATATATAAA
The DNA here is from genome assembly GCF_902652985.1 of Pecten maximus. Lineage (NCBI taxonomy): Eukaryota > Metazoa > Mollusca > Bivalvia > Pectinida > Pectinidae > Pecten > Pecten maximus. The sequence goes on from NC_047029.1 coordinate 18,327,964, forward strand.
CAGAAAACCACTAACTACTATATTAATATACAAACAGAAAACCACTAACCGACGTTCAGAAAGCTTTGTCTCATTACATTCAATAGCATTCCTTAGCATACGCATAGTGACGTTCACTTTACCAACAATTGACAGCAGTGATATATAGGTCGATAATTACTTAAAGCAGATGGGTCATCTTTTTATATACTGGTGTAACATAAGCAATTTTCCAAGATGATGGGAATATACATGCAGTGAGCGAAAGGTTAAATACTGCTTGTAGTGAATAGCTTAACATATCGGTAGCTTCCTTAATCAAACGTGGACTTACAAGATCGGGACCAGAGGCTTTCTTCGTGTCGAAGGAATGTATAGTATATTGATAATTTTCCACCATTCCTTAGCACCAGTATTATTACTATGGTTAAGTTTATCACATAGTTTGTTAAAATAATTTCGTTTGGAATTGTGAATGGCGTTGATACATGTATTTCTAAATTTTCTAAATTTTGCCCAATCGTCTATTTTACCAGATTTCTTTGCTTTCCGATGAAAATATTTTCTTTTACGAATCAATTTCCTTATAGTGTTGTTTAGCCATACAGGAGCGTTGCTTCTTACAGTTATAATCTTATTTGGTATACATTCTCTAGCCGTCTTAAGTATAATGTCAGTTAGTAAATCAGTACTTTTTTCTACGTCATGAATGTCGAGAATGCTGTCCCAGTCAATTTTAGAAAGTTTGTCTCTGTAGTCATCGTAGTCACCAAGGTCATAAAGCCAGACATTACGTTTGAAATATGATTGGACTGGTTTGGAAATATTGAGACTGCCATAAACAGGAAAATGATATCTAATGGGCTGGTGTAGGAAGCTTTCGCCGACATGACAGAAGTTTATAAGGGACGGATCATTAGCACATACAATACCTAGAAGGGAAGAAGAAGATTCGGTAAAGAAGGTAGGACTGTCAACACTCTGGTTAAGGTTGTATGTAGTAAGTAGATTATGAACAGAGTAGTTGTTATTGTTTATTAGGTATTCCAGTGTTGAAAGCAAGTTCAATAGAATGAGCAATATGGTCCCAAGAAGAAGCGGGTTCATCAGGGGGTCTATAAAATGTCCCATATAGAATTATTTTTCCTGATATGTGTTAAGTTGCACCCACACGCACTCGACTGAAGATAATTCTAGGTCTGATCGACGCTTGGATGTTGTACTGTTACTGATATATACAGAAACTCCTCCTCCTTGTCTATGCGGTCTACAATAGCAGTAAGGGGGAGTAAAACCAGGAAAGTCATAAATGGAAGTTACCTCATCAGGACTAAGCCATGTTTCGGTAAAGGATAGGATACTAACCTTGTAGAGTTCGCTGAAGAGTATACCATTTTTTTGCTTTATACTTTGAACGTTAAGGTGAACAAAAGAATACTTGGCGTCGTCAAACAACGTTGTAAAATTAGAGGAGCATGAGGAAAGGGATGATAATTCGGAATCACTAGGCCCAGGATTACATTCGATGTCTCCATGCAGAGAGAAGGAGTAATAATTGAAGGAATATTAAAGTCATACACATGGTAGTGGAAAGAGAAATGACGCTCTTCACTTTGTAAGGTACATGCCTAAATCGGGTATCAAGTCATGTCTAACCTGAATTGACGCATGTAACATAACATTTAATAAATGTAAAACGTATTATACAATTAATACAAGTAAAATATCCACAAGTACAGACCCGGTCATGTATGTATAGTTACATGTACATGATATATGATAGTAACGGTTATAAAAAGTACCTATCCGGACACAGTAAAGATTAGGACATATAGGCATTCAAGTTACAGAGGTTAATCATAGTAGGAAACTTAATATTCGTGTCCGGATATGGTATAATTGGTAGCCATCGATAAGATCAAAAACATGGTAACACAATAAAAAATAGGTTACAGTGTGCTTGTTCACGTGGGTAGTGGGGAAGGGGAGGTAACAGTGTAAGGAAAGTAAAGAGGTAGGACAGCGGAAGAGAAGGATGATACGGAGAACTAATTCGATGGGTAATATTTCCATCGTATATCTTTGGAAGGGTTGAGTGGGTACAATGATAATATTTTCAATTTATATACATATATTTCAAAGTTTTATACGCTTATTTGTATCCTGGGTACATGCATGCTACACAGACAGAGGATGGCTGAGGTTTAAGGTTTCAAATTTTAGAATGTGTAAAGATACCAAACCTCTGGTCGATCAGAAAAAAAAGGTTGTTTTATGCTTATCGTATTAACAGCACGAGAAGCTCAGCCATTCCAAATATATATCATGGGTTAAATGTATATATTATGCTCACAAGTAATAACATGGAAACTAAATACATTATTTAAATGTGGATGTACATGAGATTATACGCATGTTTTAGATCTATAATTCCACGTTCATGTCTTTATATATATATATATATATATGCTTATGTAAAAACGTTCGCATACACAATGCTTGCAGATACAGTATACTACGTTGTCATGTGAATACTGTTAATTCATAGTAACGTTATCATCCAATGCTTACAAACACACATACATACAGCATGTATATAGGACACGACCAAATGTAAGTTTCCTTTTGAATGTGACATATGAAAATAGCCTAAAAATTAACCGATCTAGCTAGCCATTTGCGAGATAAACCGAAGGATTCGTGGCGAGCTCCACAGATCCACACGAAATGCAAATGAGTTTAAGATCTAGTGATCAAGTCTATGACGTCATGTAATTGACATAGGCGTGACGTCACAATCGGAGCAAATTGTCCGGACAACAGACCAATAATGTGATAAATATATGACATGAGTATGTTGTTTTCCAGACCGTTTAGGACTTCACGGACTCTTAACAGTTATCAATTTCGTCTTGATATTTACGTGATATTTAAACATTTTGCAGTAGCACGCATGCAAACATATATCATGTTTGCTTAAGTATACGAGGTGCGCAAGACAGATGTATTATATTTGCTATGTATTAACATAAGACATATAAAAATACGTACATACATTATGTTAGCTAACTCTGAAGTATGATATATTTCTACGTCTTGAACATAATATTTATTAAGAATTTATGTGAAATATACCAAATAACAAAAGGATATTTGGAGTTTACGAGATCGAGGTGCATAAAAGGATTGGGAGGTTTGTTTGTTTGTTTATGTTTTACGGCCCATCGACAACTAGGGTCATTTAGGGCCAAACAATAAACTATCATGTTTTATTTTTAAAGTTAAAATCAGATAAAATATATCATTTTTAAAAGTATTCGTATTGTATATTTAGATCATTATGATAAAAAATCACATGCATAACACACCGGTGGATCCTCTCGTTTCAAAAGGAACGAATGAGTAGGATATGTGTGCCCGGTACGGAGCCGAGAGAGGACTATTTCCTCTCTACGATCCTTCCGACATTGTGTTGATGTTTTAAGTTTTGGTTGTACTTTAAAAAGTTTGTTGCTCGTCTCGAGAGACCACCGCTGCTGCCATTTATTCTGGATGGCAGAACTAATTACAGGTCTGAAATCTGTATATGGTATTTTTATATTTGTTTGTTGCAGATTTAGAGCATGTTTTGCTTGGCGGTCAACAAGTTCGTTGCCTTTAATTCCGACATGGCTCGGAATCCAAAGTAATGTTATTTTGCATTTTTTTTAAGATACGAGATATTCGTAAACAAGGTTTTGTATGAGTATATTCTTTGGATCTCGTAATTGTAAATTCTGAAGGACAGATAGAGAGTCGGAACAAATGATTGCCTTTCTAATGCGTTGTTCATCGATATGGTCGAGGGCCAAATCGATGGCACATGCTTCCGCAGAGAAAATAGAGGCACCATTTGGTAAGCGGATCGAAGAGCAATGGTGATCCGTGTAGCATGCTGCGGATACCTTTTCTCCATCTTTTGAGCCATCAGTGTAGATCTGAACGTGATTGGGAAAATCTTTAATGCATTCCCGAAAGGAGGATTTATGTTCTTCGGGTAATGCACTCGATTTTGCCCTCTCGTGTAGAGTAAGGTTAATATCCGGTGTTTCGACAAGCCATGGCGGTACTTCCGACACGGTGTATTCGCCTATGTTGTCTAAGCTTATGTTAAGTTCATGAAGAAAATTCGAAATTCTAATGCCAAATGTTGGTAAGAGTTTTTGGTTTTGAGTGAATATGTTTCGGTATTGCGGATTGACAACAAGATCAAAAGCTGGGTTTTTCGGGTTGGATTTCAATTGGGCGGCATATTGAAGAGCAAGTTTTTTCCTTCGGTCATTTAAAGATGGTTCATTTGCCTCTACATAAAGGCTCTGCACTGGTGTTGTTCGGAAAGCACCGAGTGCTAGACGTAATCCTTGATTATGGATAGGATCCAACATTTGCAGGTAAGAATTCCGTGCCGATCCATAAACGATGGACCCATAGTCGAGTTTTGATCGAATAAGTGCCCTATAAAGGCGCAAGAGCATTTCACGGTCCGCACCCCAGTCAGTATGGGATAGAACGCGTAAAATATTCATTGCCTTTGAGCACTTTTCCTTTAGGTGTTTAATATGTGGAACAAAGGAGAGTTTTGAATCGAAAATTAGTCCGAGGAATTCGGTCTGCTCGACAACTGGAATTTTGCTTCCATTCAATGTTAGGTCAGGATCATTATGTGGTTTTCGTTTTTGGCAGAAGTGCATGCAGACAGTTTTTGATCTGGAAAATTTGGGAGGATAAGAATTTATCTTTAGTATTATGTGTACATAAATGAACATCAGTAATATATGATTACGTACATTTTTCTTACATCTGTATGATAAGACCTTTAAACAAATCCTGATGATAATGATAAATCGGTTTATACGTAACATAATGGTAAGTACGCACATACATAGGTTTACAATTGCAAGCTTAGGATACGTTTGCAAAAAGTATATATTTACTTGTAGTTGGATACATCAATTGAATATCGGAGTATCAAATTGTATGAATATGAACAGCTTTTTGCTACTTCATGTATTTACAAAAGCCATGAGCACATCCTGGGGAATATTTTTGTAAAATAAACAAGAAATTAAGAGGCATGTAAGTTTACGAGGTACGCAATCAAGATAGAAAAAGAAAAGAAAAAAGTTTCCTGTAAGCTTGAATTTGAATTGGATATTTATGAAATTCAGCCTACGTATATTGTACTTTATATATTCTGTAAAATGGAGACATGTACAGAAAATAATACGTGTTTTATGACAATACAATTTGTAAATGGCTGTCAGTTGGGAAGACAATAAATATACATGTATATATAATTGGCTACATAGATTGAGTAGAATACATTTTAAGGGATAGCAGAGATTTAACAATGCTATATAGTTTAAATTCAGCATGGATCTGAATATAGTACAATGTAGTTAGATTGTCTGACATGTGTAAAGAGCTTTTCAGGTATCCTTTTTCCTCGTGGAATCAATTGAAATCTACTTTTATCTGAGATGATTTTACATGTACGTCTAACTGCAACAAGGCAAATACGTGTACAGTGTACTTGAGACATATTTAAAAATATAATCTGTTTAGTATAAAAAAATCTGTATTGTATTAAAAAAAATCTGTATTGTAAAAGGAAACGGTAGGAGTGATAAACAGAAGAAAATTAGGAGAATTTAGAAAATGATGTGCTCTATTTTGAAGGTAGACCAATACCCAATAGACTGATTGATCAAGACAAGAGATCACAGAGGGATTTTGGCGTCCACAATTTAGAAGAATTTTTAAGAAATAATGATAAGAAATTTCAGCTGTCAAAATCCAAGATGACCTCCTGTTGGCCATTTTGTTTTCCACTTATTCAGGCTCAAAACTGAACAAATTCAACAAAGGACCCTTCAACAAGGGATTTTTCTTTGTCTCACTTTAACCAACCGATTGATTGCGTTCCCTGCCACGTGATGACTAGTTATATCAATTATAGTGTTTGATTAGAACCATCACCTAGGTACAGCATTTTTTTTTTTTTTTTTTTTTGAGAGAGATATTGTACTTTATTGTCTTTCTTGCTATAAAAGACAACTTCAAAAGTGGAATATTTGAACCATTGGAATAATAAGCATTAATGATACTGATGGTAAGTTGGTAAACACGCATCATCATATAAAGAAATATTTTTTTTTTTTTTTTTTTTTTTTATTTATTTTATTTTTAAGACATTTTCAATACATAAATACATAAAAGTCACACACACAAACGCACATCGATTCCAGTATGAATGGTTTGTTATCAACATATAGTCTTAATATCATCTTCAATGTCATCATTACCTATATTTTTTCATCATCATATTCTCATCATCCTACTTAAACATTAAAATCATCATCGTAATACTAATCATCATCATACTAATCGTCATCATCAACATACTCATCCCCATCATCATCATCATAATCATCCTCTAAGTCATCTTCATCATAATCTCATCATCATCATCATAATCATACTAATCATCCTACGAATCATTATCATCATAATCATCATACTCATAACCATCCTAAAATCATCATCATCATCGTCATCCTAATCATATCATCATCATTATATCATATTCTCATCTTCACAATCATATCAACCTACGAATCATTACCATCATAACATCATCATCATCATTAGTCATCATCACAATCTCATCATGATATCATCATCATCATAGTCATCATCATCATCATAATCTTATCTTCTTCATCATCATTATGATAATAATAAACCTTAAATCATCAGCATCATCATCATAATGTCATCATGATATCATGTATATATAGTCATCATCATAATCATCATCATCATCATTTTACTCATCACCATACTAATCATCATATAACCATAATCATCATCATCATACTCATCATCAACATCAATTTAACTACAAGGATAAATACATACAAACCATACATACTCCTATACCTGTATACATATTCTGATAAACATACATCCATCCCACACATACATACATATTCAGTTTCCTGGTAGCCTGATCAATCCTGTCGAGGGCTCAGCTTCTGTGTTGGTCATATAAACTCTTGCCACATCAACTGAGTCATCGGCACCATTGACCAGGCTCCACACCGATTGCACCATTTAGATCTAGCATATACACACAAAACATACATACACATTCAAAACAATATCATATGTATACACATTCAAAATTACTTAAATGTGCACTAACTAACTACATTACCTACACACACACACAAACATACACTCTCACACACATACTCATGCATATTCACACATACTTGCATTTAATAGTCTACTTGCTATTTTGACTTATATATAAATCATTTAGCAAAAAAAAAAAAAAAAAAAAGGAGACAACAAAAAAGGAAAGGGTAAAGCAGAGAGAGATAGAGTGAGGCCATGGGATGATGAATTCATTCTTATCCGAATTACAGTGTACAGGTGTTATTGTCAGCACAATGTCAGGATTAGATTTCAAGTTTAATAAGATTTTCCCATTTTCTCCATTCATTCATAAATTTTAATCTTAAAGTGTTATTTTTGCTATTTGAAATATATTTTTGCACAGAATAATGACTTTGTATAGTTTTTACTAAAGTATTGGTATTCAGAGAACTATGCAGGCATCGTGTTGTGTAGATGTAGTGTTTAATTATCAAAATTATTTCATTATCAACTCGAACACTTGGGCTATTGTAACTAGTAATTCCAAACAGAAAGGATTGTTTATTGACAGAAAAGGGAATAAACAATGCATCAAGAAGTGATTCTAGTGTCTGTATGAGTTTTTGAACTTCTTGGCATTCCCATAGAACATGACTGACTGATTCTCTTTCATAGTTACATAGGTTGCATAAGGGACTGATAACTAGTCTTGCCTTAAACAGTCTTGAATTGGTAATTAAAATGTTATGAGTAATCCTGTATTGCAGCCATTGAAGCTTAGTATTTTTTGTTACCTGGAATGGTAATTTGTAAATATTTTCCCAATCTTTACGAGTTAGTTCATATTGCCCCCCCCCCCCCCATTTTGCTTTACCAGTTGGTTCTGCTTTAGTTATGTTTAACAATTTATAAAAATCTTTTGTACCTTTCTGGTTCCTCAAAATAATCTGAATATAAAAAGGTATTATTGGCCGCACAACCGTATTTTCAAATGGTAACCTATCAGCAATGAATCTTTTAATGGAAGATACAAGTCCTTGGTATTGAAGGAAGTTAGTTGTTATATCATATATTTGAACAAAATCTTTATAACTTAGAAAAGATTCAATACTATCAGATTCCAACATATCCACTACATTTGTTACTCCTTTTCTGTACCACTGATTGTAAAAAACTGGTTTACCTGATATAGTAATATTCCTATTAAACCAAATAGGTGCTTGTAAAATTGAATTATCCTTAGGAATAGTGGTTTCTAAGGAAATATGTAATTTATACCATGCTCTTAAAACCTCCTTCCAATATTTATTAGTACAATTCTTATGGCATTTTTGTATATACTCACCTCCAATATTTAGCAAAACATTAGTATTTACACTAGTATTTAATATCAAGGACCACTTGCCTGGTGTATGATAAAGTCTTCTAATCCAACTTAGTTTTAATGAGTCCGCGAAAGCCTTGATATTAACCATTTTTAATCCGCCATTTATGATATCTTGGACAACAGTTTCTCTCTTGATTTTGTCTACTTTACTGTTCCATAGGAATTCAAATAGAAAATAGTGTTAATAATGCTGAATGTTTTTTCATCTGGATTAGGCAGAGCTGTAAAAAGGTGGATGAATTGTGAAATAAAAAGAGATTTAATTATGTGTATCTTCCCTATCGGTGTGAGGTTTCTTCTTTTCCAAGTATTTACAAGAGTTTTAAGTTTAACAATTTTCTTGTCATAATTGATCTTTGGCATAGCATGAAGGTTCACATCGAATTCTATCCCAAGTAGACTAAACCGTTCCCGTCCCCACTGTAGATTAAGTTCGGGCATAAGTATGTCCTGGCTATATTTTTTGACCCTATCCATATGATCTGTGTCTTATCAATATTTACTCTAAGTCCTGAGAGATCTGCATAGGTATTTAGTTCATTCAGAGATTCAGATAATGATTGTTGTGATCCATCAAGTGTGAAAAAAGTGTCGTCAGCATACTGAGAGAGAAGTATGGGGAAATCACCCACTTTAATACCATCCTGTTGGCCATTTTGTTTTCCACTTATTCAGGCTCAAAACTGAACAAATTCAACAAAGGACCCTTCAACAAGGGATTTTTCTTTGTCTCACTTTAACCAACCGATTGATTGCGTTCCCTGCCACGTGATGACTAGTTATATCAATTATAGTGTTTGATTAGAACCATCACCTAGGTACAGCATTCATATTTTGTCTATAGATAAACTCATATAAATCACAAAGCTTTTTTTTTTTTTTTTTTTTTGTTGTTTTTTTTTTTTTTTTTTTTTATAATTTTGAAAACTGATGTGTACGCAACTGCGTATAGGCAGCTACGCGCCTGTCTTAGATAAAAAAAAAATGGTAATGGAATTAAAAAAACAACATAAAAGGACGGTTTTGCAACAAAAATTATTATGATTATAATAATAAAATTACAATAAACACACACAAAAAAAAAAGAAATATTCACCAATTTCCCAATGTCATTCTTATTCTCCTTTTTAAAACAACACGAGTTACCTCCCTTCTACGAATGCTTATTTTAGCCGATTTAAAAAAAAATATATTGCATTTTTTTTCTGTAAACCTAACTAGACATAGCGCGTCTCTGATCCAGCATAACGTATGTGTACATTGTTCTTGTGCTTGAAAACCTGTTTGCATACCCGAAAATACGTACTATAGGCCCACCCGATATCGTACGTTTTGGCAGATATCTATATATATATACTAACTTCTGGATTTGGCATGCAGGTGTGCTAATCAAATAAAGAGATATTTAAACCCATTATGTACACGTACTGTACACTGTATCTGGCGAGCTGGTTAACACGATCAAACCGATAATTATACAATTTTTATACTGTCCATTTAGAGTGAATTATGTCAGTACAGAAATTATTTGGACAATTACGTCGCGCGCCCTTGATTGATATTATAGGTATTTTCGTCAAACTAGGAACTATATGTTAAAGATCTTCTAGTCAAACCGCATTAACTGCGATGTTCGCATAGCTATTAACTTACACATTTAATACATGCAAATCCTGCAGGGACGTATACCTAATCCCTCTATATATACATGTATGTTCCCTAATGCTAATGCATTTAAGGACTTTTAAAGTTGATCTTAATTATCTAGTTATTTATTTTTCAGTCGCCAGTTATATAAAAAAAATCTTCTATTTTTATTGATATAGTTTGGCCAAAATCCCTGATTCTATGTTTTCCAAATGAAACAAACAATTAATCTCTTGACGAGGAAGTCCGGGGCCCTTATAGAATATATATACAGTATTCTATAATTACAAGTACTTGTAATAGTAAGCTAACATAAGAATGTTTGTGGAGCGATATAATTATTTGTAACTCAAGCATGCAGCATTGGTAGAACCTGCTGTGGTGGTATATAAATAGATTTGAGGTGATAAGGAAAATTCCCCTTTGGCTGGCCTCACAGAATACACGGGAGGTTACGCCATCTACCGATCGCAAAGTAAACGAGCACCTGTGCGCTGAGTTTCGTGGAGTGGACTAGTGTAATATGTGACTGTCAGAAAACTCGACAAAATGGCGGGTAGCATGCACGAAGGGCCTGAATATGGCACAGGGGATTTCGTCCTGTTGCCAGAAGTCTCCATGTCAGCGTTTATGTCCAATTTAAAATTGAGGTAAGTTGTTTACGTCTCGAGCATGCGACAACTACACTAGCTAGGTCCGCACCCTCTTGGCTTTTGGAAGTTTGCCGGGGTTGTCAGCAAAGGTAGCAAAATTAGATAAGATAAACCATACTATTCATAAGTTATATTTTGACATAAAATGACATGAATTTCAGCTTGACAAATTTGCATCTGGCTACGTCAGTATAAATAGGAAACAAGTATTAGTCATTTTATAATATGTGGCACAAATATCCGAACCGAGGTATTTAATTTACTGACAAGGGAAATAACTTTCGTAAACTCCATTTCCTCGTTGAATGTTTGTTTCATTCTAGTGTTAATCTATACGGCATAAATTTGTAAACTGATATATTATTTTAGCTTTCTTATAAAAGGATATGCATCGAAATTTAAAAATAAAAGCATATTACTGTGGATAATCTAAGGAATAGCTCCATGTTTTTTTCAGTATAGGTCAAATTATGACATATCATCATATGTATATTTTGAAGTAAACATTATTTTAAGGCAGTGTGTAAAATGAAAAAAATATAACCTTATATCTAAAAAATGTCCCTGCATGAATCAGCAAATTGTGGGCAAAGTGGGCCTTATTTATTATAATTGTCATTTTGTGATGAGAACTAAGAAATTGACCTGAAGGAGGGGTGGGGGTCTAGGTACATCACTAAACTAATAAAGAATAAATTAGATGTATTAATCATAACTTATGAATCATGTGGTGAGTTTTAGCCATGATGAACAAATCTCAAAGAGTATCTGTAATACGATATCCTTCCTAAGCCTTTAACAGCCAACTGGTTGTGTACTTACAATCATATAAATTACTTAAGGTATAAGTACACACATTCATCATTCAGGAAATGTTGTAAACCAGTTGATGACACATCATATTATTAGTACTCCCAATTTCATGACCTTTCAAAATATGAGTGCTATTGTCAAATTGTTGATTTTTTTCCCATCTGCAATAATTTAAATGTATCTGTCCTTAAATAAGCCATTTTTGCAGAATATTCATTTTCGAGGATATTTATAATTTAAAGAAGCTGTCCAATTACTTAAGATATATATTTATTTAAGTTTAAATTACCAAGGTACATCAATACGATATCTCGGACATATTTGTGCAGATTCAATCGTAAGGCCACACTAAATTAATGTCCATGTCCAGAAAAAAATTTGAAATAATTTTGCCGTGCACCTCCGGAAAAATCTGCAAATCCAGAATTTTTTCCTGTTTCCATCTATTTTCTTGGTCAGTCATTTATAACACACCTAGACGCTTGAAACACGAGTTGTGTAATAAGTGTCGCATTGATTCCGATGAATAATAACAAAAAATGGATGACAGAAACTATGAGGGAAGACGAAAAATAAATAATACAATAAATTGAAATTGGGTGTACTTTTAGAATTAATATATGGGTGTTTTGATAGTAAGTGTACATAGGGGTGTAGCTGCACAAATGTCTAACACGTGGCCATCGATGATCACCAAGCTGATTAACACAGGCAGCATCTGACATGCCACTCGATAGTCTGGAGAAGAATTTTTTATATTATTATCCTATTAAACTCAATCTTTTTTAAGCTCATTATGTATTATAATGCAAAAGATACCACACAATACTCAAAGAATATACCATTTTGCATCTTTTTTTTCCTTCAAAAACTTCCATTGATGAATGATCAAAGAATATACCATTTTGCATCTTTTTTTTTTTTTTTTTTCAAAAACTTCTATTGGGGAATGTCCTCAGCCTATAGACTCCCCATAGAGACTTGAATAGGTTTAATTCATGCAGGCACCTTATTTAGTATAGGCTTTCCCTTGATTGCTCAATTGCTAACTCTGTGTTTACTTGCATTTCTATAAATTAAGGGCTCTTCCAAATCCCCTAAATACTAGAGTATTCCAAGGGAAGCAGACAAAGTGTTGTATCTAAGTGACTTGATCTGCAACAGGTAGACTTAAGCTTGCTCAAGTCATGTTAACACCCAAACCGATCCTCCACCATTATTTTGTTATTAACAGTCCAAGACATCACATGGGCACCAATGTGTTCTCCCTCCTTCCCCAACTAGCTATGGCCCCAAGATTACTTTCATAGGTATAATACTATGTGACATGGACAGAGGGGGCGAAGCATGTGTTTCCCCACACTGATTGATGTAGACCAAAAAATGTATCACAGCCCCTCTCCCCGAAGTGGTGGTGAAACCTGCGAAGACTAGTCTTCCTCCCAGTCTACCTGTCCAGCCTTCTAATCGGTCTCCGTCCATCCTTCAAGGAATGATGGTGAGAGTTGGTATGTATGTATGAGTAGCTACAGATCTGAACCAAGTTCCAGGGTTTATGGGCCAAGGTCAAGATCACTGTTATATTTCTAGCGGGGCCAGTAGGGGACATGTATTGCTTTAGTAATACTGACAGAATGCTTGTTTCCCCAAAGATTGCCCTCACTTATATAATTAGGTAACACTCTATAGACATATTGCCAAAAGACAACTTACTAGCATTGAATTATTGATTCCTATCCCCCAGGGGCCTTATATTATGGATAGGGCAAAAAGGGATCAAATTGACTGAAATTTCAAATAATCTTTTTTTCAAGGCCCAGATAGGATAGAATCGAAAATTCTTCACAAATGGAAAAGTCCTAGGGTGCTTTACCAAAATTGTGAATTTCATGACACTTATGGGTGTTGTATCTAATCTTATGGGGTAAACTTTATTTTATATAGGGAATCTGATTTGCCAATAATTCAAACTTGTAGAATCATTGGTATATGATGGCAGTTTGATGGTATATATGCACATATTGGCCCTGATCATGACCCCCAAGGGGCTGAGGTGGGTAGAACTTGATCAGATGACCCATAGGTGTGATAGGCCTCTTGTTTGTGTTGTTTAATTTCTGATATTTAAAATTTATTTTAAATATCCATTCACAATTATAGCTGGATTTAATTCTAGCCTTTAGTATGACATTTGTACATGTAAAAACATCCTGTTGAATATTGATATTAGGTGCCCAATTCTAATCAGGCATGTAGTGCATTTTTCCAACGACCCACCCTCAGGTGGCAAACACCAATAGGCTGTTCACAATGCACCGGCCTGAACCAGCAATGTCATTAAATAAACAACAGTTACAAAATTACAATGAATTTTTCATCATCTGGATAATACACTTTAATAGGTGAATAAAAAAATAAAAAGTTTAACCTGTTCGTTTTGACCAGTGTCCATGTGTTGCCCTGGAATTAACTTACCAGCTCACCATCTACATAAGCATTTCATGCCACTACAAATGTGCCAGCTATTGTGCAGAATTGTTAGAGAAAACTAATTAGCACTTATTCCTTGTAGTCAAACGCATGTTATATGATTTCGTAATATATTTCACAGCCCCTTGATTGGCCCTACCTAATTTAAATTGCAGCTCATGAGTCTATTTACTTGCTATATATATACTGATCAGTTTACAGAAAAGTCTCGGTGTCAAAGTTTTGTAGTTTTAGGATTTTATACCCATATTTCTTATCACATACTTCTGTTCCTAGGCTAAACTACCAAACATCGAGAGGAATCGCGTTTCTCAGTACCAGTACATTACTGTTTGTTCTTGGTGGGGCAGTGTTTGTAAGGCTGCTGTCACCCCTAGATTTTCAATGGGTCTAAACTACTTCAGAAGATGGAAGGGGTTATTGAATAAAATTAGGTGGATATTTTAGTTTTTTCACTGATGAAGTTTGTGCTTCACCTCACTTATATTATAATCAGAAAAAAACCCAGGATGATTCACTGGACAAATTTCATTTACATGTATATATATTTATATCAAACTATTAAATATGAAATTGTCTAAAGTAATTGACTAAAATGACGAATATCTAATTCAAGAAAGTTTATAGAATGAGTGATGTGGCCAAAAATGATATTGGCAAATTGTAAATAACACTAAGTGAATCAATTACTGACAAATTACATGTGCAGAGCTTGACAGTGTCGGAGGCCATATTGTTCAGATCCTGATTTTATATTTAATTATACAGATAAATTGAAACACAAGATGATTATTTTACACATATAGCTTAAAATCATTATTGAAACTATAAGATTAATAGGAAAATCATATTTGTTTTCTCAAAATTACACTTCTTAACTCTGCCTTGACAGTGATTTGGAGTAAAAAAATGAAATATAAATGTATACTAAAATTGTATA
The DNA here is from genome assembly GCF_902652985.1 of Pecten maximus. NCBI lineage: Eukaryota > Metazoa > Mollusca > Bivalvia > Pectinida > Pectinidae > Pecten > Pecten maximus. The sequence continues at coordinate 18,343,076 of NC_047029.1, forward strand.
CACTTTTTAAATGAGCTACGTATATACATCATCTGAAAAAGTAAACAAAATGTTCAAACTTCCACCTTGCTGTATTATGATATGGGATTTATTGAAGGAGCTTGAACCCTTCAACTCATGACAAATCAAGTAGAAAGATAGTTTTGAAATTAATTGCTCAGCATGCTTGACAATGTTGACTTAGACAACACTTCCACTAGAATGTCGGAGGAAGATATAGTGGGTTTACTTAGGTACAGGATCTGACTCAGAAACTACACATCACATTTCAGTAACAGTATTAAAGTAGCATTGTCAGCTTCCTTTCCTAAAATATACTCATATTTCAGGAAAGGTTTAAAGAACATATGGAACGTCTTCACTCTTAATTCTGCCATATATATTTTGAAAGGTTACGACATTTTAGATTACAACTTGAGATAATTATTTACTGGATATTATTAATGATCAGTTTCTCTGAATTGTGATGACTGAAAAATAGAAATCAGCGTCTCTGTTAATTTGATCTGATAATTATGTCTCGCCTTAGAATGAAGGAAGATATATATGGCATTAGTCCTTCTTTTTCTTCTTTAATTCTTCTTTTAATAAAATATAATAATTTCTTGCCAGAATCATATAACTTCTTAAGCATTGAAGATTTAGTAATGAAACGGCATAGCTTCATATTCATAAAGACAACATACATGTGAAATGCATTGCTGTTAGGTCACAGTGACCTTGGCCTCAAGGTCAAAGGTCAAGTAAGTGCAAATATCCAATAATAGGTATATTCATGAAGCTTACAGCATATATACTTTCATCAAAAATACTTGTATGATCAGTTAAAGCTGATGTGCAGTGATCATTATGACCTGCCTTTAGGTCAAGGTCAAAGGTTCAGAGAAGTGTTAATTTTGTCTTGTCTGGGCCTTAATTTCTAAACCTTTGAAGATACGAAAGTGACGTCACTTGTGCAAGTGTCATAACCATATCTTCAATGGTATACAGTATAGTTGCATGACCTAAAGCTGATGTCAGTGAACTGCAGTTACTTCATTGTGAGCTTGACCTCTAGGTCAAACAAATGAAAGTTGGTCAGCATTTTCTTGGCCAACAAGGGTTTCTAACACTTTTGAAGATATGTTGAAGAAACGAGTAGTTGCATCCTCTAAAGATAATGTGCAAAGCACTACTGTAGGTCACTGTGACCTTGCATGACCTCAAGGTAAAATGTCTTATAATTTTTGCCTGGACAATAACTATTCAACCTTTAAGGACATCTTAACGAAAATTGCTGTACATCGATCTTTATCATCCACAGTGACCTTAATCACCAGGGGGTGCATATATATAGTAGGGGAGAAAGGGAGACATATGTTTTTGTTCACATAAACGATCTCTAGTTTCAGCTTTTTCCTAAAAATATGAAAATAAATGCCCTGATGCATAACATGATCATGATTTTACGGCTGTATAAAATCAGGTCTTTTATTTCAATGTTAAGCTAACCATGCTTACAGAGTCTGTATATTGATGTGTTATCTGGAATTTATAGCATGTACAGTATCCAGTGTTAGTTGATGTAGTTAAATAATTCAATAAAATCTGACAGGTTTGTACCTAGCCTTCCTGAGGTATTGCTTACATTGATGTATTCACATGTACATGGTTTGTTATATTTAGGGTCCCATACAAAAGTGTGGGTGCCATATCGCTGTGTCCATCTGTCTGTCAGCCTGTCCATCTTATCCATCTGTCTGTCAGCCTGTCCTTCTTATCCATCTGTCTGTCAGCCTGTCCGCTGTGTCCATCTGTCTGTCAGCCTGTCCGCTGTGTGTCTGTCAGCCTGTCCGCTGTGTCCATCTGTCTGTCAGCCTGTCTGCCAGCACTTTATAAATTTCCATGCAATAACTTGAGTTTCCTTGGACTGATCGAACTAAAACTTTATACAGTATTTTCTTATTGAACGTGCTTTCTTAGAATTATCGCTTTTCAGCTTCCAAGGTCAAGGTCACTGTTACTTTTAATAGAAATCAGTTACCAAGGAATAACTTGAGATTCCTTGGGATGATGATACTCAAACTTCATACAGTGCTTCCTTATTGAAAGAGTTGCTTTTCAGCGTCAAAATTCAAAGGTCAAATAAGGTCACTGTTACTAAATATAAATGAACAAAATAATTTTAAAAAACAAACTTTCTAATACTTTTGATATAAACATGCCATGATTATACATAACAGGAAGTCTGTTCAATTTACCTGTAGTGTTAACACTAGTACTGTTGTATTTGAAGATATACTGGAAAGTTTTAAATGTCTGCTGTTTTCGGTATTTGTATAGATGTGTACAAACAGGTTTGTATTTTTTCACAATTGAATACATGTATAGGCAGACTCTTACACTAGTACTACATCAAGTCAAATCTGCAAACCAGGGTTTCATTAAATACTATCAAATTCTTGGAGACTCTGTCAATATTTTATCCCCTCCTAGCAGCAGGTATAAAAGTGCTACAGTAATATCTCCATCTCACTCGAGTTGGTAGATTATATGTTATTCAATGAAGGATGTCTAAATGACCTGTTTATTTACTCGAGTAGGTCCTGAATTGAATTGTAGTATAAAATTCCTGTGAAACAACTGACCTGGATGTTTAAGAATCTGAAATCGACACTTACAGGGTGATGAAACGTGACACTGTGAAACTAGGGCGTAGGCACCTTTATCATGCTGGACATCTTAAACAGCATGATATCTGTAATCTCTTTTACTGTAAAACATAGTTTTATCAGTATCTATGTCTAAAAAAATCTTTTGATAAAGGTGGGAAAACGTGACTTCGATCTTTTGTCTAAAATAATTGATTTTCTAGTTTATATGTGTATATTGACAAATATTTTATCAAAACTGTTGTTCCTTGAAACTCACTGAAGCTATATAAGATCGTGTAAATAAGGTAGGGAATTAGATATGGTATAGTTTGTGTACTATAAAGTACATGTATGTACCTGTGGAGTAAGGTTTATATACCTACAATAAAACTTGAACTAGTCCTATATCTCTGGTACTTAATATGGCTGTCACACATTGTCACTATTACAGATTTATAGCAAGTGATGGACATGGACTCATATATGGACATCACTGATGATCATTAAACACTGATCTTTATAGCTAATAATACACCTCTTAGTCCATCACTGTCCTCTTGGCCAATTCTGTGTTTGATAATGATAAAGGAATTTGTACAAAACACAGTACAAGACATCAGCACTTTTCATTACATTTGTATAGGTACAGCTGTAGAGTCAGATCATGGGAATCATCAGTGATGATAAGGGCAATATGGTTGGCCAGCTGCTACTTATACAATTTTTGTTTTTGTGCTTTTTGTATTAATAGATCCTTAAATCTATGACATCCAAATCCAGAACTCTATTGAAGCTAAAAATGATCTTGAATTTGCTGAAAGAAAGAAAGTATTTCTGGCCTAAAATTGGTACTCCAATCTCGATGGTCAGGCCCATTAGGCCTCTTATAAAGGACTAGGTTTCATAAATATAATGTCACATCAAACTGATGAGGATGTAAACAAATTACAAATATGTGTTTCCTTATTCAAATCCAATTATTAATCATCCATTGTTTACAAACAATTAATGTTGGGCATCTCGATTGTTACACAGCAAGCATTATGTTACAATTACCGCATTTATCCGCAAAAAACATTAAATTACAACTACCGCATTTATCCGCAAAAAAGCTTGCCCACAGGAGTAAGCCCTACACCCACATTTATTTCAACAAGCCCTTTCACTTTGGCAGTGCCATCCATTTAAAAATAGTGTAATAAGCTAAATGTGGTTCATAAATATGGCGTATTATCAAATTTAAAATGATTAAAATTTGATCACTAGGGCAGCCCGGTCCATTTCCCTGCACGCGCAGCTGTGAGTGGGCTGCCTCGGTTAGGGATCTGAACGACTGTCCTTATGTGAGAATAAATAAAGTAATAATGATATCCCCCCTCAATATGTTCCTCAATCCTATAATGAAATCATATTGGATGTTTTCAGCTGTTCTTTAATGTTCCTATAGAGATTCAATGACTTAAAATACTGAAATTCCACCACCCAAGTATAGGTATGGACCAATTTGACAGTGACTGTTGAATAATAAGTGCATGACTGTTGAGGACATAAGGGGTGTGTCTTGAGTGCAGTACATGTAAAACAGTGTGTTTTTTACCCAAACATGGTAGTGATAGTTATTTATGTACATCCGTCTTATACACAGTGTCATATATTGACAGCTGCTGTAGTTATAGGTATTGTTAACAAGACAATGAATCCTATATACATCCCAAGGTACTATGATAATAGGATGTAGGAGTCGTGATGAAAGTGTGTATATATTATATACATTCATGAGTAAAAGACACAAGCTTTTAACTAGTGTATTTTTTCTAAATTTGAAAATTAACTAACAAGAGCTAGATTATCATCTAGCTGTCGATCACTCGGGGAACATGCATGCTTTTCCAAAATCACCACAACTTTTTTACCTACAAATGCACCCAGATCAAAGACAACACAGCCAAAGTCACAGCTAAATATTAGACTTTATATATATAATTAATCTCTGTCAGATTCAATTGTGCCGTCCCTTCCTTGATGTGGCAGGTTTTAATTGCTACTATTGTTTGTAGTGATGATTTTTTAAAGGTTCACCCTAAGAATTAATTGTGTTCATTCTTTCAGAGCTGGAGTGCTGTCAGTAATGTGTAGGTTTCACACACATGTGTCAGCGTGTTTACATGAAATCTTTATCAGTTTACTGACACATTAAGACAAGTGATACAAAAGGGATTTTTAACGACCATTCAAATTACCCTTCCTCTTCTTACCGCTCTTTCTGAGACTTTCATTATTTTACAACAATTGTGAAGCAAGTTATATAAACTTATATTCAATTAGGTCACTTCATCGGCAATAAATGGGAAAACCGCACACAAACAAGACACACAGAGAAATCGACCATTCAAAGGTGCTTCCATACTATTATGTAGCAGTTTTATGATTATTGAATTGAGAAAAAATTACTGAAATTTTACTGAATTTTGGAGTTTGCTAAAAACTAACTATATATATTGACTTTTCACGGTCCTCATGACTCGAGCTGTTGGTGTCTCCTTGATGCCCGTATCCTCATACCATGACTCGAGCTGTTGGTGTCTCCTTGACGCCCGTACCCTCATACCATATCTCTGGCTCAGTTTGGTGTCTCCTTGACGCCCGTATCCTCATACCATGACTCGAGCTGTTGGTGTCTCCTTGACGCCCGTACCCTCATACCATATCTCTGGCTCAGTTTGGTGTCTCCTTGACGCCCGTACCCTCATACCATGACTCGAGCTGTTGGTGTCTCCTTGACGCCCGTACCCTCATACCATATCTCTGGCTCAGTTTGGTGTCTCCTTGACGCCCGTATCCTCATACCATGACTTGAGCTGTTGGTGTCTCATTGACGCCCGTATCCTCATACCATGACTCGAGCTGTTGGTGTCTCCTTGACATCCGTATCCTCATACCATGACTCGAGCTGTTGGTGTCTCCTTGACATTCGTATCCTCATACCATGACTCGAGCTGTTGGTGTCTCCTTGACATCCGTATCCTCATACCATGACTCGAGCTGTTGGTGTCTCATTGACGTCCGTATCCTCATACTATGACTCGAGCTGTTGGTGTCTCCTTGACATTCGTATCCTCATATCATATCTCTGGCTGAGTCGGAATCTCATGGATAATCCTACTCAAATGACTTCAGAATGTCCCAAAATCCCCTACAAAGAACAAAACCACAGATGTATATTATTTTACCTGTTAATTAAGCAGGCACAATTACCTGATGTAAATTTCATGTAGAAAAACATTTCATGTATTCCTGTTTGTTTGCTTTACAGATATGAAAAAAACAGAATTTACACGTACATTGGGGAGGTGGTGGTGTCGGTCAACCCCTACCGTACCTTGGACATCTACGACAAAAGTTTTGTTGACCAATACCGGGGCCGCGAGATCTATGAACGACCTCCACACATATTTGCCCTGGCCGACAGTGCTTACAAAACGATGAAGAGAAACAGTCGAGACACATGTATCGTTATCTCAGGTATAACATCATTTAACTTTTATTCAACTTTTATTTTCTTCTTTTTTGTGGTACACCTTTCAAATAAAAAAGTAAAAAAAGAATGTAGTTATCTATTTAAAATATTTGCATTGTTTTTAATATAATCATGTATGCTATTTCAAATATAAAAACAAAAAAGATTTAAATAATAATTTAGAATAAACCAAAGAATTAGCCTATACACTTTATCCCAACTCAAATGAGCCTGCATTATCAAATGATTTCCATTGGCATTGGATAACAAACAATTTGTGTATATTCAAATTGTCCTGTGTACAAATTGGTTTATTCATCGTCTGTCAATCTGATATTTATGCTGTTTCTTGAGAAAAAAAGTATTTCTCAAATTCCATATGTAGGTTTGTCGTGGTCCTTAGTTTGCCTATTCAACACTATTTCTCGAGAAGTACTAAAGATATTTTTCTCAAACTCCATCTGTAGGTTCCCCCCAGTCCATAGATAAGCTACTTGTGTGTAGCCTTCCTTCTTATCTACATATCTGCATGAGTGACTTCAACTTCAAAGTTGCATTAGAATCAGATGAGCAATATACAGGCTTGTTTGGCCTCTTATGCTAATGGCTTTAGAGGAGATGAGATGACTATGCTACACACAGGGTAAAGACGTTGTACATGCTTTATATGGCATAGATAATTGTCAATTCAATCTTCATTTAAAAGAACATAATTTTAATTTGCATAGAAGTTTTTTACCTTAATTTCTAGTATTGCGTGTTTAGTAATGCAGAATTTATTCATAATACCACAAAATTATCTTCATTACAGGTGAAAGTGGCTCAGGTAAGACAGAGGCTTCAAAAATTATCATGAGGTACATCGCTGCAGTTACCAATCTCGGTGGACAGAAGGAAGTGGAAAGGTATTAGGGCCAAACATTCAAGTTTTAATATGAATTTCATTAAAGATAATTTAAGATTAAAATCAATAATTAAATATATTTATGATTTGAAAAAGATTCATCACTAGATGTGTATAGATTATATGATTACTAACATTGATATCAGACGTTTTGTATACAAGAACAGTCCCCTATTGATAAAACATAGAACTAAATAATTCCTCTCTGTCTGTCTTGTATATATGTGTGTTCATACATATAAGTTGTTTGCCCTTTAGCAGCTTCATTCCTCATGGGATTTTGTTAAATTTTCACACAAAGATAAAGGACCTTGGATGAGTTCAAGTTTCAGGGTTTTTGGTTCAAGGTCAAAGTCATTACTATATTTAGCAGGGGTCATTCTACTGCTTTAATAATATCCAGTATGCTTGTTTTATTTAAGTTTGATATTAGTAAGACTATTTTTTATGAAATTAAAATAATGCAAACAAATCAAAGCTTGTATTGAATGGACAAATGTAATAAAACATTCTGGAAAGCAGCAGAACTGTTTAGGGGTGATATCATTTGTATTCAAGTCTGGATCCTAAGCTTATGGATTGAAAAAAACCCATAACATAGTAAAGTATGAAAGAAGATGGTAACTCACAAAATCATATTGAAGTATAAAAATGGAATCCTACATAGAGACCTCAACCCTCATGTATATTAAATGTTTTAGGTTAACATTCTAAAGAAAATCTGTCGAACAGGAAATAACATAACTTAATATGATAACAATCTTCACAAAATTACCTTCCACTAAAGTCTTAATATAACTTGAAAGAATCTCATTATGAAATTTGTTTAAATATTTATTACAGGAATGAGGTAGAAAGGTAAAAGTTTAAGATCATTTATGTAGTTCAACTGTGTTCACTTATAAAACCTACACAAAATTGTGAATGTCTGCTCAAGGATAAATACCTCTATATCCGATATCTCTGCATGTAAAATCTGAGAAAACTATAACATGGAAATTATTTCATCCTGCCATTTCCTTATAATTGCAGCTTTCTACAAGGTTATCTTTGATATAAGGTTTGGTAAATTATGGTTTTTGCAGTTAAGATGTTATCGGATGTAATTGCCATAATTTTTTTCTAGTATAATTTTCTTTGTTTGATGTCTAATTATGACATGCACATGTAAGTTGTGTTTAAATCTGTTTTCGATGGAATTGAGATTTTCTTCAATCTATTTGATAAAGATATTTGCAACAATAATTCAGTGTTGTAATTTAAAAAAAATTAAAAAGATTATTGAATTAATAAAAGTTTATAATTTTTTTCGTTGGTTAAAATATCTACATTGTGCTTTTCTGTCACTGCAGTTTGTGCAATTTCTTGAAAGTTCTCTTAAATTTTGTCCCTAAAACATTTGGAAATTGCTGTTCTAGTGATGTAATAATTGTTACACATAGTTAGGGAATTTCATTTTCTTGATTTGATTAATGAATTGGCAATACTGCAGATAGATTCAAGTCTATTCACGATTTTCATTAACACAATTACTTTTGGGAATTTTTTCAGTTGTGTGATAATTTATGTCTATATATCGTTTGTCATTAATTGTTTGCGGTGAATTAAAAGATGGTAGGATTGACATGTCTTTAATCTTAAAAAGTTTATAGTAAGAAAGTGGAAGTTTATTCAGATGTGGGAAAAATAAAAAAAAAATAAAAAAAATACCCATAGGGTATGTTAACTAGACATTTATGTGATGTGTGATTTGTTTATGATACAACATAATAGTCATATCACACAAGTGTCATACAATATTTATAACATTGGTTTATATTACCTGGCAAAACAAGAGCTAATTGAAAAATTAAAAAAATGATAATCCTAATGTCTACGAGAACAGATATCTTTATTGCAGTGAAATTGTATTGATTTTCCAAAGCAAAAACAATGCTATATATCTGTATTGTATACAACAGAGCTACCTGTTATTAGGTTTGAGATCAGTTTGCTGTTTCGATCTATATCATTTCACATATTGCTGTCTCTCTCATTTGCTGACAATCTGTCTTTCTTTACCTCCTTCTTTGGAAATCCTTTTTTACTCGTGATTCTGAATTGCATCAGTTCACATTTCTGTCACAAACACCTGAAATAGCTTGATGTAGTATGTATAGTTATTGAATTTCTTACCAACATCTAGCTGTATTGTAGTTCATCGTCTCCTGATTACATGAATATCAGTCGTGTAATATTGAATTTGCAGGTTTAATCATGGTATAAAATCAGTATAAATTAAAAGTTGCCATATTTTGGAAAATTTACTTCAGCCGTATTTTGGAAAATTTACTTCAAGCTTAGAGAAAAGCTCTGATTTTAACTTTACATTGATTTGTGTCCTGAATATCCTTCTGTATAAGCATTTAAAGCATGGATTCATTTCATCACCGTGCCTTTACGTTTGAAATACAAAAAGTCAATAGGAAAATGACGCAGCGTACAGAACCACAGCAAACAGCAGCTGTTGTACTGCCAGCTTGTGGAAAACAAAATCTCATCTTTTCGAAGCAATCCAGGTGGAAAATTATCACACAGACTGTGTGTTACATGTCTTGTATCTAAAAAAAAAGAAAGTTATTATTCGCTTCAGCTGCCAGAATAGATTTTCTGCATGTCTCATGAATATATTACTATAAATATGATTATATTCACTTTATAAATGTCCACCTATCCTTCATGTACCCCTGAATCCTTCTAATTACCAGTATACCTCTCTGGTCATAAATTATTTGATGGAATATTAAGAACTTACTATAATGACTTAAGACAAGTTTTGTTTCATCTAGTTCAAGATTAAAACTCTAGAAATATAAATCATTGCTAAATCAAAGATGGTGTTGATTTCATCTTCTGGAATGATACATTTTGTCTTGTGCCTATTGTACAAGTTTCCTCTACTACACTTATACATTTATTTAGCAGTGGCTTAATTTTTATCAATTATTTCTGGAGTTATGGCCCTTTGATATGTCACTAAGAAATATCTTGTCTGTGGACTACTCCAAACACAGTTAACCAATTTCAATAAAACTACACTTATATTTAATTTTGCGAATTAAAGTATTTCTATGAATATTGATAATGTAGTTTTCTTCAAGCATATAGATACTTGAAGTTGTGGTTTTGTGTACATTGAACTGAAAGTTTGGATGTTGTCAGCTTTATGAGATAAATAGAAAATTAAACTTCATTATAACACCATTCAGCAGCCACTTCATTGACAACATATCACAGATTTCTGTTGTTACTAAATACTCTTAACATGAAATTTTACAGGAGGGGGAAATTACACTAATTATGTGAAGTCCTTTTGATAACAAATCCCCCACGCAAAAATGGCCCTAACACGTATAATTTACATATCAAAATTGAGAACTTTACCCCTGACTAAAAATTACCACGTTTACAGTATTTCTTTCTGTGTCACTGTTTGACTACGTCGTTTGATTGGATTTCAGAATAAGTGGCAGTATAACAAGGTTTTACTTTGTTTTATAAAATGTGTGGAAAATTTGAGATTGATATTGCTAAAACCTTTAAAATTACAGAGGATTTAACCACATTTGGACACAACTAAAGGTTTTAACAGAGCTTCCCGATTCAGTGTCAGGAGGTGTTCCTTACACAAAAAATTTAATATAATTTTATGAATAGTAATTCAAAAACTGTTTGAAAATAATTTTGATACAGATGCTGTACAAAAGTATGGCTTTTTTATAAATATAAAAAATCATCTATGAAATTAGAAATTTTTATTACATGTAATTTGATTCATTCATAGAACTGATTATCAATTAATTTAAAGAACTGTAAAATTTAAACTTGACGGATAAAGTCTCTTTAATCTGTGCAACATCAAATACAAGAAAGGATCATAACTAATGTACATGTTGACAAAGTCATGAAATTGTTGTTTTTTGTTTTTTTTTCAATTTCCAACAGTTCTAAATAATGTAAATTGTTATATCAGTTCAGATTTTTTTATGCAGTTTGTTGAAATATATTTTCAGAGTGAAAGACGTGCTAATCAAATCTAATGTCATCCTCGAAGCATTTGGAAATGCAAAGACCAATCGAAATGACAATTCCAGTCGCTTTGGCAAATATATGGACATCAACTTTGACTTTAAGGGGGATCCAATTGGTGGCCATATCAGTAATTACTTATTAGAGAAAGTAAGTGGAAAAGATGACTAAGGAAGTAGTAGATATATATATAGTCAGACATGCCTCAAAACTTCACTTCTGACTCAAAAATTCCTTTGATTTGTTCATATTTGGTTTTCATAGGAGTTGATATACATGCTTGTAAGCCTTGAAAATCTCATTCTGACTCAGAATTTTCATATTCTTGTACAAGGAATTTTTTTTAAAAATCTAATTTTGAAAAAATATCCTTTGGAAATCTTATCAAAACACCAATAAACTATTACTGGTCTTAATCTGAAAGATAAAAAATAATGGGATCTAAAATGACATAGGAAATGAACAAAAGAAATTTCCAAAATATACAAATTGACAGCAGAAAGTGTTCTCCAGTTTACAATCCCTCTCTAGTGCATGCTGGGAGGCTGTGGATTGAATAACCTGACCGGCCTTATATGGTACTTTAATGTCCCAATGTGTACCCCTAGTATTTACATTAAATGAGAAACATTTAGAAATGAGTGTCTCAAAATATTGTTTTGAGCATGTCTTTTGTTTGCATCGATGCCTTTATACAGAATTATAAGTACTAAGAATTTTAGATTTTAGAATCTGACCATATTGATATGTGTTTAATCTATTTCAGTCCAGAGTAGTTCATCAACAACAGGGAGAGAGAAATTTCCATTCATTTTATCATGTAAGTAATAAAGTCCGTGTTTGGGAACTTACTGACGTTTCTTTTTAATTCTTTTCTTTTTTAAGTCCCCTAAACGAAGTGGAAGACTTTGTTTTTTATTTCAGTTTCTTATCATTAAATCACCCCGAATGAACTCATGATCAGATGACCGTTAAATTAGGCCTGTGGGCCTCTTGTACAAAATGGTTATTATTTTCTGGCTTCTGATTGGTGGAAATTTAAAATTGTTTGAAAAAGTTTTGTTGCCATGTTAATGAATTAGAAACCTCTGATGGTTTGGAAATTTTGATACTTTTGATAGGAAAATACAACTGTGAATTCCTTTCTGAATGGAAAAGAATGACCCCCATTTGCTATCGTCTGATTGGTGGAAATCTAGGTGTTCAATTTCGATGAGATATGGTGTTTAGATGTGATATGACTTGGGAACAATATTGTGGTTTAATTCTTTAATCTCCATTATCAACTGATGGGGGTAGTTTTGGGGAATTCTGTAATGGGGCCTATTACATTTAACACATTTAATGCAGTGATTTATTATGCTAATTATCAGCCCTTATCTAGGACTGGAAAATTGATGAAAAAAAACCCCACTTGAATACAGGTTGATCAGGAATCAATAAGAATTAGGATTTGCTTTGCCTGTTTAAAAAAACTATTATGTCTTCTCGTACAATCAAAACATAAATGATTTCAAACAAGCAATAAATCAAACTGGTTTTATTTTTACTGATAATGTTGTCAATAATGAGAGGTTTCTATGTGAGGATCATTGTAAATCTGTTTTATTCTTTATAGTTACTGTATGGGGCCAAGGATGAGAAATTAGCAGAGCTCAAGTTGACACGAGATCCAATGAAATATCACTTCATCAGACAAGGTGGAGACCCAAAGGTACACAGACTATGTTTTAGAAACCTTTCACTATTTAAAACTTGCTTTATATAGCCTTCTAGAAACCTTTGATTATTTAAAACTTGCTTTATATAGCCTTCTATTTTAAAATTGATCATTTGGCATAAATAAAGGTGACTTATGTGTTGGCAGGAGCTAATTTGTTAAAAAAATACATAGTTTTAAGAGCTTTTGAAAATTTCGCAATTTAAAAGAAGCATTCAAGCTATTTAACCATGTATTATATTTGTAATTCCTGACAGTGTGCCTCATTAAATGATCGCGAGGATTACCGTGCCGTCATGTCGGCCATGAAGACGATGGGATTTGCATACAGCCACGCCGAAGCATTGTGGAAAGTTCTGTCAGCAATCCTACAACTGGTATAAGGAATAGGTCACAATTTTTATAACAGTCAAGATATTATACTAATAGGGAGCAAGGAGTTGTCTCCCTTTAATGATTTAGTTTCAATTGCAAAATCTATGAATGTATTTTGTCAGTTGAGATCATGAAATCCAGCAAACTGTGTATCTCATTTTCTTTCTAAATTTACACTTTTAATATGCTGCTAAATAATCCTAAGTGAAATTCAATTGATATTTGATAGAAGTAATAATCTTATGGTATCGCTCAATATTTTTCCTATATAAGAGGGATTCAGTTTCAATTGATGTCCTTAAATTAGAAGCTAGTAATATAATCCAAGAAATGAACACCTGTCTCCGAATCTCCAAATCATGTTACAAGTAGTAAACAAGTGACTTGTCTATTTCTGCAGGGAAATGTGGAATATGGAACAAGTGAAGACCATGATGTGGCGTTTATTGAAGATAAGAAATTGCTTGGCAACATAGCAGCCATGTTGTCTGTGACCCCTGATGACCTTGAGAAGGCTCTGTGTTACCGTGTGATTGCTGCAGGGGGTCAAGTGGTGGAGAAGGGACTAAGTACATCTGATGCCCTGTATGCTAGGGATGCCTTCTGTAAGGTATGTCACCAATATAGTTAAATTGAGATTTGTTTGATCTTAGAAGGGGCCGCGGTGGCCGAGTGGTTGAGGTGTCCCGACACTTTATCACTAGCCCTCCACCTCTGGGTTGCGAGTACGAAACCCTACGTGGGGCAATTGCCAGGTACTGGCCGTAGCCGGTGGTTTTTCTCCGGGTACTCCGGCTTTCCTCCACCTCCAAAACCTGGCACGTCCTTAAATGTCCCTGGCTGTTAATAGGATGTGGAAACAAAATAAACCAAACCAAAGTTTAATCTTAGACACCAAATAAATGTTATAACGCTGCTTACATTAGAGAGTGAAGGATATACTATAATTACCCAGTGGCTACTGGTTCAACAGTTCATTTTACAAATAGTCCTTAAAACATACAAATGAAACTAATCAACCTGCTGATGTACATTGTAGCCGAGGTTAATATGTGTACGGCTGCCTTACTGAAACCCTATTATACCTCCATCTCGTTATACTGCCAAAATTGGCATGGGACAAAAGTGACGGTATAACAGGGTATGACTGTATATATTTTACATGAAAGTATTCCTTTCATGATTTCCAATTTGTTTTTTTAAGAAATAATTAACAATGATTCGTGTAATTGTTGCAGGATATACAACGAGGACGAGGATATTTGCAATTATATTAATAACTGCGGCCTTCGTTATTAATATAATTGCAAATATCCTCGTTCTCGTTGTATATCCTGCAACAAAACACGAGGCAAAGTTAATTATTATTATTCTACCAAGTACTGTTTAGTTCTGAGATCTACCTCTTCCTAATATAAAAATGGCAAAGAAACCCCGGGAAATGTGTCGCTACATGGCTGTTACAATTCACAAGAAACGACAAGGCACTGTTACTCACGAGCGTGTATTATTGACACAAGAGTGGATTACTGGCAAATCATACACCGTTTTAAACCAATCAAAACTGGCGTTGCATAGCAAACGTGGTAGAATAATGTATAATCTTTTTAATTACCATTTATTGTATTTTCCAGGCAATTTATGACCGAATGTTTTCATGGATTGTGGCACAGATCAATGAGGCTATTGACCCCAAGGTCAGTGGTATGGGCTACGTCGGAAAGAACACGGTCATTGGTGTTCTCGACATATACGGATTTGAAATCTTCGACAACAACAGGTGAGCAAGATATGAATGTAATTATCAGGGTTTTACCAAACCTGCATTGGAGCAGTCATTATTTTAAATAGGAATAAATCAAGTGATCTGGGATGTTAAGTAGTTTTAAAACAAATGAAGGCAATTAAGTGACAGATTACTCATAACAAGAATGGTAACACCGTATTTATCCTCAAATAAGTCCCTCCTTTATTGTAAAATTTTGATATTACAGTTTGAGAAGAGATAATCTGTGAATCATGTTTAGCTTAACTACTTTGATATTGATGATTCTGCAAAAATGAAGAAGAGGCTTACTATAGTGGGCAGGGAATTTTTTTAATGGTCCTGAGGCCTGTTACACTCAGAGCGGAGCAACAACAATACATTGTTTGTTGAAAAATATCTTTCAGTCTCATACTGTAACAAGGTTGATTAAAATCCTCCATTAGTTCAGTTTTGAAGGTCACTAATTATAGTCTTTGTAAACCTGTCTTAACCAGCTGATTACTCAGGGATAATTTTAGTGTGATCCTACATCTATTGTCGTCTTTCTTACCTATATCCTGCAACTACCACTGCATTGTCGGAATACACCCACTGATGGAAAACAGCCGTGTTTTGGGATTTTAGCACGTGCGTCAATTCAACTGACCTACTTCAAAGTGAAACAACGTTTAAAAAGCAAACATATTTCTGTCATTTTTGACACTGTTTCACTTCAAAATGATTATTTTTGAAGAAAATTTCTTATGACTCTTGCAGGATAAATAGAATACATGATCAGTGTCTTAAAATATAAGCTGTATTTTTGGCTAGGGACAGACAGACAAAAGTGGCTTGCCAAGGCTCGCCACTTTCGTCTTTCTTTACCCCTTGCCAAAATACATCTGAAATTTTAAGACACTGACCATGTATTATATATATATCCTTGAGCTAAACATTTGACACGGCAGATTATGTGTTTCTTTGTTGTTTCAGTTTTGAACAGTTCTGTATTAACTACTGTAACGAGAAGCTACAGCAGCTGTTTATCGAGCTTGTCCTGAAACAGGAACAGGAGGAGTACATGAGGGAGGGAATCCAATGGACCCACATTGAATACTTCAATAACAAGATCATTTGTGACCTGGTCGAACAGCCCCACAAAGGAGTGCTGGCCATCCTGGATGAGGCCTGTCTCAGTGTCGGCAAGGTCACTGATGAGGTACTTCGTTTTTTTCTTCGTGAGATTTAAGGAACAGTGCTCACTTGGGACGCTTTATGTGCCATTAAGCCCTGTTGTTGTTTTAGTTGCCCAGTGTAGTCAGAGTATGACTTCACCAAAGTGTGGTTAATAAGACACTTTAACACTAGCCCTCCACCTCTGGGCTGTGAGTTTGAAACCCATATGGGGAGGTTGCTAGGTACTGACTGTAGGCCGGTGATTTTTCTCCGGGTACTCCGGCTTTCCTCCACCTCCAAAACCTGGCACGTCCTTAAATGACCCTGGCTGTTAATAGGATGTTAAGTAAAAACAAACAAATGGCCAAAACATAAAGTTTAACTTTAAATGACAAGATTGAAGCAATCAGATTACGTAATGTTGGAAGATTGGCCTACAAGATAGCAGCAGAAAGTGGGAAAGACAGATACGCAATTCGAGAAAGAGTAAAGAGGTTATCATTAACTTTGAAAGCAATATTCCCCAGGATTCAAAGCTCTGACAGTATCTTACAGGAAACCAGGAGTTCAACTCACTCGCCTATAAATGGTTAAAAATGCTTTTTTGCGAAGAATAAATGTGTCAAGACCACTGTTTAAGACCAAAGCACTCAAACTTCATTATGGTAGATATATTTGGATTTAGGCCTAGTCAGAATTGATTTTTACCAAAAAATCCATCATTTACAATCGCAAAATTTGTTTTCAGTATGTAAAGAGTTAATTAGGTAAACATTAAAAATTTTCTTTCTCTTTAATCTAATTTGCTAAGTAACTTTCAATTTATTTGCATCCTCTAGTTATTACTTTGCACAGGTTTATTGTCTTATGTTGTCACTGAAACATTGCATTTTAAAGAGTTTGATACTGTATATGGTCTTTCTAAGTCTTTTTTTTTTTTATCGAATTTTGGATTTAATTAAGAGACCAAATGTCATGTGACCTTTTTTCCAGGATCTCGTGGAAAGGGTCTTTAAAACAATTTTAACTGTATGACAAATGCTAAAATCTTTAAACAATCTCTTAATAATCAAGAGGTTCAGGGACCTGAAAATGGGTCTGTAGCATGCTGAGGTAAAGGGCTACAAAGTTTGTTAAAATGAATGATCTTGACCTACATTCAAGGTCACAGGGGTTAAGTAGGCTAAAATATTTAACTTCTGTCTGGAGATTGCTGAGGTGAAGTGCTACTTAATTAGTTTGTTCAATTGAATTCTCTTTTTTCTGTTTCACTTCAAAATTGGGGTAAGTTATTATTGACTTGTATTATGGTTTGATAATGTGGTTTCCTTTTCAGATGTTTTTATCAGTGATGGCTAAGAAACTTGGCAAGCATGACCATTTTACCTGCAGAGAGGTACGTAGAATTAAGAATATATTTTTATGTGGAGTTTTGAAGTTTCCATTTTCTGTCATGGTTATTATTAACAGCAGAAATTTAGGGTGTCACACAGATGGGAAGCATTGGCAAGAAGATAGTAAGTCTGTCAAAGGGGAATAACTCTTTCTGGCTTATTCAGACTTGTCTTTCATGTTTGAGATCGTGTTTGTATTAATTAGGGCCTACAAGTGGAGAAGGGGAGATAGCCTCCAATCATTTCACTTATTAAATTGACCTTGAACATTTAATCTAGTTTCAACTCAAATATCAGTCATAGTTTGGAAAATAAAAAAAGCTATTTGCCAGCACTTCCTATTTGGAAGGGAGAACTCTAATTGTGTGAATTTTTAGGTCACCTGAGACTATATTCTGTTTCTTGCAATGTCAACAATTAACAGGTTTGATTTTCTCAATAACCAAGAGGCAAAGGGTCATGATATTGGACCAGGAGCAGAGAGTAGCATACCTTTTCAAGGTCATGGGTCAAATGTGTTAAATGTTGGTTAAAAAGTTCTTGGTTTGAAAACAACAAAAAGAGCAGCTTAAAAAGTAGTGTTTCGAGGTATTTGCAAAGAGGCTTGAAATAATGAACATGTGTGCTCTCCATAGACTTTCCAAGAAGTTGCCAAGTATGCCAAATTAGGTTAATGTAGCTTAATATGTTTAATTCTCATTTTTACATTTTCAACTTCTCTAATGTCAGAGACATTTTGCAAAAACCTCCCACAGCCAATGGTCAACAAAATTATAAATTATACGATCTCATGTTTGCGTCTGGGGAAGAGCTTAACTTACTATATTCTATACAGGATAATCACATTTTTGACTATCTTTTGTTGAAAATCTATTGGAAATAGGTTATAAAATTCCTTCATTCCTCTCGGCACTCGTCAGTTTTTTGTGCAGTAGGAGGCCTAATAGTGGCATTATGCTTTGCCTGAAGTTTTGCAGAATCTGTAATTTACTCGTAAACAGTAACCGTATTGAAGTGATCAATTCATATTACATTTTATGAATTCAAAACTTTTGACATGTTTTGAACATAAATTTTGCATTAAATTCCTTATCTTTCAAATTGGGAGCTAGGGCACAAATGTTTTACAAATGTGTTATTGTTTATCAAACATCCTTATTACTGTATACAATTGATAATGTAAATTATGAAGCAGTATGTATATTTTGTGTTATAGCTTGCCCCGTCTGACAAGACCTTAGAACACAGTCGTGACTTCCGAATCAAACACTACGCTGGTCAAGTGCAATACAGTGTGCTAGGGTTTATCGACAAGAACAGGGACACGTTATTCCAGGACATTAAACGATTACTGTACAACAGGTGAAAAATTTTTACAGAATTAAACTGCTGCTGTACAAAGATCAGAATCACCACTGATTTCAAGTATATAACTTTTTGGACACCAGGCCCTGTATGTGTTTTAGTTGTAGAATAGATTATTGGATAATAAAAAACAAAAATTTCCTAAATTTGGCTCGGCTGTATTATTTTAAAATCCTATAATAAAGTTACAATATAACAATTTCCAATGGTTGGGGAAACTTGTTATACAGAAATTTTACCCAGATCTATTGAAATAAAAAACAGCATTTATGTACACTAAGGAAAACAATGGTTAAAATTTCCTGTGGTCACAGATGTAAACTTTACAACAAAATTTTGTATTATCAACAATTAAGGCTGAACCACATTCTAATACTGTCTGACACACTATTACATCACTATGGCTGAACTACAAAATGTACATCAAGCCTTTACCAGGAACACCATCCAATGTCTGCTTGTTTATATACAGCTAGGTAGACTAATGTGCTAAGCTGAAGAATATACTTGAATGACTTTTGAAAAATTCTTGAAGCATTTTTCATTTCAATTTTTTTTTCTTTTTGTTTTACAGCAAAGAGTCCCTGTTGAAGGATATGTGGCCAGATGGCAGCCAAAAAATCACAGAGACAACAAAACGTCCCACAACTGCAGGAACTAACTTCAAGAATTCCATTATTTCTCTGGTGCAAAACTTGGCTTCAAAAGTAAGTGAAATACCCTATGGTGTATAGCCATTGTGCTATTAAACTTTCACTTTCGAAACACTACTCCTCCTTAACCTTACCTTTAAGTAAATTTCTACCAAATATTGTGTGAAGCATTTTTGGGGCATGGCGATCGTATTTTATATAAATGAGGCCGGTCTGACCCCTCAGGACAGAGTGACAGTGTTTCCAAAGGGGAACTTTGCTGTAATTTATAAGTGAGGCATATCACCTCCCTGGCTTTAAATTTCACACAAAAAGTCTAAACAAGAATGCTTATTAGTCTGCTACCTGTGAAACAGGGGGGACTATAGCTTTCCTCCACGTCCATCCGTCCGTCTGTCTATATATCAGTCCGTCCATCTGTCTGTATGTCGAAAGTCCACTCAGTTATCCACACTTTTATCAGCCATGCTTCAAGGTGTATTTGGTGAAAGTTTGTATGAGGCTACAGATAAAGTTTGAGTTCAAGGTTTTTGGGTCAAGGTCACCGTCATTATTTTTAGCAGGGGCTAGTACGGAACATGTATTGCTTTAACAATACTCTCAGATTGTTTTTCATTCAGGTCGGAAATCCAAGATGACAACCATGACAGCCAAACACTCTTGAAAAACACTATTTAAACTTCTCAAATACTACCAGTTGGTTTCTACACAAACTTATCTGAAATGATACTAAGATGTAGTTCTGATCAAATGTAATTTTTCGGGTTGTCAGTAATCCAAAGGGTATTTACAGATCTATCTATGGTTTACTTTCACTGATTTCTGCTGTTTAGAGATTGCTTAACAAAATTTCCAAAAATAAACAAATACTTAATAATCTGACAAATGCAAACACCATCAGTTACTAGAAAAGGTGTTATCAACTGATAATCTATACTTTAATTCCCAATCTAGACAGAATATTGACTATTATCGACAATTATTATGTCTCTGAAAGATAATTCATAAAAAAGAAATCATTTGACCCCAATATTTTGCTTTTCTCCCTGTTAGGAGCCACACTATGTCAGATGCATCAAGCCAAATGAGATCAAGTCTCCATCACGCATTGACACAGAGCGTGTCCAACATCAGGTCATGTACCTCGGACTGCTGGAGAATGTCCATGTACGGAGGGCGGGCTTTGCCTATCGAGCTGGCTACGGAAGATTCCTCCAAAGGTATTATTCTTTTCTTACATAATATTATACACTCTACACATGGTTAAATTAAAATACATTCATCGCATCAGATGTCAGTCAGGTTGGTTTCTCATATTAACGAGTAACACAATCTTGTTGTACTTGACCTCAAATAATTGTGTCACTTTTCCTGGTTTAAAAATCTACACTCAAAATTTGGGGAGGGCTTATTTGGGAACTATTATGATATTGTAAATATGATGATTCTACAAAAATGAAGAAGGGGGCGAATATTTGTGGGCAGGAAAGGGGCTTATTTGTGGACATATGCTTATTGACAGGTAAATACATTTATGTTGATTGGACTACACTGAAGTAAGGAGAATTAAAAATGGTTGCATTTTAATATTAAAGTTCACTGTGACTTAAAATATCACTTTTTGCAATCAAATTACCAAATTCGTTTGTTAAGTTTTATGCTTTCAAAGAAAAATAGCCTGAAATATTACCCATTAAACAATGAAATCCAGTTACTCATGAAAGTAATGAATAAATACTGTTTTAAAGAAAATCTTAAAACCTTTTCAATATCAATTTTTTTGCTAATTAATAGATACAAATGTACCACAAAAGCAACATGGCCAAACTTTCGAGGAATTGATATCGATGGTGTCAAGACTATCATTAACCAGTTCAATTACAATGACGACGTCAAGTATGGGAAATCAAAGATATTTATCCGCTCGCCTCAGACCTTGTTTGCCCTGGAAGAAGAGAGGGACAGGTCCCTACCAAAGATCATCATCTTCATGCAGAAGGTACACGTTTTATTTCAAACTTTTCTATTTTTACCTCACCTGTGTATGATTTCAGATTTTTAGCTCACCTGGTCAAAAGGGCCTGTGACCTTATGGCTTTATGGCATAGTATCCATCTGTCATCTTTTCTTAAAGCTTAACTTGCTACTAGTTACGAACGTGTTTAGTAGATTTTGACCAAATTTCATCTGGAGCATCCTTGGGGAACCTTTTTTGTATATAAACTATGGATCTTGCCCCCAGGGACCTGAAGGGCCGGCAGGACCCAATATAAAAAGTACCAAATTCTTTAAAATTCTTCTTCTGTTGGAATGAAAGGATTTGATCTATATTTGCCATCTTGTACATATGTTTGTAGCAGCTTCATTCCTTGAGGGATTTTGATTAAATTTCACACAATGATGGATACAGAATTCATGCAATGTTATTATCAGTTCCCTATGAGGGTGTGTGGGTGGGTTGGGGGTCAGTACTATATAGCAGATAAGATCTCCCACAATGAAGGACCCCGAAAACTAAATGGTAATCAAAGGAAATTGTTGACTGTAATGTATGATACTGAGTGGCAGATCTCAAACTCTGACAGTATTTGTAATATAACTTAAATTGTGAGTGTTTTGCAATAATGACTTAAAATCCTGATGCTGATACAGGCCCATTTGGCCTCTAGTCTATCTTTACCTCATTTGTGAAGGTGAGCTGAAAACTGTCACGATTCTGGGATATTACTCAAAGGTTTCAAAAAATCAAGGGATAGTAATTGGACATTTTTTTATGAATGAAATAGCTATATTATGATCTGTTAGTATTTGCTTGACAATTTAATGAGTTTTATTTTGATTTCTTCTTCAGATGTGGCGAGGAGCTAATGCTCGACGAAAGGCCAAGTTCATGCGAGCTATCTATCTGATCATGTCACGATTCAGGAGGTACAAAATGAGGCGCTATGTTAACAGCTGTGTAGAGCGATTCAGGTGAGTATCACTTCAATATCTCTCTACCTATTAATGAACAATAATATCTTCCGCAATTTGGTATTTCAGGGTTTCAAATGTCATACAGGTCACTGTTGCTTTTTATGGAAATTTGTCAAATAATGATACTTGACTTTCTTGTCCTATAGATGTCTCTAGTTAAAAGTTCACAACAAAATATTTTATCTTTTGATCTCAGGAATGTACGTAACATGAAAGACTATGGAAAGTCAATCCAGTGGCCAAGGCCTCCATCTGTACTGGAAGGCATGGTGGCCATGCTACAACAAACTCATGGACGGTATGTAGCCACATCTGATGTTTTTAGCCCATCATGATCATGTTTGGCCATAAAAATTATCTTTGTTGTCTGATATCCATTGTTTGTCCATCCGTAAACAATAACTTACTGTTATGGCTATGTTATGTTGTCTTTTACGAAACATATTTCCATTTAAAATGAACTTCACGCATAACATAATATCTACTCGGTGTATGAGGGAAGGGTGTGCTGATCTTCAGCAGCATATCACTTTAATATATCAATTCAGCTAGTGTATTCAGAAAAGTACTAAGAAATTATTTTATAATGAAGATATTATTTATATGATCTGAAGGTGGCGTGCACACATGATTCTACGACACCAGCCAAAGTCAGAATGGCCTGTATTGAGACTCAAGGTCACAGCACAGGATGTACTCCGAGGTCAGAGGTCAGACTGGGGGTACCGTAGAAGGTGGGATGCCAACTACCTTTCCTCTGTAAGTATTCTGCTGTACGTTTTACAGACAAATGTGTAGGTGTTGAGCAGTGTTGATTCTAGAGCCTAGCTTCGTGGTATTACCACATATACTCAAATGATGTAGCAAAATGTCAAACCAGGGGAAGTGTTTGTTCTGTGTCTGTATTTTTGTTCCGTGTCTGCGTTTTTTTGGGGGTCTGCATTTTATCATTTATTAGTCTTCATTGCTATTAAATGATAATCCCCTTTTATCAAACAGAAAATCTAGCTAAAGGCTTTCATTATCATGATTTCTGACGCCATATTGTTTACATCTGCACTAAGACTTTACTATGCTACCTACCATTGGTTGAAGCTTATTACACTGTCCAAATAGAGATATGGAGACAAAAATGACTTCTGCCATATGTGTGGACTGTGCTGTCAAAGTTGTTGACCCACATGTGACATTCGGTGAAAGTGAAGCAAAAAATATTTTATTTCCGATTCAAACCATCGTAAACAGACATAGATGAGACAACACAGCTGTTGGAAGAATTTTGGAACAAAACTGCTGAGGATCCTAATGCATTCGATGTAAAAATTCTATGGCCAAAGAAAGATGAAAAGGGCATGAAATGTTCTTTATGTGAGAACAGCAAAAAATGTTACCCATGCAGTTCTGAGAAGGGATGGACCCAGTACCCCCTTTTTCAGCAAATTAGAATCAACACTGTTGAACGTCATGAGAGTTTTAAGAATGAATTACAAAATCATTATGATGTACACAATTCATTTCCGTAATGGTCTGTATATGTGCATGCATATTCATTGTTGCAATGTGGATTTTTCTTAAACACTGACTGCCATTATGATATCAGAAATCCAGGAGTTCTGATTTCAGTATACAATGGACTCTGTCTAAACTAGACTCCAATGGGTAGATATTGTTCAGCCATGTCTAAACTAGACTCCAATGGGTAGATATTGTTCAGCCATGTCTAAACTAGACTCCAATGGGTAGATATTGTTCAGCCATGTCTAAACTAGACTCCAATGGGTAGATATTGTTCAGCCATGTCTAAACTAGACTCCAATGGGTAGATATTGTTCAGCCATGTCTAAACTAGACTCCAGTGGGTAGATATTGTTCAGCCATGTCTAAACTAGACTCCAATGGGTAGATATTGTTCAGCCATGTCTAAACTAGACTCCAATGGGTAGATATTGTTCAGCCATGTCTAAACTAGACTCCAGTGGGTAGATATTGTTCAGCCATGTCTAAACTAGACTCCAGTGGGTAGATATTGTTCAGCCATGTCTAAACTAGACTCCAGTGGGTAGATATTGTTCAGCCATGTCTAAACTAGACTCCAATGGGTAGATATTGTTCAGCCATGTCTAAACTAGACTCCAGTGGGTAGATATTGTTCAGCCATGTCTAAACTAGACTCCAGTGGGTAGATATTGTTCAGCCATGTCTAAACTAGACTCCAGTGGGTAGATATTGTTCAGCCATGTCTAAACTAGACTCCAGTGGGTAGATATTGTTCAGCCATGTCTAAACTAGACTCCAGTGGGTAGATATTGTTCAGCCATGTCTAAACTAGACTCCAGTGGGTAGATATTGTTCAGCCATGTCTAAACTAGACTCCAGTGGGTAGATATCGTTCAGCCATGTCTAAACTAGACTCCAATGGGTAGATATCGTTCAGCCATGTCTAAACTAGACTCCAGTGGGTAGATATCGTTCAGCCATGTCTAAACTAGACTCCAGTGGGTAGATATCGTTCAGCCATGTCTAAACTAGACTCCAATGGGTAAATATCGTTCAGCCATGTCTAAACTAGACTCCAATGGGTAGATATCGTTCAGCCATGTCTAAACTAGACTCCAATGGGTAGATATCGTTCAGCCATGTCTAAACTAGACTCCAGTGGGTAGATATTGTTCAGCCATGTCTAAACTAGACTCCAGTGGGTAGATATTGTTCAGCCATGTCTAAACTAGACTCCAGTGGGTAGATATCGTTCAGCCATGTCTAAACTAGACTCCAATGGGTAGATATTGTTCAGCCATGTCTAAACTAGACTCCAATGGGTAGATATTGTTCAGCCATGTCTAAACTTGACTCCAGTGGGTAGATATCGTTCAGCCATGTCTAAACTAGACTCCAGTGGGTAGATATCGTTCAGCCATGTCTAAACTAGACTCCAATGGGTAGATATTGTTCAGCCATGTCTAAACTAGACTCCAATGGGTAGATATTGTTCAGCCATGTCTAAACTAGACTCCAGTGGGTAGATATTGTTCAGCCATGTCTAAACTAGACTCCAATGGGTAGATATTGTTCAGCCATGTCTAAACTAGACTCCAGTGGGTAGATATTGTTCAGCCATGTCTAAACTAGACTCCAGTGGGTAGATATCGTTCAGCCATGTCTAAACTAGACTCCAATGGGTAGATATTGTTCAGCCATGTGTAAACTAGACTCCAATGGGTAGATATTGTTCAGCCATGTCTAAACTTGACTCCAATGGGTAGATATCGTTCAGCCATGTCTAAACTAGACTCCAGTGGGTAGATATTGTTCAGCCATGTCTAAACTAGACTCCAATGGGTAGATATTGTTCAGCCATGTCTAAACTAGACTCCAGTGGGTAGATATTGTTCAGCCATGTCTAAACTAGACTCCAGTGGGTAGATATTGTTCAGCCATGTCTAAACTAGACTCCAATGGGTAGATATCGTTCAGCCATGTCTAAACTAGACTCCAGTGGGTAGATATCGTTCAGCCATGTCTAAACTAGACTCCAATGGGTAGATATCGTTCAGCCATGTCTAAACTAGACTCCAATGGGTAGATATCGTTCAGCCATGTCTAAACTAGACTCCAATGGGTAGATATTGTTCAGCCATGTCTAAACTAGACTCCAGTGGGTAGATATTGTTCAGCCATGTCTAAACTAGACTCCAGTGGGTAGATATTGTTCAGCCATGTCTAAACTAGACTCCAGTGGGTAGATATTGTTCAGCCATGTCTAAACTAGACTCCAGTGGGTAGATATTGTTCAGCCATGTCTAAACTAGACTCCAGTGGGTAGATATCGTTCAGCCATGTCTAAACTAGACTCCAATGGGTAGATATTGTTCAGCCATGTCTAAACTTGACTCCAGTGGGTAGATATCGTTCAGCCATGTCTAAACTAGACTCCAGTGGGTAGATATTGTTCAGCCATGTCTAAACTAGACTCCAATGGGTAGATATTGTTCAGCCATGTCTAAACTAGACTCCAATGGGTAGATATTGTTCAGCCATGTCTAAACTAGACTCCAGTGGGTAGATATTGTTCAGCCATGTCTAAACTAGACTCCAATGGGTAGATATTGTTCAGCCATGTCTAAACTAGACTCCAGTGGGTAGATATTGTTCAGCCATGTCTAAACTAGACTCCAGTGGGTAGATATCGTTCAGCCATGTCTAAACTAGACTCCAATGGGTAGATATTGTTCAGCCATGTGTAAACTAGACTCCAATGGGTAGATATTGTTCAGCCATGTCTAAACTTGACTCCAATGGGTAGATATCGTTCAGCCATGTCTAAACTAGACTCCAGTGGGTAGATATTGTTCAGCCATGTCTAAACTAGACTCCAGTGGGTAGATATTGTTCAGCCATGTCTAAACTAGACTCCAGTGGGTAGATATTGTTCAGCCATGTCTAAACTAGACTCCAGTGGGTAGATATTGTTCAGCCATGTCTAAACTAGACTCCAGTGGGTAGATATCGTTCAGCCATGTCTAAACTAGACTCCAGTGGGTAGATATCGTTCAGCCATGTCTAAACTAGACTCCAATGGGTAGATATCGTTCAGCCATGTCTAAACTAGACTCCAATGGGTAGATATCGTTCAGCCATGTCTAAACTAGACTCCAATGGGTAGATATTGTTCAGCCATGTCTAAACTAGACTCCAGTGGGTAGATATTGTTCAGCCATGTCTAAACTAGACTCCAGTGGGTAGATATTGTTCAGCCATGTCTAAACTAGACTCCAGTGGGTAGATATTGTTCAGCCATGTCTAAACTAGACTCCAATGGGTAGATATTGTTCAGCCATGTCTAAACTAGACTCCAGTGGGTAGATATTGTTCAGCCATGTCTAAACTAGACTCCAATGGGTAGATATTGTTCAGCCATGTCTAAACTAGACTCCAATGGGTAGATATTGTTCAGCCATGTCTAAACTAGACTCCAGTGGGTAGATATTGTTCAGCCATGTCTAAACTAGACTCCAGTGGGTAGATATTGTTCAGCCATGTCTAAACTTGACTCCAGTGGGTAGATATCGTTCAGCCATGTCTAAACTAGACTCCAGTGGGTAGATATTGTTCAGCCATGTCTAAACTAGACTCCAATGGGTAGATATTGTTCAGCCATGTCTAAACTAGACTCCAATGGGTAGATATTGTTCAGCCATGTCTAAACTAGACTCCAGTGGGTAGATATTGTTCAGCCATGTCTAAACTAGACTCCAATGGGTAGATATTGTTCAGCCATGTCTAAACTAGACTCCAGTGGGTAGATATTGTTCAGCCATGTCTAAACTAGACTCCAGTGGGTAGATATCGTTCAGCCATGTCTAAACTAGACTCCAATGGGTAGATATTGTTCAGCCATGTGTAAACTAGACTCCAATGGGTAGATATTGTTCAGCCATGTCTAAACTTGACTCCAATGGGTAGATATCGTTCAGCCATGTCTAAACTAGACTCCAGTGGGTAGATATTGTTCAGCCATGTCTAAACTAGACTCCAGTGGGTAGATATTGTTCAGCCATGTCTAAACTAGACTCCAGTGGGTAGATATTGTTCAGCCATGTCTAAACTAGACTCCAGTGGGTAGATATTGTTCAGCCATGTCTAAACTAGACTCCAATGGGTAGATATCGTTCAGCCATGTCTAAACTAGACTCCAGTGGGTAGATATCGTTCAGCCATGTCTAAACTAGACTCCAATGGGTAGATATCGTTCAGCCATGTCTAAACTAGACTCCAATGGGTAGATATCGTTCAGCCATGTCTAAACTAGACTCCAATGGGTAGATATTGTTCAGCCATGTCTAAACTAGACTCCAGTGGGTAGATATTGTTCAGCCATGTCTAAACTAGACTTCAGTGGGTAGATATTGTTCAGCCATGTCTAAACTAGACTCCAATGGGTAGATATTGTTCAGCCATGTCTAAACTAGACTCCAGTGGGTAGATATTGTTCAGCCATGTCTAAACTAGACTCCAGTGGGTAGATATTGTTCAGCCATGTCTAAACTAGACTCCAGTGGGTAGATATTGTTCAGCCATGTCTAAACTAGACTCCAATGGGTAGATATTGTTCAGCTATGTCTAAACTAGACTCCAATGGGTAGATATTGTTCAGCCATGTCTAAACTAGACTCCAATGGGTAGATATCGTTCAGCCATGTCTAAACTAGACTCCAATGGGTAGATATTGTTCAGCCATGTCTAAACTAGACTCCAGTGGGTAGATATTGTTCAGCCATGTCTAAACTAGACTCCAGTGGGTAGATATTGTTCAGCCATGTCTAAACTAGACTCCAGTGGGTAGATATTGTTCAGCCATGTCTAAACTAGACTCCAGTGGGTAGATATCGTTCAGCCATGTCTAAACTAGACTCCAATGGGTAGATATCGTTCAGCCATGTCTAAACTAGACTCCAGTGGGCATTAACACTCGCAGATAGCCCACAAAGTCACTGTTGTAGACAACCAGAATGAAGTTGTCACAGGTTTACACAGATTTGATTTAATAGACTAAGTGAGGAAGGGGACCTTGAAATATGGCCAGATTACAGAATAAACAGAGTCTGGTTTAGACAGAGTTCACTGTGTAAATGTTTGTTGTTGTATAGACATACAAAGTCAAATTTATGCTGAAAAAATACATGCATTATTGCTTATATCATTCAGCAAAAAAATATTAAAAAATTGACCTTTGGCAATATGTTATCATGCAAAAGACAATTTGAATGTCATGAGGATCAAGTTTGGTCATGTTAAAAGAACAGACAATTTTATCATGTAAAAGAAAAATGAAAATATTGTCATTTTAGAAGTTTTTGTGGAAATATTTTAGTTACTACATTTGTATGTACCTGCATGTTGAAGCTGAGTAACAAAAACGATGTTATGTATAAAGAACAATTGTCCATGTTTAAATTTGTGGCACACAACTGATATATAACTTCTGGGTTTTTGTATATCAAAGAGTCAATAATAGTTCCCATACCTACTAGGTATTCTGCATGATTTGTTGATGTTGTTGTCATGGAATTGTATCAGACTTGTCTCCCCTTTTATACACTTGACAGGCACCCGAAGTCTCCCAGGTATACATACAAATATTAGCTTGCTATGGCCTAGAGGAATGCATAACTGTTCAATTCCGTAACTTATTGTTTGCTTTCTTTTTTGTGAATGGATGAAATCTTTCTTCAATCAAATTTTATTGACAGTGTACAAATTCATACGTTACATACAAATAATTCTCATCTCTCTCAAAAACATTGATTTGAGAATGCATTACACCAGTTATCTCCCTTACACTGGCTTAAAAAATTCCGTCTGAATGATTCTCTCCTCCACAAAAAGAAAAGCGAACAGTTTTTTGTTCTGATTAGCACTGTTTTCTAGATGTGACTTCAGAGCACATCTAACCTCATTCATCGACATTCACCAAGTCATCCCACATCTCATTGTTTCTTGTTTATTGTCATTGATGTTATAGAGAGGTTTCACATACAGCTAATGTAGTGCTAAATTCAGAGTAGTTTTATTATACACCACGCAAAGTCGGGGCGAAGATATAGCATTCTGTTTGTACGTACGTGACCCAGTCGTGTTTTAAGGGTGCCATGGGCAAAACAAGTTGGACATTGCTTTCTATAGAAAGTCTTGTACAGAAATAACAGTGAGTTGTTATATTCACTTTCATATCAAGACGTGAACATCTTTTAGCAGTAAGCCTCATTTTAAAGTTTTTTTCCAGAATAACATTCTTCAATTTTCAAATTCATTTTCACATGGTTATTTAGTTAACTTTTTTTTCCATTTTTTGCAACACTATAATTGTACCAACTTTTATGCATATATATACTATGCTTTGCTCATTAATGTTGGTGTATATATAGTTTGGCTACATGAAGGTTTTCAGTTTCACTATAGAAAGCACCAATAGCAAGGATTAAGTTTTTTAGTTTCATTAAACTAATATATAGGGCAGTGTTTTATATCAGCTATAAACTACCATGTCGGCTACAGTAGCTATACAAGCTAAATGATTATTATAAACTGCTTGCATTTCTATTTCACCGCTTGGTTTTGTTTACACACAATTTTCTACAGATTTTAAATTCCTGATTACCATGAAATAATTGAATTCTAGCTGTCCTGTGTATTTCACTGTCTGTTTTTTCAACAGTACCGAATAGGTGTCTACCCAAACTAACCATTTTTTTGTTTACAACACTAACACATACATGATATTGTATACGTTTTTTCAGGATCATTGATATCTCTGAAATTTTACCTGTATGTTTTATTAGATCAGTAAAGAAGAGAAAAGATCTTAAAAGATCATTCAACAGCGGGCGCCAAGATCCCTCTTGGATCTCTTGTTTAAATTGCTAAATATACACATTTCATCTTGTTCAAATTACAATTCCTACAGCTGTAACTTACCCATTTTAAGTACAAATTGTAGCTATATACTGGCAGATCGCTTTATGCTGGTATCTACTTCATAGCTCAAGGCAAGTGAGCGTATGTAGTGGTACAGCGTCCTTCTGATGGCTGTCTGGCTGGTATCAATCCAGCATTAACTTTTCCCTTTAAACAACTTCTTCAAAATCAAGAGCCCCAGAAACCTGGTATTTGACCTGCAGCATGCTGCAGTGAAGGGCTTCCAAGTTGTTCAAATAAAAGACCTTGATTTTCATGTTAAAACATTTGAATGACTGCTTCTCAGTAAAGAGGCCAAATGACCTGATATTTGGCTTGTAGCATGCTGGTGTAAAGGGCTACTAAAATTGTTCAAATAATTGACCTTGACATACAATCAGGGTAACATGGGTCAAATGTGCTCAAATCTTTCTAACAGCTTCTTCTCAATAACCAAAAACCCCAGGAATCTGATATTGGGCATGTACGTTTGCTTTGGTGAAGGGCTACAAAGTTTGTTCAAATGAATACCTTGACCATAGTTACTTGGAATAATACAATAAGTCTACTGACCAAAGGTTAAGGTCAATCAATGAGTCAACTGATTAAATATCTATGTTTAAGGTCAAGGTTACCGGGTCCAATGCTTCAAAGTCAAGTTCAAATTTTCTTATTTTTCACTGATGGACATTTTGTCTAGACATTATGAAGAAAAGTTTATTGGGATTAAACAAGATGTCAACTAAACTCAAGATCATGGTCACTGGGTAACAGTTCAAGGCCATTTGGGTTCTGAGGTCAAGGACAAATTTGATCTCTTGCAGACAATGGCCCCAATCAAGCTTTGCAAATGAGCATTATACTGTTATATGGAGGTGGAAGGAAACAAGAGTTACATCAATGTGTATTCCACGTCCTACTTGCAACTGCTTTTGAATGTCTCGGTGATATGGAAAGATGGCTTCTTTATGATTGTGGGGGATAAATAGCAACATGATGGGGCCCTTGCTGACCTCGCATTGTTCTAGTCTGCTTTCAATTTTCTTTAGAACCAGAATGCTAAATTTAGTTACAGGAAAACATTGACTAAAATATATGGTACTGAGAAGCAGGTCCCAAAAATTTGGAGAAGTATTTGTAATTCTTATTTATTTATGTAACTTAAGAGTGCTTTTATTGTGATATTACTGAAATATCCAGTTGAGTGATACAGGCACCTGGGGCCTCTTGTAATGGTCTTCATTTCCTAAACCTGAATAAAACAATCAAGGTGAACCATTTTAATAACTGATTCATTAAACACACAGAGTTAAAAACTATTAGCAAAGAAACTAAATGTAGATTTGATTCATTAATTGGTCAAGGTAAAATGGGTAATGGACATTATGGGATTAATGGTACTTTGAATAAAAAGCATGCTTGTATAGTCATTTCTTTATTTCAGATTATCAGTGATATATGTATATAGGTAACATGTTTTGCTCACCTAGGAGATATCAAGCTCAGCTAGACTGGAGTTAGTCCTCAAGTTTGTTTTTGCTGTGATTGGGCAGTTGATTATTTTCCTGGTCATATTTTGTGAACAATAACTTGCCTGAAAAAGGAAATGCAAATTCTTGGGAAATTATCATCCTGATCGAAATAAATTAATTTTAGAATACGAGAAGCTGGGAGAAATTTGTCCCACAGAAGAAACAGTACTCAACTCTTCAAACATTGGATATATATTAGAGATATATATGTTGACTAATGAGATTTTACAGTGTTAGCTGATTTACTCAGTAAGTTAAAATCTGTTACAATGTATCTAGTGAATCGGCTCCTTTAACAGAAGTATGATTTGATTTCAGACAAAGGACAACAGTAGTACCGCTGATTTTGTGACAAAGATGAACTCACTCAAAACACACGATGCTTTTACAAAGATCCTCTTCTCTACATACGTCAAGAAGGTATGACATCATAATCATTTGGATTCCCATGGATGTATGGTAAAGTTACACACAAATAGTATTACATCACACCATATTTGGGTACAAAATGAAGTTTGTTATCACAATTGCTTGTTTCTTCTAAGACTTCTGTAAGATTTTATTGCTTATAGGTTCCCCTTGTTATCAAATAATTGAAAGGAAATTGTGAAAGGAGGGAAAAGTAAAGGTCAGTCATACATACATGTATAATCAAAATGTTCCTTCATTGATGGGTACCGAGATCCCTGTTGGATCTCTAGAAAATTTCAGGTTTTAAGAAGCACTGATGTTTTTATGACAAATTTCTTTCAGAACAGCCATAAAAAGGTTTCTATAGTCATTTAACAACAATTTTGGTGCAACAAAAAGCATTGAAATATATTTGGGACAAATTTACTACTGTAACAAAAGTGTTTCACTCAATTATATGTTGGTATGATATGAATACTTAAATAAAGTTATTTCCTCTGTGGCAGGTGAATAAACACAACCAGCAGGCAGAGCGAGCGGTCGCTATCACAGACAAGTACATCTACAAGCTGGACCCGAATAAAAAATTTAAACCCATGAAGAAAGGAATACCCACGTCTGATGTAAGACTTTATTCTAATGCTCAGTATCCCCCTTATTTATTGGCTAACCTGTCTGAAGGGGTAATGCTCAGTATCCCCCTTATTTATTGGCTAACCTGTCTGAAGGGGTAATGCTCAGTATCCCCCTTATTTATTGGCTAACCTGTCTGAAGGGCATGTGAGCTTATTTTCTGTTTAGTTCCTCGGTCCATCCCTCCATCTATTCATCCATCAACTTCTCCTTTGAATAAATTCTGCTCTATAACCAAGAGACCCAGGGGCCTGACATTAGGCCAGCTGGGGTGAAAAGCTACTAAGTTTGTTCAAAGGAATAACCTTTACTTACAATAAGGGTCACAGAGGTCAAATAGCCATCACTTACTGTACGTGGCACCATGTGCATTTTGAAATATTTAATTCTTCATCTTAAAATTGTTAAAAAAATAAAATAATTTTTGGTACCATATGATAAAAATTACTGCACAAAAACATTTTATGTCATTAAAATGTTAATCGACGCATTTAACCATTGCTAAGAGAGAAAGCTCAATAAGTTGGAAATATTTATAATATAACTTAAATAAGAGTATTTTGCCATGATTACTAAAATATCCAATTGAGCGATGCAGGCCCTCTCAGCCTCTTGTTAACTGATGATCATTTTGTCATGACATTATGAAAGCAAATTGGTTGGGAGATTAAACAAGATGTCAACTGACCAACGATCAAGGTCACTTGGTCAAAGTTCAAGGCCATTTAATTGGTCTAACTATATGGCCATGGATAATGTAAAACAAAGCATGAGTATTAATATACTGGTATATAAAGATGGTAGGAAACAAGATCCACAGCAAAGTTTATTTTGCTGCCTACTTGCAATTGCCTTTAAAGTCCTGATGTCAAATGTCAAAAAATGTTATCAGGCCTCAAAGTGGATATTTTTACCAGGTGGCCTATTTGGCTCCCAATTAAGTCATTAAATCTAGGAGCCAATTTGGAAAAGTTAGTCGCCTGACCTTGTTGTCTTTGAATAAATAAAAAAAAATCTTTTTGTTCTTACATCAGTATAATATCTCTCTGTAACTTTTTCAATTGTTAATGTCATTTAGCATGGACTGCAACATTTGAAAAATTAACCAAATCGTAAAATTACGCAATTTGGTTTAATGGCCATGCATGCGCCTTATAGGTCAATAACTGGTCGCCAATGGTGAATTTAAGGCGCCATGGCCACTAACATAGGCGCCACTTTCAGCCCTGGCTATTCTTAGTGAAAGTCCAGCATTCTGTCATATTGTTTACATAAATAACCTATGCTGAAATGTCACCTATTACTCTTATGAAAAATACATAACAAAATAAACACAAATTTAGCAACAGAATGTTTCAAATTTCTTAAGCACTTTTGATATGTCATTTCATTCTGTAATTGTAAAATAACATCAGAACAGCCTGGAACTTGAAATTCTGTCAACTATTGTCGACAACACTGGGAAAATATTTAACTATGTGTTGTTTTCCAGGTCACTGGTCTTAGTGTAACTTCTGACTCTGACCAATTGGTGGTCATGCATCTGAACGGAGGAAATGACCTGGTCATCTGCCTGTCCAGTCCAGGCAAAGAGGAACGGGTTGGCGAGTTTGTTGGCACTCTCTGCAGGTTCTGGCAGCAGTAAGTAGCTTCCTGGACAGGTTTAAGGATGTTTGGTCCTTTGGAAAAATATCATGATAGCTACTATAAAAAGTATTAAGTAACCATAAATCTCCCCTCTTCAAAGAATACAGTAATACAACTCTGTATCTATCATACATTAATCTCAGAGTTCCAACAATAGACAGGAGTATTATGGTATGGTGGTGGACTGTTCAAATCTCCTCTGTCATCTGTCTGTCTGTTAACATTCCTTGTTATCACTTCTTTAGAAGTACGGGAAGGATTTTTCTCCAACTTCATATGTATAGGTTTCTCTTTGTCCCTCGATGTGCCTATTTTATACACAACACACCAAACAGACTGAGTATAGAAGTTCAAAAATTTATTGAATGGAACCAATATCTTAATCAGGCTCACATTAATTACTTAAACTTTTGGCATTCTTAGGGGCTGCTCATTCTTACACTAAATTACAATAACACAACTTACAATATTACATAATTAATTTAACTCACTACTAGAAGATATACCTAAACTATTAAAAGAATAGTGATACTAGTAGGGTATGCAACCCCTGAGCTAGAGCGATCACAAGCTTAGATAGATATGACTGAATAAAGAAAGGAGAGATCCCTTAACTTGAGCCATCTCAAGCCACAGAGTAAGCAGCTGGTAGCTATAGCAGGCGGCTCTGCTTAGACTGTTTCAGATGGGGCGACCCCCAGCTTATCATCTACATAAGAAATAAACACACACAACATAAAATAATGAATTGGAGGCAAGAAATTCCCCAAATTACATGTCCAAATCAAAAGAGGTTACATATGAAAAAGAAAAAAAAAGTAACCAAATGAGAGGGGAACCCATATAATTTTTAATCTGAATTCATACCAAGGTAAAAAAAAAAACATGGTCAAAGGTCAAGGTAATTTTACTGATTAAAGTTTTGTTAAGACATGACTTGATGAAGCAAAGATGTTCATAATAAAACATCAACTGACCAAAGGTTAACGCTATGCTATCAAAGGTAAAGGTCATATTGGTATCTTTTCACAGATAAACATTTTGTTAAATCATTATGAAGCAAAGTTGATTAGAATTACACAAGGAGTCAGCTGACTAAAGGTCATATGTTTAGGTCATCTGACCATCAGGGTGACCTATAGTCATTGTACCTCGTAAATTGTTTGCATTGTGCACCATATGTAAACTTTTGACATTTCAAACTTCTTCTCAAGTCTACTAGTGGGATTCATCTCAAACTTGTCTGGAATGACCCTGAGATTGTCTTAACCAGGTGTTATTTGTCGGGTCAGTCAAAAATCCAAGATGGATGCCATCTTGAAAAACATATTTTAATTTTCTTCTCCGGTTCTACTGGTGCCATTGAGCTGAAAGTTGGAAGGGATGTTAAGGAGGGGAAGCCAACAAATTATTTAAATTTTTGTAAAATTATTGCTCAATCATGGTTTTCCTGAACAACACCTAGTTTATATATCTTCTCCAAATCTACCAGTTGGTTTCAACTCAAACTTGTTTGAAATTATTCTCAGTGTTTGATTTTTGTTTAAAGATCTCTTACATTTTTCAATTGATCACTTTGATTAAATTTATAATCATGATATGTAGTTGTGTTTCCCAGAATGGTATATTTATTAAACTTTTGCCCTTACATGTCTATAGATCCTTGTCCTCAGCTTTCACTGACTCTTTTTTATTTTGTTTGTTTAGGAAAGGCAAAGAATTGAAGGTCACAATATCCAAACCGATCACATGCATGCTTGGAAACAAGAGACGTCAAGTTGCAATACGACCAGCCGCGGCCACCAGCACACCGATGTTCCGCAAAGAGGGCGCTGACCTTGCGCTACACTGGCCTGAGGCTTAGAGATGAGGAGTACCAGTCTAAATTCCATGGCTTTCTGTGATATTGTTCACACTTACAGACAACCATGAATTAATTTTCAGAACCTGTTATCTCTATTTAACCTTTAAGGTTTGTTATGATTCTTCATCTGTCCTACCTTAGGTTCCAACATTTCTCGTGTTCATTTTACAGGAAAGAATGGAGTTTGTGAGTTCAAAAAGGAAAATATTATGATCAAATAGCTAAAATATTTATTGTAATAAGTTTAAAAATGTATTCCTAACAAAAATAACAAAATTTACAATTTGCCTATCCTATACTAGACTAGGTATTTTGCGATGTTTTCAATTTATAAAAACAAATCAAGGATTAATAGTTGTAAACCAATTAATTAATTGATTATAACTGGTCATCTATAGATACTATGTGTATTTTTTACAGAATTTCAAATTTCCATTTTAGTTTTTCAATATTTATCTATACATTTACAATATTATTTAAGAACATGTACAGTAGACTGATAATAGAAAGATGAAATGATTAAAAATCAAATTTACGTTATAAAATAAACACTGGCTTTATACTGTATAATGTACATTTAGGTAATAATTCTTGCCATTAATTGATCTAAAACCTCATCTAGTACACTGGTAGGGTGCATTGGTGAGGAATATTCTTTACTAAATCTTTATATTCATTTTATTTGATAGTATATAAAAGTTAATAATTTGTGTAGCTTGTCCGCCCAAAGGGCTGTCTGTCGCCCATCGTCCGTCTGTCAGTAAACTTTTCCTAAGAATCATTACAAGTCAGAAATGACTTGTTAGATTATGACCCAGTTTGGTCTGATGCATCCCTGAATTAAACTTAGGGAAACCAATTTTGAACAAATAGTAGATCTGGCCCCCCAGGGGCCTGAAGGGTGGGACCAATAGGGGAAATGTAGCAACTTCAGCATTATAGGGATTTTTGGCGATATATAACCATGCGACGGGGCCCTTTCTGGCCTGTCATAATTCTAGTTTCCTTTGAATTTTCTTTGGAACCAGAACGCTAAATTTAGTTTAAAGAAAAAGTTGAAATACATGGTACTAAGGGGCAGATCCCAAAAAGGGAAAAGTATTTGTGATATAACTTGAGTGCTTTGCCATGTTTACTGATATTTCCGGGTAATACAGGCACTATGAGTGTCCTGTATTATGTAGTTTATATACTTACTGTAAATGAAGAATATTTAGAAAAGGCTGGTTTGACATGTGTCTGAAACAAGAAAAGTTATTCCCAATTCTAGAGAAATACCTGGTATATTGTAACATTATCTTACCATGGACATTCCCAATGTCTGATCACACTTTATAATCGTATGTTTTGATAGTTGTTATTGTACTAAATGCCAATCCATGGAGTCGTATAGCAGTGATACGGTGGTGTGAGGTCTAATAGTCCCGTGTGTGATGCAAGGAAATGTTAGCTTGCAAAACAGAATTCATGTTTAGAACAAATCTTCGTTATCATTGTTGGGTTGGGGATATTTATTATGTGGATGTGTTCATATATATGGCTATGTTGATGAAATCTGTATTTGTAATTTAGAAGTATAATAATACGAGATATTTTCCATCTCCTATAATTGTGTATAACATATCCATTTACCTGAGTGCCTGTAGTGTTTGTGTCTGTAAAGTACGATCTCTAGACCAAAACAATTGCTTTCCAAAACTTCATAATGTCTACACTTATCAGTGCATATACAATGTTTTAACAAGTGACATTTGATTTATATCCATCTCTTGAAAATGTATTACAATTTTTCATGCTTAAATTTTTTTACACATTTGAAAAGTTTGTTCAATTTCTTACAATGATCTGCTCTTGTTTTGCCAGCTTCAAGCATGTTAATTGAATTTTTATTCCCCTACCGTGGGAGGTCTTGTACATTTGTCAGCTGTTTGGTCAAGGTCACCATTTCTATTCAAAATCATTGTCAGCAGTTTAAAGGCTTGATTCGTTAAGGATTTGGATCAAACTTCAGACATTTGTAAAGGACCATAAAAGTCAGGCAGGGCCGGTAGGGGACATGTATTACTAAAGCAATCCGTAGTATGCTTGTTCAGTGTGATATGAGAACAATAGAAAGCAGTCTTTGTTAAAACCTAATGATTTTGGAATATAGAGTCGTCTTCTCCTAAACAATCAGTTGTCATGGATACCATTAACACGACTAGAAACACATCTATATTATATATACACTTGGTCATTTCTTTAGGGACTTTAACATTTTGACTTATCTCCAGCCAGATACAGATTTATAGTAGTTCTGTGTTATCAATTTTTAATTGAAAACATGATTTAAATATATACTGTAAGTTGTTGTTGGACATTTGTTAAACAATGGAAGTTTGTAGGAAAACTTAAATAAATATACATTGTTATTTCAGAGAGTGCCTTCTAGTTTCTGTTATAAAGCTAAGATTTAAATAACAATTGTGATATAGATTCTACATATTTTTGTGTAACCTTAATACTTCTTTGTAATACTGTACTTACAACATGTATAAAAGAATTGGGCTTAGCCTGTTCAAAGCTCATATAGAAATGGAAAATATTTACATTTTGTATATCTTCAATTTTGTTCAGAAATATTTTTATTATTTTCATCTACATGTAGTTCTAAAAAAAAATGTTATTTTGAGAAAGTATCCTTTGATTACACAGCAAATCAATTAGGCTTTGAATGACAAGGAACATCCTTGTATGAAATCCTTCTTATTTCTTAGTTTAGGTCTAAAGAATTTTAATTCAAATACCCAGGTACATGTACTCATTTTTATTGGCACAGAATTTTGGATACAGGCAATGTGTTATAGGGTCTGTAGGAAAATCAGGTTTAGGTACATGAAATAAACAACAAACGTTGTATTTGATTTAGTTTGCTATCCATAGACTGATCTCTCTGTCACTTCTCACACAGGGAGTGTACATTAACTATTGAAATCCAATCTTGTATATGAGATTTACAACTTGCAAATAAATAACCCTGTCGCACCACTAATTACTTTAACATTAAGGACATTTGTCCCTCGATCATAATTGAAATTCAGATTTAGTTCGTTATAAAACGTAATCGATAGATAATTCATAAAGGCTTTTTATGTCTTTACTGCACAGTTATTTCTTTTTGTTTTTTTATATTCATAGAAACAATTTATGCTTGATAACTGAAAAATGTCAAAACTGTTGTTGTTTTTGGGTTTTTTTATCATTATTATTATTAACAAACCTGTTAAAACAGAAAGTCTGACAAACATGTTTTGTTTAACTGAAAATTTCATTTAAATGTGATTGTAATTTTTGCTTAATTAAATAATACAGGACTTCTAAACATATTTTATAGCTTACTTAAGCAAGAGGATTAGGCTCAACTAACAGAATCCTCTCCTGTGTGAATTGTCCACACATATATGTATGTTGTTTAGAGTGCTAATGGGTTGGTATAACGTTTTAAACCAATACTCTTCCCTTAATGTTTGAAACTTTGAAACTAGATATTTCTGTTATTTTGCATTTAGATATAATTGACCAGTATTAATTTTATTTTTCTGCTATATATATAACATAATTAGAATAAAATCTGCAATTTAGGAATACCCTGTTATTTGACAGATAATTTATTTTAAAGGTCAGGATGATAAAGCCTATTTCATGTGCTATTTTTTCATATTGTTGGTTTAAAGTTTGAATTCTTTCTACATTGATTACCTGTTAAAGTTTAATTACTGGTTATGGGATAGAGATCTGCTGTTTTCTTTTACATCTTGTAAGGTTTATAAATTGTATGTAATAATGCATACGTTTAGATATCTATTTTCTATTTTGCAATGTTATATCGATTGACATTATGTATACCAATATACATTCATTAAATTTATTTAAAAACAAGCACATCTGGTGTGTTTTATCTGTTATATGTCCAGTTTTTAGCTCACCTGCCCCAGAGAGCTGGTGAGCTTATGTCATGGGGCAGCGTCTATCGTCCTAAACATTTACTTTAAATTGCGACTTGTCCTGCATGCCTGAATGGATTTTGATGAAATTTGGACTGGGACATAGCTGGACATAGGAGACAGAATGAAATCATGGAGAGGAATGTTTACAAATTTTATGGTAAATGACATGGAGAGGGATGTTCACAAATTTAGGTAAATTACATAAGAGAAGGATGTTTAGGAATCTCGAGCGATCTTTTCTAATCGCCTTTTGTCCGCCGTTGTCCATTCGTAAACAATTTACATTTACATCTTCTCAATAACCAAAAGGCCTAGAGACCTGATATTGGGCATATAGCATGTGGGGTAAAGGGCTATCAAGATTGTTCAAATGATTGACCTTGACCTTCATTAAAGGTCACAGGGGTCAAATTTTCTAAAATCTTAAAACAACTTCTCAATAATCATGAGACTCAAGAGACCTGATATTTGGTCTAGCATGCTGAGGTAAAGGCCTATCACGATAGTACGAATGACTAACCTTGACCTTCATTCAAGGTCAAAGGGGTCAAATATGCTAAAATATTTAAATTCCTCATTAACCAAGAGGCCTAGAGGCCTGATATTATGCATATATATATAATCATGCTGGGGTGAATGGCTATCAAGATCATTCAAATGAATGACATTGACCTTCATTCAAGGTCACAGGTGTCAAACATGCTAAAATCTTTATACAAAAGTTCTTCTCAATAACCAAGAGGCCCAGAGACCTGATATCAGGCTTGTAGCATGCTGGAGTGAAGGGCTATCAAGATTGTTCAAATGAATGATCTGTACGTTCATTCAAGGTCACAGGGTCAAATATGCTGAAATCTTTAAACTCCTCATTAACCTAGAGGCCTAGAGATCTGATATTAGATCTATATCTTGCTGGGTGAAGGGCTATCAAGATTGTTTAAATGAATGCCAATGAATGACCTTAACCTTCATTCAAGGTAACAGTGGTCAAATATGCTAAAACTTTAGAACGATTTCTTCTCATTAACAAAGAAGCCTAGAAACCTGATATTGGGCATATAGCATGCTGGGGTAAAGGGCTATAGCGATTGTTCAGATGAATGAGCATGACCTTGACTTTCATTCACAGCCACCAGACTCAAATACAATTGTATGCTAAAATCGTTTAAGCATCTTCTGGAGGACCAACACACATAGAAACTATATATATTTTGCCTGTAGCATGCTGGAGTGAACACATTGACATCATTCAAGGTCACAGGAATCCAGGAATCATGTGGTGTGAATAAGCATCTATAATTTAATTAGATTGATTCAGACTTAGTGTGACATCACGAGGATATATGATATTGCTTGTATACGAAAACCAATTTGTCATATCTTAAATTTATTGTGGACTTGTAGAATATTATAATTAAACACCCTGATTAATTTCATTAATACTTACCTGTGACCTTTATCAGTATCTATTATTAAAAACCAATTTGTCATATCTTTAATTTAATGTGGACTTGTAGAATATTAGAAGTAAACACCCTGATTAGTTTTATTAATACTTACCTGTGATGTTTATCAGTACCTGTAATTAACCAGACAGTAACCTGTTTAATTCCCTTTGTTATCCTCGCGCCGGATCAGATAACAGCTGATTACACCCAGGGATATCAATAGGTATTCGAAACCAATTCGCCACATTAAGGTTGTTTAAAGTGAAAACATGATGTATGTTTCAGCAGTTCATTGACATTACCAGCGAGTTTTATACCGCTGTGTGGCCTTCTGATAATAACCAAGTCGCCAGTCCATCATACGTCTATACGTATAAATCTGTATGACAAGCAATTTTCTGGAATTATGATGTAATGCTATGATCATTATCAGTCTCTATTATAAACATTCTACTAGCTGAGTGGTTTTTAATCTTCTACATCATACGGTATACATTATTGATTATAAACGTATTCATGTATTTATACACATACTGATATTTAGATTACGTATCTTCAACCTACTTTCGGGAGGGTCTGCATGCTTGTGAACAGTCTCAAATGGTTCTTCCAAGCAAGTTATCTTTTATCAAGGCACGGATCTCAATTTCTTATTTAAGAGCTTTTTTCCCACAACGGGATTACAACATCTGAAGCCATTAGCGATATAGTCAGTTTAGACCGTAGAGGACCGGACGGATGGTCTTAGCATGACCAGAATATAAAACACATCATCCACATATATACTCACCCAGAATATAAAACACATCATCCACATATATACTCACCTAGAATATAAAACACATCATCCACATATATACTCACCCAGAATATAAAACACACCATCCACATATATACTCACCCAGAATATAAAACACACCATCCACATCTATACTCACCTATAATATAAAACACATCATCCACATATATACTCACCCAGAATATAAAACACATCATCCAAATATATACCTACCTAGAATATAAAACACATCCACATATATACTCACCCAGAATATAAAACACACCATCAACATATATACTCACCCAGAATATAAAACACATCATCCACATATATACTCACCCAGAATATATAACATACCATCCACATGTATACTCACACAGAATATAAAACACATCATCCACATATATACTCACCCAGATTATAAAACACATCATCCACATGTATACTCACCCAGAATATATAACACATCATCCACATGTATACTCACCTAGAATATAAAACACACCATCCACATATATACTCACCCCGAATATAAAACACACCATCCACATATATACTCACCCAGAATATAAAACACATCATCCACATATATACTCACCTTGAATATAAAACACATCATCCACATATATACTCACCTTGAATATAAAACACATCATCCACATGTATACTCACCCAGAATATAAAACACACCATCCACATATATACTCACCTTGAATATAAAACACACCATCCACATATATACTCACCTAGAATATAAAACACATCATCCACATTTATACTCACCCAGAATATAAAACACATCATCCACATTTATACTCGCCCAGAATATAAAACACATCATCCACATATATACTCACCCAGAATATAAAACACATCATCCACATATATACTCACCCAGAATATAAAACACATCATCCACATATATACTCACCCAGAATATAAAACACATCATCCACATAT
This sequence comes from Pecten maximus, assembly GCF_902652985.1. Lineage (NCBI taxonomy): Eukaryota > Metazoa > Mollusca > Bivalvia > Pectinida > Pectinidae > Pecten > Pecten maximus. Next base: position 18,387,320 of record NC_047029.1, read on the forward strand.
ATACTCACCCAGAATATAAAACACATCATCAACATGTATACTCACCTAGAATACAAAACACATCATCCACATATATACTCATCCAGAATATAAAACACACCATCCACATGTATACTCACCTAGAATATAAAACACATCATCCACATATATACTCATCCAGAATATAAAATACATCATCCACATATATACTCACCCAGAATATAAAACACACCATCCACATGTATACTCACCCAGAATATAAAACACATCATCCACATATATACTCACCCAGAATATAAAACACATCATCCACATATACACTCACCTAGAATATAAAACACATCATCCACATATATACTCACCCAGAATATAAAACACATCATCCACATGTATACTCACCTAGAATATAAAACACACCATCCACATATATACACACCTAGAATATAAAACACATCATCCACATATATACTCACCTTGAATATAAAACACACCATCCACATATATACTCACCCAGAATATAAAACACATCATCCACATATATACTCACCCAGAATATAAAACACATCATCCACATATATACTATCCTAGAATATAAAACACATCATCCACATATATACTCACCCAGAATATAAAACACATCATCCACATATACACTCACCTAGAATATAAAACACATCATCCACATATATACTCACCCAGAATATAAAACACATCATCCACATGTATACTCACCTAGAATATAAAACACACCATCCTCATATATACACACCTAGAATATAAAACACATCATCCACATATATACTCACCTTGAATATAAAACACACCATCCACATATATACTCACCCAGAATATAAAACACATCATCCACATATATACTCACCCAGAATATAAAACACATCATCCACATATATACTATCCTAGAATATAAAACACATCATCCACATATATACTCACCTAGAATATAAAACACATCATCCACATATATACTCACCCAGAATATAAAACACATCATCCACATATATACTCAACTAGAATATAAAACACACCATCCACATATATACTCACCCAGAATATAAAACTCACCATCCACATATATACTCACCTAGACTATAAAACACACCATCCACATGTATACTCACCTAGAATATAAAACACATCATCCACATATATACTCACCCTGAATATATAACATACCATCCACATATATACTCACCCAGAATATAAAACACATCATCCACATATATACTCACCCAGAATATAAAACACATCATCCACATATATACTCTCCCAGAAAATAAAACACATCATCCACATATATACTCACCCAGAATATAAAACACATTATCCACATATATACTCACCCAGAATATAAAACACATCATCCACATATATACTCACCCAGAATATAAAACACATCATCCACATATATACTCTCCCAGAAAATAAAACATATCATCCACATATATACTCACACAGAATATAAAACACACCATCCACATATATACTCACCCAGAATATAAAACACACCATCCACATATATACTCACCCAGAATATAAAACACATTATCCACATATATACTCACCCAGAATATAAAACACATCATCCACATATATACTCACCCAGAATATAAAACACATCATCCACATATATACTCACCTAGAATATAAAACACATCATCCACATATATACTCACCTAGAATATAAAACACACCATCCACATATATACTAACCTAGAATATAAAACACACCATCCACATATATACTCACCCCGAATATAAAACACATCATCCACATATATACTCACCTAGAATATAAAACACATCCACATATATACTCACCTAGAATATATAACATACCATCCACATATATACTCACCCAGAATATAAAACACACCATCCACATATATACTCACCTAGAATATAAAACACATCATCCACATATATACTCACACAGAATATAAAACACACCATCCACATATATACTCACCCAGAATATAAAACACATCATCCACATATATACTCGCCCCGAATATAAAACACACCATCCACATATATACTCACCCAGAATATAAAACACATCATCCACATATATACTCACCCAGAATATATAACATACCATCCATATATATACTCACCTAGAATATAAAACACATCATCCACATATATACTCACCCAGAATATAAAACACATCATCCACATATTTACTCACCTAGATTATAAAACACATCATCCACATATATACTCACCCAGAATATAAAACACATCATCCACATATTTACTCACCCAGAATATAAAACACACCATCCACATATATACTCACACAGAATATAAAACACACCATCCACATATATACTCACCCAGAATATATAACATACCATCCACATATATACTCACCCAGAATATAAAACACATAATCCACATATATACTCACCTAGAATATAAAACACATCATCCACATATATACTCACCCAGAATATATAACATACCATCCACATATATACTCACCCAGAATATAAAACACATCATCCACATATATACTAACCTAGAATATAAAACACATCATCCACATATATACTAACCTAGAATATAAAACACATCATCCACATATATACTCTCCCAGAAAATAAAACACATCATCCACATATATACTCACCCAGAATATATAACACACCATCCACATATATACTCACCCAGAATATATAACACACCATCCACATATATACTCACCCAGAATATAAAACACATCATCCACATATATACTCTCCCAGAATATAAAACACATCATCCACATATATACTCACCCAGAATATATAACACACCATCCACATCCAAGGTCCTTTACAGCAGCGTTCCGATCACTATCACTGATAACACTCCGTAAAGACAGGCCTACAGAGACTGCAGTTGAGTTGTGCTGCATTGGACCTAGCTGTATACTATAAAACCCGTCTTCAGCAGTGTTTGTATCAAGTCAATAAAGATCCTAAAAGCTGGACGGCATTTTCATTTTGACGATTCATCCTCACCAGACCCGTTAATTAAAACGAAAGCCTACATTTGAAGTCTAAGAAAATTCTAAGAGAAACTTTCAAAAATATATCGATCAGTAATAAATTTCAACTCTCAAAATCCAAGATGGCCATATGTAGGCCATCTTGTTTTCCTAGTCAGACACAAATTTTAATTGGCATCACTTAGAGTAGACCAACCAACATATGAAGTAAGATCCCTCATGTACTGTCCTCTCAATTAAATGATAACAAGAATCGTTTACCTACCGACGCTGGCCGACAGACGGACAACGGACGATGGAACACAGACAGACGACAGACAGACGACAGACGGACAACAGACGGACAACAGATGGACAACAGATTAACAACAGACGGACGACAAACGGACAACAAACGGGCGTCGGACGGACGACAGACGGACGATGGGCGACATATGGACGATAGACGGACGACAGACAGACGATAGACGGACGATGGACGACAGACGGACGATAGACGGACGACAGACTGACGACAGGTAGACGACAGACGGACGATGGGCGACAGATGGGCGACAGACAGACGATGGGCGACAGACGGACGACAGACTGACGACAGACAGACGATAGGCGGACGACAGACTGACGACAGACAGACGACAGACGGACGGACGATGGGCGATAGACGGACAACATACGGACGATGCACCACAGACATAGGTAGGCTAATTAGATAAGATGGTTTTGTTCTTTAATCTAAAAAATAACTAAGATGAATTGAGTATTAGCTCTCGGTGATTATCGAAGTGAAGGTCGTTTTACCTTAAATAAAATAGTTATTCACATTATGTTTGTCTTTACTTAAGTGAAAAAGAATTTCATTTCAGTGAAAACAATCTCCCCTTAGAGGAAATAAGATGGAATGTTAAAACGGCTTGCCATATATAATGCATTGTTCTGACAACTTAAGGGAATTCTGATTCCTAATCTACTATTTGCATTGCACAATTTCAACACAATTAGGTCACACATAATAGAGAAATAACTGGATACGCTATACTTTTACTAGAAAAATACAAAAACATTAATTGAAACATCCAATTTTATTTGTTTTGAAAGACAGAAGGAACTTTCCGATTCTGCAGGAGGTAAAGTATATGCATTATGTCCCCAAGTAGCTATTTTCAGCTCATGTTTATCAGATTGAAGAGCCGATTTAAAAGCAATTTACAGCTGTCTTAGACAAAGCTACCAGCCAAAACGTATTGACGTGCTGTGTTTATTTTTAGGCTCCTTTATTAAATAAAAACGAGGCGGACGAGGCAATGGTCTGACAACAAAATGTTATGATTACTACCGGGACATACAGAAGCTGCTAAATTGTATTTTTGGAACAGCCGCAATTAGAGGACAGCATACCAGTTCTTAACTCCCGTTAACTCATACAATTTGGATCTGCAATGGAATACTTAATCATCAAAGACGAGTACGAAAATAGCAGCCATGAATTTGCTGGACAAAATGTCTTTTGTCTTTTTTCATCTCTTTCAAAGTTTTTATTTTTCTTCCCCGAGATATTTTTCCATAGATATTATACTATTATTAAAACCTATATAAGTCCGCCCCCTAGGGTGGAATAAAGGACTGTATATATAGATAGTATGATATTATTAATACCTATATAAGTCCGCTCCCTAGGGTGGAATAAAGGACTGTATATATAGATAGTATGATATTATTAATACCTATATAAGTCCGCTCCCTAGGGTGGAATAAAGGACTGTATATATAGATAGTATGATATTATCTATACCTACATGTACATTATGTATATAAGCCCTCTCCCTAGGGTGGAATAAAGGACTGTATATATAGATAGTGTGCTATCATTAATACCTATATAAGTCCCCTCCCTAGGGTGGAATAAAGGACTGTATATATAGATAGTATGATATTATTAATACCTATATAAGTCCCCTCCCTAGGGTGGAATAAAGGACTGTATATATAGATAGTATGATATTATCTATACCTACATGTATATAAGCCCTCTCCCTAGGGTGGAATAAAGGACTGTATATATAGATAGTGTGCTATCATTAATACCTATATAAGCCCTCTCCCTAGGGTGGAATAAAGGACTTTATATATAGATAGTGTGATATTAATAATATCTATATAAGTCCACCCCTAGGGTGGAATAAATGACTATATATAAGAAAGTATAATACGGTCAAGCCAGCTTGATTATGCGGCCAGTCTGTGGTCCGACCGATGGGAAATACTGTATAATGAACGTTAGATAAGCGGTCACCTGTCTAACGCGGCAAGTGGTTACTAAAACTTTGCCCTAGTCGTTATCTCATCCCGTATTGAGCGGCCATTGTGTCCGGAGGTAAACAACCTACATGATCACATGACTAGATTTTATTATCGATCGTAACGTTATTTTTTTCGTTTATAATAATCTTCACACTCGGACCCTTCACACTTGTCGAATTTTTGCAGGATTAAGCGTTATCATGCAAACCGAGGCTGAACATGAAAAAACTTTATTTGAAATGTAGCAAACAAACTTTTATGGGGGATTTTTTTTAACAAGCAATAAATTTATGCAATTTTTGTTTTGTTGTTGTGAGTTTCTTGTGAATCTAATTATAGCAGCCACATGTCTTCAGCATCCACTTTTTGTCGGTCCCTCGGGTGACCGCTTAATACAGGTTTGACTATTAATAATTTTCTATCAGATAGTACACAAATATCACTGCAACACGACACCAGATAGTAAAATGTCGGTTAATTTACATTGTGGTAATAAAAGATTCCCAGAGAGCATCGCTCGACTGGATATTGAAATGATTATGACAAAACACACTTCATTTCTGCAGAAGGAGAAGAATGTTGAATGATTTGCTATATTTCCCTGTTTGGGCCCCACACCTTAGGCCCATGGGTACTAGACCAACCTCAAAAAATAGGTTCTCCTTCATCCTAGGATGCTTCAGACAAAGCACACACCAAATCCTTTCAGCCCCATAGAAGGGTATTGAAACATTTGCTATATTTCCCTTTTGGGCCCACATTTCAGGCCAAGGAGGGACAGAGTCACCCTTTATACAAAAAACTGTTCCCTTTCCCGAAAGATGATTATGAATAACTTTGGTCGAAATCCATTCAGTCCTTTACAGTAGTGATTGAAAAAAAAGGTGACAGATGGATGGACGGACGGGCGGATTGATGACGGAAGAGGCACCATGGCATAATTTAAGTACACCGGTCCTTTGAACCAGGTGAGCCAAAAGAGAAACGCGTGGTAGGCGTATTGGGTAATTAGTTATGTAAACAGCTAGGAGGTGGGAGGCTTTTCAACGTTTAGCAGGACAGGTTAGTTGTTGCCTTTATCTTTAAATTTCAATTGCAGAAGTTTCGTAGACCCTCTTTCAAAGATGATACAGTCCCAATATTATGGCACTGGGCCTCTTGGTTACTGAGAAGAAGTCGTTCAAAGATTTTACGACATCTGGACCGAGTTTCACTAAAGGTCGTAAGTCTACACGTAAACGTGACTATGTGACTTTGAACGAAGATCAAGGTCATTGATTTGAACAAACTTCCTTCATACCTGCATACTACTGGCCCAAATATCATGGCCCTATGCCTCTTGGTTACTGATAAGAAATCGTTTAAAATGTTTAAGACATTTGACCCATGTGACCTTGGAAGTAGGTCAAGGGCATTCATTGCCTGGCCCAATATCATGACCCAGTATCTCTTGGTTATATAAGTCGAAGCTGAAAATCATTTACGACGGACGACGCCGGAGAAAAGGCGATCGCAATAGGTCACTTGAGACTTCGTCTTAGATGACCTAATGAAAGTTATGTACCCCTGTTATGTGATTTGAAATAGTACAAGTACAGGTATAACTTAGGAGGTCCATAGTGTAGTGATTGTAACGTATATAAACTGGTGAATCCCCACTAGTGGCCAGCGTCATTACTATGAATAAATTATTTCTCCAACGTGTCACACTTGCTCATGACGTCAGATTGGGATCGGTGACAGACCAAAAAATAAAACGCCTTACAGTTTTAACTTCTTTGTGAAATTCAACATGCCACTCTCACTTACATCAAAGTACATGTACTGTTAGTATGATGTTTTCAGTTTTATACTGGTATGAGGGAGAAACCGAATTACAAACTGAATAAATGCATATATCGCACGTCAATCATGATGAATCAGAAAGCTGTATTCTGTTACAAACAATGGGAAATTATTTATAATAGTATACTATAATGAGAGGAGCTAACTTTAGGAATAAAGCCAGATTGGTTTTATATAAGTAGTATGTGATGATCAAATATTAGGTAGTTATAAAGATATTCAAAACGATATTTTCACTGGTATCTTACCACATATTGGTGTTATTGATACAGGTCTATAATTAGATGGATCAGATTTGTTTACCCTTATAGATAGGATTGATATTTACTAGAGTCAGTTGATTAAGATTTGTTAAAAAGAATGTGAAGAAGTTTATTTAGTGATGGAGTCTTCGATTACTCTTTTGGAGATTTAATCGGGTCCTTCAGGTTTATAACTGTAAATCAAATCTAAGCTGATTAAAGACATCTTGAACAGAAATGTCAGTAGTATCAAGTGACAGGAGGTAAGTTTGAGTAGATTAAGGAAGACGATCATCATTCGTGTCTGTAGTAAATGGATGAATGTTTGTGGAGATGATGGGAGGATTCTAATTCTGTTGGTTTTCACCATTTAGTGCAGTTTTTTTCTCCTGTTTCCCACCACTGGTCAGAAGAAAGAGTTTTATCATCCAGATATTTTTTGTAATTAACCATTACATTTTTCTTTAGCATTCCCACAAAGGGTTATTTCCCACTTAAGTACATGTAATTGTTTAAATTTTGTCTGATCAGTATTGGATTATTTAGCTTTGTGATCTGGCCTATTTCGTTGCATTATTTTTTGTCGAATTTATCATTCATCAAAATTTCATCGCTTGGTCTTATATATATATTTAAAGATTGACATATTGATCAACACACCGAGGAACTTGATTATTGATTTGGCTTAATGTTGCAATATTATCAAGATTGGAGAGGTCCATTAGAACACTTTGTGATAGAAATAGGTTAGCATTGGCAAAGTAGTGGTAGAAAGTTTTGTAATATCCATTGGTACATTTGATGAAGTCCAGTTTATTGATTAGTATGACAACAATGCTAGTAGCGGACAAAGCAGTTCTTGTTGGTTCTGATACAATATTTGTTAGACCATCAAGTTTGTCCCAGCAAGATACAGGAGAGTTATGAAGTCGGTAAAGACAACCTATCAATATAATATAGCCATTCAATTTTAGTTCCATCCATTGTAATTCAATGTCTTCATTCTTTAAATAATTTCTATGTTTAGCATATATATTATTATTGACATATAATGGAGCACCTTCTCTTTGATTTGTTCTATCTTTTCTGAAGATTTTGTGATCATCAAAGATGTTTTTGGTCAGGTATACGCGCATTTAAGTGAATTTCAGTTAGACATATTAGGTCAAACACGGAACATTCATTTTCAACAATATCATATTTGTTTATAAGGGAACATACATTAAGATTACAATGTGTTAAGATTGATAGTTTTTACTATTCATAAAGGTCATGGGTAGTGGGCCTGGGTTTTAGTGAAAGTGCATAGCTATGGTTAGTCAGAAATACTATAAACAAGCCGTAGACTATATACAGTTTCATAGCTATGGTTAGTCAGAAATACTATAAACAAGCCGTAGACTATAAACAGTTTCATAGCTATGGTTAGTCAGAAATACTGTAAACAAACAGTAGACTATATACAGTTTCATAGCTATGGTTAGTCAGAAATACTATAAACAAACAGTAGACTATATACAGTTTCATAGCTATGGTTAGTCAGAAATACTATAAACAAGCCGTAGACTATAAACAGTTTCATAGCTATGGTTAGTCAGAAATACTGTAAACAAACAGTAGACTATAAACAGTTTCATAGCTATGGTTAGTCAGAAATACTGTAAACAAACAGTAGACTATAAACAGTTTCATAGCTATGGTTAGTCAGAAATACTCATAAACAAGCCGTAGACTATATACAGTTTCATAGCTATGGTTAGTCAGAAATACTCATAAACAAGCCGTAGACTATAAACAGTTTCATAGCTATGGTTAGTCAGAAATACTGTAAACAAATAGTAGACTATATACAGTTTCATAGCTATGGTTAGTCAGAAATACTGTAAACAAATAGTAGACTATATACAGTTTCATAGCTATGGTTAGTCAGAAATACTCATAAACAAGCCGTAGACTATATACAGTTTCATAGCTATGGTTAGTCAGAAATACTGTAAACAAGCCGTAGACTATAAACAGTTTCATAGCTATGGTTAGTCAGAAATACTATAAACAAGCCGTAGACTATAAACAGTTTCATAGCTATGGTTAGTCAGAAATACTGTAAACAAACAGTAGACTATATACAGTTTCATAGCTATGGTTAGTCAGAAATACTCATAAAGAAACAGTAGACTATATACAGTTTCATAGCTATGGTTAGTCAGAAATACTCATAAAGAAACAGTAGACTATAAACAGTTTCATAGCTATGGTTAGTCAGAAATACCCATTAACAAACAGTAGACTATATACAGTTTCATAGCTATGGTTAGTCAGAAATACCCATTAACAAGCCGTAGACTATAAACAGTTTCATAGCTATGGTTAGTCAGAAATACTCATAAACAAGCCGTAGACTATATACAGTTTCATAGCTATGGTTAGTCAGAAATACTCATAAAGAAACAGTAGACTATAAACAGTTTCATAGCTATGGTTAGTCAGAAATACCCATTAACAAACAGTAGACTATATACAGTTTCATAGCTATGGTTAGTCAGAAATACTCATAAACAAGCCGTAGACTATATACAGTTTCATAGCTATGGTTAGTCAGAAATACCCATTAACAAGCCGTAGACTATAAACAGTTTCATAGCTATGGTTAGTCAGAAATACTATAAACAAACAGTAGACTATATACAGTTTCATAGCTATGGTTAGTCATAAATACTATAAACAAGCCGTAGACTATATACAGTTTCATAGCTATGGTTAGTCAGAAATACTATAAACAAGCCGTACACTATATACAGTTTCATAGCTATGGTTAGTCATAAATACTATAAACAAGCCGTAGACTATATACAGTTTCATAGCTATGGTTAGTCAGAAATACTATAAACAAACAGTAGACTATAAACAGTTTCATAGCTATGGTTAGTCAGAAATACTCATAAACAAACAGTAGACTATAAACAGTTTCATAGCTATGGTTAGTCATAAATACTATAAACAAGCCGTAGACTATATACAGTTTCATAGCTATGGTTAGTCAGAAATACTGTAAACAAGCCGTAGACTATAAACAGTTTCATAGCTATGGTTAGTCAGAAATACTCATAAACAAACAGTAGACTATAAACAGTTTCATAGCTATGGTTAGTCAGAAATACTGTAAACAAGCCGTAGACTATAAACAGTTTCATAGCTATGGTTAGTCAGAAATACTGTAAACAAACAGTAGACTATAAACAGTTTCATAGCTATGGTTAGTCAGAAATACTCATAAACAAGCCGTAGACTATAAACAGTTTCATAGCTATGGTTAGTCAGAAATACTCATAAAGAAACAGTAGACTATAAACAGTTTCATAGCTATGGTTAGTCAGAAATACTGTAAACAAACAGCAGACTATAAACAGTTTCATAGCTATGGTTAGTCAGAAATACTCATAAAGAAACAGTAGACTATAAACAGTTTCATAGCTATGGTTAGTCAGAAATACCCATTAACAAGCCGTAGACTATAAACAGTTTCATAGCTATGGTTAGTCAGAAATACTCATAAAGAAACAGTAGACTATAAACAGTTTCATAGCTATGGTTAGTCAGAAATACCCATTAACAAGCCGTAGACTATAAACAGTTTCATAGCTATGGTTAGTCAGAAATACTCATAAACAAGCCGTAGGCTATATACAGTTTCTTAGCTATGGTTAGTCAGAAATACTGTAAACAAACAGTAGACTATAAACAGTTTCATAGCTATGGTTAGTCAGAAATACTCATAAATAAGCCGTAACCTATAAACAGTTTCATAGCTATGGTTAGTCATAAATACTATAAACAAGCCGTAGACTATATACAGTTTCATAGCTATGGTTAGTCAGAAATACTATAAACAAGCCGTAGACTATATACAGTTTCATAGCTATGGTTAGTCATAAATACTATAAACAAGCCGTAGACTATATACAGTTTCATAGCTATGGTTAGTCAGAAATACTATAAACAAGCCGTAGACTATATACAGTTTCATAGCTATGGTTAGTCATAAATACTATAAACAAGCCGTAGACTATATACAGTTTCATAGCTATGGTTAGTCAGAAATACTATAAACAAGCCGTAGACTATATACAGTTTCATAGCTATGGTTAGTCAGAAATACTATAAACAAACAGTAGACTATAAACAGTTTCATAGCTATGGTTAGTCAGAAATACTATAAACAAACAGTAGACTATAAACAGTTTCATAGCTATGGTTAGTCAGAAATACTATAAACAAACAGTAGGCTATAAACAGTTTCATAGCTATGGTTAGTCAGAAATACTATAAACAAGCCGTAGACTATATACAGTTTCATCAGGAGAGATATATGTTAAGTAACTATTCAAGAGATCTTTATATGTTTATATACAACCAATATCGAGTACAAGAATCCTCCTCCGGAGGTAGGTCTATACGTAACTAGCTTGTTTATATTTCTTAGAATATGATTAGAAAACACAGCTTCACTGAGTACAATTAAATTGGCATTACAACTGGTTAGAGTACGTCTATATTGTATCGACATTCATCAGTTCAATCACAATTACTGAACATGAACATCCACAGGCAATTGAACTTGAATCAAAGGATGTAAAATCATAACATCCTCGTCATATTATAATTCTAAAAAGCAATACGTTTGTAAGTCAAACATACCGTGTGTCGATATTATGAATGATTGTCTGCATAATTACTTTGAATCTGACAAAGAATTTATTTTTAAGTTAAATATACTCTGAGACAACCCTTACTATGGTTATCTAGATATGTTTGTAACATCGCTTTGCTATATACGTACAGATTTGTGAAAACTTTGAGTAATTTCGAGGAGGTGCTAATACAGTGTTATCGACATATAAGGATATCAAAACAACTTAGGATGGCGTATTAGAGATTTTCTGACGAAAAAAAACAACAAAAACAAAATACAAAATGTATATTCTTTTTTTAATAAAGACTTTGTGGTGCTTTATCAGTTCATTTACAAACTGTTTACAGAATGGATTTATGTACACCTTACCAAATAAAGTACTGTAAGGACAATGTCCAAATATAGACACACTGAAATGTATGACACGTGATCCCTATATCACATGTCTATACCGCCTTTTTGTAAACTCCATGTTTAACATATAGCATTAATTGCTTCTCCGTATTTTGTGTAATGTATCTTATGAGTTGAGTTATTGGAAGTAAATATAGACAGATACCGGGAAAGGTTGTTGACATTCATCAACGGAACTCTAACAAAACAACCAAAGGGCCACTGATACGGATATTCTTATATTTATGTTATGACCTCGCATAGAATTACCACATCAAGAAAGCAAGACACCGTGACCGAGTCCAGACCATTTTGATATTGGTAGATACGTCTCACAATACAGCCGTACGTACCAAATGAACAGCGAAATATTGGACTCTTGCCTCCCATTCTACCATTCTAGACTTATTGAGGATACTATACGAAATTTTCGACTTGCATCAAGTAAACCTTAACACGACGACATGTGCGGTTGTTTTAAAGCCACACATTCCGCCCTGAACTATTTTGTTTGCTATATTGCTCGCTGCCGCTATAATCTTATGGATAGTGTAGCTAAGTTTGGTTGGATGTGCCTATTAACGTCCTGTCTACAATAAGGACGGTGCTTGCTTGTGACAATGCCACGGCAATTCTTTTGTAGAATCTCGCTGAAATGTTCTGTCGAGACTAAAAGTCATATCTACCGGTCTAGTTTAAAAACACCGGAAGGGATCCGGAAACCTTGAATTTTGGAATTATAATCCCCACACGAATCCATACATTTGTTCATGTTTTCCCCTAGTTTATGGAATTTTTCATTATAATGTTGGTATTTTTTTTTACAAAAAAATCATGTTGTTGTTGCAATCCTGATTTCGAATGCAAATTTCGTTGAAAGAAAATGATAACCGATCTTTTCAGTTGAGCCAGATCCCTCGCCCATAGACGGTAGACTCTACTTCAATGGTATACAGTCCGCTTCACATGAAAGATCAAAATTACTTCATCAAAATAGGACATAAATACCTGAGTCTAATGAGTCACTTCATCAATAGAAGATGCAGGTCGAAATCACTACAGTTGAAAGGAGATTTTACAGACTATTTTCATATTAGTGTCCTCACTTCTACTATACAGAACCTCTTTTATTGTAGAATAACTCATATTTATTGTACTGTTTTGGGGAAAATGGCAAAAGTTCACCTCACTGGTCCCGAGGAGTAACCTTTGCCATGCGTATCTATATGTTTTTAACATCGCTTTGCTATATACGTACTGGTTTGTGAAAACCTTCTAGGAATTCATAGCAGGTGCTAATATAGTTTTACCGACACACAAATATAAACTCAAGATGACGTATTAGAGAGATTTCTGACAAAAAAACAAAAAAAAAATACATTCTTTGGTTATCAAAGACTTTTTGGTGATGTATCAGGTCATTTGTGAACTGTTTACAAAATGGTTTTACGTACACCTTACCAAATAAAGTATGGTAAGCACAATGTCCAAATATCGACACACTGAAATGTATGACACGTGATCCCTATATCACATGATACTGACAGTGGCCTGTCTATACCGCCTTTTTGTAAACCCCATGTTAAACATATATCATTAATTGCTTCTCCGAATTTTGTATAATGTATCTTATGAGTTGAGTTATTTGAAGTAAATATAGACAAATACAGGGAAAGGTTGTTGACATTCATCAACGGAACTCTAACAAAACAACCAAAGGGCCACTGATACGGATATTCTTATGATATTATGTTGTGACCTCGCATAGAATTACCACATCAAAAAATCAAGACACCGTGACTGAGTCCAGACCATTTTGATATTGGTAGATACGTCTCACAATACAACCGAACGTACCAAACCAATAGCGAAATATTGGACTCTTGCCTCCCATTCTACCATTCTAGACTCATAGGTTCAAACGATTTATTGAGGATACTATACGAAATTTTCGACTTGCATCAAGTAAACCTTAACACGACGACATGTGCGGTTGTTTTAAAGCCACACATTCCGCCCTGAACGATTTTGTTTGCTATATTGCTCGCTGACGCTGTAATCTTATGGATAGTGTAGCTAAGTTTGGTTGGCTGTGCCTATTAACGTCCTGTCTACAATAAGGACGGTGTTTAGGACAATGTCACGGCAATTCTTTAGTGGAATCTCGCTGAAATGTTCTGTCGAGACTAAAAAGTCATGTCTACCGGTCTAGTTTAAAAACACCGGAAGGGATCCGGAAACCTTGAATTTGGAATTATAATTCCCACACGAATCCATACATTTGTTCATGTTTTCCCCTAGTTTATGGAATTTTGTGTGTTGGAACTATTGTTTCCTTATAATGTTGGTATTCGTTTTTTGTTGTTTTTTCCAGCGTTGTTGCTAATTTCTACTTCAATGGTATACAGTCCCCTTCACCCAAAGACGCTTCATACCAAATTTCATGAAAGATCAAAATTACTTCATCAAAATAGGACATAATTACTTGAGTCTAATATGTCTACTTCATCAATGGAAGATGCAGGTCGAAATCACTACAGTTGAAAGGAGATTTTACAGACTATTTCCATATTAGTCTCCACCCTTCTACCATACAGAACCTCTTTTATTGTAGAATAACTCATATTTATTGTACTGTTTTGGGGAAAATGGCAAAAGTTCACCTCACTGGTCCCGAGGAGTAACCTTTGTCATGGTTATCTATATGTTTTTAACATCGCTTTGCTATATACGTACTGGTTTGTGAAAACAAGTTCATAATTCATAGCTGGTGCTAATTTAGTTTTATCGACACACAAATATAAACTCAAGATGACGTATTAGAGAGATTTCTGACAAAAAACAAAAACAAAATATTATCTTCAGATATCAAAGAATTTATCAGGTCATTTGTTACAGAACTGTTTTGTACACCTTACCAAATAAAGTTTGGTAAGGGCAATGTCCAAATACATACACTCTGACATGTGTGACGCATTGTCTAACACCATGTCGATCGGATGTATCCTGTAGAACGTGATATCAAGGACATTACAAACTCTCCAACACCAGTAGCTTACTTTGATCTTTACTTATAATGTAACCAGCTACCTTACAACAAGCTGTATGATAAGCACGTTGATTTTAATTTCCCATTTCTAGATAACTTTAACATTCCTTGCAAAACATTTCTTTAAAAGTATTGTTATTTTGGAAAACAAAAGTTTAAGGTTAACATGCTGTATACCGAGTATTGTTGATTATTTTGTTTATATTCACAGAAGATACAGGTTGATGTTACCATGAAACAGGTCGATATCATGATCTTATTTCAGAAATGATACTATTTCATTATGTGATATAAAGGTGGACATGTTTTATGATTGTTCATATGTCTAGAGGTTACGTTGTCAGCTACCTAATTCTCATTTTAAAATGACGACGTAACTGTATTTGACCTAGAATTGTTTGGCGCGTGTCGTTAATGTAGCAGAAGACGCGTGCCCTTCCAGAGCCCATGGTTTTGTTCTCATTGTACTTTTTGAATGGTCACCATGCAATTTTTTTTCCACAAATCTATATTTTTGTTCATAGTTTGCCCTATCGATTTTGAATTGAAATTATGGCCGGACAAATTTCTTTTCTTTTTTTCTCATATTTATTTTTATTGATCACATATGCAATTGTTACAACATATAATACATATATCCAAATCCACTAAGAATAATATGATCGATAATTAAAAAATGTCATACAAGTATAGTTATTGAGACAATATTTAACAATTGACGACTTGTTAGATTGTAATGATTGTCAATATCAATGCAATCTGGGTGACAGATAAATCAAATAACGCTCAATTAAAAAGATCCATGTATAATCATCTGTCTAAGAAAAGTTTGAATGTGACGTCACCATGGTAATAAGTGTACGTACGCACGATCATTAAAAACACTCTATCACTTGCTGAAGATGAAGTATAAGATATATTTTGGTCTTTTTAATGTGTTTTTGGAGTGTGTGTTATGTTCTTGTTTGCAACTTACAAACATTTCCGAATTATAATGAAAGAAGAAGAAATTTAGGAGATGTTTATAGGACGAAGGTCATATAATTAATATAATTGTCGTGCATCTTTCTTCATACAAGTGATAGTAGTGTAGATGCTGCAGACGACAATGGTCTTATGACAACGACCGAAAGGTGACGAAATAGGGCACTTTACTTCATCTCAGGTAACACAGAAGTTCAACTATTAAAGATCTCCCATCCATCACGAAAAAAATCATTAAACAATTATATACTTGGGTATATACTACCATTCGAAAACCTCAGACTTTTTCCCTTGCTTGGTCGGGGTCCGGCAAAGGGAAAATCTCTCCCCATTTTTGTTTTCCGTATTTCTTAATGACCTTGAAGAATTTATGATGTCAATAGGCAGTGTTCCCCTTCAAAATTTAAGTGATGAGATTACCAGAAACTCCATATTTTTATTGAGGTATTTGTATTATTATACGCAGATGATACTGTAATTTTCTCTGAAACAACGGAAGGTATGCAAGCTGCTCTAAATAATTTTAATGAATATTGTAAATTATGGAAACTTGAAGTTAATATAAAGAAAACTAAGGTGATGATCTTTAGCAAAAGAAAAACTAAACGGCGACATAATTTCACACTTAACGATCAAATACTAGAAACTGTAGACTGCTTCACATATTTAGGTGTTGCTTTTAAATCGAACGGAAATTTTGCAAATGCTAGACGTAAGCTTATCGAACAAGCACAAAAGTCCATATTCTCAATTTTTAGAAAAATACGAAATCAGGCAATTCCTATTGATTTGCAACTCAAACTTTTCGATTCTCTAGTTGAACCGATTCTGTTATATGGAGCAGAGATCTGGGGATACGACGATCTCAAGTCTCTAGAAATAATACATCTTAAATTTTGTAAAAGAATATTAAATATTAGATCTAATACACCAAACTATATGATTTATGGGGAGTTGGGAAGATACCCATTAGAACTTAAATTCAAGATAAGAATGTTAAATTTTTGGAATCAACTTCTGACAAATGAAAATAAATTAAGCAATATATTATATAGGCTAATGTCGAGTTTGAACCGCAGCGGTCAAATGAGATTCAAGTGGTTAGATCATGTGAAACAGATTTTTAATGATACTGGATATACATATATATTTGACAATGAACTACTCATGAATACAAGTTTTTATAAGTATGATGTCAAACAACGTTTATGTGATATATTTATACAAAAATGGTTTTCGGATCTAGAACCTTATTCAAAAGGTCAATTTTATTTACAATTAAAAAAAGAATTTACATTTGAAAGTTATTTAACAAAGCTGTCAGATCAGAATAGAATCACTATCACAAAATTGCGTACTTCAAATATCAAATTCCCCATTGAAACTGGACGATGGAATGGTATTCCAAGGGAAAATAGGATGTGTAATTTATGTTTTAGTAGTATCGGGGACGAATTCCACTATCTGTTTAAATGTCAAAATGAAGAAATCACTTGTATAAGGAAAAAACATGTACCTCACTACTTTCTCAAAAATCCAACTATGCTAAAATTAGAACGTCTGCTAAAAAATTGCAATATCCAAATTATGAACAATCTGGCACTGTTTCTAAGAAAGGTGATGCTTTTGATTTGAATGTATATCTATATTTACATGTGTAGTTACTTGCATTATGCACTGTATGTATCCATCTTGTCATGCTTATTTCTATGGTTTGTCACAAATGTCCTCATGTTACACAAATTCATGTGTCTGAGTGTATCAATAAAAATCTTGAAATCTTGAAAAAATCTTGGGAAAAGTTTGATTGGTATATAGAATGTTAATTGGTATTGTGTTAGAAATTTTCTACGTGTTGTTATGGTCATTTAACGAATTGGGTGGCTGAAGGTCAGTGACCGGTTTGGATATTGTGTCAAAGTTTTCAAATTAAAATCGCCACACGATATTAAAAAAGTACCACAGAATCTGCCAGACCTTATAAAGCATTTATCATTGCCCCTTAAATTAAATGTAATATTGAAGAAAAAATATTTACAAATAAAATGTACTGCATGTTATTGCGTGTTTATTGCTTATAGTGTTTGTAAAATCATTGTTATCCCGAATAACAATCTAATTTTAAAGTTTTACGTACGTGAAAGTCACACTTACCATGGTTTCCCCTATATATTAACATATATTTGATATAAATATATAAAGAAAGCTGTACGAGTGCTAATTTACATGATGACGTCAATGAGAGATGTTATAGCAAAAACAAAAAATTGTTTTTATCAAGTTTTGAAATATTTTCACGGATTATTAACATACTAATGTCTTTAAGAACAGTTTCGACAAATGGAAAAAGTTTTATAAAAATTTTGTATGTTGTATCACAAGAGCACGATTCGTAAAAGTCGACTAAATTTGAGATATTATTTTTCGAAACAACTTTCTTTTTTCTAGTGTGTCCATTGATTCTGCCTCGCTTTTTACCCTTCGATAAAGCGATCAAAGCTATGAAGACTATATTGAGGCCTATCCCGTAGCCAAATATACCATATTGAATATAGAATTGTTTATAAGTACTAGTATTCCTGTCAACGCACAGCATTCTGGGTATGTGACGACTCGTTCACCCGTTGTCAGTATAATGTGATCGGGTAAGGTGTCCTTCTGCGTATGTGACGACTCGTTCACCCGTTGTCAGTATAATGTGAGTGGGTAAGGTGTCCTGCTGGGTGCCGTCAGCAGAATACAATGTACTTCTGTGAGGTAGGACTATGTCGGCATCAATTCCGAGATATCACAATTAGAAAAAACACGAGATACCACAGCCTCTCTTTTAAACAATCACCACCCGCATGCAGCCCGCTCACAGGGAAGTTTGTCCGTTAATGACCATAGCATTTGATAGGTCCTGATTTATAGTTCACACTGAATTGTCCTACCTGGGCAGGTAGCTTTACATCCCACTCACATTGGGTGCCAAGCTACTGTCACGGTCAAATCAACAGCTGAGGTCCTTTAGGAATGGCATCCTCTGTGTGAGAGACGTTATTTCATTCAGGCCCCTAAAGTGTCAGATCCAATGCTTATGCAAAATTGATTCCCATTTACCAAAAATTTGACCAAGTCATTTCGTTCATACATAAGGGGAAGTATTTTAAAGATTTAATTATATTTCCCTAATTAGGGTCCACCACTCAACCCCCGTTTAAACAAAGTAGGTTCCTCTTTACGAAAGGATGCTTCATACCAAATCCTTTCATTCCTGTATAAGAAGGATTTTTCAAAAATGCTAAATTCTTCCTATTGAGCTCCATCCTCAGGCCCCATGGGCCAGACCCACTGTTTATACAAAAATGGTTTATCTTCATCTAAGATGCTTCAGATTGTTCAAAATCCACTTAGTCTTTTGTTACGAGATGTTTAGGAAAAGCTTACGGAGGTTGCGCCATTGCATAAGCACATGTACTTTTCGGAAAGGTGAACAATATGTGGTTGTTAGCATTAATCAAAGAAAGTTGCCCAATCCACAGAAATATTTGTTGGAATAAAAATGAAATTCTCTCTCAGATGCAGGGAACCCGTGGACATTAACAATCACTGTGAATCTCATATACCGATTATTTTTACGTCTCCTTTCAACTGCAATGGAATTATCACTTTAAAGAAATGGGCCCAATTGTTCAAAAGGTAATTCGGCTAATCACAGTTTAACAACAATTTTAAAATCCTGATAAAATCATTTCTAGTAAAACTAACTTCGACAAAATTTTATGAAACTATAACACTCGTCTGTCTCTTCCTTCCTGGCTATTTAAAGGAATATACATAGACAGATTTTGAAGTAAAAGAGAAATGAAATTTCACTAATCAAGTGATTAAGCTTATCACCTTTTGAACAACTGGGCCAAGATCTCTACTATGGTTATTGTAAAGTTGTTGAATTTCGCGTTTGTCCAATTCGAGACTAGTTCACTGATGTTAAATTTTACACGGCCTTTACAAAAAAATCACAAATAACAAGTAAAAACGTTTAATTGTGAGAATTGTTTTCTATTTTCACGTTATAAATGTATCTAACGGCCGCTTATTTAATGCGGAAATAAATCCCTGCTAACAATACCAGCTAATCCATACAGTATATTAAACTTTGCCACAGTATTGTATTAATACGCTAATCAGGGAATGTTTGAAATACAACACAGAAAAAAATAGTGTTGAAAAATTGTATCCGTGTTCATCAGATTAACTTAGGCTTTTACTACTTTGTCAATAATTACAGGATAATAACCCGTCCAAGCTCTCCTAGAGTGACCAATGCGTCAGTGAAATACAGTTGATGTATAGTACGTATGTCCGAGATACTAAGTCGCTAAGGGAGTTGGGATCCCTTCTGCTATCAAGTGATGCTATGCAGAAGAAAAATTGCATTATCGATTCATCTCTATTCCTAATGGTTATGTGTATGGAACTGTCAACACACTGCCGTCCGCCACGCGTTAGTAATCTATTTATAGTACAGTTGTCATTCGTTTATTGACCCTTGCCTGGTTTGTTTTGGTGTCGCAATGTACTCAGATCAAGCATCAGGCCGGTTTCATTAATGCTCCTGACTTAAGGAAATGTCCTAACCTTTTCTTCTACGTGGAAGCACATTGAATTTAAGGATTTTGGTTGCTTGTCATCCTTTAATTCATTTTAATAGTGTCATGGTTCAGAATTGTCATCATGTACTCAATGTCCAGCAAGTTAACCAATATAGAAAATTATTAAATTTATTGAATAGTTGGTCTATTGCACCTCCCGTCCAGGTTTTGACATTTTTTACGAGTCATGGAAGGACGAAAAAGCTTTATTATGTCCCTTACTCCACTGACAAGTCCTAGAAGAACGAAATAGCTGTATGATGTCCCTAACATCACTGACGAGTACTAGAAGGACAAAATAATAGTATGATGTCCACACAACCAGTCCTAGAAGAACGAAATAGCTGTATGATGCAGTTGATTCATTTGGATCACTGTACCTACCTATCAATTTGCTTTGATAGGCGTCTTTTGTAAAATCCTTAAAGCAATTCGTGAAAAGTTGCGAAAGATGTGACTGATCGCCGTTTATGTGTTAGTCATTGTGTAGCAACATTTATTTTCTTTCTTTTGTGTCGGATCTACCGGGAATGGATGATGTGAATGCTGAAGTACGTAATTTCCATTAACAGAATAGGAACACCGGTATGATTGTGTTATGAATTGTACGGGTGTGTTAGTTAAAACTGCTGCGGTATACTCCTTTTTGTCTCCTTGCGATATCGTGCATGACGACTTTATAGTGCTACCGCACTGAAACATACTGCGGAAGTCACCCAGCAGGACACTCAACCTGGTTACAATATACTGACCATAGGCGAACCAATCATCTCAACCATAAAAAATGCAAAGCGCTAAGCAGAAGTAGGAACTGCAATTTTAGATAATCTGTGATGTCCTTGATTGGCCAAAGTAAAAAAAAAAAAAAGCCATAAGCCTTCCTCATAAGACCTCTCTTCCTGTACAGCAATACCGCATATTATTTAGCAAAAGAACTAACGGTAAATAGTTTGGATCCCTTTGATGTCCCACACAACTCGGCGACTCTCAGCAGGCAAAACGTTTCTGATTGGTTGACCAATCAGTGTACATCGCCTGTTCGAATTCAAACGTCCGATTGGGGTACGATATCGGTGTAGTGTTTCGAGTAGGCGGGGTTTACCCGCGAAATTCATCTATGAAACACGAGTTTGAAATTATTTGGTATTTAACCGGATTTTGTCTTTTTACATAAAGGACCAATTATCATGAATTTTACAGTTTTACCCAAAAGTTAAAAATCACTTTTAAAATTTTGGTTATTTACATTCAAGTGCATTCAAGGGTCCTGATTCATCGGTCCATTAGGAAAAGTTACCTAAATCACGTTAAATTCCAGAGACGAGCTCACTAACGAATCGCAACATCCTACCCATCGGAGTCGACTACAAATTAAAGGACTCGTCAGTGTTACACGCGTATCACATCGAATTCTTCCACCTGACGGTTTTGGCGTAAGGCGATTTGTTTCATCATGCATTAGTTCCTGTTCAGGGTCTTGTAACGATATTATTGAAGCACTGTCAATTTAGCGAAGTCACAAACCGTGTATATATATCGGGTATCATACATGCAATTAAAAAATGTATACCATATGTTCATGTATATGTAATCTCATGTCAGTTACCTATCTGTTGGTCACTTTATTTTCATGTGTTTGTATTGTATTCAGTATTGCCCCATTTTGGATGGAATTAAAAAGAACATACTGAATTGAATATTGCTTCACATCGACGGTCAAGAATACGTGTACAAATATCGACGTCAAACCAACACGTAACAGCACAGTCGATAGGCAATTAAAATGATTTACACAACGTCTATGACTAAGATTCGTGTTCTTCTTTAATCAAACTATGACTCTTTCTGGTATAGAGGTACAGATATGAAGTGGTAACATCATCGATACTCGCGGGGTTACGATCACAATACGCTTTCATAACGACGGTAAGGTCCAATATAGGTACTGGATATAAGTCAACTGGGATGATTTTTTGTTCATAAATTAAGAATTATATTGTGATTTATTTTCTCGGTAAATATCATTATAAACAAGACTATTATCCTAGAGTGTGCCATAGGAAAATTTTTAGTACTTGTGTTCTCCTACAGGATTTTTTTAAATACGAGAAGTCCTACCCATCTTACAAAATGTAAACCTTACACACTATATCACAGATAAAAAAAAATTCACTTTAATTTGTCTTGCGTGTAATTTTTGACAACTTTATTTTATATTTATAATGGAATGCAAATCCTCGATTCTTCACTTACAATGTTACTGTAGGTTATAGTCGAGGATATCTCTGACGCCGATCGAAACAAGATTTTTTAATCATGATCAAGATGCTACAACAATGTTTTCTTTCAAGAGGGAATGTGAGGTCGGATAAATCAGCGACGTATACATGTTCCTGGTATCACGTGCAATACACGTGTTTCTTTGATGTCGTTATGACGGAGGGTTGCTGTGCCCGTCCCTAATTTCTATTCTGAACCGTTGATCGGGATACTTCAATGCAGTTTATTGTAGAAGTGTTTCTACAATTAACATGATAAATTTTTTTAATGAAATCTTGAATAATAATAAAATCAACAATAATGTGATTTTTCACGGCAATATGCCAGTAACTAAATAGTAATGACCATCATCCCCGAAGCATTGCGTGAAATATCATTGGCTGACATCCACCAGTATTATCGAAATATTGGATATTTAAATGTTTAAATTGGACCTCAAGTTCAACGCAGTTAATGAACAATACAAAGTAAACGGATTATTGTAGTTATTGTTTCTAATATACATATTTTAATATTCCAAAACATTTTCTTCATTCTCACAATTTTTTTTAGATAGTAACAAAAACAGGTTACATTTAAAATAGTTCTAATAGACTATCCAAGTTTTTGGCCAAAATACCATACAAGCAAGTGTCATAACTCAAGTCTTTTTTATATTCATCTATGTTTCGTTCTATGATATAAGATTTTTAACTTATTGTGTAGGCTTATCTATTTAAAGAATATTTATTTTTTTATATGGTTATAAAAGCCTATCTAACACTCTTTCCCTCGTATTCTTTTTAAAATTCTGCAAATCAACGCGTACTTTTAAGGTACTCGCTACTTAAAATGTGATTGTGATATGTTGAACACTTGATGAAAACACCATTTTAAAACTACATGTTATGAAAATTCTAGGTGCTTGCATAAAAAATCAATTTTGAAAAAAATGATTCGGAAATTTTGACCGACTATTTTAGCCCCGCCTACTTGCAAAACTGCAAGTACAGTGTACGTCAATCGAACGTTTGTATTCGAACTTGTAGTGTTTCACTGATTGGTCAACCAATCAGAAACGTTTGCCTTCTGAGAGTCGCTGAGTTGTGTGGGACATCAAAGGGTTACAAACTATTTACCGTTAGTTCTTTTGCTAAATAATATGCGGTATTGTTGTAAGATCGAAGATGACCTCCCCAATGTCATTAAGGAGACAATGGAAAACTCAAGATGTAAGAAATCCATGTTCAATGTAATGAGCGACAAATAAGAGAAAATAAGAATTTAATATTTTCTTTCATATTTCTTTTAAATACATATTGAAGAGACAAGTTGATTTTAATATCAAGGACCTACATCTGTTCCTTTCTTTGCCCAGATACATAACCCTTACTTGGGTAAGGCAACACAAACACTTTTAGAAGGACCACTGAATGACCTTATCCTCTTTAAACATCGTCATCACAGGAATCTTTTGCTTCAGGCTATCACGGCATTTGATTATATCAGGAGTCAGTAATGTACTTTTAAATGTCCTTTGTACTGGTCCGTGTGTTTGAATAATGTACTTTTAAATGTCCTTTGTACTGGTCCATGTGTTTGAAATATTATTGTTGTCCTTACTGCATATTTTATGCCATTTCTTTTTTGCTCTTTTGCTCTGTCTTTTAAAAAAAAATATTTCAGTTATAAATAGCCCCTCTTATAACCCTTGTCAAACACCCCAACAAAAACATATGTTATAAACTTGCCTACCGTATAAAAACGCAATTTTGTTGATGGAGGTCAACGTTATGTGCTAAGAGATATTGATACAAACAACGTATATAGCGCCCCGTCTAACTGGCCTCGGTGGTATCAACACATCATACGGACACATCCCACATCAATATCGATTCCTTGGGTTGAATTTCTTGGCGCAGTTCCAACAAGCAGTAGATGCTGACTACAGTTAAAGATCTTTCAAAAACAAAGCGATTTAGCGCAACATTGCCTATTTCGACCTCAAACCTTGAATATATAACATATACTTTTTTTGGGCGAAAAAAATGTGTTTGTAAATATTACATTTTATGACCGTAAAGCTGCAATATCGTTCTTTCTTTATTTTTAATATAACGTATTCGGTACAAAGATAGAAATGTTTAGATAGAGAAAAAATCACCTGGATAAAAAAACCGAAAAATAAACACTGTATTCCGTATAATTCCAAGTCAAATGTAAATAACCATGTCGACAAGAGACATGCGTTTATAAGTAGTGTAAAATCCCAGGGATGTAATATGTCAATTTAATTATATTTCATACAGTATTGTTTGAATAAACATAACCATTCACAACGCACAGCGCGCAAATGGACCGTGGCGATGTATTTTGTTACTGTTGGAATCACTGGGGTCACATGATATTTTACCTGTATTTTTAGCCCAGACTATCGCTGTACGTGGCCTAGGGAAGGATAAGCGGAAAACATACATTAAGGTTCACATACAATCTCCGTTCATATTTATTTTACCTGTAAACCCAGGGCTTCTTGATACGGGCTACTGAGACAACGCTCTCAGTGAATCCTATTATAACACCGTCATGCTTGACCGCAGACACTATACAGGCTCCAAACAGGTTTTGCTGGTGAGGTACTGCATTGGGTATGTAATGAAACTGGAAACCGTTGTTATGTAAGATTCCATTGAATATGAATACTGTACTCGTAATGGACCCCAGGTTACCTTGTACTTTTACAATCCAGGGACATACTATCTGTGTATTTCACCTATACATTGCCCAATATTAGCAAATCCAATGGCAAAATTTGTTTATTTTATTTATTATTTTATTTATCCATTTGCCTGAAAGGTACTGCTAACAATATGTTACCTGAGTATTCTCGCTGTAAACGAACCAACCAGTTCGGTTTATTAGAAAGAGTTGGTACGCCTTTGTGAATACTATTTCAATAGCAAATATTTCAATTTCTACTCAAGTTGGACTCAATGAAACTACCAAACTTAATCTGTTTCATTTGCTCATGAATTTGACCAGATTAACACTGATCAGTGCGTATGAATACATGGTTAAAATCCTTCCGCGAAACGATTTCACTTTTTCTACATTGTTGTTATAAACATGGAATAATTATTAAAATTATCATATTTATAATGCATTCTTGTATTTTATGAAAGACCAGATATGCTAAATGTTTCTATTTTGACAAATCAATGCTGTTTTTAATCCTAATATTGCGGCATATTTTACTCGACCGACTAGACATGCACAATCCGGAACTCCTCGGGCTTTTCCGCAATTGGACTTGCACAAGCTTCCAGACATTAATATCTAGACCGACTTTTTTATTCGGAAAAAAAATTTGAAATATAAGGATTGAATCTTGATTTGGTCGATTTCATGGGATCATGAATTGAGTTGCTCTTGAGACAAATTCAACATGAACTGCTTCGCAGTTCATTGAATTTGTCTCAAGAGCAACTCAATTCATGATCCCATGAAATCGACCAAATCAAGATTCAATCCTTAAATAATATTTACTCGAAGCCTGATCATGAGCCTTAAAGTATAGATAATCATTCAAGTACATGCTCTTTCACAGGTCGGTTGAATGCATATAATTCCACTAAAACTTAAGGAAGCGTATCCCATCATTTTCGTTAATTCAAAATTTCCAGACATACTTTATATACTCATTGACATTAATGTAAATGACCCTTTTTATCGTTCTATTAATATCGTAGCTCCATATTGAATATATCCGCTATTATTATCAAACAAAATCATCAATTGCTTGAATTTTTTTTTGAATAAGTATATTGTAATAAATAACATACAATATACTTTATTAACATACTTTGTAGTGAAAGTCCAATCATGAACAGAAGTTTCTGTTAGATATAGTATTTAACCAATGATAGAGAGTTGACTAATATATGTGATATATTAATATAAGGGTGTAATTTATTAAATTAGTATTTCTTTAAAAGGTCTTTTTTTCAAATACTAGTATTCTGATATTTACCTTTTGGAACGGATTATGATAAAAATAATTAATTATTCGGTTTTGCGACTAATGAAACCAACCACTTGCAATATTAGTATTACTTTGACATGTCCTACATCAGTCACATTGCTTAGACCGAAATTGAAAATTTCTCTTGCCAAATTGCAACTCCTTGGATCGCTGTATCATTCTTTCATATTTGAAACTTGTTTTATGCTGTCGATATCACAATAGATACCCGTTTGGTTGTCACAAGGACAACAATTGTCTCTTTCGACCTCCTTCCATTTTGTAGGCTGTCAGTGGGCGTAAAACAGAGCAAAAATGAAGGAAATATCTAAGATGAGTACGTGTGAACGTACGTCGAGGTGTAATCACACTTTTAACTGGAAATTGAGACACGTGCTTATTTCACGAAGCGTATTAGCAACATTCCATGTGATCAGGGTCTCGGAAATGTTTTCCGCTATCATGTGTGATGTTCCTGTGATACGCGTTCTACAAGCTTAGATTTTACCTACTCAGTCGTTAGGTCTATTTGGTTACATCGGTGAGTACAGGCTTGTATACAACCGACAAAGTCCCTCCCTCATGGAATATGTCAACGATCATACCTATTCCTTAACCGGGAAAAGACATCATTAATGCGTCTAGTTCATACTAGTTGTATATGTTAAACTCCAGTCTCCAGTGTGGTATTTACAATCGAATAACATCATATCACCACTTCCAATCGGCTTTAGATCTAAAACGATCATTTGTTTATACTTGAAACCTTATAGGAGGAACACATTTTTGCTGTCTTCTTCGACTTCCAGAAGGCTTACTACGCATCGTGAAAATACGGCATAGTGAAAGATCTGCAAGAGGTATATATTCGAGGTTTGCCAAATTTTCAGACGCATAGCAAAATCTACATTAAGGAGTTAATTTCTTATCCTAGAAGGTTCATTTCGTCAATTTTTATGTTGGATACAAGGTTTCACTTTGTGATCGATGTTTACGCTACAAAACTCTTACATAAACATGACCTTATACACAATGAGTACTAAACTGTGAAATCTTAGCTTGACGCAGATCAGTTAAAAGTCGTACGTCAAATCAAATTTTACTGCGTATTTGACTGCGATTTCGCGAGTCGTTAATTTATCTTCTACCACAATACGCCGTGTTATTCAACTCTCAGACCATCAGTTAATCATTACAGCTGTTGATTAACAATATGTTTATACCACACGTGTGGTATAAACTCTGAACGCATTTTGATTGGCTAACACGGTGAACTTTGACCCAAGCTGCAATTGTTATTGACGTCATCAATAATCTAATGACGTCACATCACCGGGTCCCGGACGTCACCGGTACACTTTATTTGCATACGCGAAATTTCAAGCCGATATTATTGTGGTAGAAACAGGTCACACGACTCGAAATTGTTGGATATGGAATTTATTTCACACTCGTAAGTTATTTTTTAAAAGTTGCAAAAAACACTCGCTAAAGCTCGTGTCTTTTGTAACTTTTAAAAAATAACTTACTCGTGTGAAATAAATTCCATATCCAACAACCACTCGTTGTGTAACCTCTATATATACGTGACATAAAGCATGGGGCGGATATCTAACACAGTTCTACCCTCTATCAGTTACAAATGACCCCACGGTGTTCATTATAAAGTCTGATTATATAATGAACACTGATAGGGTGCCATTCTTACCAAATGTCAGTCTAGCCCCCAAAACATCAGAAAGTATGCTATACACATTAATGTAGGTCCAAATACATGTAGACTGCATCCAATTTCCATGTCCCTGTGTGCGCCACGGCATAAGCTCAACGGCCCTCCGGGCCAGGCGTGCTTAAACAATGAATGAAGCTATATAATTCTATATACAGGACTAATAAGATAGGTAGAGTAATAAATCTTGTTGAGAAAATACTCATATTTGTAGCGAACTGTCTAAAGCGAAGCCTGTTAAATATCGAGTAATTTCTCACACAAGCTTTGTACATAATAATTCTTCAGAATTACAATGGCTTTAAATATAGCAGAGACCGATATTAGCCTGGTACTATGCACTGCAATTTTCATTCATTTTTTCGAAAAAAAATCTAAACATTTTCTTTAACATGCAAGTAAATTTAGAATTCAGCTACATCTACGAAAGTTAATTCTGCTTTCATGGTACATTTTGTTAATTTGGTATTCAACATTGTTTTAAAAAATAGATATAGAAACCTCGCATTTCCGGAAGGCATACTAGTTAGGTTGGTGTTATGGAATAAAGTTTGAATTGGTGATTGTGCCCCTTAAACTATACTGTATTAGATTACTCCTGTACTTGGATCACGTGCGGTATATGTGCCTAGCTATGCCAAGCTTGCTGCATTCACAGGTGCCTGACTCGTTTTATAAAATAATAACAATCTCATTTATATGTACTCTATATGTTATTATTTTATAAAACGAGTCAGGCACCTGTGCTGCATTTCATACCCTCATCCCCCATTTGTCAAACATAAAGCACCACCATTGATGTCGACCATACTGATTGAGCAGCTACATTATGTCAGCTGTGCGGAAATGACATTATCTGACTGGCCCTGATGTAGAACCTTGAAAGTAATATGTCTGCCAAATGTTACTTTACGTATTGAAAATGTTTGTAATCAAACATTGCAAATATCACGTTTCTGTTAGATGATTCTCGCATATGACCATCAAACTTACTATGGACATTAATGATTTATTCAGTAAGCGTCCTTGTTGTACACATGGAAAACATTTCCTCTATCCATTTAGTAGTTTCATGTTGTTGTTTTTAAATCGACATTGACCGCTAGTGGTGTGATTAATTGCTTGATTTTTAAAAACTTGTTCTCTGCGACCAAAACAACAGAGATTACAGATAGAATATCAGGACCGTAATTCCAAGTCAAAATCTATAAAAAAAAAAAAAAAAAATTTTGCCTGGACACCCCCAAAACATTCACAAAGAGATATTCCAGTATCTACATTCTCAAAATGAAAACTAGGGTGGTGACAATGAGACCAATATGATTTCAGTTTAACATTGTTTATAATTAGCTATCCATTCAAGAACGTCTTCCCCTGTGTGCGTGATGTATGCGTGTAGTGAGTGTATGTGTTTTGGGAGGCTGCGGTATGTTCATGTTTGTCTCCTTGTGAAAGCATGAAACTTGTATTGACTATCTAGTGTTATCTTACTGAAGTATACTGCCAAAGTCATCCAGCAGGGGACTTCAACAGGTCACATTATACTCTACAGGTCATATTATACTCTACAGGTCATATTATACTCTACAGGTCACATATACTCTACAGGTCACATATACTCTACAGGTCACTTTATACTCTACAGGTCACATTATGCTCTACAGGTCACATTATACTCTACAGGTCACATTATACTCTACAGGTCACATTATACTCTACAGGTCACATTATACTCTACAGGTCACATATACTCTACAGGTCATATTATACTCTACAGGTCACATATACTCTACAGGTCACATATACTCTACAGGTCATATACTCTACAGGTCACATTATACTCTACAGGTCACATTATACTCTACAGGTCACATATACTCTAAATGTCATATACTCTACAGGTCACATATACTCTACATGTCATATACTCTACAGGTCACATTATACTCTACAGGTCATATTATACTCTACAGGTCACATTATACTCTACAGGTCACATTATACTCTACATGTCACATATACTCTACAGGTCACATATACTCTACAGGTCACATTATACTCTACAGGTCACATATACTCTACAGGTCACATATACTCTACAGGTCACATTATACTCTACAGGTCACATATACTCTACAGGTCACATATACTCTACAGGTCACATTATACTCTACAGGTCACATATACTCTACAGGTCACATTATACTCTACAGGTCACATTATACTCTACAGGTCATATTATACTCTACAGGTCATATTATACTCTACAGGTCACATTATACTCTACAGGTCACATTAAACTCTACATGTCACATATACTCTACAGGTCACATATACTCTACAGGTCACATTATACTCTACAGGTCACATATACTCTACAGGTCACATTATACTCTACAGGTCACATATACTCTACAGGTCACATTATACTCTACAGGTCACATATACTCTACAGGTCACATATACTCTACAGGTCACATTATACTCTACAGGTCACATATACTCTACAGGTCACATATACTCTACAGGTCACATATACTCTACAGGTCACATATACTCTACATGTCACATTATACT
Organism: Pecten maximus; assembly: GCF_902652985.1. Lineage (NCBI taxonomy): Eukaryota > Metazoa > Mollusca > Bivalvia > Pectinida > Pectinidae > Pecten > Pecten maximus. The sequence goes on from NC_047029.1 coordinate 18,419,039, forward strand.
CTACAGGTCATATTATACTCTACAGGTCACATATACTCTACAGGTCACATTATACTCTACAGGTCACATTATACTCTACAGGTCACATTATACTCTACAGGTCACATATACTCTACAGGTCACATATACTCTACAGGTCACATATACTCTACAGGTCATATTATACTCTACAGGTCACATATACTCTACAGGTCACATTATACTCTACAGGTCACATATACTCTACAGGTCACATTATACTCTACAGGTCACATTATACTCTACAGGTCACATTATACTCTACAGGTCACATATACTCTACAGGTCACATTATACTCTACAGGTCACATTATACTCTACAGGTCACATTATACTATACAGGTCACATATACTCTACAGGTCACATATACTCTACAGGTCATATTATACTCTACAGGTCACATTATACTCTACAGGTCACATTATACTATACAGGTCACATATACTCTACAGGTCACATTATACTCTACAGGTCACATTATACTCTACAGGTCATATTATACTCTACAGGTCACATTATACTCTACAGGTCATATTATACTCTACAGGTCACATATACTCTACAGGTCACATATACTCTACAGGTCACATTATACTCTACAGGTCATATATACTCTACATGTCACATTATACTCTACAGGTCATATATACTCTACAGGTCACATTATACTCTACAGGTCACATTATACTCTACAGGTCACATTATACTATACAGGTCACATATACTCTACAGGTCACATATACTCTACAGGTCATATTATACTCTACAGGTCACATATACTCTACAGGTCACATTATACTATACAGGTCACAAATACTCTACAGGTCACATTATACTCTACAGGTCACATTATACTATACAGGTCACATATACTCTACAGGTCACATATACTCTACAGGTCATATTATACTCTACAGGTCACATATACTCTACAGGTCACATATACTCTACAGGTCACATATACTCTACAGGTCATATTATACTCTACAGGTCATATTATACTCTACAGATCACATATACTCTACAGGACACATTATACTCTACAGGTCACATTATACTCTACAGGTCACATTATACTCTACAGGTCACATTATACTCTACATGTCACATATACTCTACATGTCACATATACTCTACAGGTCACATTATACTCTACAGGTCATATTATACTCTACAGGTCACATATACTCTACAGGTCACATATACTCTACAGGTCACATATACTCTACAGGTCACATATACTCTACAGATCACATATACTCTACAGATCACATATACTCTACAGGTCACATTATACTCTACAGGTCATATTATACTCTACAGGTCACATATACTCTACAGGTCATATTATACTCTACAGATAACATATACTCTACAGATCACATATACAGGTCACATATACTCTACAGGTCATATTATACTCTACAGGTCATATATACTCTACAGGTCACATTATACTCTACAGGTCACATTATACTCTACAGGTCATATATACTCTACAGGTCACATTATACTCTACAGGTCACATTATACTCTACAGGTCACATTATACTCTACTGGTCACATATACTCTACAGGTCACATTATACTCTACAGGTCACATTATACTCTACAGGTCACATTATACTCTACAGGTCACATTATACTCTACAGGTCACATTATACTCTACAGGTCACATATACTCTACAGGTCATATTATACTCTACAGGTCACATTATACTCTACAGGTCACATATACTCTACAGGTCACATATACTCTACAGGTAACATATACTCTACAGGTAACATATACTCTACAGGTCACATATACTCTACAGGTCACATTATACTCTACAGGTCACATATACTCTACAGGTCATATTATACTCTACAGGTCACATTATACTCTACAGGTCATATTATACTCTACAGGTCACATATACTCTACAGGTCATATTATACTCTACAGGTCACATTGTACTCTACAGGTCACATTATACTCTACAGTTCACATATACTCTACAGGTCACATATACTCTACAGGTCACATATACTCTACAGGTCACATATACTATACAGGTCACATTATACTCTACAGGTCATATTATACTCTACAGGTCATATTATACTCTACAGGTCACATTATACTCTACAGGTCACACTATACTCTATAGGTCATATTATACTCTACAGGTCACATATACTCTACAGGTCACATATACTCTACAGGTCACATTATACTATACAGGTCACATTATACTCTACAGGTCACATTATACTCTACAGGTCACATTATACTCTACAGGTCATATTATACTCTACAGGTCACATTATACTCTACAGGTCACATATACTCTACAGGTCACATATACTCTACAGGTCACATATACTCTACAGGTCACATATACTCTACATGTCACATTATACTCTACAGGTCATATTATACTCTACAGGTCACATATACTCTACAGGTCACATTATACTCTACAGGTCACATTATACTCTACAGGTCACATATACTCTACAGGTCACATATACTCTACAGGTCACATATACTCTACAGGTCATATTATACTCTACAGGTCACATATATTCTACAGGTCACATTATACTCTACAGGTCACATATACTCTACAGGTCACATTATACTCTACAGGTCACATTATACTCTACAGGTCACATTATACTCTACAGGTCACATATACTCTACAGGTCACATTATACTCTACAGGTCACATATACTCTACAGGTCACATTATACTCTACAGGTCACATTATACTCTACAGGTCACATTATACTCTACAGGTCACATTATACTATACAGGTCACATATACTCTACAGGTCACATTATACTCTACAGGTCACATTATACTCTACAGGTCATATTATACTCTACAGGTCACATTATACTCTACAGGTCATATTATACTCTACAGGTCACATATACTCTACAGGTCACATATACTCTACAGGTCACATTATACTCTACAGGTCATATATACTCTACATGTCACATTATACTCTACAGGTCATATATACTCTACAGGTCACATTATACTCTACAGGTCACATTATACTCTACAGGTCACATTATACTATACAGGTCACATATACTCTACAGGTCACATATACTCTACAGGTCATATTATACTCTACAGGTCACATATACTCTACAGGTCACATTATACTATACAGGTCACATATACTCTACAGGTCACATTATACTCTACAGGTCACATTATACTATACAGGTCACATATACTCTACAGGTCACATATACTCTACAGGTCATATTATACTCTACAGGTCACATATACTCTACAGGTCACATATACTCTACAGGTCACATATACTCTACAGGTCACATATACTCTACAGGTCATATTATACTCTACAGGTCATATTATACTCTACAGATCACATATACTCTACAGGACACATTATACTCTACAGGTCACATTATACTCTACAGGTCACATTATACTCTACATGTCACATATACTCTACATGTCACATATACTCTACAGGTCACATTATACTCTACAGGTCATATTATACTCTACAGGTCACATATACTCTACAGGTCACATATACTCTACAGGTCACATATACTCTACAGGTCACATATACTCTACAGATCACATATACTCTACAGATCACATATACTCTACAGGTCACATTATACTCTACAGGTCATATTATACTCTACAGGTCACATATACTCTACAGGTCATATTATACTCTACAGATAACATATACTCTACAGATCACATATACAGGTCACATATACTCTACAGGTCATATTATACTCTACAGGTCATATATACTCTACAGGTCACATTATACTCTACAGGTCACATTATACTCTACAGGTCATATATACTCTACAGGTCACATTATACTCTACAGGTCACATTATACTCTACAGGTCACATTATACTCTACTGGTCACATATACTCTACAGGTCACATTATACTCTACAGGTCACATTATACTCTACAGGTCACATTATACTCTACAGGTCACATTATACTCTACAGGTCACATTATACTCTACAGGTCACATATACTCTACAGGTCATATTATACTCTACAGGTCACATTATACTCTACAGGTCACATATACTCTACAGGTCACATATACTCTACAGGTAACATATACTCTACAGGTAACATATACTCTACAGGTCACATATACTCTACAGGTCACATTATACTCTACAGGTCACATATACTCTACAGGTCATATTATACTCTACAGGTCACATTATACTCTACAGGTCATATTATACTCTACAGGTCACATATACTCTACAGGTCATATTATACTCTACAGGTCACATTGTACTCTACAGGTCACATTATACTCTACAGTTCACATATACTCTACAGGTCACATATACTCTACAGGTCACATATACTCTACAGGTCACATATACTATACAGGTCACATTATACTCTACAGGTCATATTATACTCTACAGGTCATATTATACTCTACAGGTCACATTATACTCTACAGGTCACACTATACTCTATAGGTCATATTATACTCTACAGGTCACATATACTCTACAGGTCACATATACTCTACAGGTCACATTATACTCTACAGGTCATATTATACTCTACAGGTCATATTATACTCTACATGTCATATTATACTCTACAGGTCACATTATACTCTACAGGTCACATAATACTCTACAGGTCACATATACTCTACAGGTCATATTATACTCTACAGGTCACATTATACTCTACAGGTCACATTATACTCTACAGGTCACATTATACTCTACAGGTCATATTATACTCTACAGGTCATATTATACTCTACAGGTCACATTATACTCTACAGGTCACATTATACTCTACAGGTCACATATACTCTACAGGTCACATATACTCTACAGGTCACATATACTCTACAGGTCACATTATACTCTACAGGTCACATTATACTCTACAGGTCACATTATACTCTACAGGTCACATATACTCTACAGGTCACATTATACTCTACAGGTCACAGTATACTCTACAGGTCATATTATACTCTACAGGTCACAGTATACTCTACAGGTCACATATACTCTACAGGTCACATTATACTCTACAGGTCACAGTATACTCTACAGGTCACATATACTCTACAGGTCACATTATACTCTACAGGTCACAGTATACTCTACAGGTCATATTATACTCTACAGGTCACATATACTCTACAGGTCACATATACTCTATATATCACATTATACTCTCCAGTTCACATTATACTCTACAGGTCACATATACTCTACAGGTCATATTATACTCTACAGGTCACATATACTCTACAGGTCATATTATACTCTACAGGTCACATTATACTCTACAGGTCACATTATACTCTACAGGTCACATATACTCTACAGGTCACATTATACTCTACAGGTCACATTATACTCTACAGGTCACATTATACTCTACAGGTCACATTATACTCTACAGGTCACATATACTCTACAGGTCACATTATACTCTACAGGTCACATTATACTCTACAGGTCACATTATACTATACAGGTCACATATACTCTACAGGTCACATATACTCTACAGGTCATATTATACTCTACAGGTCACATTATACTCTACAGGTCACATTATACTATACAGGTCACATATACTCTACAGGTCACATTATACTCTACAGGTCACATTATACTCTACAGGTCATATTATACTCTACAGGTCACATTATACTCTACAGGTCATATTATACTCTACAGGTCACATATACTCTACAGGTCACATATACTCTACAGGTCACATTATACTCTACAGGTCATATATACTCTACATGTCACATTATACTCTACAGGTCATATATACTCTACAGGTCACATTATACTCTACAGGTCACATTATACTCTACAGGTCACATTATACTATACAGGTCACATATACTCTACAGGTCACATATACTCTACAGGTCATATTATACTCTACAGGTCACATATACTCTACAGGTCACATTATACTATACAGGTCACAAATACTCTACAGGTCACATTATACTCTACAGGTCACATTATACTATACAGGACACATATACTCTACAGGTCACATATACTCTACAGGTCATATTATACTCTACAGGTCACATATACTCTACAGGTCACATATACTCTACAGGTCACATATACTCTACAGGTCACATATACTCTACAGGTCATATTATACTCTACAGGTCATATTATACTCTACAGATCACATATACTCTACAGGTCACATTATACTCTACAGGTCATATTATACTCTACAGGTCACATATACTCTACAGGTCACATATACTCTACAGGTCACATATACTCTACAGGTCACATATACTCTACAGATCACATATACTCTACAGATCACATATACTCTACAGGTCACATTATACTCTACAGGTCATATTATACTCTACAGGTCACATATACTCTACAGGTCATATTATACTCTACAGATAACATATACTCTACAGATCACATATACAGGTCACATATACTCTACAGGTCATATTATACTCTACAGGTCATATATACTCTACAGGTCACATTATACTCTACAGGTCACATTATACTCTACAGGTCATATATACTCTACAGGTCACATTATACTCTACAGGTCACATTATACTCTACAGGTCACATTATACTCTACTGGTCACATATACTCTACAGGTCACATTATACTCTACAGGTCACATTATACTCTACAGGTCACATTATACTCTACAGGTCACATTATACTCTACAGGTCACATATACTCTACAGGTCATATTATACTCTACAGGTCACATTATACTCTACAGGTCACATATACTCTACAGGTCACATATACTCTACAGGTAACATATACTCTACAGGTAACATATACTCTACAGGTCACATATACTCTACAGGTCACATTATACTCTACAGGTCACATATACTCTACAGGTCATATTATACTCTACAGGTCACATTATACTCTACAGGTCATATTATACTCTACAGGTCACATATACTCTACAGGTCATATTATACTCTACAGGTCACATTGTACTCTACAGGTCACATTATACTCTACAGTTCACATATACTCTACAGGTCACATATACTCTACAGGTCACATATACTCTACAGGTCACATATACTATACAGGTCACATTATACTCTACAGGTCATATTATACTCTACAGGTCATATTATACTCTACAGGTCACATTATACTCTACAGGTCACACTATACTCTATAGGTCATATTATACTCTACAGGTCACATATACTCTACAGGTCACATATACTCTACAGGTCACATTATACTCTACAGGTCATATTATACTCTACAGGTCATATTATACTCTACATGTCATATTATACTCTACAGGTCACATTATACTCTACAGGTCACATTATACTCTACAGGTCACATATACTCTACAGGTCACATATACTCTACAGGTCACATTATGCTCTACAGGTCACATATACTCTACAGGTCACATATACTCTACAGGTCATATTATACTCTACAGGTCACATATACTCTACAGGTCACATTATACTCTACAGGTCACATATACTCTACAGGTCATATTATACTCTACAGGTCACATATACTCTACAGGTCACATATACTCTACAGGTCACATTATACTCTACAGGTCACATATACTCTACAGGTCACATTATACTCTACAGGTCACATTATACTCTACAGGTCACATTATACTCTACAGGTCACATATACTCTACAGGTCACATTATACTCTACAGGTCACAGTATACTCTACAGGTCATATTATACTCTACAGGTCACAGTATACTCTACAGGTCACATATACTCTACAGGTCACATTATACTCTACAGGTCACATATACTCTACAGGTCACAGTATACTCTACAGGTCACATATACTCTACAGGTCACATTATACTCTACAGGTCACAGTATACTCTACAGGTCATATTATACTCTACAGGTCACATATACTCTACAGGTCACATATACTCTATATATCACATTATACTCTCCAGTTCACATTATACTCTACAGGTCACATATACTCTACAGGTCATATTATACTCTACAGGTCACATATACTCTACAGGTCACATATACTCTACAGGTCATATTATACTCTACAGGTCACATTATACTCTACAGGTCACATTATACTCTACAGGTCACATATACTCTACAGGTCACATATACTCTACAGGTCACATTATACTCTACAGGTCATATTATACTCTACAGGTCACATTATACTCTACAGGTCACATATACTCTACAGGTCACATTATACTCTACAGGTCACATATACTCTACAGGTCACATATACTCTACAGGTCACATTATACTCTACAGGTCACATATACAGGTCACATATACTCTACAGGTCACATTATACTCTACAGGTCACATTATACTCTACAGGTCATATATACTCTACAGGTCACATATACTCTACAGGTCACATTATACTCTACAGGTCACATTATACTCTACAGGTCACATTATACTCTACAGGTCACATATAGTCTACAGGTCACATTATACTCTACAGGTCACATTATACTCTACAGGTCACATTATACTCTACAGGTCATATTATACTCTACAGGTCATATTATACTCTACAGGTCACATTATACTCTACAGGTCACATTATACTCTACAGGTCACATTATACTCTACAGGTCATATTATACTCTACAGGTCATATTATACTCTACAGGTCACATTATACTCTACAGGTCACATATACTCTACAGGTCACATATACTCTACAGGTCATATTATACTCTACAGGTCACAGTATACTCTACAAGTCACTTTATACTCTTGAACTAGCCATCCCACTCCTATGATGCTGCGCGCTAAGCAGGAGTAGCAACTACCATTTTTATAACCTCCGGTATGTCTCGAACAGGAAGAACCCAAAGCCTTCCTCACAGGGACGAACGCTCAGCTTAGGGTTAAAATGTCAATGTCAAGGGAGCAATAAGGGAAAAAGTTGTTTAGAAAGAAGAGAAATGATAAGATTCCTATCAGATCATGGACTGTGTAAGCAACCCTGTCACTGTCAGACGACATAATTCAAATATTACCAAATGCCACATATATTTCACACACCTTTAATGCACGTGTTTGTTCCTGCATAGTATGCTACCTGATAAAGCTTGTATTAATATTCTTTGTGGTTCATTGCATATACAGATATTAAAACTGTCCAATATTAAGACAAAGAAGGCGTGATTTAAGTAAGATACCAACCCCAGAGTGTATGTTATGTAAAATACTGAACAATCACATTTATAAAACAAGTTGTTTTAACTTATACTAAGATGTTGGTAAGAAGGAACTCGCGTCATCTGGCAGGTGACCTATACCATTTTCACCTCCGAGCGGGGAATCAAACCCCGGTCGTCGAGGTGCTATACCACTGAGCCATCCAGCGGTAGTCATATTAGATATACGATCAAGTACTTCATGTTACAGGCTGCCGTTCAAATGTGAACAATGCTCAAATGATTCATTCGTTGGAGTCGGAGTACTCGCATAACAAATTGTCATGTTGAATTTGCTTGGTGAGCAAGGAGCGGATACGCATTGATTATAGGTCCTGATAAACATTGTCTTTGGGAGAGGCTGTATTTTGTTTTGCATGGTTTCGTGATCTTTCCGTACTCTTGCCGTTTTGGAACTTGTTTCATAAGCTTTTTCCGTAAGGTTCTCTTCTGTAAAACAAAAATAGACCATTATGTCATCAAAAGGCAAGCCCATGGTGTTGGGTGTTATATAAAAGGTCACGATGTCAGCTCGTGCTGCTCCAGAATTGATGCTCAAATGATCACCTCCACGAGGATGACTAATGCTGGCTCTAACACAGTCATGCTATATTTAGGTTTCATTGACAATGTTGAGATAACGTATATATTTGTTTCGTAATCTGGCTCCTCGCAAAGTTATCGTTTTCAGACGTCTAGAAAAATTGACTGTAGGCACGAACCGAAATTCTGGAAATAATGAGATCTCATAGAGGGACACAAGACAACCCTAGAATATTGTTATAGAAAACTATTATCTTCAAAATAAAAAAAAATGCATTGTCGGGACTGCTTCCTTCTTTTTCTGTGTAAGTTTTATGCAAAAGCTCATAAATATCAAACTATACTACAGTGTTACATCCTACATTAGTCAGTTATTCATACACCAAACACGAATACATTATGTAAGTTTTATTACATAGCTGATGTTTTACCATACACCTTAAATAATAACATGTTTTATATCAATACATTAACTGTTACACTTTACAAACTATTTTGATCTTTAATTCTGGTTTTTTGGTTAAAATATTCGTTCTATCTGCATGAACATTGTACAATGGTAGTGTTGTTTATTAATACGCCAGTATACGTTTAAGTACATATACTTCAGTTATCGGTATAACCAATGATGATTGGTTACTAGGAGTCAACAGACCATTTAATCATCTAAGCTCGATTGTTTCAATTCCCTAATTATTGATACCATTTCTGTATAGTAACATTCCTGCGTTCCTTACATGCAATGTTGACATGTCCCATTTAATTTGATATTCAAGTTCTCATTATCACGATCGCCGTGATAGACGTCGAAAATTTAATTGCAAGGTTTCGAGAGATGCTGGTTGATGAAGAGATGTCGAAATCATGATCTGATTTGAAAGTTTTCAATTTCCACATGCTACATGAACTGTGATTTTTGCTCTGAAATTGAAGGCATAATTTAATGGCTAATAGTGTTCTGATGCAGGAACGTTGCACATAATTGTCTGTGAAGACTGTTTGTCTTTTATCGATTGAATGTCGCAATACATTCAGTTTTATATTCATTATTCGCCGTATGATCCAAGGGTTACGATCACTTTCAGTCATTGTAGATGGCAGAAAAAATGGTTTTGAGAGATGCAGTTTTAGAACAGGAAAAATCAAGGTCGACATCATGATCAACATCTCATCCTCAATACGCCATTGGTTACGTTCCCTTTTACTCAATGCAGAGAGCGAGAGTTATGGTAGTCCATCCTCGATTATACTCTGGTTATGATCACTCGGCGTAGAGAGTGAGAGTTATGGTAGTCTATCCTCCATTATACTCTGGTTATGATCACTCGGCGTAGAGAGTGAGAGTTATGGTAGTCCATCCTCCATTATACTCGGGTTATGATCACTCGGCGCGGAGAGTGAGAGTTATGGTAGTCCATCCTCCATTATACTCGGGTTATGATCACTCGGCGCGGAGAGTGAGAGTTATGGTAGTCCATCCTCGATTATACTCTGGTTATGATCACTCGGCGTAGAGAGTGAGAGTTATGGTAGTCCATCCTCCATTATACTCGGGTTATGATCACACGGGACAGAGAGTAAGAGTTATGGTAGTCTATCCTCGATTATACTCTGGTTATGATCACACGGGGCAGAGAGTGAGAGTTATGGTAGTCCATTCTCGATAATACTCGGGTTATGATCACACGGGACAGAGAGTGAGAGTTATGGAAGTCCATCCTGGATTATACTCGGGTTATGATCACTCTCAGTGCTGAGAGTGAGAGTTATGGTAGTCCATCCTCGATAATACTCGGGTTATGATCACACGGGACAGAGAGTGAAAGTTATGGTAGTCCATCCTCCATTATACTCGGCTATGATCACTCGGGACAGAGAGTGAGAGTTATGGTAGTCCATCCTCCATTATACTCGGGTTATGATCACTCGGGGCAGAGAGTGAGAGTTATGGTAGTCCATCCTCCATTATACTCGGGTTATGATCACCCGGCATAGAGAGCGAGAGTTATAGTATCATCTTGTCCTTATCCTTAACACTCCAGGGTAACGATAACTCTCGCGCTCAGCACGTAACCCCTCGAGTATTGAGGATACATATTTATCACTACATTCGTATTCCATGGTGTGGCTTTCGTGCAATCCTTCAAGCGTTTCGTCATTATAAAAGAAAAACATCACTTACCGATATCAATATCCAACCCTAGCTATATTTAGACGAGAATTTTAAATCGGACAAGAAACAAATTATTCCAGATTGATAAATTGATTTTTAAAAAAGCTGAACAGCCAGACATCAGGAAGACATCCAAACATTATAGACAAGTCAGCTACTGCAGAGATGGTTCTATATTGTTACAGGTCCATAATATCTGAAAACACTGACAGTAATATATTTCCGGTACTATTGAATAATTTATGACGTCTGTGGTCGCTTTATCATGTCATTCGCCAATAGACTAGCGTGTTTTATAAATATTTTATAAGAATGTGTATTTTTTATGAAGCTCTTAACCCCTTTATCAGTCGTTTATAGGATTTTAAGCTATTGCTTTTGTTTGTAATACAATCTCAAATTTTAGGTTCAATCTGGTCACGAAAAAAGGAGGGCATTAGGCCGGCATTGGCTGAAAAAGTGGGGCCATTGGCCATAAAAAGCGGTGCCAAGGTAATAATAACAACAAAAAAATACACATAGAAAGGCTTACCATTTCAATTTAATTTAGCTTTTTACCTTATGCACACAACTTAGTTCTGATTACACTGGTATATTCAGTTTTTGTTGTTTTTTTTTTTCCATTTTTAGCTTTTCAGACCTTTACACTTTCATAAAAGTTACTGACTGGATATCCTTCAAGAGACACAGTTAACAGGCCAACCACTTTGGACAGTTTAATTATGTTCCTTTAAAATTCGATTTGTCAATGCTAGGCAAGCTAATGTCAACAACTTGGAAAACTCTTCCTGGTGGTAATAACTTACGGGGCTCCATTTTGCTAACATACAATAAGAACCAATCAAAAACATCGTTGTATTGTCAGTTTCATGCAACCAATCATATATCGTTTGATCGCTTAGGGCGCGTTCGAAATGAGAACCTAGAAAGTATCAATGAAGGTTGGTAAACTGTATACTTGACTTACAGCCTATTAAATGGTACATTTTCATGCGCTCAGGAACCCAGTAAAATACAATGTGATAAACAAAAATAGTGTCAATGCCGTGATGGCGCGGCTGTAGTGACTATGACACACAAAACTGCATGGTTATCAGGCCATAAGACAACTGGGACCCTTTAATAGCAAGTCAAGATCATGTCTTAATGTCATCAGTACTTGAATGAACTCCCATATGCTCAAGCTAAATCAGGGAAAGACAGGAGTGATAAGTCTTTTCCCATGAGTGTTAGCACACTAAATGTCTCCAGCTAAAGGTTGGTGCCCAAACTGATTGAAGCAGTCCAAGCTGTGAGATGACTTGGTGAACACTTTGATAGATAACTAAACATGGAGAAATAGTTAAAGAGGCTTGCCCGCAGAGAGATCAGAAAAATTGGCTAATAGAAAAAGATTTTTTACACATGACAGATTGTTGGAATTGTTGAGTTTTTCATTTTATTTTCCTTATAAAACGCTGAAAAGTGATATTAAAACCTCATTTTTTAAATAGTATTTATTTAATCGCAACCCGCAATAAGTCCCCGCTATAAAGTGGAGTCTAATTTGATTGACACATCAAAGAAACAAGCACGTGCACAGTGCCGCACAGTGATAACTTCAAAGGCAGCGGCGAATTACAAAGAAGATTTGCCGTTATATTCCATACATTTCCCTCTCAGGTTGAGTTTTAAAACGTCTTTTAAATACATATTCTGTAATTGTTTTCAAGAAATAAAGTCGGAAAGCCTCTAATTTTATCACATAGAAACGTGTACTGAAGTGTATTTAGTGATCGGAGATGTGCCGTTTACCGGTCCGTCTGCAGGTAAGCCTCTTTAAACACTATCTCAAGTTCCTGTTATCAAGGAATCAGGACAATAGGGTGTATCCGACAGATCATCACCACAGATACATTCAAGAAATTGGTACCTACGCTTGTTACTTCTCCATTAGAATATGGTAATGTTTTGCTCTTTGGTTTCTGATACACTCATAAGCAGCCCGCAGGGGTCCGAAACACTGCGGCATGTCTAGTCCCCGTACTGGAAACAGGGAGTACATCACACCAGTGTTTTATTCATTGCATTGGCTGGCTGTGGGTTTCGGGTCACAGTAGAAGATTTTGATGTTCACTTATTTGGCTCCCCAGTGTGTCTTTGACAAAATGCAAACGGTCCCACAATCATTCGGCTCTTACGATATGTAGTGATGTTACCAACTCGTGCGCGGATTGTTTTCTGTTTGAAATGGACGGTTGTCGAAATTAACGTGACTGGGTCGGTATGCCACATTATCATGTCCAATAGTTGTACTTTTTATGACACGGTTAAATAAATTCCGTCAGTGTCCCAATAATCTGTAGGTTAACTTTGCGTGTTAATAGCACGTAAAAACACACACTCCGTTACTGTCTTGATTTGATCTATTCCATGAATATTTTTTTCTTCAAACGAGGAAGACTATGAATTCTGTCCTTGAAACTCGAAATACCAGTCATTAAGAAAGTCTTGATGCCATCACATGTCCACCACTGAAAGGAACCTGCAAGGATAAATCTTAATAACGGTGTCAGTGTAATGCTCAGGGAGCATATGGCATACCAAAATCTCAGATATATGGCTTCTAGTGGAATGGTATTATATTACCGGTCGTTAAAAAAAGTTCACCCACAAACATTAATTATCAATTGAAAACAACTAGGTCAGTGATGGCATCATTGGATCAAGAGTAATTATCACATTATACGAAACTTAACAACAAGAGGATAGTGACATGTAGTAGGGCTTTTAAATAGGTCCATCTCCCCAGGGAACTTCCCTCAGTATGACCTACTTGTAGAACAAAGACCTGGAAACTGTATGAAAGACGTGGGCACTGCCTGTTAGATAGTTGTATGATATATATATATGTATATTTAAGCATTGAACGGCCTTCAGTTGGCATTCATAGTCAATATGAATGCTAACTGGATAGAGGCAAATTCCATGAATGACGAAGGAAGACAACTTTTTGACTCGTACCCTGAACGGGCCTCGAACTCACGATCTACGGCACCCAATCGCCTAGCTAGAAATACCCGTTGCGCCACATCGGCGTTCTTTAAAAAAAGAACGTTTCAATGGCACAGTGATAGTCGGCCCGATACCCTGACATGATCATTGTGGAAGTCGTCTATTAGATGATATGAACACCTGGATCGCAATGTATTTACATACATGGATACGAATTGTATATAAATATATTTTTTTTCTCGGTACAACTACGACAGGAAATTCAAATCTTTATCTTCGGATCACCAACATATAGTGTATATGATACATTTTGCTAATAAATAGATATATAACATAGAAACACAATTGACGAAGGAAGACAACTTTTTGACTCGTGCCCTGACCGGGCCTCGAACTCACGATCTACGGCCCCCAATGGCCTAGCCTGAAATACCCATATAATGGCGTGCTGATGACTACGTCGATCTTTGTCTTTTATACGTTGATTTAATATTTTCTTCTTTTACCTATTTCACACAATATTTATTGGCACTAAGAAGGATTTAATGATAATAACTTGGTTAAATAGCTAAAAACAAAATTTGGAATAGTGAAACATCTTCTGTGGTATCTTATGTAGCTACAAAGTCAAGTAAAGGAGGATGCCACAATAACCGTGTTACCAACATCGATACATTTCTATTTATAGATCTATTGCTGGTTAGTCTACGCGGACTGACCTACTGGTAGATTCGTACTTAAAGGGAAGCGTCTTTCCATTCTCTTAACAACGATAATTTTTCAAATTGATTAATATTCAATAAGTATATGTTTCTGATATCGTTTGAATAAGCATCACAAGAAGACAGTCATTTGATACAAAATTGTTTATTGACGCCTGCACAGAAAATATGGGAATGTCTCGAGAATCGATTTTTCTCCGTAGAAATTGCAATGGTTAGTCATACACGCCACATCAATGTGCGTGGTCGGTCATAGTGCGACAAACAGGATGTCGCTACTGTTTCAAATAGCAGTCCTAAGGATCAGGGGACTGAGAGAAGTCAGAGACAATACCATGCCGTGCTAATCATATTTGTTCTATTTTTTGACTTAGCATGTTAGTCCCTTGATCATAGATCACTATATCGAAAGTTGATTAGATTTGCCGTCATTTGTAACGAGTTAGCGTTTAGCCAACCATGGCTAGTTTGTTGTTGAGATTTGCTTATTCGTACTGTGTAAAACACCCACATACCCCTAATACTTGATGATTATTTGATTTATATCCCGGTTCATAGAGCAGAAGGTTGTGTGACCATTCCTTTTGCTAGACGTATCGACGCTACAATAATTGATGTGCCGAGGTTGCTTGCACCAGTAGAAATGATAATCATTAACCTCGTATCATTGTATTGTATCGGACAAGGGTTATTGACTTTATGTGATCCACTTTCACCAGAGCGCATAAGCATACTCTGCCACGTGTATATATTTGTCATCTAAGCTGATGTAACGTATTCAAAGTTAGATGAAAAAGTAGCAGTACTTGATGCTTGTCTTACTTCTGCTCAGCACATGTGAGAAATTAGGTTTCGGATGAAATATACCATTCATTTAGCGAGGGAATATATTTTTATACAACGATTTTTACATCTTTTATTTTCTGTTTTCATAAAAAATGTATTTTATACTATTTGCTCTTATTTTGGTAGATTTCTGAATTAATGACGGACATTTTCTTTAGAATACTTGTATTCTACATACGGTTCTTTACACTTGTATGTCACGATTGTGTCAAATTACTAGAAAATGCCTTAAAAATCTATAATGAAAATTCTTGTTCAATGGTCTTCATCCAAATCTTTATTTTTGTTGGACTTAAAGTAAGAACTGTGATTTCGTTATTATGTCGGTATTCTATGTTTAACCGACTTTAAGTAAGAAATGAGATTTGGTTAGTATGTCAGTATTCTATGTTTTTTTTTTTTTTTTTTTTTTACTTTGAGTTAGAACTGTGATTTCGTTATTATGTCGGTATTCTATGTTTAACCGACTTTAAGTTAGAACTGTGATTTCGTTATTATGTCGGTATTCTATGTTTAACCGACTTTAAGTTAGAACTGTGATTTCGTTATTATGTCGGTATTCAATGTTTTTTTTGTTTTTTGTTTTACTTTGAGTTAGAACTGTGATTTCGTTATTATGTCGGTATTCTATGTTTTTATGACTTTAAGAACTGAAATGTCGTTATTATGTCGGTATTCTGTGTTTTATTGACTTTAAGTAAGAACAGAGATTTCGTTATTATGTCGGTATTCTCTGTTTTAATGACTTTGAGTAAGAACTGTGATTTCGTTATTATGTCGGTATTCTGTGTTTTAATGACTTTTAGTAAGAACTGTGATTTCGTTATTATGTCGGTATTCTGTGTTTTATTGACTTTGAGTAAGAACAGAGATTTCGTTATATTGTCGGTATTCTATGTTTAACCGACTTTAAGTTAGAACTGTGATTTCGTTATTATGTCGGTATTCGATGTTTAACCGACTTTAAGTTAGAACTGTGATTTCGTTATTATGTCGGTATTCGATGTTTAACCGACTTTAAGTAAGAACTGTGATTTCGGTATTATGTCGGTATTCTGTGTTTTATTGACTTTAAGTAAGAACTGTGATTTCGGTATTATGTCGGTAGTATCCGTTGTTTTACGACGTCTAGATTTAGGTTCAGGTTGTTTATTGTTTGTTTGTTTTTTTTTTTTTTGGTACAAACATTATTTTCTCAAAAATAAGATTTTGATTCCGACAAACATAAATAATATGCCATGATATTATCAAATTTCTCAAAGGAAAACCCAGTTTCGACAAAAAATTACACACATGTACAAGTCTTGAAACATGCAATCTGGTTTAGCCGTTTTCAGTAAAATGTGACTGGCTGGGGTGTTACGACAACTTTTCAACTGTTCCTCTAGTACAGCAGTGACGCGTATGTAAATGTAGCGACAGTTTTTCGTGATTATTTCACAGCAAGTAATATCCCTACTCTAAATTGACCTAATATAGTCCCGTCCTCTCCCGGAAAGAACATGTATGGGACGAGCTAGACTGAAGGATAAAACGTAGGCCGAACCCTCCAATCAACGTCATTCAGTTGACGTAGTTGTTGGATGAAGAATGAAATCGAATACGAATGAGGCAGGTCAATACCCTGATCAACTGAATGCATAAAGGAGTATGTACAGTCTCTTGGGCCATACACGGTATTGATGAGAGAGGGACATCCTTAGATCAACCAGAAATTTGACGAGGGTACTACACGTACATTGATAGGACATTTAGAGCACAGTGGTATTTTAATTACAACATTATCACATTCTATAACGTCTTTTTTATTTCCCACAGAAAACCGAGCAATTTCTAAAATCTTTTCTTTTTCCTTTCAGTACAAAACATGATGTTTCTGTAACAGCATAAAAAGCATACACAGATTTTGTAAATATCCTGAAGCTGTTGATCTGTAGGAGTAACCAAGGTCACTTTTACCTTTTAAAAATATGTACGAGAATGTACCAATATATGTTTTATCTTTATATGTATTACATATTTGTGCGTGTTATGCCATTTTTTACTACTATTGTTTGACTCTAATGACAGGTGTTGATGGGCCGTTAAGAATGTAATAAACATTTACATATGTTAAAGTCTGGTTTCTTTAAGAAAATACAAAGATCAAAAGAGCGCCAAAATGACATTTTAATAACGAATTCTCCAACAGAATCCTTGCTGCGTTTGCTTCATCTGTAGCAAAATGTGAAGCATTTCCATTACGTCGATCGCAGTGGTGTAACAATCACATCATGTGATCTAGACTGTAGGTATGCGTTCATAAATGCAACCCAGATTTTAACATTGAGGCTATGGACAACTGTGGCGCATAATGTAAACATTTAAATATAAAATTAAAACGAATTGAAAATGTGTCTTCTTTTTTGTTGAAAGTTATATTTTCTTGTTTATTTCGAAATATGTTGTCTTGATATTATATACGTGTGGCATTTAAAACAAAAAAATACGCATACACTATACTATGTATGTACTAATGGATATATTGAAGCAGTCAAAAACATCCACAGCCCTTACTTGAAGACTCGTGTCCCTTGCGTATGACATATGTTTATTGATATGCCTCATTTTATCCATGTTCATAACACCAAGTTGTCGAACAACATTTAGTTTTCTCCTGGAGCTTTTATTTGAATTTGTTAATTAAGAAAGAAAGAAAACAAAATACTTCAATATATTGACTGGACAAATTTATTTGACATATCTTCATTAAACTAAAAAGCACTAAGGAATCACATGCGGTAGCCAGCGTACAGCGGAACACCACTAGTCCGAAATCAATATTACCTTAGCACGCTTAGAATGATGAACTAATTGAATTTAAAATATAGGAATTTTTTTTGGAATATCCTAAGAATTTTCGTATTGCAGTACACGAATATTTGAGTGAAATATGTATTTTGTTTTTTCCAGATTACCAGTTAAAATGAAGTCGACCTACACATTTTAATCTCTATGATTTCCGATGATATTGCCATTATCGTATACCAGTAAAGGGCATTTACTATATCGGTTTGCTTATGAAGTATGCAATTTCGGATAATAAAATTCTAGTTTATAAAATTCGGATAACTTGATTTCGGATTATTGACTTTCCGCTGTATAATTCACGATAACAATTAAAATATATTGAAAAATTCTCATGATGATAACAAATTATATATATCCTTAAGAAATGATGAAACTTTCATAGCAGGAACACAACATCTTCTCTCTGAATAAATAACAAACTTGCCGTTTACATATCTTCTCTCTAAATAAATAACAAATTTGCCGTTTACATACTAGTCCATGTGATTGAGTTAATTGCTATCAAACACTTCAACGCCCTCACATACATCGTTACCCTCACCCACACCCTCACACACACGCCCTCACACACACACCCTCACATACATCCGTACCCTCACACACACCCTCACACATACATCCATCACCGTTGACTGACCCTATTTCCGTATGATTTGTGTTGTCTCTTGTAGATTATATCTAAATATATCATAAAATATATTTTTGTCAAATTTGAAATAGAAAGATACATTGAAACAAAGGTAATGAAATATTGCTGACAGTTTATTGCCGGTACTAACGAGACAGGTATACTGACATTTGAATCTGTTTAAATTAAAAACCCGATGGAAGAAGCGTTTGTGGCCAGTGCAGAAATTTTCTAAATGTCTCATTTTTTAATTTTGTTTTATTACATATATAAATGTTATGTAAAAATATCATCGGAATGAAATTTAAATCTAATAAATATTTATATATCAATCTGTATAGATTACAATTGTTTTATTTTGATACACAGAGAAAAGACAATGTATTTCATTTTTTAATTATCAAAACATAAAATTTAACTTCAAAATTATCAACACAGTTATGGTACTTTCCGTATCTCTTTTATCGATGTTTAAAGATTAGCGCATGCGCAGCCGCAGTTTTTACCTTATTGTTTTAGGTAATCGATCACACTAAGTATTGTCACATGACTTCTATACACTCACAGTCATCTGTGAGGTAAATTGATATCACATGTACAGATTTTGTATGAAGAACATATACTCACTTTGATATAAAAAAAAGTCCCCTTAGTGTTACATGAAATAACACACTTGTGCCCGTTCAACTAATATATATATATATATGAGCTAATTTTAGACTGAATTCTGAAAAGGATAAAAAGTCAGCGGTATGTTTCGGCATTTGAAAATATAAACTGTCATAGCAGAAGATTTTATGCTGAGGATTAGCCCCTAGGGACGTCTGCTATGGAGGTGTTATGACTAATCCTATTCATTACCCATCTTTCAATTTCATTGCTGAATTGATTGAACCCATCGATAGTTGTTCATGCATAACTGTCTGTTTGATCAATATCAATACTGGGAATAACCAGTTCAGTAGGTCCAGCCGCCTAAATGATAGTCAGGTCATTACACTCCCTGCCATTTCTTGTCCTAATCGATCGCACCAAAGCGATGCCATTTAGACGTAAGTTATTTTTATACACACAATTATTTAAGTTACTGTATGAGTCAGTTCAGCCGCCAAAGAGTGACTACATTTTACCATTATTCCAAATCAGTCGAATAAGATCGATTTCTTAAAAGCATGTTTGTTCAGTAACAAATAAAAAAGATATACAGGTGTTTTCTTTCCGGTTTAAATTTGTATAAATATCAATTTTGCCTATTTTTTGTAAAATCGATATTCTCTTAGCCTATACCATCATCATTTCCCGAAAACACCCGGGTCATCTACAAGTATTTTCACACACACTTTCGCATCCGCACGGGTCAAAAATAGATTCACTCATGTAACATGATAGAATTGGGAGACAAAAACGAATGAAGAAATATCAAGGAGATAATAAATCCTGAAAATTGATTTTGTCGAAAAAATAAATTTTAAGACCCTAGCTATCATGATAATATAAGGGTGGTTATTTCAATTCGTACGATTTTAATCAATTTCAAATCATGATGTAATGATGAAATATTATTTAGATATAAAGCGTATTTCAGTAACTTAATTTAGATAAAAAACAGATTTAAAATGGGGAATAAAGTTTGATACGTATTGAACATTGGGTAGTAGTGTGTCTATGTAATTCGTATGACAAAAGTTAATTGTCATTCCATAATGGCAGAATGATACTGTGACAGCGGTTATATTCTCTGTCAAATAACACGACAGTCAAGTCAAGCAACATATAACAAGATTTGGCAATTCTGTCATAAACTTTACCTCAAATGATCAATATATCTACTGGTAAATACGTTACGTATCTCCTGTCGTTATCATGTGTCAAATATTATCTATATCATTTTCGTACAAAATCCATACCACTGATTAATTATTGATTTTGGATCGACATGCAGACTGGCTATCTAAAGTATCATCAGTTTTATAAACTACACGGAATAACACGTCTGAGATAGTAATAAGCTCGTTCTTAAATCATATACATCGTAGATATACTTTCTTGGTAGTATAACGCCAAAATATGTCTGATATCAACAATATCAGTTTAGACATCACAATAAAGTTAGATATTAAATCCTTACAATGTCTGTCTAGGACGAATGCCTATCACGAAGCTTGGTGAGCCAACAGCAGGACAGTTCCTGGGATATTTGCGGCAGTTTATATCATTTCGATTGTGTTTCAAACCAGTTATGTTCATGAGAACAGCTGGCTCGTTTGGATCCAAGAGGTACAAACCTGGCATTTTATGCCCCGTCCAATCGTTGAGTCCCTGGGGAGGAACATCTGACAATCTGAACATCATTGAGTTAAATCCTAGTCCGGTGTGTAATGATAATTGTCCTTTCAGTCTCGGGGTACACAAGTGAGATCCGAGAACACATAAAAACTATTCAAGACTGTGATTTTTCGTTTTGTGCCTTATTCCCTCGGCTAGGCATTAACCTCGTTGTACCTTATCCTTGTGGTGGAAATCGAAGTCCTCAGTGTCGATTTCTGACTATACATCTGCGGTTTGACCCATTCAACGTCGCTTTGGGGACGATACGTACCAACTCTCGCCCCTCACGGTACCCAGTTGACACAGTTTTTATAATCACCAGTATCCTTGTTAATGTGAGGTTACTTTACAGGGATTCCGTCTCCTCCGGTCAGGAAAATGACAAAATATATATCTATTTATGAGTGTAGCTTGTTCACTGACATACTGAATCGTTGTCATATACAGGGTGAATAAGCTTTGAGTTCAGTGAAAATCTCGGTGAAAAAACTTGGATCACTGTTTATTTTGAGCATGCTCGAACTCTGCCGGTTGATTATCAATAAACATCGGTCCCAAAATCGCTCTCTGTTTTCCTCAACGAGGAAAGGTTTAAGAGGGTAACTGATTTCATTTCCCATATAGGAGTAAGAAAGATACAAACACGTTAGCACCAGTGACTGAAGATCATGCTCGCTGTCGATATCTGAATAGACGATGTCTCTAATGAGCATGTAGACGAACACTACATTGGCGGGGTTGATGAAGGCAACATCTTGCCATCCTTGCAGAAGAAGGGATCTGTCTACAGTTTTTAGCCACATAATGACGTCACAGCCCTCAAAATGTCTCAAACGTTTGCAACGTTTCCTGAGGTATTCCCCCAGACACTTAAGCAGCTCTGACGTTGACGCTTGTATAACTGTACGTTTTGGACTTGTTCCCTTTTCTGTGTTTTTCACAATAATGGTTCGTCGTGAACATTGCTTTTCCTCGGTTTCTGTTTTAAGATTATAACACGACACAGATTTAGGAATATTCCTATTCAAATTGACATTTTCTATGTTAAAATTGTTATCAATTTTCCCGGGAAGCACACGAACCGACGCATTTGAAAATCGTAGAAAATTCTTATCTTTTTTCTTTCCTGCGTTAACTGTGAACTTCTTCCAGCTTAGTCCACTGAGGAATATAGAATGTCTTTTAAAATTCTTCTCCTTTGTCGTCGGTGCCTGAATTTGATTCTTGGCATTGTTGAGAATTTCATAACTGAAGTTATTTAGGTTGATATCTTCGTACAAAGGTTTCCGCGGCCTTGGAGAGAACGAAAGAACGGTGCCCATGATGAATTGCGACGCGTCGTGCTCCGAGTTTCAATAGACACTGTTTGCTGTGTTGACTGCTCCTTTATACCCACAGTCACTGTTGTTTTTCACAACATCTCTATCCTTATATTCCCAGTAAATAGTCTCATAGTTGTTCACACATCGTTTCTGAAAGACCAAACAATCCAGGTGGCTTACCTATTTTTAAAATCCATGAATTATCGTACCAATGAGAAAACCAACATGGAGCTACAGTTCTTGTCATTTCTAGCTCCTTGCTTTAGAACTGAATACGTTAACATAATCAGTAGGAATGACATCATCTCCATAGCAACATCGATAATCGATATGTCTGCTTACTGTAGCAATCCTAGCTAGCTTACTTTGCAGCCCACACCGCAAGCTAAGCCAGCACTGGCACTATAATAATGGTAAGGTAAAATCGATCTACGCCTCTCGCTTCATTAACTAGCACATGTATGAGTACATGATTACGACCTCAGTGTTCAGGTTGGCAATAGACGACGCAGCACGGCGCTGGTATGGACCATAAATATTTGTTGAAAATCGATTTACGCTTTCCTTTCAATATACAGCTAAATTATTCAGGTTACTTCCCTTTGGCTCAATAGTTTCATCTTTACGGTCCATCTGTTTTGTTAATGTATGTAGACCAAATATCAATATAACTAGTACGTGGAATAACATAATATTTACTATTAACATAAAATCGAACCAAAGATTACAAAACTATGGATTGAGCCGGCCACTGATGCACAGAAATGCTTAGACGCATATTCTTCTTGATTTCAACGATTTTTCCATCGCTGTTACTGCCGAGTCCTAGAAGGACGAACAACCGTATTATACAGCCAGTATATTCGTCATTCGATACCTTATTTATATCCGTATCTATCGGCCTATTTACATGTGTGTTTGTGATCATTCGAATTGAAACTGTGCTTTCTGTTGGCTTATAATCGATAAGTTTTATTTGTTGCACATAAATACCTAGAGACTAAGTGGTCAATACATAACATGGAAACTTTCATCACTTTTATATGATATATTTAACATTTAACTTACGTGAATGAAACTTGTCATTATTTGTTATTAGGTATTATAATACAGGTTTTCTTTTAATTTTGAACCTTTGGAGTATTGGACTGTCCGACAATTGCACCTTCGTAATACAAGGCGATCACTGGTTACACGTACACTTTGTCTCTTGGTTACCACTAAACTACACTAAAAAGAAGAAAAAAATATTTTCGGATTTTTGAATACTTTTACTTTGTATTGATAAGCGTTAACAGCTTTTGCCATTGAGTATGGTATCTCCTTTGTACGAGATGCATCTGTGTTTTATACAATTTAATATATAGCATACCGTGGAACCGTCGCTTTGCCTCATGAAACGTCGGAAAATGGTCAGATTTCAGTTAGTCGGACACCGTGACGTCATGTGGATAATATGCGCCGGTGTTAGGTAATTAAGCTAGCACCGTCAACTTGGTCGGCGTCAATCAAGGTCAGAAAATTAATCTGTCGTAGGTAGCTGAAAACATGTTTGAAAGCGAAAGTAGGTAACCGAGTCCTGGAATGTGGGCAACTGATATTATATGTGTAGGTAAGCGAGTCCAGGAATGTGGGCAACTGATATTATATGTGTAGGTAAGCGAGTCCAGGAATATGGGAAACTGATATTATATGTGTAGGTAAGCGAGTCCAGGAATATGGGAAACTGAAATTATGTGTAGGTAACCGAGTCCTGGAATGTGGGTAACTGATATTATTTGTAGGTAACCGAGCCCTGGAATGTGAGTAACTGATACTATTTGTAGGTAACCGAGTCCTGGAATGTGGGTAATTGATATTATTTGTACTGTAGGTAACCGAGTCCTGGAATGTGGGTAATTGATATTATATGTACGTAACCGAGTCCTGGAATGTGGGTAATTGATATTATATGTAGGTAACCGAGTCCTGGAATGTGGGTAACTGATAGTATTTGTAGGTAACCGAGGCCTGGAATGTGGGTAACTGATATTATTTGTAGGTAACCGAGCCCTGGAATGTGGGTAACTAATATTATTTGTAGGTAACCGAGCCCTGGAATGTGGGTAACTAATATTATTTGTAGGTAACCGAGTGCTGGAATGTGGGTAACTTATATTATTTGTAGGTAACCGAGCCCTGGAATGTGGGTAACTAATATTATATGTAGGTAACCGAGTCCTGGAATATGGCAAACTGAAATTGTATGTAGGTACATTATAACTGAATCAATAGGAGGTAACTGTATACATAACGGGACCATGGAAATGATGCTAAATCATTCAGATTGTTTTCATCGACGGAAATACTAGACAATCGGCACAGCTTTTATTACTGTAAATCCTGTTTAATGTGTATTGTTAAATTAAATACGTGTATCTGTGTGCCCGATATTATAATCCTGCGTAGTAATAAAGAAAAGGCAATTTCCAATTGTATTTCCACCCCTCAGAAGGAAATGCAAGATACAAATGTACAACCATATTATAGTTTATATAAACAAAATGTCACGTGTTTCTAAACCACTGTCTTTTTTTTCTAATGTATATAGATATTGGCCCCTATGAATAAAGTCCGTGTTGTGTCCTCTATAGCCTTGATCTGAGTCTATAAAGTGATAGTTGCTACTCTCAGCTCTCAAACGTTTCATCCTCCGCTTAATTATATAAGATATAAACTTTATAAGATATCTTACATAATTAAGCGATATATCAGTTAAGAAATCTTATAAAGGAAATTATAGACATCGTAATTCGATTATAAGACATCTTATAAAGAACGAGATTTGAATTTGAGATAATGAACTCTCCTCCACTCGATGAAGGAGCCGACATGAAGCTGAAACTACATATAGTGGTTTGAAAAAGAATTGTTATTGCCATATATTCATGTTTGCTCGAAAACGACATCTGCTCCGTGCCTAACCGATCGTGGCGACAGAGGGTTGTCGGGTATGTTCCGCGTGCCTTCCAACAAAATGGTAGTTACCTTACAGAGGGAGCAGCCATTTTCGAACTTTTTGGTTTTGCCGGTCTCACGAGATTTTCGTTCTTTATGAGATATCTTATAAACTTTTCTTTATAGGATATCTTAAATATTTTTTGAGATATCTTATATATAATATCTTATAAAGGAAAGTTTATAATACATTTTGTATATCTTATAAAAGATATAAGATATCTCATAAACGTATGAGATATCTCATAAACATATATAAGATATCTCATATAATATATAAGATATCTTATATAATTTGGTAAAATGCTGGATCAACATTGCTCCGCGAATAAATAACATCTTGACTTGCCATACGCATGTGTCATGTTGACGTGATGAGACTATAATTGGCATGGAAACACATGTTTCTAGCGCAGCAAAATTATGCAGGATTAAAACAGGTGGCGACTGAATACTGATACTATTTTTGCAAAGGATACCCTGCTGTGGGAGATTTTACACATTTCTGTATGGGTTACCCCCGACTTCTAAGGGTTCAATGTCAGCAAGGTTGACTTGTATACTATTTCGCAAACAGGAAACATAGGGAGTAGTGTCTACAAAGAGAAACAAATAAGACACACCTATGTGTTATTGTATAAGCTCAGCTAGCATGTGCTAATAGACTCCATTTGTTTATTTGTTTCTTGTAAGAAGTTTATTTCAGCAGAAGGAAACCATGCAAAAACAGGAAAGACAAGAAAACTAAATATTCAGATATTGCAATGTCGATTACAGATAGTCACGAAATCCCGTTAGTGACTATATTATCAACGGACCAGTAGCTAATGTAAGACTTCATAGATCTGCCTTCCTCATTGGAACACTTTTTATTTAATTTTTTAAATTCTTTATCGCCGTCAACTCAGACCAAAATATCTTTGCTTTTAATATCATACCAACATACTTCAACCTTTCGCTTACATATACCAAAGAATGTACAAGAAACCAATTCTGACAAATATATTCTAAAAGTTTTTTGAACTATTATGTATTAATTGTGTCGCAGAAAGTTAATTCATTTTGGGGTAGGGAACCGTGTAGTTGATTTGCATTATTATGTTTCTCTGGGGAATACAAAAACGGGATTTTTCACACGCAAGTGAGAATTATTCACTTTTTCTTACAAGATTAATATTGGAGTGAGTACCTCCAACCAAATCCTGAAGATTTACATCTGAACGAGTTAATCCCCAATTTCCGAGGAAATAGGTCCAAATTTAGATATTGTCCGATTGCAATAACAAATTTGGTATGTAGATACATCATGGGACATAGGTTATTCTGTTACCTTTTTTAAACAAATTTTTCGCCATTTCCGGGCGTCTGATTGGTCCAAATTAAGATATTGTCTGACTTTGATGAAATTCGGTATGTAAGTACAACTATGAAGTTTCTAATTCCCCTTGATTGAGATTATGTCTTTGGACAGGGTCAAATTATAACATCTTTTGCATAAATAAACAAATGTAGTGTAAATTTTCAAATGTTTGTGCCTCGAATACCATAACATATTTAAACATTTCACTTCTACGCACCAACGAAAATAATACGTAATTTCACTTTTACGCACCAACGAAAATAATACGTAAGAAAGCTGTTTTGATAAATTTATGCTAAGATATTGTCAATTATTATGTTGCATTAAGTTAAAATCCAGTTACTTTGGGTGTAGAAACATGTGACGTTATGTTGTTTTTTTGAAATTAGATAAATTTTATCTGATTATAAAAGGTGTTAGATAGAAAATTATTTGACAAAATCAAAGAGTTACCAGGTTTTAACGATCACAATTTACAAAATATTCATCTTCAAAATTTCATAACTAAGTAATTTTTTTCATATCTATAAGTTGCTTCATTCTAAATTCCATATCAACATATTTCAACCTTTTGCTTACATGCGTCAAAGAAAACATTCTGCGATAAACCTGTTCTGACAAAATTTTACTAAAATTATGTCAATTGATTTGTCGCATTAAGTTAAATTAACTAATTAAGGGTATGGAACAATGTTACATTTTTTTTATCTTTTGCATACATGATTTGGTTTGGTTTTATTTTGTTTAACGTCCTTTTTTAACAGCAAAGGTCATTTAAGGACGGCCTCCCGTGCGTGCGACATGAATGAATGTGGTGAGTGCGTATGTGTGTTTTGGGAGGTTGCGGTATGTTCGTGTTAAGTCTCCTGGTGATAGGCCGGAACTTTTGCGGATTTATAGTGCTACCTCACTGAAGCGTACTGCCGAAGACACCCAGCAGGACCCGGTCACATTATACTGACAACGGGCTAACCAGTCGTCCCACTCCAAGTATGTTGAGCGCTAAGCAGGAGTAGCAACTACCATTTTTAAAGACTCTGGTGTGTCTCGGGCAGGGGACAGAACCCAAAACCTTCCTCACAGGGGCGAACGCTCAACTAAAGGCCAAAAGTGAGGCACTGTCAAGGGAGACATTAGGAAAAGAAAGCTGTTAAGAAAGAAGAGAAAAGATAAGATCCCAAATTTAGTCGTCTCTTACGATCATGCAATGGGGGCAGCAGGTACAATTCTTACGTCTTACCTGCAGGGCAGAATTAACTTTCTGCGACACAATTAATACATAATAGTTAAAAAACTTTTAGAATAGATTTGTCAGAATTGGTTTCTTGTACATTCTTTGATATATGTAAGCGAAAGGTCAAGTGGTTTTCTATACGTTTTGTAATAAGTTGAAATTGATTTTAAAATCAATTTTAACTTATTACAAAAGGTATAGAAAACTACTTGACAAAATTAAAGAATTACCAATATTTTATCATCACTATTTTACAAAATAGTTTTTCTTCAGAATGTCATCTACACACAGGTAGAAATTAGTAAATTTTACCGGTATAACTCTGATTGGTCTAATACATATACACTGTATTATCCGAGTTTGGTGGAATTTGATAAGTAGGTACATCATGGGACACCGGTTACTCTTGTAACTTCACTTTCACATTTAAAAAACAAAATTACCTCTGACTGGTCGAAATTTACATATTGTTTGATTTCGATTAAATTTGGTATTTAGGTGTATTAGGGGACTGCAAATTCAGCTTTATGGGTTTCATTGCCATGTGAGCAATACAGAGTCTTTTCATTGGTGGAAATTTAGATATAGAGTGGTTTTGGTGAAAATCGTACTAAAACAGAGTGATCGCCTTTCACTACACTTCATTCTTTCTATGACACTCCTTTAGGTGTCACACAAGTAGTATGATGATGATGATGATGATGATGATGAGGAGGAGGAGGAGGAGGAGGAGGAGGAGGAGGAGGAGGTTTAATTTGTAGTCATTGGTGTTAATTTTTGTTGGTTAAATTTGTAGTCGTTGGTGTCATTTGTTGTTGGTGGTTTAATTTGTTTATCAGTCCCACAAAATTTCGCTTATACTTTATTCTAAATAAGCCAGGATTATGATCATCTTCCCACATTGTAGCTCAGATGGCAGTAATTTTCATTTAACCTATAGCGAGTGGTTGGTCAGTAGACCAATCTTATTAAAAATAAACTGGTGAAGATGAGCGGAAATGACAATTCTAGTTTAAATTAAATTGGTCAGTAGATGTCCGCTGAAGAGAGTGAGATGCTGATGGATGTCTATAAGCTGATGGTCTTTATAATGTTTAATTGACTTCCATTGATTTCCTACGGGTATCAAGTGGCCGCGGTGGCCGAGTGATTAAGGTTTTCTGACACTTTATCACTAGCCTTCCACCTCTGGGTTGCGAGTTCGAAACCCACGTGGGACAGTTGCCTGGTACTGGCCGTAGGTCGGTGGTTTTACTCCGGGTGCTCCGGCTTTCCTCCGGCTTTCCTCCACCTCCAAACCCGGCACGACCTTAAATGACACTTGCTGTTAATAGGACGTTAAACAAAAATAAACCAAACCAAGTACGGGTATCGCTTAAATGGCACAAAAGTGTTCTTGGTTCGAGTCCTAGTCTGGTTCTTTCATTCCATTTTCCTTTTCTGATACATGAAATGGTTTAGGTGCTAAATAAAAATATATTATTTTTATCTAGTTAACAATAAACATTAAAATTTTACATAAAAGTTCCTACTCTGTTGAGTGACAATGCAACAAATTCGGTACAGTGGGTTGACAGCTCGAAAAATAAGGCATGTCTGCACTTCAGCTTCGTATTGTAGAAAATAAACTTACATGTTTACCATTTCATATGTGTAGTTTATCTTGTTGCTCACCTTTGCCCATCGTAATCGTTGATAGGAAATTCTGTGTCAAAATATGCCATGTTTAAACCTGTGTAACATATTTGTTAAGCTGATTGGTAACTCGGTATTTTAAAAGTATTCAAAGCCAGGACAGTTTTATTATTTTCATAAAGTATCATGTATTACCGTCATACAAATTATGGTCAAATCCATGCTAAGAAACAGTCTCAAAATAGGAACAAGTGATGTGTCAACAAAACGGCCAGGGACATCAACCATCATCGAATAATTCCTACGACTGATGCTGAATTTATAACTTTAGCTTATATAGTTACTGAAGCATATTACCGAAATCACCAAGTAGGACACTCCGCCGGTCACATTATTCTGACAACGGTTGAACCAGTCGCCCCACTCCCAAATTTACTGAGCGCTAAGGAGTAGTAGTAACTACCCATTGCTGTAAATTAATAGTATTTATAGTTTACTAGAAGAACCTTACCGGCAGCTGTACCTATGTGACCCCTGTTGTTTGGAAGATTACAGCGTTACAAACTATCACGTACTTAATAGGGGATGAACTGAGACATAGGTGTGTAATACAAACACATATGTGTGTCTTCTGTGGTTTCTGTTTACAAACAATCTGCTCCCTCGGGGTGTTAGCTCTGGGGATGTTAGCTCTGGGGGTGTTAGCTCTGGGGATGTTAGCTCTGGGCGTGTTAGCTCTGGGGGTGAATTTAAAGTCTCCCAAGGCTGACCGTTATTCTACAATATAAAAATGTTAGCGTGTTTTTCATAGGTGACTTGTACTTTAACTTTCAGCCTCTGAAACACAAACACACACAATCACACACACATATATATAGAATATACCTCAGAATTGAACAATCGGTGACTTCTATAAGGACTTTATATCACATAACTTTCTATAGAACATAAAACCTTCCCCCATGGTCTTCATCAACCTACTTAATATAAGTCCTTGAACATTGAATCGGTTGGACATGTAAACATCACTATAACAAAACTATACCAAGCTGTATCATACAGCATTCCCAAACCTCGAGGACTCGTCAATGATGCCAGGGACCCAAATTGCTGACACTCAGGAGGCGACTGCTAAAAGAAAAGCAGAAAGAAATGCCAACTTTTCAAGGAGTTTCTTTTTATTATCAACATGTCTGCACTTCAGCTTCGTATCGTAGAAAACAAACTTACGAAGGATGATTGATATGTTTAGAGCTTCATATTGAAGGAGGTACTCAAGTATGTTCTACTATTCTCTGACTATATAGTGCCGTGTACCAAAGGGCTGGTCTCATTTGGTTAGTTTATATCGACGAGGTAGCACTCTAAAGTAAAGGAAGACAAGCGGCTTTTGCAAAATGAACAAAATCGGTGAAAGAGCAGTGATCCAATATTTGCACATAAAATGTTTAACACCGAAGGACATCCATAATGATATGGTAGCAACACTAGGGAAAGATGTCCCTTCATATGATACAGTGGAAAGGTGGGTGGCGGAATTTAAAGGCGGCCGACAGAGCCTTGATGATGACCCCATCCTGGAAGGCCTGTCAATGTTGTAACCTCGGAAATAGTAAATAAAGTTCATGATATTATTATGACTGACATACGAAACACAGAAAGGTATATAGCCAGTAGAGTTGGCATTTCACAGGAAAGAGTACATTCCATTCTGACCGAGGATCTTGCAATGAGAAAGCTTTCGACCCGATGGGTACCAAGACTTCTGACAGTTGATCAGAAGCACACCAGGAGCACATTATCGCGTGCTAATTCTAACATTTTTGAGGATGATCCTGCCAACTTTCGTCAGAGATTTGTCACTATGGATGACACATGGCTCCATCATTTATCCCAGAGGCCAACCAACAATCGAAACAATGGAAGTACCCTGGCTCTCCCTCGCCAAGGACGGCAAAGACTGTTCCACCAGCTGGAAAAGTTATGGCCTCGGTTTTCTGGGATGCAGATGGTATTCTGCTAATAGATCATCTCCAAAGGGGACAAACAATCAATGCCGCATACTACGCTTCACTTTGGAGTCAGTTACACTTGTACGTAAAAATATCAAACTAAAGCGCCGCGAAAAGCTCACTAAATGTGTGTTATTCCATCAGGACAAAGCTCCTGTTCACAAGTCAGCAATTGCCATGTATGGCTGCCATTGTGGCTTTAAATTAATTGATCATCTGCCTTATTCACATGATCTCGCTCCATCAGACTTTCATACATTTCCAAAACTGAAAGCAGTTATTCCAGGCACCTTTTTCAGGCCCTTAAACACCGGCAAAGGTGTATAGATAATGACGGGGATTCTGTTGAAAAATAATACAAAATGTCCGGTAAAATCCTTCAATATTAGGCTCACAACATATCAAACAGTCCTCGTACGTGCTTACTAGAGTATATCTGTAGATTATCATGTTGCTTGCCCCTGCCCATCGTAATCGCTGATCGGTAATTCTGTGTCAAACTATGTTCAAACATTTGTTATTTCAAAGCTGATTGTCAACTTGGTAAAAATCTTTCAAACCAGCCCATTTTCATTGCTTTTATGAAGTATTCTATATAACGTCATACAAATCAGTCAAATCCATGTTAAGTAACAGTCTCAAAATAGGAACTAGAGTGGTAACAATAGAACGTGAAGGAATATTGCCTGTGTATTGTTGACAAGTTATAAAATTCGACAAACGCAAAAAAAAAAAAAAAAAAACGAACCTGGTGCCAACGCTCCGTCGAAGATTTGTACGGGTTTGGTACACGTGATTATTACCTATATCATCGTATGCCGAGTTAACGTCCTCCAATCGACTTACTACTATTATACGTGATTGGCATAACAAAGGAAATTAAAAACAAGAGATCCCAGAGAGATCTTGGCGCCCACCATTGAACGATCTTTATAGGTTCCATGTCAGATTGACCTTTTCTCGATTTTTTCTCTTCCTTTTACTAATCTGTGTAAATTGAGAAACATCCCTCTAGTACTTTTCAAACAAGGGGAAGCTATATATGAATTTTGAGACGTCCCTTCAGTACTTTCTGAGAAACAGCGATAACAATCTTCAATTATCAAAATCCAAGATGGCTGCCTGTCGTCCATGTTGTTTTCCGATTGGTCTCAAAATCCAATATGCATAACTAGGCACCAAGGGGAACCTACATATGAAATTTGAGAAAGATCCCTTCTGTACTGTCTGAGAAATAGCGATAACAAACTTCAATTATCAAAATCCAAGATGGCTGCCTGTCGGCCATGTTGTTTTTTGATTGGTCTCAAAATGCAATATACATAACTAGGCACCACGGGGAACCTACATATGAAATTTGAGAAAGATCCCTTCTGTACTTTCTCAGAAATAGCGATAACAAACTTCAATTGTCAAAATCCAAGATGGCTGCCTGTCGGCTATGTTGTTTTTCGATTGGTCTCAAAATGCAATGTGCATAACTAGGGACCAAGGGGGACATACATATGAAATTTGAGAAAGATCCCTTCAGTGCTTTCTGAGAAATAGCGATAACAAACTTCAATTGTCAAAATCCAAGATGGCTGCCTGTCGGCCATGTTGTTTACCGATTTATCTCAAAATACAATATGCATAACTAGGTACCAAGGGGAACATACATATGAAATTTGAGAAAGATCCCTTCAGTGCTTTCTGAGAAATAGCGATAACAATCTTCAATTGTCAAAATCCAAGATGGCTGCCTGTCGGCCATGTTGTTTTTCGATTCGTCTCAAAATGCAATATGCATAACTAGACACCAAGGGGAACATACATGTGAAATTTGAGAAAGATCCCTTCAGTACTTTCTCAGAAATAGCGATAACAATCTTCAATTGTCAAAATCCAAGATGGCTGCCTGTCGGCCATGTTGTTTTTCGATTGGTCTCAAAATGCAATATGCATAACTAAGCACCAAGGGGAACCTACATATGAAAGTTGAGAAAGATCTCTTTTGTACTTTCTGAGAAAAAGCGATAACAAACTTCAATTATCAAAATCCAAGATGGCTGCCTGTCGGCCATGTTGTTTTTTGATTTGTCTCAAAATGCAATTTGCATAATTAAGCACCAATGGGAACATACATATGAAATTTGAGAAAGATCCCTTCAGTGCTTTCTGAGAAATAGCGATAACAATCTTCAATTGTCAAAATCCAAGATGGCTGCCTGTCGGCCATGTTGTTTACCGATTGGTCTAAAAATGCAATACGCATAACTAGGCACCAAGGGGAACATACATGTGAAATTTGAGAAAGATCCCTTCAGTACTTTCTGAGAAATAGCGATAACAAACTTCAATCGTCAAATCCAAGATGGCTGCCTGTCGGCCATGTTGTTTTTCGATTGGTCTCAAGATGCAATATGCATAACTAGGCACCAAGGGTAACCTACATATGAAATGTTAGAAAGATCCCTTCAGTACTTCCTCAGAAATAGCGATAACAAACTTCAATTGTCAAAATCCAAAATGGCTGCCTGTTGGCCATGTTGTCTTCCGATTGGTCTCAATATGCAATATGCATAACTAGGCCCCTAGGGAAACCTACATATGAAATTTGAGAAAGATCCCTTCGGTACTTTCTCAGAAATAGCGATAACAAACTTCAATTGTCAAAATCCAAGATGGCTGCCTGTCGGCCATATTGTTTTTCGATTGGTCTCAAAATGCAATATGCATAACTAGACACCAAGGGGAACCTACATATGAAATTTGAGAAAGATCCCTTCAGTACTTTCTTAGGATTAGCGATAAAAAGAATTGTTTATGGACGGACGGACGGACGGCCGGACGGACGGACCACGGACCACGGACGCAGGGCGATTTGAATAGCCCACCATCTGATGATGGTGGGCTAAAAACAGCATCTAATACATGGAACAGAAAGGACAACTTACAAGATATTAGTATTCTAATTTGGTGTTTCAACTGCACCATTGCAAAAAAAAAAAAAGAGAAATATTTCAAAGCATAGATACATTACGTTACATTATATGGATTCTAGTCAACTATATCATCTTTAGAGTATCCCAGATGTACGTATTTATAGTTTACGTAGGGTACTTGGGGAAAACTTAATTTTATATTTGTGTGAATTTAGTCTGAGGTCCTTAGTTTTAAATGTAAATTGATGTGAGGCCATGTGTTTGTCGTCTACCTCACCTTTCTCATTTTTCTCGATTTGAACTGCCATCTCCGTGCACGTAGTACGCTACGTCTATAACTGGAGATGTCCGAGACATAGGTGTGTAATACAATTATGTTTGTGTGTCTTCTGTGGTTTCTATTTACGTACATTCTGCTCCCTGGGGCTAAGCTCTAGGAGTAAATTGAGGTCTCCCAAGGCTGACCATCAATCTGCATTATAAAGGTATTAGCAGTTTTTTCAGAGGTGATTTGTACTTAAACTTTTAACTGTGAAACACACACACACACACACACACACACACACACACAAATATATAAATTATACCTCAAACTCGGGGAATCGGGAAATTAGTCAGCAATATAAGCACTTTATACCGCACAACTTACTGCGAAACAAAACTTTCCTTGTGGTCTTAATCAACCTACTTATCTTAAAGCTTTGTGAAAATTAGTCCTTTAATTTTTAATCATCAAAATTATACTTTATTTTCATGTACACCGGTTGTGTATGTTGTATTGTACCTGGAGCGGGCTGAAGTTAGCAGCGGATTCGTTATTCGTTATAAAAAAACCGAATCCCCAATCCGCTGCTGGAAGCGGATTCGTTATTCGAATCACCAATAACGAATAACGAATCCGCTGCTAACTTCAGCCCGCTTTGTACCTGGTACATTTTTACCAGTAGTTTATCTTGTATACACCGGTTGACCTGACCTGTAAGGTCAACCTCGTTTCATCTCGTGTTCATGTTGGTGCTTTTTTATTTAGGTGGTTAATTATGTATATTATTTACGTTATATTACTGTGATTATTGTGAGGAACTCCGTGTATTGAATTGTACTAACTGTGAGGATAGCAGGCATTCATGTAATAAAATGTCAAAAAAAATTGAGTGATGTAAGTTTGTTTATCAAATCGAATCAGTGAAAAATACACCAAGCTGTATCATACAGCTGTGCCATGCTTCCAGTGATGTCAGGGACGATATCTAGGAGACGACTGAGGCAGCAAAATAAATGCCAACACCCAGATAGGGAAGAACAGTTCAGACCCACTATTCAATGAATTTGATTACTATAAATATTGGAATTCAGACGAATGTCAAGTACTTGTGTGTATTCCGAACTGTGTCATTATTCAAATTTCCAAGTATGATCTCGGAGACTGAAAATTCCCTCACATATACATGGTTTGTTATACGTAGCACATGGGTTAAAGAGAAAGCTCGCAACTTAAAAAGTCCACCAGAAGAGACTGGCGCCAAAATGCCATTCCATGGCTTCCATAGATTGGCATATGCTCACTACTGTGCTCCTTTCTCAAATATCACGATTGATGCTGACCTCGATAGTCACCTCTTAGAACTGGAATATCCTGAAAAGATACATATGTAGTATAAAAGACACGCAAGAAATTAGTGAATTTCAAAATGAGAGTTAGATCAAGTAGAGTCAAAATGAATTGAATTGCATCAGAAAATAGTTTCGTCTTTCTAGGACTCTCAGTGATGCTACTGGCCTTAAGTGTTCCTCACAGGTGAGCCGAGCGACCAAAAGGTCTAAATAAGTCAAACGAAATTGCAAATCTGGATGGAGAGATGCAAAAGACACATAATTTAATTAATTTCATGATGCTCAATAGTAGATTTCAAAAGGACTTTTAGTACACGCGTATATTTTGAATTGTGTCACATTGCCAGTGACTCAAAATTAAAACGTGACAAGTAGGTTACGATAAACCTTCAGAACTGAAAAGCCCACCACAAATGTCTACCACCTGCAATATCAAATGATTGTACTGAAGACATAAGACATTGACATCTTTCAATAAACTGATAGTTAGATACAACAGAGCCAAATTAAATAAAACTGCGCCATACACTGGTAAACATCATACATATCAGAGCAGGAGACCAGACACTTTTGTTTTCTTGTAACAGCGCATAACGTGATATTCTTACCTCAATGACGCATACTGTCGAAGACAGCCAGCAATATGTAACCATACTTTTATTTCATTTTCTCGTCTGTACTATACTTGCAAGTAGGGGTAAGAACTAGAAACCACATGCAATAACTTCAATGCATGTCAACCGAATTTCTTCAAACTTTGTAACAAAGTTAAATGCCTAAAGGGCTCGGCCGATGTTGATTGCAACTTTTTGAGTTATGGTCCCTTGATTAAATAATACAATGTTTCCGTGAAATAACTACAACAAATGGATGTTCTTCAAACTTGAAACCGAAAGTCTAACTCAAAAACAAAAGTCAATGCCTTCATAATAACGAAACCGTACCTCTAACTAAAAGTTGTTAAACGAGGGCAAAATCTGAAGACCTTCGAGAGAGAATACAACCAGTGTTTCCTAAGGGTAAGGTCTTTATGGCGACGTCCTATAACCAATTTTACACGCAAGAATTGTTTCAAATTCTAAGACTTGGGTTCTCCGACAGATACTTGCTGTTGCAGTTGATTTTGCTACCTTTTCCGAGAAGCTCATAAAAGCCTGATGCTGATGCAATAATGTATTTGACTGTTACCGTAATTGCCTTTGTATTGCTCGAGGTCTCGACGATTTTTTTTTTCATCAGAAGATGCCTAGTGCAGGCTATCTGCCGATGCGCGCTATTTATAAAATTTTGTTTTGTTTTGTAACCAAATGCAGACGATACGTTGTTAAATGTTTCCATTTGTATTGAAACAGCAGATAAGTAACTGACTTCAATGCGCCGATATTCATGCACATGTAGGCTAGATTTACGCTATTTGTAAACAAAATAAATCGTTGATAAGTTTATATATAGCTTCGATTATACATACATTTTTGCAAAATAAACACAATATTTCCATCATATGTCTCTAAATTCCATCATTCCGAAGATATTACGATATCCGTGTGCTTGTGTATACCGATGGTTGACTAGTTACTAGGAAGCTTCTTTCATGTTGGAAAAAAAATACATATTGTAGCTCAGTTGACACAAGTTAGACCAAGATGACGAATATTCCTGACTACAAACTCACTTCGTCTTTAATAATTCGAGTACGCATACGTGACAAACCTTTTTGTAAATAACACCTATATGCCTAGCGGGCCCTGTTCATAGGGATTCGTGCTAAATTCGTATGGATGTGATCTTAACAGCCCTGGCCGCGAGGTAAACCACAACTTCAGTTAAACGACGAAACTGATGCCGATAAAGATTGTAGATCTAGTTGCAACAATACTAGTACTACCAATGACCTGATCATGAGGGTACACAAACACGTCGGGGGTAGCGACAGATCTACCTGCGATCTGGGCTCGATCGGCCGAACGGCAAACAGGATATGCTGTCGATATTATCGTTCCTCTGGATATTCCAAATACCTATTTATTTTGTTATTTTGATCAATGTGGACATGAGTGAATACAAAACCATGGCCCGAATTTATGTATGATTTCTCGGTGTTATCAACATTTAATTCGAACTCTACCTACAGCCAATCATCGCTCTCGTAACACAAGTAGGATGCGGATTACTGATTGTGTCAGTACATACAATTCAATCAACACTTCGTTAGGTAGTCACGCACTTTTGTCGTCCACAGATAGTGTTCAACGGCAGTAAGTAAATCCAGATTGTCCTGTCGAAGTAACCTGGTATACAATTGGCGTACGAGGACTAATTGTTAAGTTGTGAGCCTCGTAGTGCTGGAAGCACTCAAGGATGTTCTTTTTAAGTCCAACTATTCTCTGACTATATAGGGCAGTGTACCCAGGGACTGGTCTCATTTGGTTAGTTTATATCGACGAGGTAGCACTCTAAAGTAAACAAGACAAGCGGCTTTTGCAAAATGGACAAAATAGGTTAGGGTTCCAAGAAAAGTGCCATTGAGGCCCTTAAACACCGCTGGCAAAACTGAATAAACACTGAAGGGGTTATGTTGAAAAAAAATACACTATGTACGGCAAAATTCAAATCCTTCAATATGAGGCTCACAACTTCAACCAGCCCTTTCAGGTCTCACACAACTAACTCAGCCAATCGGCTGGTGTTTCTCCTGAACCAAGTCATTGAAGAAAATGGGTTTCTTGAGTTTGCAGCTATTTACTGAGTAAAAAACACATGCAATGGGTACTTTCTATATACGGGAATAAAGAGTAGGGTCTTGAGATTCTAAAAATCAAAAATATACACTCCTGGAATAAATATAAAGATGTAGGATTCCAGGTGTAAAAAGGCGGGAATTCCCCAGGTGGAGGTTCCCTTGTCCACTGTAAATATCAAGGTTACTATTTTCAAAGTACTGGTGAGCACTTATATGCTGTTAAACTTATTCAATAACATCATTTTTCTGGTAGGCAAATCTTCAAACTTCAATTTCATATAAATTTCCCAATATTTGAACTTAAAATGAGCGATTGAGGGGATGGAGTCATTGATAATAACATATAGTGAAATAATTAGTTGTGTGAGACCATGTATGCCAGTGTGCGCTGTCTGGAATTTATTTTACAAAATCTTCAAAAATGCCATAATTTAATTCCCGCGTGTTATAGCCCAGTGCGGGAACTACGCAGCAAATAACAGTACCTAAATGTACAGTATGTTTGAGGTAAAAAGAAGTTTGTTCTAGAGCAAAAGAGAAGGCATATGCCATTTTGGTCGCATATGTATTGTAAACGTGATCAGTCTATAATTGGCATGAAAACACCTATTTCTAGCGCAACATGCAGTGTGAGCAGCTGAGAGTTGATACTATTTTTACTAAGGTCCCCTGCTGTGGTAGAGAAGATTTCGCACATTACTGTATGTGTTATCCTCCCCGACCTCTAAGGGTGAACTATATTCGGAATCAATGTCTAAGTATGGAATGTATACTAATCGACAAACAGGACACACAGGGAGTAGTGTTTACAAGCAGACACAACAGAGGACACACCTATGGCTTGTTGTATACGCTCAGTATAGCATGTGTTAAATGGCTCCCTTTGTTTTTTGTTTCTTGTAAGAAGTTTGTTATGGCAGACAATATTCTATGGGAGTGGACAGGAAAGAAATCAAAAGATTAATATTCAGATGTTGCAATAACGATTAAAGATACCAACAAATTTCCGTGACCGTGGATTATTAACAGACATGTAGTTAATGTAAGACCTAATAGATATGACTTCCTTATTGAAAAAATAAACATTTGTTTAAATCCATTATCGCCATAAAAACTATGAAAGGACACCAAATTACGACAACAAAACCGCTGGAAAAAGCCAGGGGAAATTAAAAATGAGGTGTTCCGAAAGTGTCTTTTTCTGCGTTGATGACCCCTGTCATGTAAGCCAAGATGAGAACTAATGTTGTGACGGACTCACTTGCTGTGTCAACAAGAATTGAACACATCTAGCTTCACCTCGCACGAGGAAATAGAGTTTTTTCCAAATCAAAACTCGGTGTCGACTTTGACAATTTCAAATAGAAACCCTGCGGTTTTTTTTTTTGGTTTTTTTTTCTTCAGTTGTCGACATACATTCCGTGGGAACAATTCCCCGGTCACCGAACCAGCTGGGTCATTTCAACACCATAGGAAGGGAAACCACGGGTATTACTATCTTATACATGTCACTTACTTCTATTGAGGAATAAAAGAGGTTTGATCTAGAGAGTAGTAGAAGCAAAATGTCACCGAGCCGCGCTTGTCATGTAAACACGATAACTAAATGAATTGGATTGGATATTATCACATTGGAATACAAATAGAAACAACAGAAGACACATCTATGTATTGTTGAATACACTCAGTATAGTATGTGATAATTGACTCTTTGTTTTCTATTTTGGTAATAGCGACGGATGTCGAGGAGACGCCGAGAGACGAAATGCTTTGAAATGGCGAGTAGACAGGAAAGAAAAAGAAAAAGAATAATATACAAATGTCGCAGTGGAGATATCATGTACAAACAAAATCCTTTATTCAATGTTCACCGATTTCGAAATACCATAGCTATTATGTGACCAAATAAATCTGTCTTCCTCAATGCAACACTTTTATTCTTTCTTTTTGAAGCCTTCAATATATTCTGTAGATCTTGTAATCAAGACCGTTACAGACTCCGAAATATCAGACGTTTTCTTTGATATTTGCTTACAACGTTACAGATAAGACCAGCTCACAAATGACCTGTGTGATAAGCGTGATAATTTCAATTAAACAAATTGGAATTGTAATTAGATATTTACTCAACAGTGTCTTTTCCCTATATGGATATAGGTTCACTTTATGTTAGTAAACTTGTCTAAATGACTTACACTAATTTTGAAGAAGTCAACTGGACAAATCAAACTAGAACACTGATAAGCTAGCAAGGGCCTGTCTTGTGACAATCTAGTGACCTTGACCTTTAACCCAGTAACCTTCACCTAGAATCAGTTGACGTCTTGTAAAATTCCGACCAACTCTGCATATATATCTGCAGACATTAACTTTCAGTGATGCCCCAACATTTGTAGCGTTTTGAATCTCCATGACCTAGGAATGCTAGTCAAATATGAGTGATATCCATTGCTTTTTAATTAGTTCCTTCAGACCAGACCAGGTGATATTGTATTTGTACTGAATGTATATAATAAAAGGTGCCTTTAATTATAACTAATTATTTTACCTTTGTCTGCATAAATTTCTTTCTGAAATCATGGAGTATCCATTTTTCTTTGAAGCCATTCTCTGGCAACTGGCAACGCATCCGCGATCTCTTCATGCTACAATTTTAAAAAGATTAATTATTACATAATCTCTTAAGACTTTTTGCTAAGTTTGTGGACATAAACTTTTAATACCTCAAAATAAATCAAAGTGCCAAAGGCCCTGAGAAACGTCAAGGTCTGAGGTCATATAACAAGAAATTTACATCAACATTTCATTATGCTGACATAATCTTCAATATGATAACGTAGGTCAATTAATTTAGGCCACAGGTCCCACATAAAAATATCTTGTATTATATAAAAGTAGGCCTGAGTACAGCTAGCCTAGCCAAGAGGAGATTGAGACAAAGATGGCAGATCTACCTAATTTAGATAATATCATGAGATTCTAATGATGCACGCGATCAAAATCAAACTTAGTTATCTTGAATATTCAATTGGTAACACAGCTCAAATATTTTATACAATATACAACGACTGGTATTTATAAAATCGTTACGTAAAAATTACTCTGTGCCCGAAAAGTCACCTTCCTCCTGTATGTGCTTCCGGTTGAAAACGGACATGTGCATTGGTTGTCGTGTGTGTGTTGAAAAACCGCGCGATGCAAAAGTTTTAACACAACTGCAACACACATTACACGAAAATCCTCAATGCAACACTTTTATTCTTTCTTTTTGAAGCCTTCAATATATTCTGTAGATCTTGTAATCAAGACCATTACAGACTCCGAAATATCAGACGTTTTCTTTGATATTTGCTTACAACGTTACAGATAAGACCAGCTCACAAATGACCTGTGTGATAAGCGTGATTATTTCAATTAAAAAAATTGGTATCCCGCTTCTTGTTACTTATATCTCTACTTCCTAGCTATGGTGTTTACACGACGCAGCAAATTCGTTAATCAAGTAATCGTTCGCATTGAAATATAATAAATTATTTTAAAATTTAGTTAAAATATATCAGATTTTATATCCAAATATTCCTAGTTCTGTTCTTTAATATTACAAATATTTGACCTTTGGCACCAACTCTGTTTACCTGTTGACGTG
This sequence comes from Pecten maximus, assembly GCF_902652985.1. Taxonomy (NCBI): domain Eukaryota; kingdom Metazoa; phylum Mollusca; class Bivalvia; order Pectinida; family Pectinidae; genus Pecten; species Pecten maximus. Next base: position 18,462,918 of record NC_047029.1, read on the forward strand.
GTTGATCTGATGTTAACAGTACATGTTCTACATGGTTATGTTATATTGTCTCAGGCGATATGACAGACGTCGTCTGTGTTATCATGTATCAATCAATTATAACTGTATACTTAGGACTATATAAGGCTACATATTTTTGTACTATTTTGTGAAAGAAGAGAGAAAAGTCATTTCATTATACCATTATCACGATTTCCAAGATAAATGTCGACTACTGACAAAATTGCAACAAGGTTTCGTGAGATGTACGTTGATGAAGACCGAAGGAAAGTTGTTGAGTGTTTGATACTTGGTGATATGTCCACGGATATGAAGTTTGACGTGTTTGATACTTTGTGATATGTCCACTGGTATGACGTTTGACGTGTTTGATACTTGGTGATATGTCCACTGGTATGACGTTTGACGTGTTTGATACTTGGTGATATGTCCACTGGTATGACGTTTGACGTGTTTGATACTTGGTGATATGTCCACTGGTATGAAGTTTGACGTGTTTGATACTTGGTGATATGTCCACTGGTATGAAGTTTGACGTGTTTGATACTTGGTGATATGTCCACTGGTATGAAGTTTGACGTGTTTGATACTTGGTGATATGTCCACTGGTATGACGTTTGACGTGTTTGATACTTGGTGATATGTCCACTGGTATGACGTTTGACGTGTTTGATACTTGGTGATATGTCCACGGATATGAAGTTTGAGTGTTTTATACTTGGTGATATGTCCACTGGTATGACGTTTGACGTGTTTGATACTTGGTGATATGTCCACTGGTATGAAGTTTGACGTGTTTGATACTTGGTGATATGTCCACTGGTATGGAGTTTGACGTGTTTGATACTTGGTGATATGTCCACTGGTATGACGTTTGACGTGTTTGATACTTGGTGATATGTCCACTGGTATGACGTTTGAAGTGTTTGATACTTGGTGATATGTCCACTGGTATGACGTTTGACGTGTTTGATACTTGGTGATATGTCCACTGGTATGACGTTTGACGTGTTTGATACTTGGTGATATGTCCACTGGTATGACGTTCGACGTGTTTGATACTTGGTGATATGTCCACTGGTATGACGTTTGACGTGTTTGATACTTGGTGATATGTCCACTGGTATGACGTTTGACGTGTTTGATACTTGGTGATATGTCCACGGATATGAAGTTTGACGTGTTTGATACTTGGTGATATGTCCACTGGTATGACGTTTGACGTGTTTGATACTTGGTGATATGTCCACTGGTATGAAGTTTGACGTGTTTGATACTTGGTGATATGTCCACTGGTATGACGTTTGACGTGTTTGATACTTGTTTTTGTTTTGTTTTCCACTTATTCAGGCTCAAAACTGAACGGATTCAACAAGGGGCCCTTTAACAAAGGACCCTTAACTTGGCCATTCACAACAAGGGTGTCGTCTTGTTTATTTTACTAAAATAAGTGAACGTTCACATTGTAGGATATCAAAACTAAGTTTTGCGTGTTATTAAGAATTTTATTCAACTTCTCATGTATACATATATCTTGCAAATTTTGTATATAAAATGCATAAATTTGGCATTGATCTTTTATGTTCCTGAATGTTCTAATTAGAACCATCACCTAGCTAGGGACAGCATTAATAATTTGTCTATAGATAAACTCATATAAATAACAGAGCTTTTTGTTTCTTTGTTTTTTCTTTTATTTTGTTTGTTTGTTTCAGTAGGAGTGTATATTTTTGTTTTCTGAGATATAGTAACAGACATACAGTGGCCGTTTACTATTACTATTACTATCAATATATATTATACATAATGTACAAACGGCAAGCCAGTTTATGCCGTGGTGCGGCTTCCGTCTGTCTGTCCGTCTTCTCAAAAACCAAGAGGCACAAAGACAGAATGGATATTGCTCATGCTTGGGTGAAGGGCTAACAAGTTTGTTCGAATGAATGACCTTGACCAAAATTCAAGGTTAGTGGAGTTCAATATGTAAACATTTTTAAACGATTTCTTCTTTAAACTAACCAAGATGTCCATGGACTTAATATTTGGCCGGTAGCAAGCTTGTGTTAAGGGGTACCATGTACCTGTTCTGATAAGGGCTCTGTTACCTGTTCTGACAAGGTCTGTGTTATCTGTTCTGACAAGGTCTGTGTTATCTGTTCTGACAAGGTCTGTGTTATCTGTTCTGATAAGGGCTCTGTTACCTGTTCTGACAAGGTCTGTGTTACCTGTTCTGACAAGGTCTGTGTTACCTGTTCTGACAAGGTCTGTGTTATCTGTTCTAACAAGGTATCTGTTACCTGTTCTGACAAGGTCTGTGTTACCTGTTCTTACAAGGTCTTTGTTACCTGTTCTGTCAAGGTCTGTGTTACCTGTTCCAACTAGGTCTCTGTTACCTGTTCTGACAAGGTCTGTATTACCTGTTCTGACAAGGTCTGTGTTACCTGTTCTGACAAGGTCTGTGGTACCTGTTCTGACAAGGTCTGCATGTGTTACCTGTTCTGACAAGGTCTGTGTTACCTGTTCCAACTAGGTCTCTGTTACCTGTTCTGACAGGGTCTGTGTTACCTGTTCTGACAAGGTCTCTGTTACCTGTTCTGACAAGGTCTGTGTTACCTGTTCCAACTAGGTCTCTGTTACCTGTTCTGACAAGGTCTGTGTTACCTGTTCTGACAAGGTCTCTGTTACCTGTTCCAACAAGGTCTGTGTTACCTGTTCCAACTAGGTCTATGTTACCTTTTCTTACAAGGTCTCTGTTACCTGTTCTGATAAAGTATCGCGGCGTGATTCCAAATTAGTTATTGCTCATAATGAATTATCAAACCAGCCTGATGGTTACTGTCAGAAAGACTCCCCAATGACACACAAGTAATGTTTACGCTCACTGCCCTATAAAAATACAACAATAAAGGTCAATAATTTTGTATTACGGATTAGTCTCCCAAACAACGTATCGTCACATCGTACATGGTGTGACTTTGCTTGGTTTTGGTTTGGTTTGTTTTTGTTTAACGTCCTATTAACAGCCAGGGTCATTTAAGGACGTGCCTGGTTTTGGAGGTGGATGAAAGCCGGAGTACCCCGGGTAAAACCACCGGCCTACGGTCAGTACCTGGCAACTTCCCCACGTAGGTTTCAAACTCGCAACCCAGAGGTGGAGGGCTAGTGTTAAAGTGTCGGGACACCTTAACCACTCGGCTACCGCGGCCCCTTAAAGACTTTGCGCACTACTGTAATTGGAGATACAGTATAGATTTATTGTGACATTTTGTGATTTCCAGATGTTCGCTAGATTCTGAACGAATAAGGAATTTCAATAGTAGCCATTATTGTAACCAATTCGTAACATTTTCGATTGATTTTGCTACAGAAGACGAATCTGTATAGAAAACAAACTTATTTTCCTTTGTTTTTAAATAGGGCTGTGCGTATACACCTTATACTGCTTAAAAGCGGATATCATTGTCTTTCTGACAATTTAAACGTAGATACATTATTTTGAGTTTTGATAATTCAACAGTAAAACTCATGGCGAATCACACCTCGATGCCGAGTTTAAGTTTAGGAGCAACTCTGTGCTGGATTCACAGTTGTTAAGGAACTAACCATTCTCCGATAAATCAGAGATCTATGTATAAAAGGAAGGAGTGACGAACGTGCCGGGTTTCGAACTAGCGACCTTACGCTCTGAAGGCAAGCATCCTTCCACTAGGCTAACGGGAAATTCCCACTAGTCTTAACTAGTAAGGTGACCTAATACTCTCTACTTTACAATACTCCCTCCTTCACAAAGTCTTCGCCCCCCAAAGACGATCACAACCCAGGTTCTTTAGCTCCATGGAAGCCTCTCAATCTCCTATTACTTTCACTTGGAATTGTTAACGGCACCGAATCTGTAATAGGAAGGAGGAATGAAAAATGCCCTGCCACGAGGCTGAAGGGAAATCCCCACTCGTCTGAGCTACATGTAGTAAGGTAGCCTAATACCCTCTATACCTTATACTTTATACTTGTAACACTAGTATATTATAGGTCTTTAGATAATGTTGTTATATATTCTTAAATATTTCTAAGTTAAGACTTCGAACTTTTTCGGCATAGCCGTATAATATTCTTTTGGCCTCGGATATGACGGGACAGGTGGCGTTACTGGTCAAGTTAAAGTATGTGATTGGTCAATGTAGCGGTAAATGCAAAATGCAGGAATGCAGTTAATAATGAAATAAAGTTAAGATTGAATGCAAGCTGAATAAGTGGATGTATCTTTACAAATGACACATAAATAAAATTATTTTCCTGATTCAAATGCAAAAATGATTCAAACTGATATAATAGTTCACCAGCAGTTTTAGATTATAACCACCAGCATTAAAACTATGTCGTTTATCTTTTTAAAAGATATTTCTTGTTTCGTCAGGTTTTTCTTTAAAAAAAAAGTGATTTTGTAGCTTAAAGTGCACCACTACCTTCTGTGATTAACTCGGCCCGCCATCTTAGAAAGACCATTCATAGTCTTGGGAAGTAGTATTGGAAGGGGGACAACTCCAACTTCTTTGTAACTTCCAAAAATCAATATTATTCATTGATCCAGCTACTGCTTTGAACTGTGTGTAGACCGCAAGAGTTGTTTTTCTTTGCTGCGTGGGAAACACTGAGCGCCCTCTGTCGGCCGAATTACCTATCTACGATTATTATAATTTATGTGTCCGACTCCTATGTGCGTCAGTAATGCTGGCGATGTAGTGAAAGACAAAAAAACGTCATGTAATTTTCTGTTAACAGCCGCCATAACAGATCCAGGAGAGGAGACAACTAGGAAAGGTTTTCAGCCCTGGTCTATCACCATGACACGGGTTACAAACGATTGTAAGCAGCGGAGCTAGAGGAGGAAACGGTGAGCTATATTTCTGGTACTGTTTACATCCTGTGTGTTAAACAGAGGGCATATAGATTTCTTATACACACGCGTGCGCGCCCTAACAAAACAGGCTCAATGCTGCTCCGAACACAAATCGTTGGTGTCGAGTTCTACGATGCCGTATTGAACAATGAACTACAGCTACTGAAACGTTTGGTAACCCAGCATAAGATAGACCTTAATGCTAAATTCATTGAGGTGAGAAAGAAAAACCACGCTGATTTATGTCCCATACATCTTGCCTCGTATCGAGGTTACACGTACATGTTACAGTATCTCATTGAATCCAAGTGTGACGTCAACCAAACAACAACTACCTTAAGAAGGACAGCCCTTCATTTCGCTGTCTTGCGACACAAGATGGCGTGCATGTTGTTATTAATTGCAGCAGGGGCACAACTGGACGCGAAGGACACGTTCAGTAACTCGCCTTGCCATTACGCAGCAGACGATGGGTACTGTCAAATGTTGGATGTTTTGATACGAAGGGGAGTCAATGTTGACACTTTAGATATAACATCAAAGACGCCATTGATGAAAGCGGTGAGAAATAATAAAACTGATGCAGTTCTGAGACTGCTGAGGGCTCAGTGTAATATTAATATTACTGACAGGAACAGCGATATGGCCCTTCACTATGCCGCTAGGAATGGCTGTGCCGACGTCCTCGACATCCTGATTTCCGCCGGAAGTCTAATAGATGTCCAAAATTATTGGGGACGAACACCTCTGATGGAGACGGTCTGTTATAACCACAAAGATGCTGTTGCTCGTCTGCTCAAAGCCAGCTGTGATCTAAATAGGCGGGAATTTAAAACTGGTGACACCGCCCTGCATATTGCCATTAAGCGGAATTACACAGAGGTCGTGGGTCTTCTTCTTGCCGCAGGCAGTAGACACGATATATACAATCACCAAGGGGAAACAGCTGCATATGACGCGGTTGTTAGCAACAAGGTCGAAATTATCCGCCTTATGGTTATTCATAATTGTGACCTAGAACAACCAGGGAAGTACTTTTCTGATGGGGTGTACAAATCTCTTTTCCAAATTGCAGCAGAAAAGGGTCATTTCGATATCTGCCGTCTTCTAGCTTCATTTGGTTACGTTGACTTCAGAGCACGTGGGTATATTTACATGAATTATATCCCTCCGCGTCTTGTCACAGAGCAGGAGGATGTCGTGCAATGGTTACGACGTAAGATGCAGACTCCTACCTCTTTACAGCTACTCTGCAGGAAGTGCATCCGCAAACGACTTGGACACAAAATAGTCCACACAGTCGAGTGTTTACCAATACCAAGAGCTTTGAAAGAATTTGTGCTGATAAAAGATATGGACGAGGAAGAAGAAAAGAATCTGCGGTGATCGGATATAATTGTACAATAGCGAGTTAAATGCTATTATTTCTTTTCGAAGTTTTGATAGAATTATTTTGTAAACAAAAACAAATACCTAAAAATAAGCGTGTTTAAACAAAAGACCATTTTCAGATTGAAGTATAAGACTGTAAGTCACAACTGTGACTTGACTTATTTAGATAAGGTTCCCTTTCTCATAAAATAAAATTTCATATCAAACTATAGAAAACGATATTCAGAAAAGACACGAACTTAATTAATGTAAATTAAATTGCAATTTCGAAATTATCACAATTTTCGAATAGCGTATTATTATATCTTTGATCCAGACACACTTGAAAGTTAGTCCGTGTTTATGATATTTTCAATGTGGACATCTCACAATCTCGTTCATTATAGATTCACTAGATGTCCATAGCCAGACAAAAAAGGCATATTTCTTAACGGACGCCTCTTTTGTTCCTTTTTTATTCGTCAAAGCTTCGAAGATCAGTCATGGCATTAAAGCTCGTGTGAGAATTTTTGAACAACTTATTTTCTTGTATTGTTCTTATAAATGTTAATTGGTGATCCGTTCAAGGTATCGCTGTTAGGTGAACATTCCACTTAGTAACTTGTTGATAGTGAACACTTCATTCACGGTGATTGGTTCACAATGAAATTTCATCTATTTTAGTGATAATTTCAAGTTTTTTAATGAGTGAATTTGCGACATTGTGACCAGTTTACGGTTTTTCTTCTTAGTGCGTGTCACTTAAAATTTAGAGATCGGTTCAGAATGTTGTTACCTCGTGAATATGTCGCTAAAAATTGTGACTTGTGCACGGTTCTGTCAATAGGTGAACATGTTGATCGATTCACGGTTTTGTTATTGTGAACAGGGATACCTGTTGGCGGTTTTGTTACGGGTTGAACATGTCAGTGAGCTGTTGGCGTACGATCTCGTTACTGTGAACATGTCGCATAGATCTGGGTTCTATGTGAACATGTTGCGTGGATCTCGGTTCTGTTTGAACATGTCGCGTAGATCTGGGTTCTTTGTGAACATGTCGCGTAATTCTGGGTTCTATGTGAACATGTCACGTAGATCTGGGTTCTATGTGAACATGTCACGTAGATCTGGGTTCTATGTGAACATGTCACGTAGATCTGGGTTCTTTGTGAACATGTCGCGTAGATCTGGGTTCTATGTGAACATGTCACGTAATTCTGGGTTCTATGTGAACATGTCACATAGATCTGGGTTCTATGTGAACATGTCGCATAGATCTGGGTTCTATGTGAACATGTCACGTAATTCTGGGTTCTATGTGAACATGTTGCGTGGATCTCGGTTCTATTTGAACATCTCGCGTAGATCTGGGTTCTATGTGAACATGTCACGTAGATATGGGTTCTATGTGAACATGTCACATAGATCTGGGTTCTGTTTGAACATGTCACATAGATCTGGGTTCTTTGTGAACATGTCACATAGATCTGGGTTCTTTGTGAACATGTCACGTAGATCTGGGTTCTATGTGAACATGTCACGTAGATCTGGGTTCAACGTGAACATGTCACGTAGATCTGGGTTCTTGTGAACATGTCGCATAGATCTGGGTTCTTTGTGAACATGTCGCGTGGATCTGGGTTCTATGTGAACATGTCACGTAGATCTGGGTTCTTTGTGAACATGTCGCATAGATCTGGGTTCTTTGTGAACATGTCACGTAGATCTGGGTTCTATGTCAACATGTCGCGTGGATCTGGGTTCTATGTGAACATGTCACGTAGATCTTGGTTCTTTGTGAACATGTCACGTAGATCTGGGTTCTATGTGAACATGTCACGTAGATCTGGGTTCTATGTGAACATGTCACGTAGATCTGGGTTCTATGTGAACATGTCACGTAGATCTGGGTTCAACGTGAACATGTCACGTAGATCTGGGTTCTATGTGAACATGTCGCGTAGATCTGGGTTCTTGTGAACATGTCACATAGATCTGGGTTCTTTGTGAACATGTCACGTAGATCTGGGTTCTATGTGAACATGTCGCGTGGATCTGGGTTCTATGTGAACATGTCACGTAGATCTGGGTTCTTTGTGAACATGTCACGTAGATCTGGGTTCTATGTGAACATGTCACGTAGATCTGGGTTCTATGTGAACATGTCGCGTGGATCTGGGTTCTTTGTGAACATGTCACATAGATCTGGGTTCTTTGTGAACATGTCACGTAGATCTGGGTTCTATGTGAACATGTCACGTAGATCTGGGTTATTTGTGAACATGTCACGTAGATCTGGGTTCTATGTGAACATGTCACGTAGATCTGGGTTCAACGTGAACATGTCACGTAGATCTGGGTTCTATGTGAACATGTCGCGTAGATCTGGGTTCTTGTGAACATGTCACATAGATCTGGGTTCTTTGTGAACATGTCACGTAGATCTGGGTTCTATGTGAACATGTCACGTAGATCTGGGTTATATGTGAACATGTCACGTAGATCTGGGTTCTATGTGAACATGTCACTTAGATCTGGGTTCTATGTGAACATGTCACGTAGATCTGGGTTCTATGTGAACATGTCGCGTGGATCTGGGTTCTATGTGAACATGTCACGTAGATCTGGGTTCTTTGTGAACATGTCACGTAGATCTGGGTTCTATGTGAACATGTCACGTAGATCTGGGTTCTATGTGAACATGTCACGTAGATCTGGGTTCTATGTGAACATGTCACGTAGATCTGGGTTCTATGTGAACATGTCACGTAGATCTGGGTTCAACGTGAACATGTCACGTAGATCTTGGTTCTATGTGAACATGTCGCGTGGATCTGGGTTCTATGTGAACATGTCACGTAGATCTGGGTTATTTGTGAACATGTCACGTAGATCTGGGTTCTTTGTGAACATGTCACGTAGATCTGGGTTCTTTGTGAACATGTCACGTAGATCTGGGTTCTATGTGAACATCTCACGTAGATCTGGGTTCTATGTGAACATGTCACATAGATCTGGGTTCTATGTGAACATGTCACGTAGATCTGGGTTCTATGTGAACATGTCACGTAGATCTGGGTTCAACGTGAACATGTCACGTAGATCTGGGTTCTATGTGAACATGTCGCGTAGATCTGGGTTCTTGTGAACATGTCACATAGATCTGGGTTCTATGTGAACATGTCGCGTGGATCTGGGTTCTATGTGAACATGTCACGTAGATCTGGGTTCTTTGTGAACATGTCACGTAGATCTGGGTTCTATGTGAACATGTCACGTAGATCTGGGTTCTATGTGAACATGTCGCGTGGATCTGGGTTCTTTGTGAACATGTCACATAGATCTGGGTTCTTTGTGAACATGTCACGTAGATCTGGGTTCTATGTGAACATGTCACGTAGATCTGGGTTATTTGTGAACATGTCACGTAGATCTGGGTTCTATGTGAACATGTCACGTAGATCTGGGTTCAACGTGAACATGTCACGTAGATCTGGGTTCTATGTGAACATGTCGCGTAGATCTGGGTTCTTGTGAACATGTCACATAGATCTGGGTTCTTTGTGAACATGTCACGTAGATCTGGGTTCTATGTGAACATGTCACGTAGATCTGGGTTATATGTGAACATGTCACGTAGATCTGGGTTCTATGTGAACATGTCACTTAGATCTGGGTTCTATGTGAACATGTCACGTAGATCTGGGTTCTATGTGAACATGTCGCGTGGATCTGGGTTCTATGTGAACATGTCACGTAGATCTGGGTTCTTTGTGAACATGTCACGTAGATCTGGGTTCTATGTGAACATGTCACGTAGATCTGGGTTCTATGTGAACATGTCACGTAGATCTGGGTTCTATGTGAACATGTCACGTAGATCTGGGTTCTATGTGAACATGTCACGTAGATCTGGGTTCAACGTGAACATGTCACGTAGATCTTGGTTCTATGTGAACATGTCGCGTGGATCTGGGTTCTATGTGAACATGTCACGTAGATCTGGGTTCTATGTGAACATGTCGCGTGGATCTGGGTTCTATGTGAACATGTCACGTAGATCTGGGTTCAACGTGAACATGTCACGTAGATCTGGGTTCTATGTGAACATGTCACGTAGATCTGGGTTCTATGTGAACATGTCACATAGATCTGGGTTCTATGTGAACATGTCGCGTGGATCTGGGTTCTATGTGAACATGTCGCGTGGATCTGGGTTCAACGTGAACATGTCACGTAGATCTGGGTTCAACGTGAACATGTCACGTAGATCTTGGTTCTATGTGAACATGTCGCGTGGATCTGGGTTCTATGTGAACATGTCACGTAGATCTGGGTTCTATGTGAACATGTCACGTAGATCTGGGTTCTATGTGAACATGTCACGTAGATCTGGGTTATTTGTGAACATGTCACGTAGATCTGGGTTCTTTGTGAACATGTCACGTAGATCTGGGTTCTTTGTGAACATGTCACGTAGATCTGGGTTCTATGTGAACATCTCACGTAGATCTGGGTTCTATGTGAACATGTCACATAGATCTGGGTTCTATGTGAACATGTCACGTAGATCTGGGTTCTATGTGAACATGTCGCGTGGATCTGGGTTCTATGTGAACATGTCACGTAGATCTGGGTTCAACGTGAACATTTCACGTAGATCTGGGTTCTATGTGAACATGTCACATAGATCTGGGTTCTATTTGAACATGTTCGAGATAAATTAATTGTTAGATGTTTTATTTCTACTAAATGAATTGTTTCGCTGTTAATATTACAAACTTGTAAAGTGTGAGTGTTTTGTTACTGCTGTGGAGGAAACGAATTAAGCTTTATAACTTAAGTGTGTACGCTACCTTACTGTGACGCAACGGTATAACCTCATTTTTAATTATCCCATGAAAACAGTCTAATTCAAATAAATTCCGATTCGTTTACTGCACTTTGCCTCATGTAACTACTGCTAAGTTAAAGGAGGGATATAATTCAGTGATACAATTTAGTGGAGGGGGAGGGGGAGGGGGGGGGGGGGGGGGAGGATAAGGATAATTTATGGAAGGAGAGATAGGATTTAGTGGAAGGAGAGAAATTTAATTTATTGGAAGAAGAAGGATATAATTTAGTGGAAGAAGAGAACTTTTGACGGAAGGAGAAAGATATCATTAAATGGAAGAAGAGAGTTATAATTAAGTGGAATATGAGAGATATAATTTAGTGGAATGAGAGAGAAATAGTTTAGTGAAATGAGAGTGATATAATTTAGTGGAATGAAAGCAATATAATTTAGTGGAAAATAGACTTGAAAGATGTCCAACGAAAATTTGAAAAAAAAGAGAAAAAGATACGCATCTAAGGCAACATTTGAAAGTTTAATATACGAGAAGTGAAATAAACAATAACGGTAAGGTAATATCATCTGTCAAACATCAATAGAAAGCCTTTTGGCTAATTTAGATGTATACAGAATATTTACAATTTATTGATAAAATTAATGTTTAATGTTCAAATATATTTTGGTGAACAAACTTTATGCAGATGATACTTGTACTAACGTTAGGAGATATATACCCAAGATAACGTTAGGAGATATATACCCGAGATAACGTTAGGAGATATATACCCAAGATAACGTTAGGAGATATATACCCGAGATAACGTTAGGAGATATATACCCGAGATAACGTTAGGAGATATATCCCCAAGATAACGTTAGGAGATATATAGCCAAGATAACGTTAGGAGATATATACCCAAGATAACGTTAGGAGATATATACCCAAGATAACGTAAGGAGATATGTCACCAAGATAACGTTAGGAAATATATACCCAAGATAACGTTAGGAGATATGTCACCAAGATAACGTTAGGAGATATATAACCGAGATAACGTTAGGAGATATATACCCGAGATAACGTTAGGAGATATATACCCAAGATAACGTTAGGAGATATATACCCAAGATAACGTTAGGAGATATATACCCAAGATAACGTTAGGAGATATGTCACCAAGATAACGTTAGGAGATATATACCCAAGATAACGTTAGGAGATATGTCACCAAGATAACGTTAGGAGATATATATCCAAGATAACGTTAGGAGATATGTCACCAAGATAACGTTAGGAGATATATCACCAAGATAACGTTAGGAGATATATACCCAAGATAACGTTAGGAGATATATACCCAAGATAACGTTAGGAGATATGTCACCAAGATAACGTTTGGAGATATATACCCAAGATAACGTTAGGAGATATGTCACCAAGATAAAGTTAGGAGATATATATCCAAGATAACGTTAGGAGATATGTCACCAAGATAACGTTAGGAGATATATACCCAAGATAACGTTAGGAGATATATACCCAAGATAACGTTAGGAGATATATACCCAAGATAACGTTAGGAGATATATACCCGAGATAACGTTAGGAGATATATACCCAAGATAACGTTAGGAGATATAACACCAAGATAACGTTAGGAGATATATCACCAAGATAACGTTAGGAGATATATACCCGAGATAACGTTAGGAGATATATACCCAAGATAACGTTAGGAGATATATACCCAAGATAACGTTAGGAGATATATCACCAAGATAACGTTAGGAGATATATAACCGAGATAACGTTAGGAGATATATACCCGAGATAACGTTAGGAGATATATCACCAAGATAACGTTAGGAGATATATACCCGAGATAACGTTAGGAGATATATACCCGAGATAACGTTAGGAGATATATACCCGAGATAACGTTAGGAGATATATACCCAAGATAACGTTAGGAGATATATACCCAAGATAACGTTAGGAGATATATACCCGAGATAACGTTAGGAGATATATACCCGAGATAACGTTAGGAGATATATACCCGAGATAACGTTAGGAGATATATACCCAAGATAACGTTAGGAGATATATACCCGAGATAACGTTAGGAGATATATACCCGAGATAACGTTAGGAGATATATACCCGAGATAACGTTAGGAGATATATACCCGAGATAACGTTAGGAGATATATACCCGAGATAACGTTAGGAGATATATACCCGAGATAACGTTAGACTTCCTACTTAGATATACTTTTTAAAGTTGAATACGAGAGTTCTTTCAACGCTATAGTCAATCTTATTAGAATACTACGTTCATAGGTACACGTATTACTTAACGAAGCCATTAGCAGGTTATTTCTAAGCAGATTGGATTGCGTTTAACATTTGTATATATTTTCAGCTTGAAATAAATATTTTATATAGTCATCAATGATATACATTACATTAGGAATACATCGTCTGACTAATTACATCCATGATATTTAAAAGTAATTGAAAGCATATACCGTCTTAAAAACAGCAAAAAACCGTCGATAAAACAGCGACCAGCTACATTGATTGCTACCGTTCCATTGGAATATTGCATTATAATTGGTCGCTTTACCGGCCATATTGTGGGAATTACACATGGATATAAATAGTCTATCTACTTTGATTGGCTCGCTAGTATCATTTAGTTCAATTCAATTGGGAAAATTAATTGCAAACAAAATATGATTGGTACATGATTATTGGACATTGTTCTGCTATTCCACACACCGCGGCGTTGTTGTTTCAGAGAGGCGTGATAGAGACTATACAGTACCACGTGACCAACATTCATGTATAAAAGTTTTCAGGGAAAAGACTCTCAGGTGGAATATAATGCCATACGGTAATCTATTTTCACTGACATGGACACACTGAACAACAAATTATATCTCTCATGAATGAATTATCAGCGTAACTACCGGATATTCTACATACCATCTGTCTCAAACCTATAACTGATTCCTAATAAATAATGCTGTTGGTATCTGATAACCCTCTTGGCATTCTGGAAACCTAACAAATGACTGTTGTGTTCTTGTTAATTTTTCTAAGCTTATGTTGAAGCATAATGAATTAGTTTCTGAAATCACAAAGTTTGATCACTGGGCAAGCTTTCTTACTATTCGGTATAAAACACATTTTTAAACTTGATATCCAGTTTTCACAATATCTGTAACCGGAAGTCTTTTGACAATATGATCATGTTGACCTTATCAAAGTTTCCTTATGATTGTATTTCGGATATTTGTCCAGAATCAATTTACACATTTACATATCGCTCAAAGATCCAAGTAAAGGTCCCGAGTCTTACTACCAAATCATTTTCCCAACTAAACGTAAACTTTCGTATCTGAATCTCTGATGATCTATATTTTCCAAAGCTTCATTAATATATAAACTATTAGCACGTATTTTTTAAAGCTTGATTTGTAATTAATTTCAGTTGCACAGAAAATATGGACGTGTGTGACAGCAATTGCGTAAAAGGAAGTGTTCGTGTTACAACATGTGTGACGTATGCGTGTATGTTGTGTATTCGATATGACTAATCATTAATATTACCATATGTGATATTGTTTTTTTTAATGTTTTCGATCATGTTCCTATTCGCCGATACATTGCACAGAGTGTTGACGAGTTCTATGTTGATGTGGTGAATAGATTGGGTGGAATTTGAACTTTACACAGAGGTTAATACGAAAATAATTTTTTAACAGGGTCTCATCCAGTGGGAATGTAATTATGAGTGCTCGTAATGGTTAGAAAATGTATTTTATTTTCATAACTAAATGTTATTTTAAGATATATCTATATAATGTTACAATCGTTCCTAGTGACTGAATAGTTTATTTCTACTTTTAAAAATCATTTATACTATACATTCATTTTTGTCTTCAGACCAGATGATTCATCGAGTCTTTTATGGACATCAAAGAAAATATATTGCTGTGACAAATGTTTTACAAATTATACAGTTTTAATTATCTATTTAGAGTGTTATGGTGGGAACATTTTTAATGTTCTTCTGAGCACGGGATCGCCAGTTTGAACGTCTCCGTCCAACAGTTATATGTTGTGCAAACATGTTTAGAGACGTAAGTCAAACAGGAAAAGTATTTAAGATATTTAAAGATTTGAATTTACTCCAAAATAGTTCTATATCTGTCTCAAAATTAAAAAAAAAAAAGATTTTTTTTTTTAAGGTGGGACAACTTCAGACAATTTGTATGAACACGTATGACAGGGACCGTAGTGTAAATGATTTGCGTAATTAAAATATCTACTTCAAAGTAAGAATACGTATATATTTAATTATATAAACATATACGTGTGTCCACATCTTCTATGCATCATGGATATAAATCCCAGAAATGAGCTAACTATTCTCGTCGTGGTACTAGAGGTATTGTATGATTCATCAGTGTATAATGTGTTGTTTTAATTAACTTTGATATGTGTACATGTACGAACAATGACATTGTTTTAAGCAAATTTCAAAATAAAATCTAACGACATTTTATTGTTTTATTTTATTTTTATTTTTCGTGGTCGTTTTTAGCTCACCTGGTCCGAAGGACAAGGTGAGCTTATGCCATACCGTTGCGTCCGTCGTCCGTCGCCCGTCCGTCCGTCAACAATTGACTTCTTCTTCATAACTGCATATCAGAATTTGACCAAATTTGGTCAGAAGCATCCCTATGGGTAGGGGACTCAAAATTGTACAAATGATGGGGCTGACCCCCTAGGGGCCTCTGGGGCGGGGCCAAAAGGGGTAATTTTTGCGCTATTGATATAAACGACTTCTTCTCTGAAACCAAGCAATGGCTATCGCTCATATTTGCCTGGTAGCATCATTATGGGGTGGGGATTCAAAATTGTACAAATGATGGGGCTGACCCCCCAGAAGCCTGAGGGGTGGGGCCGAATGTGGTCAATTTGGCTATATTGATATAAACGTCTTCTTCTCTGAAACCGAGCAATGCCTGTCACTCATATTTGCCTGGAAGCATCACTATGGGGTTGGGATTCAAAATTGTACAAATGATGGGACTGACCCCCCCCCCCCCCCACCCCCCAGGGGCCTAAGGGGCGGGGCCAAATGTGGTCAATCGGGCTATATCCATATAATTAATTGACTTCTTCTCTGGAACCAAACAATGGATATCTCTCATATTTTACTGGTAGCATCACCTTGGGGTAGAAATTTGAAATTATACAAATGACGGGGCTGACCCCCTGGGGTCTGAGGGGCGGGGCCAAAAGGGGTCAGTTTTACAGAATTAATATAAACGACTTCTGCCCTGAAACTAAGCGATGGATATCGCTCATATTTGCCTGGTAGCATCACTATTGGGTGGGGATTAAAAATTGTACAAATGATGGAGCTGACCCCCCAGGGGCCTGAGGGGTGGGGCCAAATGTGGTCAATTGGGCTATATTGATATTAGCGACTTCTTCTCTGAAACCAAGCAATGGATATTGCTCATATTTGCCTGGTAGCATCACTATTGGGTGGGCATTCAAAATTGTACAAATGGTGAGGCTGACCCCCCCGGGGGTCTGAGGGGCCTGGCCAAGAGGGGTCAATTTGGCTGAATTGATATGAACAACTTCTTCTCTGAAACTAAGCAAGGGATATCGCTCATATTTGCCTGGTATCATCCTTTTGGGTAGGGATTCAAAATTTTATAAAGGAAGGAACTGACCCCCACTCCCCCCGGGGTGCAGAGGGCGGGTTCAAAAGGGGTCAATTGGTTTAAACAACTTCTTTTCTGAAACTAAGCAAGGGATATCACTCACATTTGTGTGGTAGCATCTCTATGGGGTTGTGCCAAAAGATACTTTTATTTCATGGATTAATGCATTTTTTTGACATAAAATCCTCACGTACCCATATGAAATGCCTATGATATATTGACATAGCAATACCAGTGACAAATATACTTAATCATCATTCTTGTTTCGTATCTCATGAAATCCAGGTGAGCGATACAGGCCCTCTGGGCCTCTTGTTTCATTATTATTTTTCTATAATCATGATGTACCAGAACATGGCAATGAAGAAGCCCGGATCCGAAAACCATACCTGTTAAGTTCTATTTAACCATAACAGGTACTATAGTATTAGGACATTTTGCCTAGTGCACGACTAAATATCGTTCATGCAGCGGGGGTTTCCTCAAAGCTGTACACGTGCGAAAATGCAACTTATTTCCAATTATGCCGACCGACCGGTTCCATCAGACTGCAGAATCTACATCACACAATATTGAAGTAAATACAATAATTTGGTGTCTTTGGTCAGAACTTATTTGTTTCCAATTTTGCATTTTTTTAGAATTGTCGGCGATGTATCATTTAAAAGGAGAACATGCCCTCTCGTAGTTACTGTATTTACCTCCCTTTCAAAAGACTTCCAAAACAAAACATATTGTAAATTGTTGTTTTTTTTCTGTCGAATTGTGACAAATAATGTATACATAAAGTGTTACGAGATTGAAACCTTGTAAAACATTTAGACAATTTGAAAAGTTTTATTTACACACCACTGAAAACATTCCCCCCCCCCCCCCCCCCCCGTAATAACTTGAGTTTCCTTGGGTTGATCGAACTCAAAATCCATGCTGTGCTTTCGTAATGTAAGTGCTTGCTTGGGATTGTTTTTCTGTGTCAAAGGTCAAAGGCTAAGGTTACTTTCGCTAAAAATAGAAAATATCAATTTCGATGCAATAATATAAGTTTTCTTTTGCCAGTTAAACTGATACTTCAAAGTTATCTACCTCAAACTACAGGCCGTGCTTTCTTATTGGAAGTGCTTGCTTGGAATTGCTTTACAGTGTCAAAGGTCGAGGTCACTGTTACAATAAATAGAAAATCAGTTTCCAAACAATAACTTGAATTCCTTGGGCCGATGTAACTCAAACTTCATACAGTGCTTCCTTAATGAAATAACTTGCTTCTAATTGCTTTTCAGCGTCAAAATTACTAAATTAGTTACTAAATAAAAGTAAACACATCACCTTCCATGCAAATTCTAAACTCAAACTTCTTTCACTACTTCCATATTTAGTGTTACCTTAAAACTGATTTACAGTTTGAAAGGTCAAAGGTCAAGGTCACTATTACTACAAATAGAAAATCAATTCCCTTAAAAAAAAGCTTTCTTACTGAAAGTGCTCGCTTGTTTGTGATAAACTTCAACCTCGGTGATGTAGGCAAATGGCTTCTTGACGATTACGGAGGATAGCAAGACACATGGCGGGGCCCTTGATGATTATGGAGGATATCTAGACACATGGCGGGGCCCTTGATGATTATGGAGGATATCTAGACACATGACCTTGGCCCTTGATGATTATGGAGGATATCTAGACACATGACCTGGGCCCCTGATGATTATGGAGGATATCTAGACACATGAGCTTGGCCCTTGATGATTATGGGGGATATCTAGACACATGACCTTGGCCCCTGATGATTATGGAGGATATCTAGACACATGACCTGGGCCCCTGATGATTATGGGGGATATCTAGACACATGACCTTGGCCCTTGATGATTATGGGGGATATCTAGACACATGACCTTGGCCCTTGATGATTATGGAGGATATCTAGACACATGACCTTGGCCCTTGATGATTATGGGGGATATCTAGACACATGACCTGGGCCCTTGATGATTATGGAGGATATCTAGACACATGACCTTGGCCCTTGATGATTATGGAGGATATCTAGACACATGACCTGGCCTCTGATGATTATGGAGGATATCTAGACACATGACCTGGGCCCCTGATGATTATGGGGGATATCTAGACACATGACCTGGGCCCTTGATGATTATGGAGGATATCTAGACACATGACCTGGGCCCTTGATGATTATGGAGGATATCTAGACACATGACCTGGGCCCTTGATGATTATGGAGGATATCTAGACACTTGACCTGGGCCCTTGATGAGTATGGGGGATATCTAGACACATGACCTGGACCTTTGATGATTATGGAGGATATCTAGACACATGGCTTGGCCCTTGATGATTATGGGGGATTTCTAGACACATGACCTGGGCCCTTGATGATTATGGGGGATATCTAGACAAATTGCTTGGCCCCTGATGATTATGGAGGATATCTAGACACATGACCTGGCCCCTGATGATTATGGAGGATATCTAGACACATGACCTGGCCCCTGATGATTATGGAGGATATCTAGACACATGAACTTGGCCCTTGATGATTATTGGGGATATCTAGACACATGACCTTGGCCCCTGATGATTATGGAGGATATCTAGACACATGACCTTGGCCCCTGATGATTATGGGGGATATCTAGACACATGACCTTGGCCCTTGATGATTATGGGGGATATCTAGACACATGACCTTGGCCCTTGATGATTATGGGGGATATCTAGACACATGACCTTGGCCCTTGATGATTATGGGGGATATCTAGACACATGACCTTGGCCCTTGATGATTATGGAGGATATCTTGACACATGGCTTGGCCCCTGATGATTATGGAGGATATCTAGACACATGACCTGGCCCTTGATGATTATGGGGGATATCTAGACACATGACCTTGGCCCTTGATGATTATGGGGGATATCTAGACACATGACCTTGGCCCTTGATGATTATGGGGGATATCTAGACACATGGCTTGGCCCCTGATGATTATGGGGGATATCTAGACACATGACCTTGGCCCTTGATGATTATGGAGGATATCTAGACACATGGCTTGGCCCCTGATGATTATGGAGGATATATAGACACATGACCTAGCCCCTGATGATTATGGAGGATATCTAGACACATGACGGGGCCCTTGATGATTATGGAGGATATCTTGACACATGGCGGGACCCTTGATGATTATGGAGGATATATAGACACATGGCTTTGCCCCTGATGATTATGGAGGATATCTAGACACATGAACTTGGCCCTTGATGATTATTGGGGATATCTAGACACATGACCTTGGCCCTTGATGATTATGGAGGATATCTAGACACATGACCTGGGCCCTTGATGATTATGGAGGATATCTAGACACATGACCTTGGCCCTTGATGATTATGGAGGATATCTAGACACATGACCTGGGCCCCTGATGATTATGGAGGATATCTAGACACATGAGCTTGGCCCTTGATGATAATGGGGGATATCTAGACACATGACCTTGGCCCCTTTTGATTATGGAGGATATCTAGACACATGACCTGGGCCCCTGATGATTATGGGGGATATCTAGACACATGACCTTGGCCCTTGATGATTATGGGGGATATCTAGACACATGACCTTGGCCCTTGATGATTATGGAGGATATCTAGACACATGACCTTGGCCCTTGATGATTATGGGGGATATCTAGACACATGACCTTGGCCCTTGATGATTATGGAGGATATCTAGACACATGACCTTGGCCCTTGATGATTATGGGGGATATCTAGACACATGACCTGGGCCCTTGATGATTATGGAGGATATCTAGACACATGACCTTGGCCCTTGATGATTATGGAGGATATCTAGACACATGACCTGGCCCCTGATGATTATGGAGGATATCTAGACACATGACCTGGGCCCCTGATGATTATGGGGGATATCTAGACACATGACCTGGGCCCTTGATGATTATGGAGGATATCTAGACACATGACCTGGGCCCTTGATGATTATGGAGGATATCTAGACACATGACCTGGGCCCTTGATGATTATGGAGGATATCTAGACACTTGACCTGGGCCCTTGATGAGTATGGAGGATATCTAGACACATGACCTGGGCCCCTGATGATTATGGGGGATATCTAGACACATGACCTGGGCCCTTGATGATTATGGAGGATATCTAGACACATGACCTGGGCCCTTGATGATTATGGAGGATATCTAGACACATGACCTGGGCCCTTGATGATTATGGAGGATATCTAGACACTTGACCTGGGCCCTTGATGAGTATGGGGGATATCTAGACACATGACCTGGGCCCTTGATGATTATGGAGGATATCTAGACACATGGCTTGGCCCTTGATGATTATGGGGGATTTCTAGACACATGACCTGGGCCCTTGATGATTATGGGGGATATCTAGACAAATTGCTTGGCCCCTGATGATTATGGAGGATATCTAGACACATGACCTGGCCCCTGATGATTATGGAGGATATCTAGACACATGACCTGGCCCCTGATGATTATGGAGGATATCTAGACACATGAACTTGGCCCTTGATGATTATTGGGGATATCTAGACACATGACCTTGGCCCCTGATGATTATGGAGGATATCTAGACACATGACCTTGGCCCCTGATGATTATGGGGGATATCTAGACACATGACCTTGGCCCTTGATGATTATGGGGGATATCTAGACACATGACCTTGGCCCTTGATGATTATGGGGGATATCTAGACACATGACCTTGGCCCTTGATGATTATGGGGGATATCTAGACACATGACCTTGGCCCTTGATGATTATGGAGGATATCTAGACACATGGCTTGGCCCCTGATGATTATGGAGGATATCTAGACACATGACCTGGCCCTTGATGATTATGGGGGATATCTAGACACATGACCTTGGCCCTTGATGATTATGGGGGATATCTAGACACCTGACCTTGGCCCTTGATGATTATGGGGGATATCTAGACACATGGCTTGGCCCCTGATGATTATGGGGGATATCTAGACACATGACCTTGGCCCTTGATGATTATGGAGGATATCTAGACACATGGCTTGGCCCCTGATGATTATGGAGGATATCTAGACACATGACCTAGCCCCTGATGATTATGGAGGATATCTAGACACATGACGGGGCCCTTGATGATTATGGAGGATATCTTGACACATGGCGGGACCCTTGATGATTATGGAGGATATATAGACACATGGCTTTGCCCCTGATGATTATGGGGGATATCTAGACACATGACCTGGACCCTTGATGATTATGGAGGATATCTAGACACATGACCTGGCCCTTGATGATTATGGGGGATATCTAGACACATGACCTTGGCAATTGATGATTATGGGGGATATCTAGACACATGACCTTGACCCTTGATGATTATGGGGGATATCTAGACACATGACCTTGACCCTTGCTGACCTGCCAATGTTCTAGTTTAATTAATAATAATTTAGACGAAGGCAAACATGAACAAACAAAAATTCTGGAGACTATTTAAAAAGGAAATCAAGTCTGCTTGTTCCGGAATAGGAAGTGTGTAATTCATCTACGACACCCAGTATATACAAATACCCTGCGTGGTTAAGTTACGTCCTCGAGGTCAGTGTGGTGATAACGGAACTACCTGGTTTATCAATAAGCTCTCATGCTGACACCTCGGACTTCACACAATACTTTCCAATGGGATCACGATGTCCATCATCAGACTTTCCCGTGTATTCATCCACATGTAGACCCGAAACTCTAGATTTGTGTGCTGTTTTGTTAGAAAATGCCCCAGTGCAAGGTCGGATACAGGATTTTCAGTTAGAGAGAGAGAGAGAGAGAGTCGAACTTAACCGTAGGCTAATACTTACTACCAATGGCAAGAAGCTGACACTTTAGAGGAGACGACAATTTAGGTTGGATGTTTCTATGTCTAGTAGTAGGTATACATTTGATTAAATGGAGAGTTGTGCTGTCCACGTCCTTCAGTCCTTTACAGCAATGCCCTCGCAATGCAAAATTGATCATCATACGCGCAGCCAAGTTATTTTGTATGTGTATGCAGAGAAATGAAATGAGGGGTGGATGAGTACCGTATTATGATAAACAGTTAAGTGTTTGGACAATTTAAGTCCGTCATTTAACGATGTCCGGGTAGTTAAGTTGTCCTGTTTTAAACGACGAGCCTTGTACAGCATTTAGAATGATAATTTGTGTTGACTTTGCCTTACTTTGCACGCTTGGAACACGTTTACATAATGTCAGAATATGTGTTCAATAATCATACGTACATTACCATGATCAATTGGACAAAGCAATACCCTTCCTGTGGGAAGGGAGGCCCAAAACCTGAGATCTACCTTGAATTTAAGACGCGTCACCGTAAAACGACGTTTTGGGATGATCATTGCGGCAATGGGCATGTATAGATAATTTATTTATATATATATAAGTACAGTTGTAGTTATAAAAGTTTCAATAAAGTTGAATTCAATTTAATATAAATGATACTTTCAACTGTACCGTTGGTCATAACATAGCACGACATGGGTTCTAGAGTTAAGTTAGAAGTTGGAATTATAACGTTTATCATTATATTCAGATAGGGGTTGAGGTTTTAGCCGAGCCTAGGACACTCTCTCAGATAGGGGTCAGAGTTCAGAAGCTTAAATATTAGGGAGCTTTGTTCGTGTGACAACCCAGGCAAGCCAGGAAAATCACACTTGGCCTCGTTTGGAGACGTTAGTTTGATCACTGTTTAGCAGCCTTATATGGGTTCCGTGACAGCGTTGGTGTGCAAACATATTGATTTAAAAATACACTAATTTACTAATTCCATCGAAGATCAGACAGCGGGTACATATGTAATATCACACTTTGTACCCATTTGAAAATTAAATTTCTGTATCTATCTGCGTTCATAAAGCTATGTTTCATTATATTCCATAACATTCCTTAGCATACTTACAGTAACGTTCACTTGGACGTTTGTAAGTAAACAATTTCCTTGAAAATATTAATTAATTTCTGCATTTTACCAAATGTCTGGTAGAACGGAAAATTCCAATAGTGAATTTTGTACTGTATGCGCATATATAACTTCGATCCAGTTCTTTTGGTGAATGTTTTATGATTTATTTTAAGATAACACTAAGACATATGTAAATGAGACTTCACCATGGTTTCCGGTTGTAAGTAGTCCTTTATAGGAATAGCACCAAAGGGAGGATGGGTGTCTAGATTAGACCCCAGAATTTTTTTTAAACGTTACTATGCCCAAATTTGACATCGTATTTAAATGAGATCGTATCTCTAATTTCCACTATTCGTTCATTCACTACATGTTACGTTTAACAGCAGATAATATAGAAAAGGTACAACAACTTTTTTTTCTTTAAATTTTCCTTTGTTAAAGACTTAACGGTTTTGCATCAGAGCTCATTTTAAAGTTATCGAAAAACTTTGAAGTCTATATTAGTATATATATCTGGCACCTTTTTTATTTGACAACTAATTTTGAAATTATTTGGCTTCATTTTCATTTTCCAATATTTTGTGTAAACCATTGGATATCAACACTAATTTTTGTGTGTTATTTAGAATTTGTTATAACTTCTCATATACACATAACAATTATATCTTATATATAAATTTGGCATTGATCTTTTATGTCCTGAATGTTCTAAAATGTTAGCGTAAGCATTTTGCAATTCTGACAACCACCAGGGAGCTATGTTAAATCAGGTGTACCAGTTTGACTTGTTTATCATGCATGCACATTTACACATAGTCCCTATCACTCCTGTGTAGTTTGACTTGAAGCAGTTCACATGTTTATGAGGAGTTGACTGGACAAAATTCCCCCTCACCCAAAAAACGAAGTATAGTGACCTGGTTAATATGATAACCATAAAATTACAACATGATATAGATTACACACATCTACAATGTATACGGGTTATTGCCATAAACTTTGTTGAAATTCCTTCAGTAGTTTAGGAAGAGTAGCCGGTACATCGTTGTCTACAGACGGACAGACGGACAACCTGATTCCAGTATACCTCTTAACTTCGTTGCAAGGGGTATAATAATAACAGACACAACAATAAGTCAACAACACAAACACAACAATAAGACACATGCACAAACAATAATAAGTCAAGTACACAGACACAACAATAAGTCACGTACACAACACAACAATAAGTCAAGTAAACAAACACAACAATAAGTCACGTACACAACACAACAATAAGTCAAGTGCACGGTCACAACAATAAGTCAACAACACAAACACAACAATAAGTCAAGTAAACAAACACAACAATAAGTCACGTACACAAACACAACAATAAGTTAACAACACAAACACAACAATAAGTCAACAACAAAAACACAAAAATAAGTCAAGTACACGGACACAATAAGTCACGTTCACAAACACAACAATAAGTCAACAACCCAAACACAACAAGTCAAGTACACAAACACAACAATACGTCACGTACACAAACACAACAATAAGTTAACAACACAAACACAACAATAAGTCAACAACAAAAACACAAAAATAAGTCAAGTAAACAAACACAACAATAAGTAACGTACCCAAACACAACAATAAGTCAAGTACACAAACACAACAATAAGTCACGTACAGAAACACAACAATAAGTCAGGTAAACAAACACAACAATAAGTCAACAACACAAACACAACAATAAGTCAAGTAAACAAAAACAACAATAAGTCAAGTAAACAAACACAACAATAAGTCACGTACACAAACACAACAATAAGTCATGTACACAACAATAAGTCAAGTACACAAACACAACAATAAGTCAAGTAAACAAAAACAACAATAAGTCAAGTAAACAAACACCACAATAAGTCACGTACACAAACACAACAATAAGTCACGTACACGGTCACAACAATAAGTCAACAACACAAACACAACAATAAGTCAAGTACACAAACACAACAATAAGTCACGTACACAAACACAACAATAAGTCAAGTACACAAACACAACAATAAGTCAACAACACAAACACAACAATAAGTCAAGTAAACAAACACAAAAATGAGTCAACAACTCAAACACAACAATACGTCACGTACACAAACAACAATAAGTCAAGCAAACAAACAACAATAAGTCAACGACACAAACAACAATAAGTCAAGCAAACAAACACAACAATAAGTCAAGCGAACAAACAACAATAAGTCAAGTACACAAACACAACAATAATTCAAGTACACAAACACAACAATAATTCCAGTACACAAACACAACAATAAGTCAAGTACACAAATAAGTCAAATAGATAAACACTACAATAAATGAACTATCAGATCAGCACTATTTTGTTATAATTATCAGACCTGATGATCAGCAGTGATTGAAATTATATTTACTGAATAAATATCTGGCTCATTCATTCTTCCATTGATAAGTGGCCGAGATGAAGAGATCCACCGGTTAACTGTGATGGTGATACATGTAGCTAACTCATACCTTATATTCTGGTAATTAAGTTTGGATGATAAAATTCAAGCATGCCAAGCAGACAAGCCGTTTGAAACCTCAATTGAAATTTGATTTTGGAAGGATAAAGTATAGCCATCTTATATTGGGCACGGAAATCTGAATTATAATACACTGTACATAAAACAAATCCTCATGCCATATGTACAATTTCTAGGTCGGCTTAGACAGTACCAGTATTATCAAAACTGACCGCTTTGTGTTACTTCCCTCCAACTGTGGATTGTACAGCGTCAGTATGGCTAAAGCAAACTCCATTATATTCACTAGTCCCATGAACGGGAACATTATCATGTTGATACTGACGGGAATTGCATGTTAGCGACAAAAATGAAAAACAAGTTAAACTGTATATGGGGCGTCTGAAACAGTGGTTGATACTAAGCTTGGCCATTGGAGAAGATACTTTTGGATCAAAATCATCGAAATCAGTCAAAGGAAGGAGTCACAGTGAGGTTTACTTTAAATTGTTGGACGATCTCTATACAGGAGACGGGGTCAATGTAAAGCTTGAAGAACAAACTCTTGTTACAGTCACAGGGAAGTCTTTATACAGGTATGTAAAAGATCACCCACATGTATCAACAAACTGTCAAATGTACACACATACAGTCGACAAAAGCCTATATTTAGAACACTCATGACACCCAGGTATTCACATGTGTACCGACAGTGTATTCAAATAAAATGATGTATAGGTGATTTCACAATTGGTCGATAATGATGGCTTGTTTCACCCAATAAGACAAACAGTCCATTATGTTGGACATATAAAAAGTTATAGTAGCAATATCATCTATTTGAACGTCAAAGTAATTGTATGATTATACTTATCAAATCTGTTTAGCCATAGGACCATGCTGACTCTGCAAAGCTTCAAAAGTGACATAATTATGTAGAGATCCAATCGGTGTGTGCAACCTGCTTGCCACTGGAAGTCAATTTGACAAATCTGCCCCCATTGACATTGTATATGGGCAAGGCAATTTCTTTTCACTAATTTCTTATTGGGTATCTTTCCAGAAACCCGACAAATATTTTGATCATAGGTATTTTGATTAACAAAAAGGAATCGTGTGTTAACAAATTTGACTTTTTGGAAACTTTGTCATAACTCATCTCAGGAACACAAGCAAAATATCTTGACTCTAGGCAATTTAATTGATAAGTTGTTTGAAATGTTTTAGCAAAAGTTGATCCCGGAGACCTAAAATATAGGTCAAGGTCACTTTTTTCACAAACTTTATTGGTTCCATCTAAGAAATCTACCAGCGGTATATCTTTTTTCTAGGCTTTTTATCCAATTAAAGGTTGTCCAACTTGTTTTAGCCCGTGACCTTGAATATGTCTTAAGGCCATTTCTTTCCAAGGAATGTACCAGCCATATACCTATGCTCTAGGCCTTTTAGTTAATCAGAAGTTTGAGTGTTTTAACAAAGTTGACCCCTGTGATCTCCATATGGGTCAAGGCCATTTTCTTGTTTTAAGTTTTATAACTTTGTTAAGTGTCATCCCAGAAACTAACCATTTAAACATCTCGATTGCAAGCCTTTTCAAAAGTTTGACCCCTGTGAACATCAAGGTCAAGGTCATGTCTTTTCACAAATTTTGTTGAGGGTCATCTGAGGAACATATCAGCTGACCCTCACAACTTTTGGCCGTTTGGATTTTGAGAAGAAGTCATTTAAAGGTTGACACCAGACATACAAATGACGCACCACAGCATAAGCTCACTTGGCCCTTGGGGCCAGGTATGGGGCCAGGTGAGATCAGAAAACAACGCTTTACTGAAAATTCATACCTATTTATTTTTCAGATATGCTAGACAATGATGTTGACAACTTTTTTACAATCAAAGACTTGGATAATAAATCACAAATGATTTTCATGAAAAAATCTCTCCATAGAACTCTCACATCAATATAGTACTTTGAATTCCTAACTCTTAGAAAAGGTATGCATTCTCATATCACATTCATGCAACCTTACTCCAATGGGTCCTTTTCATGAAACTAAACAAGCATATCCCATAATGATAATGATATCCTACCCCAAAGATCATTGTTAAATAAATTCT
Source organism: Pecten maximus (assembly GCF_902652985.1). NCBI lineage: Eukaryota > Metazoa > Mollusca > Bivalvia > Pectinida > Pectinidae > Pecten > Pecten maximus. Next base: position 18,491,460 of record NC_047029.1, read on the forward strand.
GCTACAGTAGCTTGTTTAAATATGATAAAAAGAAAATCCTTTTTGGCCCAACAAGATAGAAATGATTTATGATACATGTTCTTACTCAAGCTTTGATGGAATCAGAGCTAAATGCAAAGAATAACCAACCTTAAACTGTAAGGGTTGGTCCCTAAAAATCACTTCAAATCAAGCAACAGATTTATTTCAGAAAGAAACAATCAAAAGGTTAGCAGATTATGCGAACAGAATTTTTCATTCATAAGAAAATTTGGTAAATTATTTTTTGAAAGTTGATATAACACGATTTACCAACTTTATGTTAAGAGAATTGATGAAATGTCTTCTGTTGTAACATTGTTCTAAATCTAACATACAAATACAGTTAATTAGCACTATATCTGTACTGGTAGCGTTTCAATAAAATGAAATTTTCAAAGTGACAATTTACTAAATGTTATGTATATGTATAAATAACAGGAGGTCCATGGGCCTTAACAGTCATCCTACTGGTCAGATGACAGTTATTCCCGTGATACAAAAGTGCTTTGAATTGCCGATACTAAAATGTAAATGTACTGTAACAGCACATCAAAGATGTTCATTTTTAACCATGTTTGGTCTGAACACAATACATTAGTTTTTAACTGTACTGTGAAATAAAAATATCTTTAAGAAAAATATTTAAATGTACCATGGCAACAGAATTTCCACCAGTATCTGAGGGTATTCACCAACACAGAACCTACAGACGATCAGTCAATATCAATTCTGTAGAGGTCCACAATGGTACTAATAGTTATTTCGCATCTGCCGAATTTCACAGAATATTTGATGTAAATGTCACGGAAACAAATATGACTAAACATTGATCTGTACTAAGTCAGCTTCTTGGCCTTGTTATACAGAGCATCAACCACTTTCCCCATATTTTGTATCGTCTCCAATGATGTTTCATAGGTCTTGTCCACGGGTGTCTCGTCAAATACTACCAGCACTCCTGCACCTTGGTCCAAAATACCTGCACAGATGACAAGACATTTTTATGCTATAAACCATCAATTATCATGTTCATATTTTTATGTTAAGAACAACAGACAAATTACATACATTAACCAGCTGTCTTACTTTTAATGCATTTAATTAAGAAACAAAAATCTAGGATGAAATAGTGATTTGTTTCTTTATTAAAAGCAAATTGAAATTGTCTGAAAAAGATTTAAATGTGTGCAGAAATATTAATGTAGTTTGTGTATATTAACTATATAAAAGAATGACCATTCTGTATTTAATTTAATGATAGGCATATTGCCGTTTATTGAAATAAAAATTTGGTATGAGAACATTTATCAATTACAAGCTTCAAACAACATATCAGTTTTAATGTTACCATGGAATTTTTTATCCAGGATCATCTGTGAAAGCTTCTTCTCTATCGTATCCTGCAGAAAGGAAAAAGCAAACAGAAATAAGTATTTATACAGATATGATTCCCAAATGTTTCCAATTTTTTTTTTTTTTTTTTTTAAAGTTTCATCAATATTCGTCCACAGCAAAGCAATACAGAATTTATGGAATGCTCTGAAGCTTCTTAAGATTTTGACTTTACATCCAATAATGCTTTCCAAAGACAAGAGGCCCATGGGCCTTAACGGTCACTTGAGATTTGAAATATTTCAGTTAATTTAATTGACCCGTTTTGGCCCCACCCATCATCCCCTGGGGGTCAGTCAGGGCCAACATGTTAACCAAATAAGATTGAATTCCATTACAAATCCAACAAATTATAGTCTAAAATGTGATTTCCCTATATAAACTATAGTAAAGTTTACCCCCTCCCCAGGGGCAAACTTGAGACCCCTGGGTCATGAAATTCACAATTTTGGTAAAGTACTTTAAAACCCTTCCATCTATGAAGAGTGTTTGATTCCATCATATCTGAGAGTAGAAAAGAAGAGTTTTGAAATTTCAGTCAATTTGACCCTTTTTAGCCCCATCTATCAGCCCCTGGCGGTCAGTCAGGGCCAACATGTGCATACCATCAACCTGCCATCACAAGCTGACAATGTTAACCAAGTTAGAATTAATTCCAATAGGAATCAAACAAATTATAGTAAAAAATGTGATTTCCCTATATAAACTATAGTAAAGTTTACTCCCTCCCCAGGGGCAAACTTGAGACCCCTGGGTCATGAAATTCACAATTTTGGTAAAGCAACTTAAAACCCTTCCATCTATGAAGAGTGTTTGATTCCATCATATCTGAGAGTAGAGAAGAAGATTTTTGAAATTTCAGTCAATTTGACCCTTTTTAGCCCCGCCCATCAGCCCCTGGCGGTCAGTCAGGGCCAACATGTGCATACCATCAACCTGCCATCACAAGCTGATAATGTTAACCAAGTTAGAATTAATTCCAATAGGAATCAAACAAATTATAGTCAAAAATGTGATTTCCCAATATAAACTATAGTAAAGTTTACCCCCTCCCCAGGGGCAAATGTGAGACCCCTGGGTCATGAAATTCACAATTTTTGTAAAGCACCTTAAGACTCTTCCATCTATTACTCAGGCCCCTAGGGGATGGGGACCATATAATTCACAATTTTGGTTGACCTTTAGCCATAGAAGCTTCCTGCTAAATTTCCTTGAATTTGGTTTATGGGTTTTGGAGAAGAAGTCGAAAATGTAAATTGTTTATGGACGGACGACGCACGACAGACGACGGACAAAAGGCGATTAGAATAGGTCACTTGAGACTTTGTCTCAGGTGATCTAATTAAACCACACAATTTCATTCCGTTGAGAATGATATATAACGACCAAATTCTATACTGGACCATCAATGCTATACTGGACCATCAATGCTATACTGGACCATCAATGCTATACTGGACCATCAATGCTAACATAAATCTCTGCATGCTGTAAACATATGACAGGTGTTGTGTTGACAAATACAAGGTCTTATATATAGATACAAATGTACTTAGCAATATCGTTTTTAGAATATGGTCAATGTTCTTTTTACCAATACCACTATTCCTGTCCAACACTAGTACTTACCACTGGTAGCTTGATCAAGTTGGCAACATGCTGAACCTGAAAACAGAACAATAAAGTCATTATAAATACATTTACACATCCAATAAATGCATTCTTAAAACAACTTAAGTCCTATATATAGTCATTAGGGTGTTTAAATGGTTCTCTTGTGCATTTCATGAAGAAATGTCAAGACATATACTATTTTGTTAAGGATACTTGTGGGATTCAGAATAAGAGGCCCAACAGGCCTGTATCACTCACCTGCTTCTAAAGCAACTTTGAAGTTGATCTAGGTCATTGATGCAGATACTAAGCTGATTACCACTTTATTCAATTATCAAGAGTAGCTAGCCTAGGTGTATTCATTTAAATCAATTTTGTAGCCCTTCACTCCAGCATATTATTGGGCCCAATATCAGGTCTCTTTGTCTCCTGGTCATTAAGAGATCAGTGTTTAAATACTTTAACACATTTGTCTCCTGTGACCTTGAATGAGGTCAAGATCATTCATTGGAACAAACTTGGTAGCCCTTCAGGCAAGCATGTTACATGCCTTCTATCAGGTATCTGGGCTCTTGGTTAAGAAGTCATTTAAAGATTTTAGCCTGTTTGACCCCTGTTGACCATGAATATATGTAAAGGGCATTAATTTAAACAAACTTGGTAGTCCTTTACACCAGAAAATTCTGATTAAAATACAGAACATCATGATATACTACGTTATGAAGACCGGACGGTGGCCAGTAACAGGTCATGTTCAGTTGACCTCAATGGTTATGTCTTGTTTATGCATGTTCTGCAGTGTGTGCAAATTTAATTATCAATTGAAACAGTGTTGAAAATCTTAATTAGCCTCCAATATATTTGTTATTTTGCTTCTTGATTTCCTTCTTGAATTTTGTCCAGTACATCTATGAACAAGAGGCCCATGGGGCCTGTATCGCTCACCTGGTTGAATTAGACCAAATGTCAAAATAATGTTCATATTCAATTTGTTTTATTTGTAAATCTCAAACAATGCTATATATGGTTATAGTGTGGGAATCGGAACTGCTATAAAGATTAATGAAGTCCAGACTATCTAAGGTCTGAAAGTCCTCAAGAATTGTTTTTAGAACATGCATTCATCACTTTATTACTAGTAGCAATTTAAAGGAATTACCTCTATTTCCCCTATTGGGCCCCGCCCCTTTGGCCCCTTTGGGGTCAGAGTCACCATTTATGCAAAATCTGTTCCCCTTCCTCCAAGGATGCTTCTGACCAAATTGGGTTCAAATCCATTCATAACTTAATAACTAGTAGTGATTTAAAGGAATTACTTCTATTTCCCATATTGGGCCCCTCGGGGGTCAGAGTCACCATTTATGCAAAATCTGTTCCCCTCCCCCCAAGGATGTTTCTGACCAAATTGGGTTCAAATCCATTCATAACTTTATGACTAGTAGCGATTCAAAGGAATTACCTCTATTTCCTGTATTGGGCCCCGCCCCTTTGGCCCCTTTGGGGTCAGAGCCACCATTTATGCAAAATCTGTTCCCCTTCTGCCAAGGATGTTTCTGACCAAATTGGGTTAAATCCATTCATAACTTTATGACTAGTAGCGATTTAAAGGAATTACCTCTATTTCCCCTATTGGGCCCCGCCCCTTTGGCCCCTTTGGGGTCAGAGTCACCATTTATGCAAAATCTGTTCCCCTTCCCCGAAGGATGTTTCTGACCAAATTGGGTTCAAATCCATTCATAACTTTATGACTAGTAGCGATTTAAAGGAATTACCTCTATTTCCCCTATTGGGCTTCGCTCCTTTGGCCCCTCGAGGGTAGGTCACCATTTATGCAAAATCTGTTCCCCTTCCCCCAAGGACATTTCTGACTAAATTTGGTTCAAATCCATTCATAACTTTATGACTAGTAGCGATTCAGAGGAATTACCTCTATTTCCCCTATTGGGCCCCGCCCCTTTGGCCCCTCGGGGGTCAGAGTCACCATTTATGCAAAATCTGTTCCCCTTCCCCCAAGGATGTTTCAGACCAAATTGGGTTCAAATCCATTCATAACTTTATGACTAGTAGCGATTTAAAGGAATTACCTCTATTTCCCCTATTGGGCCCCGCCCCTTTGGCCCCTCGGGGGTCAGAGTCACCATTTATGCAAAATCTGTTCCCTTTCCCCCAAGGATGTTTCAGACCAAATTGGGTTCAAATCCATTCATAACTTTATGACTAGTAGCGATTTAAAGGAATTACCTCTATTTCCCCTATTGGGCCCCGCCCCTTTGGCCCCTCGGGGGTCAGAGTCACCATTTATGCAAAATCTGTTCCCCTTCCCCCAAGGATGTTTCAGACCAAATTGGGTTCAAATCCATTCATAACTTTATGACTAGTAGCGATTTAAAGGAATTACCTCTATTTCCCCTATTGGGCCCCGCCCCTTTGGCCCCTCGGGGGTCAGAGTCACCATTTATGCAAAATCTGTTCCCCTTCTGCCAAGGATGTTTCTGGCCAAATTTGGTCAAAATCCAGTTAGAACTTTTTGACTAGTAGCGATTTGAAGCAAATGTTGACGGACGACGGACGGACGGACGGACGACGGACGCTGCGCTATGACATTAGCTCACCGGACCTTCGGTCCAGGTGAGCTAAAAATCCACAAACTACCTTTACTTTGTTCACTAGTTAATAATGAGACATATATTCAGGCAATTTCATCATATATAAATTAATAAAAGAATTAACCTATTAATTATATTGTTTAAAAATTTATAATTACTGATCATTGCTTTAGAGGGGAAACAGATTCTGGCAAATTTTGCCAGTTGAGTTATGATTAGTTGCTTGAAAGGTCATCTGAACATGACCCCTTACCGGCCACCGTCAGATCTTCATAATGATGATCTGTATTTTAATCCGATTGGCATATGACAGGCCCAATATTAGGTATCTGGGCCTCTTGGTTATTAAAAGAATTCATTTGAAGATTTTAGCCTCCTTGACCCCCTGTGACATTGAATGTAGGTCAATGTCATTCATCTGAAAAAAATTTTGTATTCCTACACTCCACCATGCTACAAGCCCAATATCAGGTCTTTTGATCTCTTGGTTTTTGAGAAGTTGAAGCTGGGCAGACGGAAGTCGCACCATGGCTTAACCTCATTTGCCCTTTGGGCAGGTGAGCTAATAATGACAAATGTGTCCAAAACTGCAAAAGTGTTTTAACCCTCACCTTTCACTACAACGTCAATGTTTAATTTTCTTTCTTTTTTTTGATGAATACCAATGATCAGAGTTACTAAAGAAGTTACCATCTCATTAAACACAACTTGATATCATGAGTATAATGCCTACCAAGTCTCAAAGAAATGGAATGTAGGATATAAGGACAAAAACTAACACCAAAATAAGTAAAAGAGAATAACTTTTGCAAAAAATGGTAAAATCAAAATGCCTCTGAGGGAACACAACTGTATACCATGATTATATAGCCTACCCAGATTCAAGGAATTCAGTTGAAAAATGTAGGAGATCTCCAAAACAAAAATCAAATGCTGAAATAAACAAAGGGCAATAACTTTTGCAAAAAAAAACCCTTTGATGGAAACAAAACATCATGATTACAATGCACACTTATAATGCACAAAAAGGCTTTCTCTTCTTCTGTTGTCAGTAATAGTTGGTATCATACCTGAACTTTAGAGAAAGGTTCTATAATTCTACAGAGATTCTGTTCTAGTAGGTTGTCATACAGAGTCTTCAAATGGGCATTTACAATTGGATCATCTTCCAGCTGTGGCTTGAATGTTCCTAATGTCTGCAAGAGAAACATATTTTACCAGTCATATATCTAAGGGCTATTTGTGACAAAGCCCCCCCCCCCCCCCCCCACACACACACACACTTTGTTATACAGAAGAAAAGAAAAGTAAAATATTAAGGGTGTTACATTTCTGACAAAGAGTAATGATGACAGATTAAAAACAGAAATAGGCTGTTGTTATATTTTTATACAACAGCAAAAGTTCCATACTTTATGCTATTACTACCCTTTAAAACTTTGAGCTACCTTTTTTTTAATCTTTTAAATTCAAAGTGAATAAATAATTAGTGGCATCCCGATACAATTCTTTCAAACTCCACCTCTATATTTGGTTTGTAATTTAAGCTTCCTGTCTTATTATGCTGTTATTATTTTTTTTAATTTGTTGGTGTTGATAAGATCATATTTCTATACCATGAACGCCATTTTATGCATTTTTGTGAGAAACAGTGCAAAAAAATAAATTACTTAGTGAAGACAACTTTCAATGTATGTTGTATAAAGATATGGTGACACCTACTTTCTGGAACTCTGCAAGAGAGCGTTTATGACTGGCTGTGGCTATACTCTTCATCGCCTCCACCTCCGGACCACTATACTTCAGTGCCAACTTTCCACTAACAATGGCCTGTACTTCATCAGCTCTGTAACAAAAGCCAGACAACTGGTAAACATTGCCATGATGAAGTTTGTAGGTGTCACATATCAAATGTTGTTTTCATAGTAACTGTATAGAATTGGACTTCAAAAAAGTCCAGCATGATAACTACAGAAAACTAACAAAAAATGTCTTCAAAATATGCAACAAGATTATTCCTGATTGGAAAGTCTTAATGTTAGAAAGTAACAATTCTGAAATTATAACTTCAGCTACAAGTTCTTTCTCAGTCATTGATTAAAAGCATCGGTACGTAACTACAACAAATACGCAGACATTTCTAACTCAACGTAAAATTTCCAGTAATATTTGATATATTTTGCAAAATATTTCCTGAAACTTTTTGTAATTTAGCTGATCATTCTTCAGCTCTGACAATAAGATCTGTTAAACTTACGTATTCAGCATAATCTTACACATGAGCATGTATTTAAGAGCTACCACAGCTTTGGGACTGTCGATAGAGTCGTATCCCTCAAACGCCTCGTAGAAATAGGAGTAGGCTGTTTTGAAATCTTTCTCATCAGCAGCATGAAGAATACCTGAAATAATAAACAACATTTAATTATATTGTTCTCTCCATGACACATAAATTTTGATAATCACAACTTACCAGAAGCCCATTAGGCGTGTATTCTTTAAATGTATCAAATTACTTTTTTTTTTCTTTTTTCTTTTTTTTATATTTATATATATTTAGTGGGCTTTCAGATTAAAAATTAATTGTATCATACTACATAATTAGCAGATAAAGAAGACAATTCACACCACACATTTGCTATAGATTACTAGATTCAAAGATTCAAAATATTTGAAGATTTTGCTGCAGCAGCTACAACTTTTCATTCCCTTTTCAAATTTGTAAACCGGTATTCATCATGATACACCTATGATAAATACCTATCATATTTTTATCAAAATGAAATTTAGTTTTTGACAACTGATACAAAGATACTTTTCTTTGCTAATACAGCCACACTTTTCCCCAGCAAGCCATTCTTTTTCCCAGCATGACTAGATTTTTGAAGTCTGCATCCACCATTTTTTAGCAGGAACCGGCTGGATCAGTGAATTTATACTGATTGGCAGATTACATGGAAAGGATGATACTTAAACATTAAGGAAGTGTGAAGTTGTACTGACTGGACAGCACAGCCTACCTGACTGCATGTCGAGGGCAGCTTGGAGCTTAGGTGGACAGTAGATACCATTGGCAGTTGTTCTCCCCTGACGTCAAGGCAGCTCTGAAGCAAAACCATTTAATTTATCTTAAAATTTTCACAAGACTTTACCAGCAATCCATACAATCCATAACAAAAAGGGTACTTCTTATCTTAGAATTACAGTTAGTACTTTAAAAGTGTTTGAAAACTAATAATAATTAGAAACTAAAAAACAAGGAATTGGGTAGGAAATTTTCAGAAGTAATTTGGGGAATTTGACTAATAGTTATGGAATAGTTTCTTTTGGGAATGTGGTTGATTGTCTGCACCAAATAGTCCCAAGAAAAAGTCATGTTAACTTAAGTGTCAATATGCTAAATGCTGTTCCATTTACAAAAGATAGGAATATAGATTGTTATCTTAAAGGTTATTGTATTTGATAGATTGTTACACTTTATTACAAACTTATTTTCCCTGTAGTAATGTATAACACAGGAAGATTGGATTACCTGGCTTTTGGCAGATTGGACAGAGAGTGATAAGTCCTACTCTCTAACAACTGCACCTCCACCAATAACGCTTTGTCATCCAATTTCTTCAGCTCTTTTAGTAACTGGGATGCTGTATAAACAACAAAGATTCCAGAACATTTGTTAGCATTTTTACTGAACTTAAACGGATAGACATAGGAGGGCTTGTTTACAGTATCGGCAGGTACTAGTAGATTCATTACATATGTATATGATCCATGAAACATGGGTTCCTGCACTTTTGAACAAAATTTTCATTTCTCGTAACAATACCTTTTTTGAATATTTTTTCCTGGATTGTTATGAGCTTTGCATTGATATGAAAGTAAAGTAACTTACTGTATAAGTAATAAAATGGATTTTTTTCCTGTCTGAATTATTCATGGCTTGCATTAAACCCTTCTATTTGTCCCTGTTTATAATACCTAATAACTTAACTGTCTAATGCTTGACTTTATTGTTTCCTGTAGCAATTCAAAATCTTAGACAAATTGAATATAAAAACTAAAACTTATGCAGACTACAATCTATAATTAAAATTTTGTAAAAGAGAAATAACTAACTATCTTCTTGAAGGTTTAGATTTTTTTTTTCTCTTATTTTTTTTTTTTTTTTTATAATGGGAATTTGTGATAATGTTTTTTTTCTATGATACATTCATGTAGAAAACTAATTTAGTTGTTAAATTTCCAGAGAATGATATTTCATGGTACATGTAATTCCAGTTGGACTAGTCTATGGGTAACCAACGCCTTGTAAACACTTTGCAGTAAATACATCTATACATTGTGTGCACATGAAATATTTGTTGGGAATTTATTTCGGCACTTTATCTAATGACTGTAAATATAGCAAATTCCAATCCCTGAGAATATTACTAATGCCATTTGTATACAGTAATTTTCACCTCACCATGTCTGGATACCAAACTTACACAGCTTTCATACAGGGTACATGTACAAATCAGAATCAATATGAAAAGTTCAAGGAATAATTGTAACTACATACCCAATAGTAGTGCTTCTTGATAAGCTTTAGTGTCAATGTACAAAGATATAAGTCTAGACTGGAAAAAAAGAAGTAGATCAAATTTCATAATAATGTATAAGTAACATAAGACAATAATAAAGATAAATTTAATAGTATAGAGACAAATAATCACAACCAATGAAAGTTTGGATATACAGTGGAACTTCGTTAACTCGAACTCGGATAACCCGAATACCCCGCTTAACTCGAAGTACCTCGCCGGTCCCGGCCGAATTCTCTCTTTAACTTAGTAAAATAAACTCGGATAATTCGAATTCGGATAACTCGAAAAACTCGGATAATACGAAGTAAAAATTTGGTCCCAACAATAAAAATCCTACTTGAAATGTTCGAATAACTCGAAGTATAAGTTTCGTCGATCGGTGGCAAACGCCGACATTTTTTAAGAGCTAAATTCCGTTTGTAATACTGAACATATCGGCACTACTAACCTACATGCTATTATAAGTGTTTCATAAATTCATAAAAGAAATTGTCGGTTGAATCTTATAACAACAAGTCTTGGTGATAAAAAGTACTGCTTTACTTACATCAGGTAATTTCCCAAGGCGGTCGCCGATATCAGTACACACGATAGTCAACAACTCATCTACCCGTTCGCTCAAGCGGAACTAATCTCTGACACACCGGTAGATCTACCCGGCTGATGTTTTTACAGGTGTAGAAATGACACAGTCACCGGCGCCTATTAAATCTTTAAACTGCTGAAACAATAGCGTTATTACTGCCGAGGTGTTCAGAGTACAACTGTAACGGTCAGTGCTGTCTATAAATCGGGTAAAACGCCAACTCAGTTACAGTAACATTTTATACGCACATGCGCAGCCCAACTTCCGGTGCTAATACACATGGAAATGGCGTGGTTATCAATAAAAAGTAAGTAGGCCGATCAAACAGTATTTTATATATGTCCAATAAAAGGTAATGGTTCTGTTACGTTTTGTATGCAATCTGTGTTAAACTTAAACGGTTATTTGTTTTGACATTAATAACTTGTTATTTTGTCGAATTCCGTTTTATCGTTTACCTTTTGTAAACATGACTTGCACATCAGATCGTTATTGAAGTGACTAAGTGAAAGAAACTTTATCGTGACTGTATATCGGCAAAACTACACCAAATTACAAGTGACATAACGAAACATTACATATATATTTACATGTATTGACCAGTCTTCACACTAAACTGATGAGCGACAGAGCGAAGTTATAATGATTATATAATGTTGACAAATATTGACCAAACTTTTCACCAAAAACGATAACTCGCTTAATTCGAACACTCGGATAACTCGAAGTTTTTTCGTGGTCCCGTCGACTTCGAGTTAACGAAGTTCCACTGTAGTCAGTTTTCATCTTTCATCGTTAAAATCTATTCAAATAATCTATTTTGTCTTTCATTTACAATGATTTATTTTCATCTCATTTCAGACTTTTATCAATTGGTAACAAAAATCTTTGTCTATAAATTGTCTATAAAAACACAGACAAGAGATAGATTCTCTAAATGACTTGTATTATATCAATTACTTGTATTATATCAGATTAAAGTAGGGAAATCACAAAGAAAAAATTTCTCACATTCAATACCTGTCACAGAAACATTCTTACCTCCAGCGCCTGTCGTAGAAATGTTCTTTTCTCATCTTTTGCCCAGTTTATACATTCTTTGCATAATTCAACCTGTTGTGAAGTAAAAATTATTAACAAGTCAGGAAACAACTCCAGCAGAAGTCCAATTAACTCTAGATGATATTCTGTAAATGAAGGCTGTTTTGAGATGTTGAGATAAAGTTTGACTTACACTTTTTGAGCAATGGATGCAATTGTATATGAAAATAAAACTTTAAAGATAAATGTTGACACCAGCGCTGCTGCTGCCGCCAGCGTCGTTGCAACCAGAGTCTTGCTTCTTGACTTGGTCTCAGGCGAGACAAAAAACCTAGTTTGTTGATGTCATTGAGTTTTTCCTATATTATTCCCAGAGTCCATATTAACCTGTATTAATTTCCACTAAATCTACCAACACTGTATTTTTGCGCCTACTCTTAAGGATGACTATTAAAGACTGCTTGTCTATATAACCTTAGTAAAAACTATTTAAAAAATAAAAAGATTTCCCTATCTACCTACCTATTTTTTTCCTAGCATGTTAGCGGAAACACATGTATTATTATTTTAAGCCTCACCAGGATTAAGTGATACATTCCTATAAAAAAGCAAATTGTTCAACCTGATAATATAGTGGACTCTTAACCAGACTTGTCAAATCTGGATTTTTGCTTAAACCCGTCATATCATTTACTCCTGAAAAAATTCTAAATAATCGTTCTATAGTAGTTTACCACACCACCAACAGAGGGCGATCTGATGATGGTGGGCATAAAAATAACATGAGTACCATCATTGGTTCAAAGCTTGACTTGCATTTGTATACGTATTTCACTATATCTCAAATTAACATGAGGGCACGACTTAATTAACTAACTGGAAATTAAACTGCAATAAGTGTACAGTCTAAAACTTATAGAAATACGAAATGACTTTCGTGAAAACTGGAGCACATCCATTTTTTTGTCCGATTGTTGCAGTCGAATAACCGAAAAATACGGCTTTTCAAACCCAATTAACGATTTTTTTTAAACATGATTTAAGAGAAAATGGTTTTGGTTTTTGAATTTTTATCCAAATAAATGAGATGCTGTACACTGATAATGTATAAGCAAATATATCAAAATGTAAAATGGACAAAGTATATATTAGATTTTGCATTATAGTCAGCATTGAAGTTATCATTACTATGAAACAGAAACAATTTGACTCCAGGACATAATAGTTTACTCCAACAGAAACCCCGTAAACCAAATATTAGAACCTTGGTATAATTATAAAGGGGTTAGTGATGCCTTTCAACACTTGCACCAAAAGCTTAACATTTTGATTTTAGAAACCTGGACACTGATGCTGATGTCAAGGTGACACCATAAGTTCCCCCCTCTCCACGAGGTGAACTGAAAAGATTGCTGATATCTTCCTATTTGGATTCATTGAAAAAAGATAACAGAAAACTTTATCTTTAAGATGAAGGCGTTTTCTATTCTAAATATAGCCAAAGACCTTTTCAAGCAAATGTTGTGAATTAAAATGGTTAATTGTCCATGTTGTCTCAGTTGACAATATAATAAAGCAATAACAAATGTGACAGCTGTGTTATATCTTTTGTACCTATTTTGCCTTATAAAATATATCCTATTTATCTGATACAGTCTATTATGGATTCATTATTACAGATATCTAACACCACTATATTACAATTAAATAGTACATATCATGATATTTAAGCAGACTCTCTAGAATACAAAGCTCTCTACAAACCATCCAAATTATACAGTCCCAATGGAGTTTAGACTGTATTCACTATTCAGTATTTACCTCCTTCCCTGTGCCAGCTTCCATGTCCAAGAACAGATCAACTAGACCTCGCACCAACTTGGCCGCCTTTGCCTTACTTACAAGGCCAAGGAATGGTCGTGTAAATTTGACCAAACCAGCAAGTTCTGAAAGGATATTGCAGGAGTTAATTACATTTTAATTACAAAAGGATATTGCAGGAGTTAATTACATTTTAATTACAAAAGGATATTGCAGGAGTTAATTACATTTTAATTACAACTACACTAGCCTCTTTTTAAGGATCTATATAATAGAAAAATAAGAACAAGAGGCGCAATTGGCCTGTATTGATCACATGTCTTATCAACTTGCAAATTGATTCAAGCATAAGAGAAGGTTAGATTTATACATTTAAACCAATTTTGTAGCCTTTCATTCCAGTATATTGCTTGCCCAATATTACTAAGGTCTCTGGGTATTTTGATTATTGAGAAGCCATGTTTTAAAAATTTGATATCTGTGACCCTAAAGGTTGGTTAAGGTCATTCATTTGAACTGATTTAATAGTCCTTCACCCCAGCATGCTACCAACCAAATATCAGGTCTATGAGCTCCTTGGTTTTTGAGAAGTCATTTAAAGATTTCAGTATTGTTAACCCCTGTGACCTTGAATGTGGGTCAAGGTCATTCATTTAAAAAAACTTGGTAGCCCTTAATACAATCATTCTACATGCCCAATATGAGGTCTCTTGGCCTCTTGGTTATTAAAAGAAGCTGCTTGAAAGATTTTATCATATTTCGACCCCCTGTGACCTTGAAAGTAGGTCAAGGTCATTGATTTGAACAAATTTTGTAGCCCTTCATCTTTAGCACAATATCATGACCCTGGGTCTCTTGGTTGTTGAGAAGAAGTTGAAAATGTAAACTGTTTACAACACACGATAGACAATGGCAGGCAAAATGCAATTGTAATGTAGGATATTTGCTACTAAAGTTTAGGGAGGGCTTATTTGTGAAGTTTTTTAGCTTAATATTTTTAAATTGGTGATTCTGCAAAAATGAAGAAAGGGACTCATTTTTGGTCAGAAGCTTATATAATTATTTTAGGATAAACATGATATAGTATTTATTAAGTTTAAATATAACTTATGTAGTAAATTACTAAATATACATGTAAAGCATGTACAGTTGATGCCAAAGCAAAAAGTTAGAGGCTATGCATATATATATATATACATAAATTGATAATTTAATGTCATTACCTTCAGCTTGCTTGGTTTCAGCTAACAATGATCCTAGTTCAAGAATTGCCTGTTCCTTTACTCTTAATACATCTTCACTGTTGGTATCCATGTCTCTTTTTACTAAAATACAAAACAATTCATTGTTCCCCGGTTTTGAAAGTGACTTGTTCCTTAAACTCATCAGTATTTGTGCCAACCAAAGTGGAAAGAAGGCAACTGTGAGGCTTGCTATAATTATAAGTGTCAATACGATGTGTGGTTTGTGTGAAAAATGATTTGTTTCTGCAGTAACTGTTTGAAAATGCACCCAGGCACATGTTGCTCACTTTCATCATGTCTTAGAGAGTCGGAAATTAGATGTTAACATCAGACAGATATAAAAACAAGAGGCCCGAGATGGCATGTATCGCTCACCTAGTTGAATTCGACCAAAAGTCAAAATATGTTAATGTTCAATTTGTTAATAGCTTTATTTGTTGATGTTAAACATGTACAATGCTTTATATGATTAAGGATTGGGGGTTCCCAATGGTTTCATTTCTAATCAAAATCATCACCCAGATCCAAGGATGTGCTTTAATTTTATTAATATCAAAGTGCAGAAGTGTTATCAATATAAAATATATCACAATTTGCTGTCAAAGTGTTTGTATTTTGAGTATGAAAGTAAAACACACCGCAGGGAAGATCGGCGGAATTTCCAATTTTCGAAAAGTCCCTGTGGGGTTTTCGAAAATGCAGATAAATGACAACAATGTGCATGATAAACAAGACTATATCCTATAAGCATGAACGTTTTTGGATAATGTAGTAACTTTTGTAGTGGCCTATAAGCCACATAAAACGATGTGCTTTTTGAGTGCGTTTAAAATTACGATGTTTTGGTCTGACGTAATGGCGGCTTAATTACAAAACTAGGTCATGTCAATAGGACCCAATGGATTTTCGAAATATGGATTAATGACAACAATGTGCATAATCATCAAGACTATATCCCATAAGTATGTTAGTTTTTGGATAATGAAGTAACTTTTTGTAGTATGTGGCCTACATAAAACGATGTGCTTTTTGAGTGCGTTTAAAATTACGATGTTTTGGTCTGACGTAATGGTGGATTAACCAGAACATATCAAATAAGTTCCAGTATATCGATACACACATGCGCAAAGCCCAATTTACCTGTGCTCGCGTGTGTTTGATAGGGGACAAGGTGCTCTCGATAAGGGATGCAATTAAGTGATCACGATTAAAGGGAGCCACCACTTGTACGGGAAATTAGCGATGCTTCTTATCTCTCTATATATGTCTCTGCTAAAGGTAGATTGGCGTCAGAACAAAAAAAAAGCCAGAGACCTTCAGCTAGCTGAAGTAATATGTAAGGTATAGGTCCTGGTGTTGTGTCATGCCAGATTTTATTGTGTTCGCACCAAAATCGATATCTTAGCAACACCAAATTGTGTCGGAGAATTCCAAGTTTTCATATAGCAGTGCGCTCTGGCCCTACTCCATACATGGCGGCAGGGCTAGAGGAAACTCGGGCTAGGTCCTCACCTACTACTTGTTTACATTTTGTCCTAGCCAAATTACCTAGATAGCCTGATTTGCCGGTGCTCCCAGGTCTGATAACAATTAGGTAATCTGGATAAAATCATTTGATATGACAGTCAATTACGTTACTTTGGTAATGGATAAAATGCTTTCATTTAAATATACTTATGAGCCATACAACGATTTTGCCGGCATGTGTGATTCAGCGAATTTGATAAAGCATGGGAAACCTGAGAAGTTGTTTTCAGTTCAAGTATATGGAACTTGGAGATAAAAGGACACTGACGGAGTAGAGTCGAGCAGAATATTCAAGAAAACTTATACTGACCGAGACTATTAAGTATATCAATCGCTCCATTCTTGTTTGTGGTACGGAGGGCCACAGCTCTTTCAAGTTCGGCCGCCATCTTGAATCAAGCTCTTTCACAAATTACCTCCCTTAGTTATAGTGTATTCCATAAACGGAAGGATGTTGTATATTATTCGTTTTTATTATTTTTACCATATATATACTTTTATACAGTCATGGATGGTAAGCAAAGTATCCAGTGCCTTGTTTTGTTTATTTTGGTTGTTCATTTATTAAACAAGGACAGACCAGGATTTTTTTTTTTTTAGACGAGCCTTGACAACGACTAAAAAGGCCTGTATCAACATTTGCAAGTCCTCCAAGATATATGCCTAAACATTTCATTTAAAATAAAGGAACCGGTTTGTCCGCATATAGATCTATAAACACATGCACTAGAACTGAACTAATCAGAAACAGACTATAACATATCACTTCCGGTTACTTTCGTTTTGAGCTGCCGAGATGATCTGCTGCCTTGTCTCAAGATTAAGCAACACATATTGCAAGCGATCGTTTGCAAACACACTGATAAATCAGTATGTGATGTCCAGGTAAGAATGATAGATGAACAAACAACTTTTATGAGCACCCAACAACTGATCCTGCACAGCATCTGACTTATTGTTATCAGCTGATCAGCTGAACTTGTTTCACTATTTACATTTTCTTCTTTCAATACGGACGAAGGTTCCAAGGTTGGAGAGATACCAGTCCTTGCGCACATGTATTTGGGGTAAAGGCCTAAAGGGTGCCAATATAAATAATTGCAATGACTTTTATATAATTACATAGAAATATAAAGAGGCACAGTTGTAACGTGCACTTGGTACGCCCCAAGTATCTCCTGGGATAAGCTGTGCCTTCAGCGCACTTGACTGGTCTATTCACGATCGGTATGGAATCGGTAATATTTACAGATGATTAATCTATATGCTATATACAAGAACAAATGAAATGGTCGTGCTGCTTGCCACGGAACCTCTAAAAGCACAATACAAATATAGCTATAGTAGTCACTGACGCTCACACCCGCCTACCGTGCGTGCTCTTGCCGGGCACTGGTACAGGGCAGTGGCCAAAGTACTTGCACAGCACACCGGCTACCTCGTGCACCGGCAATGCCAGGTCAAGCACGCCTATCAACTACAAGTGCTACCGGCACTGGTACGACGCAATGGCTATCTAGCGCACCAGCTTATACGGGAGCACAGTAGCCACACCGTGCACCGGCCTCCTATACACACTGACCTCCCTGCTGTCTTACGACCACTGGTCACTTACTCAGAGACCACTACCTGCTACACTATCGAAAGACTTGTACAGTCTTTCCCCAGAGGTAGCACACCACAGTAAGACAGCCTGGCCATATGGGCAATTTTTTTGTTAAGCAAATAACTCCTGTATTATGATATGCATAAAAAATAAAAAAATAAATGTACACTATAATTGGTATATTCAGTATGAAGTAGTGCATACAGGCTTCACATTTATTAAAACAAAAATCAATAAATTGGTTCCGGATTTTAAATATCTGGATTTTCCAAACGTGTGTTTACACAGGAAATTTAGTTTTGCCTACAGCGCAAAATGGAAGCCCACAGAAAAGGTAAGATAGCGGAAAAACTTAATTTACAACATATGTCCGAACAAGATTAATTCTGTCTTTGGGATAGAGATGTTTAATTTTAAATGGGTTTCAGAAAAAAAATTGTGTAGAGAATTGTGCAATTTTGGGTCAAATATCATAATATTTCGCAATTTTTGAGATTTTTTTAAGCTGTTACCATGGTATTCACAGCTCTAAAAATCACAGAAAATATCAGTTTACTTATCCTTCAGAGCTCTATTAAAATTGCAAATGTTGTACAGATTTCAAATATATATACTTTATTAGAGGTTATATGTAAGGTTAACTGGCAATGTTTACATATCTAAAACATGTGCCATATTTTTCAGAATTTGGCATTTTTACTGTACACTGCTACCAGAGACTTATTCAGTCTTATGCAGTATTACCTGTAGTCTGTAGTCTATCCCAGTCATACAACAAGCCAGCTTCCGTCAGGGTTTTCTCCTCCAGAACGAGATAAACCCACTCTTATATACAGATGGTTTAAATCATATCTGGGTAATTCAGGTTATCCCATTTCTTGTGACGGCACCTGCATTCTGGTCTTACGAGCGCTTTCATCCTATACCTAATTGTATGCACAAAAAATTGAATGCCACATGACAACGATTACACATGGTTTACTTACACGATCATGGTAAGCTAGCAATACATAACATACACGTAGCACATGAGGCAAGGTACCAGAAACAAACACGTACAACGATTAACTCCACTATACTAGTCCATTACACAGTGACACAGCATCTGACCTAGCCCTAGAGTTTCCTTTGGCCCTGACACCATGTCTGGTGTAGGGCCAGAGCGCACTACTGTATGAAAATGTGGAATTCTCCTACACCATTTGATGTCGCTAAAATTCGTTGCAAATACAATAAACTCGGGTGTGACATAACACCTACCTTACAAATACGGTTAAATGAGATATTTATTTACCCTAGAACTCCGGCCCATATAGTCTCATCTAGGTGTTTTATTCTGTCAGCGTAGACCCTGGCTTTAGGCTAGTCAAAATTTCATACTGTTGACCTGCCATTTTGTAAGTGACAGTACAACTAACCACTCAAATCAGAACGCAATGGACCGAAAAGACCTGTTATCATTTTTTGTGCTTTTCTTCTTACAGATATAAGTTTAAATCAAGAAAACTAAGCTTATTATTTCCCAAAACCTATTACAGTGTATATTAAATTCAAAAAATCGTTATCTTGAAATTTAAAGCAGTAAAATATACAGAATAAATGTTGTAATTTTTTTCGCGCACTGATTAGGGTAATAAGGCCGCCCACGACCTACATGGTTAGCAATATGGCATCAAGTCAAGTATGAAATTTTGACTAGCGTAAAGTGAGGGTCTATACTGACAGAATAAATCACCTAAATGAGACTAAATTGGTGTTCTAAATGTGTTAATGCGGTGTCGGAGAATTCCACGTTTTCATATAGTAGTGCGCTCTGGCCCTACACCAGACATGGTGTCAGGGCCAGAGGAAACTCAGGCTACATCTGACCTACCCCTAGCTGCGATAACGTTCAATTGTAACTCTGGACAACGGACGGACAATGGAGAGATGGTTGTCACCAGAGCTATGATGCCCTGCAATTGGTAAAGTGTCGCAAAACAATGAACCTCCAAATATACTACTAAAAAACGGATGTCATTTAACTTTGCAGTAATATATGGTTTAATTAAGCATTTTTAATGCAATTTATCAATGTATAAGTATAACGTCACAAATGGAAATTTTTAATTCGCATATTCCTATATATTATACTACTGATGCATATATATGACTTGTCTCAGTAATCCACCATGATACTTCTCGGAGAACTCTCACAATGATGCTAATCCAAATATGTAGTTCTACACACACCTCAGTATCAATCCAGTATTCTTGTAGGTCCTGCATTCTGCCAAAGATAAGTTTCCAGTTTGGTACATGTATAACATTGGTTATCATGGAAACAAATCGTCAAAATCATGTATTTAAGCATTTCTACGGTATCTCTAAAACTCAGTTTCAAATAATTCCATGAAACATTATAAACACATCTCATAAAATTTTGTAGGTTTCAGACTAACAAAACATGTGTAAGGTAGTGGTGTGTTTTCCTCTGATTTAAGGAGTGGTTGTCTTTTTTTTCATCATTCAATCTTGTAATATGGAATCTCCTGAGTAAGAGTTTTTCATTTTAATTGTATTTTGATAGAAGAATGTTGCTTTGTTATAGTGTATACATTGTTTTGTCTTGTTGTAATCCTGTTTTAATGAGTATCAAGATAAAACTTCACAAAAAAAAAAGAAAAGTATATCATTATATCCAGATTTATTTTCTTTAAAATTTGGTATAGATTGTATTTTCCTCACTTGGGTAATTTTGTAATCAATGGACCCAGGAATGTATATTTTCCTCATTTGGATAATTTTGAAAATAACTTGAAGTCAGCAATATACAAATTGTCTAATTAATTATTCATAGGTTTTTAATGCAGCACAGATGTTCTGCAGTATGTGAATTACTTCTAATTGACAGGACTGTTGCGAATGAGGTCCAGTTTAACACACAGAATGATCCGTTACTTAAAGGTCTGGATAATGTCCAAGTGAAACTGATGAAGGAGAAGTGTATTCTGGTCGATAAGGATGATAAAGTTACTGGATGTGCTTTAAAAAAAGACTGCCACCTTTTAAAAAATATTAACAAAGGTAAGTTATAAATTGAAACAGACGTTTTATAAATTATTTGAAAAAAGGAGAAATTGACAGTTTTATAATAATTATTTTTTGGGTGGGAGAAGGGTATACATTGTATGGAACCAATTGCATTTACTTTTCTGAGAGAATGTTTTTTTACCAAGATTTTCCCCAAATCATTTGGTCTTTTCCAAATTAAACTGTTTATTTTGGTAAAAGATGATTAAAATTTTCCTTGAGATATATTTTTTGTTTTGTACAAAGGCTTTGAATAAGCTTGAATGGTAGTCCTTCATTAAGTGTCCGTGAAATGGTTAGATGATCATCAATATGTAATATTTTTACAGGTATGCTCCACAGAGCCTTCAGCGTATTTCTGTTTAATAATGACGGGCAGCTCCTTTTGCAGCAGAGGTCAGATAGAAAAATTACCTTCCCAAGTAAGTTACCTGTTTTCATATACATGTAGTTTTACTGTATACACACCGATCAATTTAAGACACACTTGGAGTTCTAGTGTCGATGAAATATTAGCAAGATCCATTTGTTCCTATTTGTTCCTAAAAATGAGTTGATTTCAAATGGGAAAATTCATTTATTTAAAAAAAATTCACAGCCTGGGAAAAGTGTTCCTGGAACTTTTACTGAAATTTCTACATAGGAATGACAAAAATATAACGATGAAAATAACAAATATAGAGGTGATTTAAACATATCCATAAAAATAGCACTTTTTACATATCATTTGAATCTTCTTTTTTTTTATTTACATATTATTTTACTCTCCTCATTTACACAATTCATTTCTTATTACATATCATTTGACTCTTTTTATTTAAATATCATTTGACTCTTTTTATTTACATATCATTTGACTCTTTTTATTTACATATCATTTTACTCTTTTTATTTACATATCATTTGACTGCTATTATTTACTGTCTGTTGTGTCTTTTTTATTTGCATACCATTTGTAGGTACATATGTATGTAGGTATGTAGGTATAGGTACATATGTATATAACAACATATGTATGTAACACCAAAGTTTGTCAGCACTCTAGCGTCTTCATTCTTTGAATGATTGTCATCAAATTTCACACAATTACAAAGGACCATAACATCTCAGACAAGTTTGAGTTTCAGGGTTGTTAGGTCAAGGTCAAGGTCGCCATTACTATTTTTAGAAAATTCTTGTCAACGCTTTAGTGACAGGGCTATAAGGGGATGTATATTGCATTAGCAATACTTGGTATGTTTGTTTGCAGATCATTTTACCAATGCGTGCTGCAGTCATCCTTTATACACAGCAGAAGAGTTAGAGGAGAAAGAAGCTTTAGGAGTGAAAAAATCAGCTCAGAGGCGTTTACATCAGGAACTTGGAATACAACAACACGAGGTAGAATGTTTTCTTAGTTCTGGTAGGTTATATCATGAACTTTGAATCACAGAAAAAAAAAACATTTATCAGAGGACAAAGAACATTGTTAAGACTTTGCTTAAATCCTTGAAAAACTAAAACCATTTTTGATGTAGGAAATATTGTATTGAATTGTCACGAGAGAGAATATTTCAATTTAGGGATATATGCTACTCACATATTGTAGCTTTTAATCTCATGAGAGAGTTATCCCCCTTTAACACTATAATTTGTTAAACAAGAACCACTTGAAAATGATAGAATGAAATCAATAATCGGAACTTTTCAAAAATCAACTTGCTTCACTTATTATTCACACATGTATTTATGTTGGGATCAATTTTACATATAATATACTGGCCAATTAGTCTTAGTAATGGATAACAAAGATTATCGAAATATGCTACCACAACTAATTTTTTCCAAAAGAACTTGTCCTTTTTTTTCATTTTTGAAAGAGTTAAACGCTGTATACATATTACATTGCTTGATCAAGTTTTATAGCAACCGGCTCAGTGCACAGCTATCTCTCTATTATACTGTACATCCCTGTAGTCAGAACTAGAAACCATAAATAGACCGGTGGCCCACGATGTGATATAAAGACATTAAACGGTATATCATAGACTGGTACATCTAGGCCAGAGAACAATGCATGCCCAAGAATGATGTTTCAGGTTTTTACCCAAACCATGGTACACAGTTATATTATCCACATTATTTATCAATTCTATGTGTCAAATTCTCCTTATTGTTTTGCACAACTTAAGATTTGAATGAATGTTTAAAACATTCACTGTAGACTCAGATTTTAAGCCCATCATCATCATCAGATCGTGGGAAATTTTAATTGCCCTACCTCTGTGGTCCATGGTCTGTCATCCGTCCGTCTTCCATCCATAAATGATCCTTGTTATCGCTATTCTTGAAAAGCTCTGGAGTAATATCCCTCTAACTTCATATGAAGGTTCATCTTGGTTCCTAGTTGTGCCAATATATTGTAAAGTCAAACCTCGATGATTAGAACTTCGTTGATTCAAATTTCTCGCTGTATCGAACTTTTTGCTTGGTCCCGAATTTCCTCACTATATAACGCTACTAACGAACCTATGTATGAATCGAATTTTTATAAATCGAAGTTTTCGATGTATCAAACTTTTTTCATGGCCCGTTAGCTATGATATTATAGGTAATTGACATCTCATGATTCGAACAAAAAGTTTACCTGTACTGATCACTGGACAGGTGTTTGTCGTGACCCCCGCGGCAAGAGTTCACACCCCTCCCAAAAATGCGCTGACTGACAATAGGGATAACGATAGCGTGCGTTGTCACTCCCGATCATTGGGTTAATTAATAATCAGACTAAATTGATAGATAAATGGTATATTTAGAAGCCATGGCATTTAATCACTCCGGTAAACCATACCGGTAGTCGTCTTTGATGATCTCCGCCGCCATTGAAATCAGTGGTTGGTGAGTATATTTAACGGAACAGTAAAACAAAAGCGGATCAATTTTAAACACAAACAATTAGCGATGTCTTCACTCATATTCAAAGTGTTTCAAACTTATACATAAATATCCATGTAAATCAGTTATTTGTCATTCAAGCATGCATTCTTCAACTGATCGGCATTCTGTATTTTATATGCCCATAACGTAAACACATGTGCCTTTAGCAGATAAACGTTAACATAAGTGTGCATTGTACTTTTGTTTTATCTATAAGCCGGGATATAAGTGCTTTGTAACATATACATAGTTTGTTTGATTAAAAAATGCTAAGGTATAATTGATGAAAAGTATTTTTATTTTGTTGGGTTTGGGGTAAGTTAACTAAACATTTCGATGTGAGCCTGACAAGCGACAATCAACACGAAGACACCGAGGACATATAACGTTAACAGATATGGTCATTATCAAGAAAACATCGATCTATTGTCAACCATGAATAATTTGAAGTCCCGCTGTTTCGAAGTTTTTCTGTTAGTCCCTTGAACTTTGAAACATCGAAGTTTGACTCTTTAGTTTTGATTCTGATCGGGAAAACAAAATGGCTAACAGGTGGCCATCTTGGATTTTGACAGTTAAATTTGTTATTGATACATTTCAGAAAGTTTTTAGATCTTCCTTGGACTACAATGTAGGCTCCCCATGTAATCAAATGATTTAGATGAAGAGGGGAAAGAAGGGAAAAGTAGAGAAACGACCAGTCTTTCACAGGACTGATAAAGATCATTCAATGGTTGGCACCAAGATGAGGGATCTTGTTGTAATTGATTTCAAAATTGATTTTAAAATATAAAATGAGTCTACATAGTTTTACCTGTCAGCTTCCTAAAGTAGAACTTTTATATCTCTTTACATATCTGAATCGTGGATTGGGAGAAAAATGTTAAATTCCTATGGACCTTATAGGTCAAAGGACTGTCAGGACTCATGGGCCTCTTGTTGTTTTTACAGGACTCATGGGCCTCTTGTTGTTTTTACAGGACTCATGGACCTCTTGTTGTTTTTACAGGACCTATGGGCCTCTTGTTGTTTTTACAGGACTCATGGGCCTCTTGTTGTTTCGACATGACTCATGGGCCTCTTGTTTTTACAGCACTCATGGGCCTCTTGTTGTTTTTACAGGACTCGTGAGCCTCTTGTTGTTTTTACAGGACTCATGGGCCTCTTGTTGTTTTTACAGGACTCATGAGCCTCTTGTTGTTTCTACAGGACCCATGGGTCTCTTGTTATTTTTACAGGACTCATGGGCCTCTTGTTGTTTTTACAGGACTCACGAGCCTCTTGTTGTTTGTTTTTACAGGACCCATGGGCCTCTTGTTGTTTTTACAGGATTCATGGGCCTCTTGTTGTATTTACAGGACTCATGGGTCTCTTGTTGTTTTTACAGGACTCATGAGCCTCTTGTTGTTTTTACAGATTGACCTTTCAGAATTTCAATATCTCACAAGGATCCATTACAAGTCAGGAAACGTGCCCATTGATGGTGTCTGGGGTGAACACGAGATTGACTACATCCTAGTAGTCCAGAAAGACGTTGATTTGCATCCTAATCCTGATGAAGTGGCAACGTGGAAATATGTCTCAAAGGAGGAACTGGAGAAAATTGTCGGTCAGTAATTAGTTGTCTCCCTTTAATTGTTTCCTTGTACAATTTTTACAGTTTAGTTGTGTTTTTTGCCAGCCACATTATACACCCAAAGCTGAAGAGAATCTTCTGTTTAATCAGTTACAATATCCCACTGCTACATTAGTATTTGGATGCATTAGAAGATTTCTTGGTTGCAATCAATGATTTGCTTGAAATGTAATCTAGGGATAAATCAATTTAACTAAAGCCTTAGGGAGTTCAACCAGAACATTTAAAACAATATGGAAGTGAGCAATGTTTAATTTACTGGTATACTTTATTTGGAAAAAAACATCCCAAGTACAGGTATGTAAAATACATTTTAGTGATTTTGATGGCATTTATGTTATTAAAAATATTCTGTTTTCAGAGAAAAACGGGATAAAATGATGAAATGATTGCATGCTTAAAAATTTACATATTACAAGTTTTTGCTTGAAAATTATACAGTTGTGTAAGTGAAATTTGAGGGGGAATGTTATGATGGAGGTATATCTGTCTCCTGTCAAGAAATTCTCCTTTGAACATTGAATACCTACATATACTACATATATAATATATAAAACATATATCTTATATAATAAAATCACAGCATGTGTGATCATCATAGTACCAAACGCTGGATCCACTGACATCATCTAATTAAAAGTATTCATTTTCGAATCCTTCATTTCTCATTCAAAATTAACAGAAACTAATGAAGTACAGGAACATGAACATTTCTGGTGGACTAACTATTTGTCATTGGAGGTTTGGTTGTTTTACGGTATTTATGTTTTTTTTGTTCAGGGGAAGCGGAATCAACTGGAACTTTACTGACGCCCTGGTTCAAACTCATCGTGGACAAATTCTTGTATAAGTGGTGGAGTGACCTAGATAACTTATCAAAGCACATCGATTACACCCACATACATCGCATGATTGACTAACCATCGGAGACTACCGGGGATAAATAATAGTCAAATTTATTCCTGGACCCAAACTTTGGGGGAAATAATCTAAGTCAGCAATGTGTTTGAAAAGGTGAAACATGTAATTATTTGAATAACCGGGCTGTTTGCTCTTCATTTTTATCAGAGTTGACTTTAAATAAAAAAAATTGTCTTAGTTTGAAACTCCTATAGTTTCCTTCCCTCCCTAGGAAATTGTTTGAAAATGATGTACATCGATGTGTAACGTTTCTACTATAGAATAGGTTACACTGAAAAACACAGATGGTTTTACTAGCTTTGACAATATTTTTATATTTTTTTTATTTATTCATTTTATTTATTTTTTATTGATTTTATGTTTACTATTTTTTATTACTTATTAACTGAAGTTAGAATTAGATACAAATTTCATATACTGTACATGATATGATGGGTATGGATTTCTTTTATTTCTTTTGAAAAACATTTAAGGGAAAGATAACTTGATACATCAAAGATTACTTCAGTTAGATATCAGATGTTATCTGGTTTTGCGAAGAAATTAAAAAGTGTAAAATTATAATGTGTATAAATGTACAGCACGAGTTTATGAAAATGAGAAATAATTCTCTATGGCCATACATAGTAAAAGAAACATGAGGCAATGTCTGTTGTGAGACTTTTTAAGGAGTTTCAGTAATTTGAACAATGTAGTATGATCTGATATTAAATGCTTGTCATATTGAGTATGAGCCATTTTTATTGCCAAGACTTTGTTATATATAGCCTACATGTCAGTACTGGTGTACTATGTTATATATAGCCTACATCTCAGTACTGGTGTACTAGCTGGCTAATTAACCTGACTATACATCAAGCAATGATAACTTTCCTGTTTAGATGGTAATTAAACTGTCATCCCTCATATTTTTTTGTAGGGAAAGGGAAGAAATATTCAACATACATTGGGATCTATTTTTTATACATGTGTATAAAACTATTTTCTACACTAAATGAGGAAGAGGAGGAAAGTTTTTATAAGAAAATTGCTAAACAAATTGGAACTCATTTCCATAGTCAATAAAACACATAGACAGTAGTGTGGTGTCGAGACCCAAGGGTAAGCTAGAAACATTCAGGGCTGTTGTCTGAGGATTTTGTTTTAACCCACAGTGACTTGGCATAGTTATAATATATATAAATAGAGTGTTGCCTGAGAATTTGTGTCAAGTCCCTGTGGTGTAACCAGACATCATTTAGTGTGTATTAGAAAGTTAATGCTGGAAATTTAAAATGAAAGCTTCCTCACTTCTGAGCCCCACTCGATTTGCACTCTTCTCCTTCTAGAATATATCTTCCGGTCACTCAATTTGTAGCTCTTCTGCTTCTGGAAGATCTTCTACCTCTTCCGTCTCGAAGCTGGAAGATTTATCTTCCAAGATGGCGGCGACCATGTTTTAAGTGTGCGAGTGATGAGTTTCACTAGAGAAGGATTTATGACACATACATGCACATGTTTGTGTCATAGTGTATGAGAAAACTTAAAAACTTGTTTATTTTGGGTTATATTCTCCCGGTTTACTCGATTTACATATAACGGAATGCGATCTTCTAAGAAGGCTTCTCTTCCGAGAAGAGTGCAAATCGAGTGGGGCTCTGGGATAGTGTAATCTGTGTCTCTGTGGAGCTTGTTACAAGCACCACATTGAATTATAAACAAATTATATGTGTTCACATGTTGGTGAAGAAATGCTTTGCCATGCAGAGACCTCTACGACTATAATATCTCTGGTTTTGAATATGTATTTTGTATTTTTAAAATTCACATTTTTGATATTTCTAAAATTGTTGGTGCTGATATGAAAAATCTAAGCTGAAATTATTTTTCATTCATGTTTTGCATTTTATTTGATCTATATGTTCATGAATATTGAAGTGTGTGTGTAATATGTTACCTGATGCTGTGAGAAGTACATTTTCATGTCCCATTTTAGAGGAATGTTTATCTTCGATATATATTGTATATACTGTATAATGATGTATTATTCAAAAGCTGCATGCAAATATATATATGTATTTTATTTCTTTTGGTATTAATATCTAAAATCAAAGAGTCATGGATAATAATGTGAAGCAAAACATCAAGTTAGATTATATAAAAATATTTATGTAAATGTTAATCATGAAACTTGATGTACTTGTAATATTAGGTACATCTGGTAAAATATTTCATTATATTAGTTACAAAGAATTCCTATTGTATTCAATGCATTTTTTTTTCATATTGAAAAAAATAATTTATACGATTATAAAACTTTATAAAACAATTTGTTTGCACTGTCTGCCTGTCAATAAATAAATGAATCTATAAATATTTAGTTTTTTTATATTTAAAGTTAAAAGAAAACATCCACTGAAAGTCAAATCCCTCTAAGACACGCAATGAAAGCCAAGTAGAGATGTTCGTTTATCAACTTGAATGTCGCCTAAGACACATAATGAAGGCCAAGTAGAGATGTCCGTTTATCAACTGAAATGTCCCCTAAGACACATAATGAAAGCCAAGTAGAGATGTCCGTTTATCAACTTGAATGTCCCCTATGACACGCAATGAAAGCCAAGTAGAGATGTTCGTTTATCAACTTGAATGTCGCCTAAGACACATAATGAAAGCCAAGTAGAGATGTTCGTTTATCAACTTGAATGTCGCCTAAGACACATAATGAAAGCCAAGTAGAGATGTTCGTTTATCAACTGAAATATCCCCTAAGACACATAATGAAAGCCAAGTAGAGATGTCCGTTTATCAACTTGAATGTCCCCTATGACACGCAATGAAAGCCAAGTAGAGATGTTCGTTTATCAACTTGAATGTCGCCTAAGACACATAATGAAAGCCAAGTAGAGATGTTCGTTTATCAACTTGAATGTCGCCTAAGACACATAATGAAAGCCAAGTAGAGATGTCTGTTTATCAACTTGAATGTCCCCTATGACACGCAATGAAAGTCAAGTAGAGATGTCCGTTTATCAAATTGAATGTCCCCTAAGACACATAATGAAAGCCAAGTAGAGATGTCCGTTTATCAAATTGAATGTCCCCTAAGACACATAATGAAAGCCAAGTAGAGATGTCTGTTTATCAACTGAAATGTCCCCTATGACACGTAATGAAAGCCAAGTAGAGATGTCCGTTTGTCAAATTGAATGTCGCCTATGACACATAATGAAAGCCAAGTAGAGATGTCCGTTTATCAACTTGAATGTCCCCTAAGACGCGTAATGAAAGCCAAGTAGAGATGTCCGTTTATCAAATTGAATGTCCCCTAAGACATGTTACAAGAGGCCCAGAAGGCCTGTATCGCTCACCTTTACCCAAAAGGATGCTACCAGTCAAATATGAGCTGTTTCAGAGAAGAAGTTGTTCATATCAATTTAGCAAAATTGACCCCTTTTGGCCACACCCCTCAGCCTCCTGGTGGGGTCAACCCTATAATTTGTAAAATTTTGAATCCCCACCCCATGACCATGTTACCATACAAATGTGAGTGATATCCATTGCTTAGTTTCAGAGAAGAAGTTGTTTATATCAATTTAACCAAATTGACCCTTTTTGGCCCCGCTCCTCAGCCCCCTGGAGGTTAGCCCTGTCATTTGTTCAATTTTGAATCCTTAACCTAAGGGAATGCTACCAGTCAAATGTTAGAGATATCCATTGGCTAGTTTCAGAAAAAAGTTGTTTATATCAATTCTGCCAAAATGACCCTTTTTGGCACCGCCTCTCAGCCCCAAGGGAGGTCGGCCCCACCATTTGTACAATTTTGAATCCCGACCCCAAAGGGATGATCACAGTCAAATATGAGCAATATCTATTGCTTGGTTTTACAGAAGAAATTGTTCATATCAATTTAGCCAAATTGACCCCTCTTGGCCCCACCCCTCAGGCCCCTGTGGGGTCAGCCCAATCATTTGTACAATTTTGAATCCCCACCCCACCCCATAGTGATGCTACCTGGCAAATGTGAGCGATATCCATTGCTCGGTTTCAGAGAAGTCATTTATATCAATATAGCCCAATTGACCACATTTTGGCCCCGTCCCTCAGGCCCCTGGGGGGTCAACCCCATCATTTGTACAATTTTGAATCCCCACCCCATAGTGATGCTAACAGGCAAATGTGAGCGATATCCATTGCTCGGTTTCAGAGAATTCATTTATATCAATATAGCCAAATTGACCACATTTTGGCCCCGTCCCTCAGGCCCCTGGGGGGTCAACCCCATCATTTGTACAATTTTGAATCCCCACCCCATAGTGATGCTACCAGGCAAATGTGAGCGATATCCATTGCTCGGTTTCAGAGAAGAAGTCATTTATATCAATATAGCCCAACTGACCACATTTGGCCCCGCCCCTCAGGCCCCTGTGGGGTCAGCCCCATCATTTGCACAATTTTGAATCCCCACCTAATAGTGATGCTACCAGGCTACCAGGCAAATATGAGTAATATCCATTGCTCAGCTTCAGAGAAGAAGTCGTTTATATCAATATAGCCCAATTGACCACATTTGGCCCAGCCCCTTGGGCCCCTGGGGGGTCAGCCCCACCATTAGTACAATTTTGAATCCTCACCCCATAGTGATGCTACCAGCCAAATAGGAGCAATATCCTATGCTTGGTTTCAGAGAACAAGTCGTTTATATTAATAGAGCCAAATTGAACCCTTTTGGCCCCGCCCCTCAGGCCCCTGGGGGGTCAGCCCCACCATTTGTACAATTTTGAGTCCCCACCTCATAGGGATGCTTCTGACCAAATTTGGTCAAATTCTGTGGAATTTTGGAATTTCTGTGCAAGACCAGTGGTTATGAAGAAGAAGTCAATTTTTGACGGATGGACGGACGCAACGGTATGGCATATTAGCTCACCTTGGTCCTTCAGACCAGGTGAGCTAATGAAAGCCAAGTAGAGATGTCTGTTTATCAACTGAAATGTCCCCTATGACACCCAATGAAAGTCAAGTAGAGATGTCCGTTTATCAAATTGAATGTCGCCTAAGACACATAATGAAAGCCAAGTAGAGATGTCCGTTTATCAAATTGAATGTCGCCTAAGACACATAATGAAAGTCAAGTAGAGATGTCCGTTTATCAAATTGAATGTCCCCTAAGACACATAACGAAAGCCAAGTAGAGATGTCCGTTTATCGACCTGAATGTCCCGTAAGACACCTTATGAAAGCCAAGCAGAGGTGTCCGTTTATCAACTTGAATATCCCCTAAGACACATAACGAAAGCCAAGTAGAGGTTTCCATTGATCAACTTTAATGTCCCCTAAGACACGTAATGAAAGCCAACTAAGAACTGTAATAAAAGCCAAGCAGAGGTTTCCATTGATCAACTTTAATGTCCCCTAAGACACATAATGAAAGCCAACTAAGAACTGTAATAAAAGCCAAGCAGAGGTTTCCATTGATCAACTTGAATGTCCCCTAAGACACAAAACGAAAGCCAAGTAGAGATGTCCGTTTATCGACCTGAATGTCCCCTAAGACACCTTATGAAAGCCAACTAAGAACTGTAATAAAAGCCAAGCAGAGGTTTCCATTGATCAACTTTAATGTCCCCTAAGACACGTAATGAAAGCCAACTAAGAACTGTAATAAAAGCCAAGCAGAGGTTTCCATTGATCAACTTTAATGTCCCCTAAGACACATAATGAAAGCCAACTAAGAACTGTAATAAAAGCCAAGCAGAGGTTTCCATTGATCAACTTTAATGTCCCCTAAGAAGGAAAAGGTAAGAAGGGGAAGAACCCTCCTTTGGGCAAGAAGTACAGTTCCTGACTCCCTTCTCCCCTCATTGGTCCCTTCAGATGCGGTGTTTGTTTGGTAGTAGTGTAGTCCTCTCGTCTGAGATTCTGGGTCCACCTCTCACAGGATTAGGATTTGGCTTGGCAGACGAATCTCTTGCATGGCAAGGGTTCAATCTGCCTCGGCCAGATTTTCCTGAAGAGGGTAGTTTATCCACTTTCATCCCAGGGTTGAGGTAAATCACGGAAGACGCTTGGGTTCCAGGGGATCCAGGAAAGGCTTTGGCTCTCCAGGAGGAAGAAAGGACCATGCTTTCCAAGGGCGGTCGAGGAGGTTCCCTTGGTGGACTGCACCCCCTGCTTCTATTCCAGAATGTTTCTTGTACGGAAGAATTCCAGAGCGTGGCGTCCATAGTGGTGTGTTCTGTGACAATTTGACAGGGATGTAAATATAGACATTACGGTACCCTATAGTGGTGTGGTCTGTGACAATTTGACAGGGATGTAAATATAGACGCTACTGTACCCTATAGTGGTGTGTTCTGTGACAATTTGACAGGGATGTAAATATAGATGTTACGGTACCCTATAGTGGTGTGTTCTGTGACAATTTGACAGGGATGTAAATATAGACGTTACGGTACCCTAGAGTGGTGTGGTCTGTGACAATTTGACAGGGATGTAAATATAGATGTTACGGTACCCTATAGTGGTGTGGTCTGTGACAATTTGACAGGGATGTAAATATAGACGTCAAGGTACCCTATGGTGGTGTGGTCTGTGACAATTTGACAGGGATGTAAATATAGATGTTACTGTACCTTATAGTGGTGTGGTCCGTGACAATTTGACAGGGATGTAAATATAGACGTTACGGTACCCTAGAGTGGTGTGGTCTGTGACAATTTGACAGGGATGTAAATATAGACGTTAGGGTACCCTATAGGTGTGGTCTGTGACAATTTTACAGTGATGTAAATAAAGATGTTAGGGTACCCTATAGTGGTGTGTTATGTGTACAGACATTAAAAGAAGAACACAAGAAAAATCTGACTGTAAACACATTTGTTTACTTCACAAATTATGACAAGAATTTTTACATTATAATTAAACAAGAGACATAGCATTGTATATAAAACGTAGCACTACTTCCAACGAAGGCTTATAATATATACTTCAAACATGAATTTGCAGGAACATCTTAAAACAAAGTGGTAAAAAATGCAAATTTGTTGTTTTGAATTGGTTGTGACCTTTTCGCTTAGTGATAATGTCTTTAGTTATGTATATATATATAATTTCGTCATGACTTTGAGGTGTAAATGCTACAATAATGATTTCTAACTTTATGCTTAAGAAAACTGGGTGAGTGAAGTCAGCAGATTTTGAAATGGACCTGATGAGTATTCCAATATAAAAAGGCAATAAATAACTGACTTTGTCTTTAAATAGCTGGATCTTATATCAATGTCTATGAGTATGGAAGATTGAAAATTTTCTGACTTAACAACCAAACACAATGGAATTGTAATAAATTTTGCAGTATGGAATGAAATTAATATCTAAATTTGATTTAAATGATTCAGAATAAAATGATGAATGATCAATACATGTTCAGGATTTATGGATCTTCAAAATGCTGACTTTCTTTTTTTTACTGGCAGATGCTAACAAGAGCGTTGACGATTTGTGTTTTATTATAGAGGTAAGTAAAATGTATATGTGTTGTCAAAACTTCACTCTGGTGAAGAACTTCAAAAATTTTAGCAAAAGATTTTGCGTATGGCAAATTGTTGAATAGTTAAATACATTTCTGATGCTTATTGATTTTTCAAGTAACATGTTATAATGTAAATGTTGTCGATTGGAAATCAGAACATTTTGGCTGGTATTTTTCCCCCTTGAAATTTAACAAGAAGAATGTGATTTTGATACATGAATTGTCCATATAAATCATCATAATTAATACTTTCATGTCACTCACTATCTTTGTGATCAATGCAATTACAACAATCTTTACAAAATAAAAAAAAAATAAAATAAAAAAAAAATAAAAACACTATTCTCAATACACTTAATATACAAAAAGCAATTTTCTTCAAAATCAAACCAACTTCAGTTTCTGAGGGAAAAACCCATTACATTACCAAGTGAACCAAAAGATGTTTGGCCAGATTACAACATGGACAATGTAAAGCAAACTATTAGAAAAAAATTGCTAATTGATTTCATCGGGCACATGACAATTAACAGACAAAAAGCTAAGGGAAAGTTTGGCTGGTAATTATACACTCAAGGTCTGTAATAAGACATTGTCATATTTCACTGTCAGGCACACGTGTAAATTTCAAAACACTGAAGTGAAAAAGAAAGAATTATTTAAATATTGCTACTTTTATTTGAATTAAGTGGGAAAATACACTTTTAACTAATTACATGTAATAAAATATTATTGTGACACAGACTTGACTGTTATAAAAGTCAAATACTACATCACAAAACAATCTGGTCCAAATTTAAATGCTATCTGAAAGTTTAAAATTGCAACATAACCTGACGTCACATCCGTGTGGGTGAATATATTATAGATACATATTATTGTGTTTCAAGAGGAATATTCAAAGTCCCCAGCGCCATTTTCTGAATCTGAAGCATTGGTTGTTTTTTTTAAAAATTGATTAAAGTTCTGCATCTAAATTAAAGACATTTTGCAAGCTTGGTAAAATTTTCATTAGACAATAAGATTCAATTTCTGAATTGGAAACATTTTATTAAAGTCTGAGGCAAAGTCTGACCCAAGGTAAAGATTTTGCATTCCGTGGTTGATATCAATAAAATATTAGGAATTTATTGTACATGAACGTATGAAAATTCCATTTCATTATCTACTTTCAAAGTGTTCCAAAAGACTTTAAAAATCAATTTAACAATGTAGAAAGATTCTATGTACATGTATTTTGAATAAAACATCATGTACATGACAATAATTAAAAAAAAAAAAGATCTAAAGAAAAAACTTTTGAATTGATACTTCTACCAGAAACTGTTAATACTAAGTTATAAAAAGTCAAACTGAAAAAAAATCAAAAATACCTACTGAAATTGTTCCCAACACAGATGCAACACTTTATGAACAATCAAAAATGTATTGTCTTTCAAAAAATTGTCCAAGTGCTATCAAATACATTCTCTGATACAACTGCCAACCTTCCCTATCATGGAGGGAGACTCACAAATTTGGACCCTATATATTTTTTTTAATATTCCAATTAATCAAACAAAAACAGTGATTTATAATATATTGTTTTAAGGTATTGTCAAGATATTGTCAAGAAGAGGTAAATGGATGTCCTTTTATGGGGTTTGAATTTTTGAACACACACATTCCAAGAGGTTGGCAAGTATATTGTTATTATAAAATACTCTACGTATTTAATACTTTATCTGGCTGTTCACTGATTTGGCCTATTTTAGCCTTTTTCATCTTTTGATTTTCTTCCTTTCAAATATATAAATGTTTAATTTTTAACATTTCAAAATATCAGCTGAATTTCATGTTGTAAATGATTTCAATTTACTCCAAACATGGTAAACTTTTTACCCTGGTAATCAACATGTTATTAATTAGTTAATGAGATCATTTTATATATTTTGACTGAATATTTTTTGTTTTTATTTTTGTTACTTGGCGAATCAATATGTATCTTTAGTTGAATTCAAAGCTTCGATCATATTGTTAGTTAATGCATTGCTTTTATCATGAATATCTTGTAATGGTAAAAACATTTTGGCTCAAAATCAGTTAAAACTTATTTTATACACTGAATTGATTTAAGGAGGATAAATATTTCCTCTGACTGAAGTTTAAAAGAGAACACATTGATTGAGCTGTTTTAGCTCCAAATTGATGGCTTCACAAAAAAAAAATCTTGGTTGTAATGAAAAATATGCTGGAAAATAATTGAATAATTCTTGATCTACTCAAAAGATTCAAATTATATGAAAAATATTACTTTTTACATCAAATACAAAATTTCAAAATTTAACCTTTAATAGCAATGTAAAGAATTAAATTTTGCCAAAATTTCTTAGCATTTTTCAATAAAAATTAAATTTCAAAATCTTCAACCCTCAATAACAAAGTGGGCTGTTGAAAAACTTGATAACCCTAACAGATCATTTTAGGTTAGGCCTTTGGGCCTATACTATAATGACATTAGGGTGTGTCTGTTGAAATCATTTGACCATTGGTCAACAATGAACATAATACCACTCAATCAAAATGTTGTCACCAGTTACTATGGTAACCCAAACAATTCTACAAAATACAATGTTTAACAATCAATAGACAAATTACTATATTTCAATTTGCAAATATATATATATTTATATATGTATAATATTTATATGTAAAATGTTTTGTTTTCATAATTAAAAATGTCAAAAAATTCTTAAAGATTGTTTTCATTGTAAGATCAAAATATGACTTGATGAGTCCAAAGCTTAAAACACCACAATTAGAATGAAAAAGGCATCGGTGAATTTGTGACTTGTGAAAAATCCAGACAAACAATATTTAGCCTATATGGGTATCTTACCCATAGACAAAGTCTTCTCATTCAATATATACAGAAATGATTCAAAAAGAATAATCATAATTTTGATGATCTATTACCACAACATCAAAACAATTTTTTTCAAATATTTCTTTAACCATAACTATAGTCTGAATCTATTTAAAAAATGAAATGTCAAAATCGAGTCCAAGAAAAAAAAATTCTTTTAAAATTTGAAATCTAACAACACTATAGAATAAATTCAAATATTAATTATATATCACTATTTCAATACTGTACAAGACATTATCAAGAAATTCAACATACAGCTTTGAAAACAAATGTCACTGGACAACACTCAATGTAAAGATGAATATTTTATACCGTAAAGACACCAACAGGGATATATGACTGTAACAGTCCTGTTCAGATCTCTTGTACAATATGTAACCAACACAACAATCAAATCTTTTTATATATATCCATTGCAAAAGTCTCAAAACTTGTTACAACGGATATGAACATATCTGCCTTCATGCTCCAGATCTCCTAAATCTAATGATACTAGAACATCTACTAATAAAAAGACAAGATTCAGTCACATGGCATTGTGAAAGAATCAAGCAAAATAAATTCTCTCATCATTGTGACCGAGTATATCAGTGAGTCAAAAAATAACAATGTCATTTTGACACCGTAATCATATCAACCAATCAAAATAAACATTCTAAATGTCAGGTGACAGTGATTAACCAATCAAATACAATGTAACATGAAGGGATGTGTAACTACTTAATAACATGCTATCACAGACACAAATTGCACCAGAACTCTCCTGAGTACAGGCGTGTCTCCTCCTGCTGGTCGACCAACAGCCAATTCTCAGGAGGCTTCACTGTACAGGTTAGTCGGCCACTGTTCTTCTGTACAAATACACCGGTCATTTTTTAACAAGTTACACCTTTAACAGAGTAATATTACAATACAAGTAATGCACTGTCATGTAACACACAGTTGTACAACGAACAAAAATCCTTTGTGTGCTTTCTAATGTCATACAACATACACCTAAACAGGTTGTGTAGTTTATCTCTCTTAAACAAAGCATGGGAGAGGAGAGACAACTCTACACAAAAAACCATCACGTCAGGGGAGATAACTCCACGGGGGTTGCCACAACTTTGCTATGAAATCCACCATGTGGATTCTAAGGCTACAACATTGACAAAAATTGCCTCTTGACTTGTCGAGTGTAACAAAGCACCACCAGGGGGCGTAACCACCACTGTCACAAAGCACTACCATCATGCTACAAAACGCCGACCTGCAGCTCATTGTAGCAAGTGACTGTCCACTTCATGACAGGTCGTCAAGAAGGTCGTCAAGGCAACACAACAACCAATGGTATTGGACCAGTATCAGGATCACATGATAAATCGTTAGGATTGCTCCTCCTCCATTGGTTCCGACTCCTGTTCCACAGAATCACTGACAAAAAAAGAACAATCATGAATAACTCAATTACAATCACAATTAAAGAAACTTTCTGGCAAATTTTAATCTTGTTCAAAACTATAATGAACAAAGGAAAAAGAATTGTTTACTTATATAGTTCATCATTATTTTTTACTTATTATTGCCCTCTAAATCCATACAATTACGAAGATGACATCATAAAAATTCACAAAAATAAAATTCTCATTTCTTTAAAACAAATACATTATTTAAGCTCTATGCCGATCTTTATGGTAAGAATTTTCATAAAATTATTCTTCAGCGGTTTCGAAATTAGCAGGAATTCTATTAAAAGCGAGAATTACCTCCTCTTTCCTGCAACCATTGACAATGACGCCAGCGCTGTGACTGTGTCTGCCTCTTCTACATCCTGCTTCTGTGCTTCGACCAGCGAACATCTCACTGTGGCCAGGTGTCGCTCTACACACATCCAATGTTTAGCTGCAAAGGATTGTAGAATGATACAAACGAATGAAGGAGAGGTTGATCTTCTAGAGATAATTAATACCAATACTTATAGCTTTCGGGAAGAAAACAACCAGAATAATATAATAGAAATTGTTCTTCACTCAGGAATTTTAATTGAAGTTACTGTATTTGCTAATGCTTAAGATTTTTATAAATGTGTTATATACATGTACTAAGGCTGAAATGGTCCTAGGAGAAACTCAGGATGATTCTTTTTGTGGTCTGAAATTTTAACCAAACATAAAGCAATATTAATGTGCATTTAACTCATTGATGTTTTTACTCCTGCTGTGTTAAAATGTAAATTGTTGACCTTCCGATCAAGTATCACTTATGACTATTTACTGCTGTTTAATTGTTGATCTGTTGATCAAGCTTCACTTATGCCTATTTACTACTGTATGAATTGTTGACCTTCCGATCAAGTATCACTTATGACTATTTATTGGTTTGAATTGTTGACCTTCCGATCAAGTATCACTTATGACTATTTACTGCTGTTTGAATTGTTGACCTTCCGATCAAGCTTCACTTAGGACTATTTACTGCTGTTTGAATTGTTGACCTGTCGATCAAGTATCATTTAGGACTATTTACTGCTGTTTGAATTGTTGACCTGTCGATCAAGTATCATTTAGGACTATTTACTACTGTTTGAATTGTTGACCTTCCGATCAAGCTTCACTTAGG
The DNA here is from genome assembly GCF_902652985.1 of Pecten maximus. Lineage (NCBI taxonomy): Eukaryota > Metazoa > Mollusca > Bivalvia > Pectinida > Pectinidae > Pecten > Pecten maximus. The sequence continues at coordinate 18,531,068 of NC_047029.1, forward strand.
ACTATTTACTGCTGTTTGAATTGTTGACCTTCCGATCAAGCTTCACTTAGGACTATTTACTGCTGTTTGAATTGTTGACCTGTCGATCAAGTATCATTTAGGACTATTTACTGCTGTTTGAATTGTTGACCTGTCGATCAAGTATCATTTAGGACTATTTACTGCTGTTTGAATTGTTGACCTTCCGATCAAATATCACTTAGGACTATTTACTACTGTGTGAATTGTTGACCTGTCGATCAAGCTTCACTTAGGACTGTTTACTACTGTGTTATTTCGTTGACCTGTCGATCAAATATCACTTAGGACTGTCTACCATTGTGTGAATTGTTGACCTGTTGATCAAGTATCACTAAGGATTATTTACTTCTGTGTGAATTTTATACCCCGTGAACATATCCATGAAATCTTTTGATATGTCAAATCATAAAACAATTGATTTACACCAGGTGACAGAAATGTCTATATCTAGTCAGTACCTACCTTGTATCTTGATAACTTCCTCTATTGTTTCAAGAGCCGACTGGCATGGTGACCTGCATAGCTCTTCCTCTTTCAACGGAGGCAGCTGTCAATCAGATATAAATTATACATTAACCCCTACATCAACTCAAACTCTCTTCTATCTAGGGGTATTCAGATTTTCATGTTCCTGAATTTTTGTGCAATTTTTGAATTATTGTCACAAGAAGCAGCGATGGATTGGGCTTTCCACAAAGTACAATAATAATTAAATCGTGGAAAAACACTAGCAAGAGAAATATATATTTTTTAAAGTTCAGTAATATATCAACTCAGTTTCCTATTCAAAATATAACCTACAGGAACAAGGAATTTTACCCACCTCGTCTCCCAAAAGGGCCTTCACACACATCTCTGTACAATCACAAATGGCGGTTAGTTCATATCCTCCCTCTAGGGCCAGGATAATCTTGCCATCCGCCAACCCCATCAACTCTCGAGTCATGTGACCAAAACCTGAAACAGAAGGTTTTGAGATCAACAATAATTCCTTTCTGAATGAAGTACATTTGTATAACTGAATTCATCTAATTCTGATTTTTTAGAATTGGTTGATGAAGTAATGATGTTAAGGATCTATATTACACTAAATCTTGAATTATTTGTGTTAAAGTTGTCTCCCTTATAATTATTTCTTTGCTCTGATTTTATTTTTAAGAATGTTACCTGGCAATCCTCACAGTAGATGCTTTAAAATATTGAATAAACTTGGTCTATTTCATCATTCATTTACATCCTACAGGCTAACAATTATAGAACTCTTTTGAAAAATGAGATGATTTCATAGAAAAGTAGCTTACACCCTTAATATCCTCGGATAAAGAAGAGAATAATTGTATACATACATGCAGCCGAGACTTCATATCCCCCAAGAGGAGCCGCGTGACCCACAGCTGCATCAAATCCCGAAGACACCAACACCATTTCAGGGCGGAATTCCTTGGCTATTGGCATCACTAACGTTCTAAAGGAGAAAGTTACATCTATCATTCAAACATGCAGAAATATATACAAAATTATAATAACAATGGAATCTATATATACATATACTCTATGACAACACACTGTCACCGTACGTCACAGCTAGCAATATCAGTTTTCCTATAAATGATTTCATCTAAACAAAAAGTGTCTCATAAATGATTTAATTTAACATGACTCCTTTTCAAGACATTTTAAATCTAGATTTCAAATAATTTAAAGTAATAACAGTTACTTTCTTTCCTTGAAAAACTGAAAAATATCAAATTAGATTTTCAGAAATCAGTTTCTGTGTAACTTATTTCCTTGTTTAGTAAAAGGCGGCAGTGGTTTACCTAAATGCTGCCAGATATTCCGCATCCTTTAATGGTGGGTTCAGACCACCTCCAAAGGCAATATTGACATTGAATCCAAGTCCCTTTCCCTCCCCGCATTCTCCCGGAGAGCCAGTGCCTGGGAAAAAGTTGCCATTGTCGTGACGATGCATTGAAATATACAACACGTTGGGGTCGCTATAAAACATCTGCTGTGTGGAGTTTCCATGGTGAACATCCTGTAAGATAAAGAGAAATGCCAATCAAAAGTTCTTGTTTCCTGGTGGTGAGCCTCGTCACATATTTAGTGTCAGAAATTCAATCTTCACTCAGAAGTTATCTAAAAAAAATCCTAATGAAATCACAAAAAGGTGACCTGACCCTCATTATCAGTAAATGGTGTAATACAAGCTTATAGTTCTAGCGATAAAGAGTGACCTTTGATCTTTGAACTTTGACCGCCAATGACCACATAGATGTTATTTTTCTGAATTAATTACTGTAAACAACTAAACCAGAGACTTAATAAAATGTATTAGATGAACTAATTTAGTTGTAGTTACGACAGTGTTAGAAAAGTGACATCCCTTGTATCGACATTTCTCTCCATGATGACATAAGAGTTACTTCCCTTTAATTGATATATTCACAAACTTACTTTGTATTTATCCTATATGATCTACAATATTTCATCATAAAAACGTTGTCAGTTTTAATTGATATAACTGGATAATGTGTATTGAAAACAAGAGATCCCAGAGGGATCTTGGCACCCACCACTGAATGATCTCTATTGGTTCTATGTCAAACTGATCATCTCTCTACTTTTTCCTCTAAATAGCCTGATAACAGGAATAAGTGGAAGCTACATGTGAAGTTTGAGAAACATTCCTCCAGTCTTTTTCAAGAAATAGCGATAACAACCTTCAATTCTCAAAATCTGAGATGACCACCTGTCGTCCATTAAAAATCTAAATTCAATCGCCACAACCATGGACCAAGGGGAACCTACACATGAAGTTAAAGGAATATCCCTCCAGTACTTTTTTAAGAAATAGCAATAACAAGGATGACAGATTATGATGGAGGCAGGGCGATTTGTGAACCTTAATTTCTTTTATGGAAAATCAGTAATTTATATCAGTATGATGATCAATATCACATTCTAATCTACTCCAACAATGTTAGAGGTTCAACACGGCGAGAAACTTTTGACAGGCGTCGCAGATTCGCCAATGCAATCAGGCGGACTAAGACCTCTTATACGTATAGGAGTACAAATGTAATTCTAATCAAGACCATGAGAGCAAAAAAATGCCTGGTATTTTTTGAATTTATTTATTCAACCTGAGACTTGTTTCCAAGAAAACTGGACTTTTCATGTTAATATTGTAGACTTTAATTTCTTCGTTTTTTTTTGTTTTTTTTTACAGCTCACATACGGTAAACGGACGCTAACAGCCATACAAGCGTGATCAACTTACCCAGTCGACAATTAGAACTCTTTCTTGTTTACATTTTTCCCTCAACTGTTTGGCAGCTATAGCTATCGAGTTGAAGTAGCAGAAGCCCCTGGAACAAAAAAAACATCAATGTAATAGAAGATGCAGATTGTTTACAATTAAATGTGGCATTTCTTAGTGAGTGTAAAAAAATGGCTACTGATAAACTGTTGTATCCTTGACTGATTTACAAAGTAAATGAGAGTTTGAAAGCAAATAACTCATAACATGTTTCAAAAACAGACTTCTTGAAGAGAGGTTTTAAAATGCTCAAAGAATTGTATAGAGGGGCTAAAAAGGAACAATTTAAGACAAAGTTAAGAAAAAAACAACAACATATAACATTTGTAAGCATCAGGGATTTTATGGATAAAGTTAAACATTAAAACGTTTAAATAATTAGGTTCTGATGCTAGACTTCTTTCAGAGTTATCAGAAATTATTCAGAAACATATATATATATTGTATATCTATGAAATTTTAGCACAAAAGATTCTAGATTTTGTTACTTACATAGCTTGGTGAGATTCTGCATGGTGTCCAGGTGGCCGTACAATGGCAAAACCATTCTGAGTGAAACAATAGTGTTATCATTACGAAGTTGAATTAAAACACAAATAAAATTCACCCAAATATAAAGAATATATGTTTTCTTCTGTTTTGAATTTGCTGAAGTGAATTTTGGACGAAGAAAATGTACAAACAACTGTATGTGATGATTGAGTAATGAAATATGCCAAATATATAATGTTATTTGTCATGATAATGCAAGAAAAGATTGTGTAAGGTAGCATTGCCTTAAAATGTATCACGTATACATCATGTACTTTAGAAATAAACAATGTACATTGTTATAACTTGCCATGAACTCTACAGCAGCAACTCTGACATGATGTACTTTAGAAATACAATGTATATAATGTAGATTGCTATTTAACTTACCTTCAACTCTCCGGCGGCAACTCTGGTAGCTAATTCTGTTACACAGCCCGCAGCCTGGAAATCAAAGGAAATATTTTATGCCAGTACATGTAGATAAATAAGTACAAAAGCAACAAAAAGTGAATATTAAACATTGTCTCCTAATGTAGCCTAAATATTCATGGACCTTCTCAATATATACCTCATCTACATCCTGGGAGGCCAGAGAATGCTTTCTATACCTATTTAAAAAAAGTTTTTGTAAGATTTTAACATTCCTTTGGAATTGTCTGTATCACATAAGCGTAATTAGGATGAAAACCTGTGTTAGGATCACTCTTTCTATACGTGAATCATATTGTTGTTTTAGTGCATGTCAGTAATCTATCATATGGTTCCATTTTGTAGTATGGCTGTGTCACTGTAAGACATGTGTGATGTCAAATGATTTATGACATCAAAACAATGTAAGATAGGATGTCATAAGTCTGTCCCTGTAGAGGAAAACATTATACTGTCCAAATCACCTGTCTTATAGAAATAATTTGAAAGTCTTTACACATATTCTCATAATTATGAGTTATGTGATAAAGAGAATCTTACACTGATGACTGTGTCACGTTGATTTTGAAACTCATTCAATAATAAGATATAATTCTCCTTAAAACTACAGGATTGTGGAATATAAAATGATAAGAACTCCTGTTGGATAAATTCCATATGTTATAGCCATGCAATCATGTAAGATCCTCTATTTTCATTATTAATGCTATTTTTAAAGGAATCTAATGCTATTATTGCAAAAAAAAAAAATGTTCTTGTGAATATATTTTTAGATTTGAGTTGCTGTGTTAGACTTAACCTATATATAATATGTGTTCAATATGACCGGGTCTGGTGTGTTTCTGGAACAGCTCTTAATGATTTTGGTTGTTTTGGAACAATCAATGAAATCCATGATATATATCAGAGAACTGGACAACAGATGCTAATCTATCACCCAGAAAAAAAAACCCATCAAATTGTAAAAAGGACTCCTGGACATTCAATAACTGTCCATTACCAAATCTATGGGGCCCTACACCCAACCCTAGTATAGGATTTTCAAAACTAATTTTTTTCTTTTTCAAAAACAATAGGGCATTGTTAAAAATGTTACAGTTTTATGGCTAAGCAAACTTTAACAATAGCCATTTGTCAATATTAATTCACTTTTTCTCAGAACTAATTAGTATCGGAAGCAATCAATATTAATACTCATGGTCACGCACGGTTAGAAAACAATAGACAGATTTCACTGCCAGGGACATGTGATGTTGTGTAAATCAGGTTCATATAGATAGATAATCTACCCGAATATATAAAAATTGGATGAATGGTGTGTCGAAGTCCGATGTGTGTGGGTACCCAATATAAAACCTGACCAGTTAAACATATGTATTAATCCACCAAGATGTGTAAATTCTCATTATCACCAACGAATATATAGTTTATATCTGGTAGGGACAGATATATACACAGTGACCTATGGTAATTAAATGAGAATCAATACCGTACCCTTTAGTGATAATGAGATTTCTCACTCAAGTAAAATTGTATTGGATAAGCTAGGATCTGTTGAAGATATGTTTCCATCAGAATGTCCTCACAGTAGGATGTGGGGGAGGATGGTTGTAATACTAATCAATACAAACAGGACTGCTATTTCCTCACACAAAATGTTTATATGAAGACGAGTGTGTGTGTTGAGAGAAATCAAATACCCACGCACCTTATCCAATAACCATCTCTGACGAAGGTGAATCTAACAGAGTGTTTGGACAAAAAAAGCATCCTGACATGGCTTCCCTTTATGAGTGACTGATACGTCCAGGAAAATTAACATTTTTAACAGAAAATTGTTTATGATTTGAAACATAACTGCTAATTAAACAACCACACACAAAATCCCACACAGTCACTGGATGGGTCATACAATGCTGATAATATACTTCAATGTAAAAAAAACTTAAAGAAGACTTAAATTTAAAAACAAATTACATATGACATTAATACTTTTATAAACAGGTCACTTCATTTTCAGAAGAATAGCATATTTATTGTGGTAGAAACCGGTCACTTCATTCTCTGAGGAATATAACATATCTATTGTGGTAGAAACCGGTCACTTCATTCTCTGAGGAATAACATATTTATTGTGGTAGAAACCGGTCACCTCATTCTCTGAGGAATAACATATTTATTGTGGTAGAAACCGGTCACTTCATTTTCTGAGGAATAGCATATTTATTGTGGTAGAAACCGGTCACCTCATTCTCTGAGGAATAACATATTTATTGTGGTAGAAACTGGTCACTTCATTTTCTGAGGAATAACATATTTATTGTGGTAGAAACCGGTCACTTCATTCTCTGAGGAATAACATATTTATTGATAACAAGTAAACCAATTTTACTAATCAAAATCAAGATTGTAAAGATAACACCCTAACACCCTTTGAAACATAACCCAATCGTAATATTTGTTGAAATTTAAAGTCATCCAATCTAATGTCTAGTGAGACAAAGATGTACCGTCACATGACCTGCACAGCTATAAATAGTAACAGAAATCTACACGGGAGATGACCATGTCTCACAAATCAATAACAATCCGAGGTGGTTACACCTGAACAACAGCTTTATAGGCTCTTTTGCCAGGCGAGAATCAATAAAATAAAAGAAGATAAAAACCTCTGACAGCTCAAGAGTACAAACATTTAACAATAAAGCCATATTATATCCAAATTTTCTATCTTTCCTAAAACTCCAATGTTTTAATGAAACTGAATTTAAGCCCAACCCACATATTTGTTGTGGAGCACTAAAGAACAGATTGTTGATAACTTAATCATTTCCTGTTGCAGTCTGCTAGGAAATGGTATTAATTATCTTTTTGCAGCAATAATCCTGCAGTCTTCTATAATGCGGTATTAATTATATTTTATGCAGCAATGATCCTGTATGCTTTTGTTCTACAAGTTTCCATGCACACATTTTGCACTCATTTGCTTGGAAAAATTACTGAAAATCTATTTGCACTAGAATTGGTATAATTCAAATCATGAATTTTCTACTTCTGAGATTTCTATAATTTGAGGTATGTGACATACACATACTTTTTACATTTAAATGATACCTATACATGTATGTAATCTACTTATTACTTCTGGAACTGTATACCTTACATTATGTACTTTAAAAACAAAATTTATCTAGAAAAGTCGCATGCACTTTCACGACTATTTCTGACATATATCAGATAGTTTTGATAATATCTTTTTAAAGAGAAATGAGGAAGGATGGAGGAGTAATTGAATATAAACTACACCCAAGTTACAGAAGATCATTACCAACATTCGGCATAATGTGTCTAAATACAACGATAATAACTCCCTTTACCAAGATAAGCATTCCCTGACGGACATAATTCCTCTTCGTTAATCACTATAAATAATACTTTTTTATCCCTGTAACCTCATCATTCACATTTATCACCTAATATACATGCAAGACTACAAGATATTTCACCAAAGTTAATAATTACAAAATTTACGAACTCTTCTGACAATCACCAGCTTTCTCTAGGATATCTTAATTTGTTCTTGTTAAAAAACAAACATACCATTGCATATAGAAAATAAAATAATTATTTCTTTTAACAAAATTTTCGTTTTAAATTTATTTTCAAATATTGGTTTTCTATTTGGTAGTTCTATGGTAGTGACAGAGCAGACACATGGAGTTTACAGAGTTGCCTGCTCCTGTTTTACAACAACATGGCAATCGTGACAAAGCTATAACGCATGAAAACTTCGGGTAAAAACAAGCATGATTTATGTGTTTACTACAGTAATTAGAATTATCAGATTTTACTATGCTACAAATCATAAATAATTTACATTGTTGTTTATATACAAGCATTGTCACACCAGTAAACCATAATGTACGATTCACGGTCTGGCCCAGTACAGAGGCTAGTGACCCTCTCGGAGCGTATAATTACTGCTGACCTTAAAACATATTGGTATGAGACAACCATCCCTTACTCTGACATAAAATCAATAAAACAATGGTGAAAAATTGTAATAAAAGGCATCACCATGTAACTAGATATTGACTTTTATCGCTTTGGTCCACTATTTAAACCTGACCGACGTAGTAAATAGCTCTTATTTTATGGTGCCACTTTTTTTTGTAAATGTTTTTGATCGATATATCATTCTAGTACCTTAAGCACACAAAAATCACTTTAATGTTTAAAAGTGAGATTATAATACCAAATTGCTAATTCGATTACAAATTAATTATATTAGAAAACTGCACCCGTGAAGATTTTGAATTTATTTTTCCAAATATTTCAGATAAGATCAGATTTCTAGAATGAAGAAACATAATTTTCAATGAAAAAAAAATGGACTTAAAAAAGTCTATTGTTTAACAATTATCAAAATGAAAAGGTGATTTTCCCATATTTTGTCTCTACTCAGGTAAAAGGTGAAGAGATCTGTGTATTCACATGGTCTCATAAACAAAGGTGCAAAAAACAGTTATGCATAGCAGTTTGTTATGCTTTGAGCGACATCAGCTTCTCTGCTGAAGTAAATTAGGCTATAACGATCTGATCAATATAGCAGTCGACTACTTCCCAGCCTTATACCGATCTGTAATCAAACATTGCAGCTGAGAGGATTTAGCGTGTTTCCACACAGACAAAATGGGTGAAAACACTTTAACATTTGTGGGAAATTTTAATTTGACTAAATTGAGTTCAATTGGTCCATATGGATGGAGTCTTGGTTAATGACATTCAACTGAATCGAGATAGAGATTATACTCACTGTTCGAGCGGCAATGTATGTATTTAGTTCATTCCATACAGTGTCTGAGTCTACTCCTACACCTCCGCATGGTAACAAACAAAAACGTGAATTTTCTACAACAGAAAGAAATATCTTAATTCATTAAAAATCCCTATGGTAGAGTATTATTATCACACACATGACTGATCTGCATGGCAGATTCTAAAATTGTACCAAGCTTACAAATCTATCACGATAATGATAATACTATCTCATACCCTCTCTTGTGACTCATTTTTTGCATGCAGTGTATAATTTTAGCAACACAAAAAAAAAATCTATAAATAACTCAAGATTGAATTCAAAAGTCACAAAAAATTTCACACAAATTAAGTTTCTGTACAGAGCATGATAATCATTTTCTAATATTTTTGTTTGTAAATAATCATCAATATGTTAATTTTTTCTTCCAATAAGGTATACATACCAAACAAGCGAGGATCAAGCCTTTGTCTGTTTAGGGGATTTGTACCATATAGTAATGTGTGGGCCTCTGTATGACAACTTTTTAATTCCTCCATCGTAGCTTTTCGACTTTTAATTCTCTGTGGATCAAAAACAAAATCAGGATAATTTCATTTTTTATATTTAGGTCACTATAAAACATTCAAAATTTTTATTGTTTTTTTATCCCAACAACTTTTTCTTTAAGAAATGAAAACAATGAAATTACACCTCGGTACTATCTTAATTTGATCTGAAAATCTAGTGTATGTACCTCACAGCGAGTGTTGAGACCACGTTCCTGGAGACGAGACCAGATGCTCTGTAAACGACCAGCATGCTCTGGGTGATTGGCATTGTTACCACACGTACACTCATGCTTCTGCATGATCGAGTCATAAGCTAACCCTGTCAGAAAAACATAAAATACATTATTAATATTTCATTCTGATCTGCTACGTTTTCTTTTCGAAGACAATTCATGAAAATAAAGTATTTTTGTCTATGTTGTTTCCACCACCAGTCCAACCTAGAAACAGGGGAGATAAATAATAAGGGAGGTAACTTGATATGCACAATTGTAGATGTAGATGCTACAAGTGAGGTAATTGTAAGGGAGATAACTTGATGTGTGGGATACAATAAGGGAGGTAACTTGATGTGTGGGATACAATAAGGGAGGTAACTTGATGTGTGGGATACAATAAGGGAGGTAACTTGATGTGTAGGATACAATAAGGGAGGTAACTTGATGTGTAGGATACAATAAGGGAGGTAACTTGATGTGTGGGATACAATAAGGGAGGTAACTTGATGTGTGGGATACAATAAGGGAGGTAACTTGATGTGTGGGATACAATAAGGGAGGTAACTTGATGTGTAAGATACAATAAGGGAGGTAACTTGATGTGTAGGATACAATAAGGGAGGTAACTTGATGTGTGGGATACAATAAGGGAGGTAACTTGATGTGTAGGAACTTGATGTGACACTGTGTAGGATACAATAAGGGGGGTACAATAAGAAGGATACAATAAGGAATTTTATCAGGACATATACATAACTGTCTATAAATATAACAAGGGACATAACTCTGGGGAGTGAAAACTGAACATGGTACATGTAGATACACTAAAGAGGAAATAATAGGAGAGATAACTAATATCAATACACATGGATACAACAAGAGGGTAGCCTGGAAATAACACAAACTATGGTTTTGTGCTTGTATAGATAGACAATGACAATGACCACAGAGACTTTACCATACATACCTGTTGTAAAAGTGTATCTAACTGGGCTGGACTCCGAGGGCTGCTGAGGGGGCATTGAAAAAGTGACGAGTGGGCTAGACTGTGTGCGTGCGAGTGGGCGGTGGTGGGAAGGTCCTTTGTGTCGCGGTCGGACAGCCTCACGATGGTGGGCAGGGAATGTTTCTCGATCTGGTGTCTTCTCCATACTTGACGAGTCATCCATTTTGTTATCTTTGATGACAATACATTCATTTTGTTCCCTTGTTTCTCGCATTTCCTTAAAACCATAAGAAAATAAATATTGTAATTAAATTACACCACAATATCACTGCGTGTCCAAACTTATCAAAACTATTTAGATATCATATTGAAAAAGAAACAGGAAGAATCTTTTGAATGTACGGTTGTCATATACGTAATAAATTAATGATGATTTAAACCTACCTGCTGTAGTTTGGCCTCCGTTTCCTCATCCACATTTTCCATGTGTGTCTTGCTGTTGGCCCGCTGTAATACTGCCTGGCGTATGTGTTGCTTTACGAACATCTTCTCCTTCATTTTCTTCTCCTGCTGTTGTTGTTGTTGCTGCTGCTGTTGTTGTTGTTGTTGTTGCTGTTGCTGCTGTTGTTGTTGCAGGATGTGCTGCTGTAGGTATGGGTGGCCTAGGGGTAACGGTGCTGACTGTGTTCGCCCTAATTTTTTGTGCCTAAAACATGAGGGAAGAGAAATGTGAGAACTTGCTATGAGATCTTGCTATAACAAGGGTATCAGCTAAGCTAAGAAAACTTTCCTCCCTATTGTTAATTTGTTATTTGTGGCCTTGACATGGTATGCATTAATTATCTACCAAAGTATTGATGATAGTCCTGATTATGTCTACAGATCTGAAATGTAATGGTACCGTTACTGTATGTATTGGATGTAACTAGGAATATCAATGGAGGCCCTGATTATGTATGTATTGGATGTAACTAGGAATATCAATGGAGGCCCTGATTATGTATGTATTGGCTGTAACTAGGAATATCAATGGAGGCCCTGATTATGTATGTATTGGCTGTAACTAGGAACATCAATGGTGGCCCTGATTATGTATGTATTGGTTGTAACTAGGAACATCAATGGTGGCCCTGATTATGTATGTATCGGTTGTTGGTGGAAATATCAATGGTGGCCCTGATTATGTATGTATTGGCTGTAACTAGGAACATCAATGGTGGCCCTGATTATGTAGGTTATGGTTGTTGGTGGAAATATCAATGGTGGCCCTGATTATGTATGTATTGGTTGTTGGTGGGAGTATCAATGGTGGCCCTGATTATGTTTTGTATGGGTTGTTAGTGGGAGTATCAATGGTGGCCCTGATGATGTATATATTGGTTGTTAGTGGAATTATCAATCATGGCCCTGATTATGTATGTATTGGTTGTTAGTGGGAGTAACAATCAGGTGGCCCTGATTATGTATGTATTGGTTGTTAGTGGGAGTATCAATGGTGGCCCTGATTATGTATATACGTACCTATGAATTTGTGCCTGGTGAGCCTCAGAAGCGGCACTACCAGGTGGGACAGCTGCCCCAGGAATGGCAGTGTAGGGGCTGGCCCCCATTGGCATCTGTTGCAGTTTACCCTGACTTTGGCTGCGTGCTTCCTCTAATGCTTTTACATGTGCAGATATGTATGTTGGATTTGTTTGAGGATTAAATTCTCCGTCTATAGCTATAATGAAAATAAAAATTACAATCTTTTAAAATTTCCTTCATTAAATTTTTGATACATTTCTAAACTGGAGTGATAGACTATTTATAACACAGGAAAAAATGTTTGAAATTTTTAGTAGTGAGATACAGTGTGCATTTGAAACTTTTAAATTCAATTTTCCACGAAACATGAGATTTATACTAATATTTTAACTCATCAGATGGCAACTTTTCAAGAAACCTAAAGCTTGAACCAATCAGAATGCTCTTACCTGGTAAAGATGGGTAAAATGGAAGTGCTCCATGCATGTGGTGGCCAGAGAGAGGAATCGCATGTCGGGCTGCTTCCATGGCCCTTAGATCTGACTCTGATGGCCCTGATGAACTGTTACTATTTGATCCCTGCTGCAATAATACAAAACCATGATGATATGCTTCTTCTCCTCAATAAATCAACAGTAACTGTTACCTCCACTTAATGTCACAATAGTAACTGTTACCTCCCCTTAATGTCACAATAGTAACTGTTATTTCTCTTAATGTCACAACAGTAACTGTTACCTCCCCTTTATGTCACAACAGTAACTGTTACTTCCCCTTAATGTCACACTTCCCCTTAATGTCACAATAGTAAGTGTTACCTCCCCTTAATGTCACAATAGTAACTGTTACCTCCCCTTAATGTCACAACAGTAACTGTTACCTCTTAATGTCACAATAGTAACTGTTACTTCCCCTTAATGTCACACTTCCCCTTAATGTCACAACAGTAACTGTTACCTCCCCTTAATGTCACAACAGTAACTGTTACCTCTTAATGTCACAATAGTAACTGTTACCCCCCTTAATGTCACAACAGTAACTGTTACCTCTTAATGACACAATAGTAACTGTTACTTCCCCTTAATGTCACACTTCCCCTTAATGTCACAACAGTAACTGTTACCTCCCCGTTATGTCACAATAGTAACTGTTACTTCCCCTTAATGTCACACTTCCCCTTAATGTCACAACAGTAACTGTTACCTCCCCTTAATGTCACAATAGTAACTGTTACTTCCCCTTAATGTCACAATAGTGTTACCTCCCCTTAATGTCACAACAGTAACTGTTACCTCTTAATGTCACAATAGTAACTGTTACTTCCCCTTAATGTCACACTTCCCCTTAATGTCACAACAGTAACTGTTACCTCCCCTTAATGTCACAATAGTAACTGTTACTTCCCCTTAATGTCACAATAGTGTTACCTCCCCTTAATGTCACAACAGTAACTGTTACCTCTTAATGTCACAATAGTAACTGTTACTTCCCCTTAATGTAACACTTCCCCTTAATGTCACAACAGTAACTGTTACCTCCCCTTTATGTCACAACAGTAACTGTTACTTCCCCTTAATGTCACACTTCCCCTTAATGTCACAACAGTAACTGTTACCTCCCCTTAATGTCACAACAGTAACTGTTACCTCCCCTTAATGTCACAATAGTAACTGTTACTTCCTCTTAATGGTACTATCTGTTTATATCATGTTTTTGATAATAGCATGTTGCAGGTATTTCATATATTTCATGGTTTCAAAATTCAACCTATGTAATAGCTAGTCTAAGAGAAAAAAAATTCATACATGTGATCTCTATATTTAGGTATGATATGTTAGAATATTTACTGATGAGGAGGGTGGGGGGACTAACAACAAACCTACAATTATACTTACTGATGAGGAGGGTGGGGGACTGACTACAAACCTACAAGTATACTTACTGATGATGAGGGTGGGGACTGACTACAAACTTACTGATGATGAGGGTGGGGGACTGACTACACCCCTACAAGTATACTTACTGATGATGAGGGTGGGGGACTGACTACACCCCTACAAGTATACTTACTGATGATGAGGGTGGGGGGACTAACAACAAACCTACAATTATACTTACTGATGAGGAGGGTGGGGGGACTAACAACAAACCTACAATTATACTTACTGATGATGAGGGTGGGGGACTGACTACAAACCTACAAGTATACTTACTGATGATGAGGGTGGGGGACTGACTACAAACCTACAAGTATACTTACTGATGATGAGGGTGGGGACTGACTACAAACTTACTGATGATGAGGGTGGGGGACTGACTACAAACTTACTGATGATGAGGGTGGGGGACTGACTACACCCCTACAAGTATACTTACTGATGATGAGGGTGGGCGACCTAATGATATGTTAGGCATGGATGGTGATGGGTAGAGATCGTTTGTACCATGGTATCCCATGGATCTGTAGACTGACAAGAATGGGTAAGCTCCGTTCTCCTGGAAAGACAGAAACACAAGAAAACTATTACTTTATCTATCATGATAAAGATTTTATATATAGCCCAATTAAATACATGTAATTTGCAATGAGAGTAGAAAACGAGATTTTAACAATAATATTATGTTTCATTTCAATGCCCCCTAATTAAAAACATCAAATGCAGAGGCGGAAATTTGTTTATGTGTGACGTTTACATAATTTCCCCGTCACTTGCCTGGTAATGCATTAATAATTGATAAATAGATATTTTATAGAGTTAAATAAACAACATCATCCATTCATGCTGTTCATCAAAGCGAAACATGACTAATTAAAACAATTTTTACTCAGATATTTTATTTGACTTTGTGCATACACAATTAACTAAATCCTCTAAAGCCCTGTCAGTTTACAATCAAAACTATGTCCCTTTAGCCCTGTCAGTATACAATCAAAACTAACTCCCTATAGCCACGTCAGTATACAATCAAAACTAACTCCCTATAGCCACGTCAGTATACAATCAAAACTAACTCCCTATAGCCATGTCAGTATACAATCAAAACTAACTCTATAGCCATGTCAGTATACAATCAAAACTAACTCCCTATAGCCCTGTCAGTATACAATCAAAACTAACTCCCTATAGCCCTGTCAGTATACAATCAAAACTAACTCCCTATAGCCATGTCAGTATACAATCAAAACTAACTCCCTATAGCCCTGTCAGTATACAATCAAAACTAACTCCCTATAGCCACGTCAGTATACAATCAAAACTAACTCCCTATAGCCATGTCAGTATACAATCAAAACTAACTCCCTATAGCCATGTCAGTATACAATCAAAACTAACTCCTTATAGCCACGTCAGTATACAATCAAAACTAACTCCCTATAGCCACGTCAGTATACAATCAAAACTAACTCCCTATAGCCACGTCAGTATACAATCAAAACTAACTCCCTATAGCCACGTCAGTATACAATCAAAACTAACTCCCTATAGCCATGTCAGTATACAATCAAAACTAACTCTATAGCCACGTCAGTATACAATCAAAACTAACTCCCTATAGCCACGTCAGTATATATATACCATCAAAAACTTAAAGCACAAACAAAATAATTCGAAGAGCTATTCAGCTGGAATAATTTAAAGTTTTTTAAAGATTTTTATCAAATATTTTGCCATTCTAATTAAACTCTGAAGCCAATACATTTTGCAGCTGATACATTTTTCATATGAAATACAACACCAAGTGCAGTTCCCAACACATGTCCAGATCGTTTCAAATATCACCACTCTTATAAATGATAATAACTTCATCAATAGATTTTGACATGCATGTATTTGGTGTTTCAAATTTGATGTAAAAAAAGATTTTAACAAATAGTTTTACCAGTACAATGTGTATTTCACAGATCCCCTAGAGGTGTCTAGAGGACAAACATTACCGCTGACGGTTAGAGGGTATGGCTGAAATTTATATCAAAATCTCTTTATCAGCTCCATACAAATTTCACACTGCATCGACTTTTGATGAATATTATTATAGAATTGAAATGATAATTCTAACATTCCACTTTGACATATCGTGTGTCATTGAGAATACATATATAGGTTTACTGAGGACATCTAGGTTAACCGTATTCTTCATGAAACTGATCTGTGTTGTATTGCATAAAACGCATTAAAATGGCGATACTAAATATGGACTTTAAATCACAGATCAATCAAGTATTTCTGAACGCTAGGTCAATATCTTGTTCCCAATAATTTTGTATTTATTTCTCAATAATATCTGAATGAGAAATTTTGGTTTCTAATATCTTGGTTTGTCGGAGGGTGTATGAAGACCTTTGATGATGTGGCCAGCCCACACAAGGGACAATTTATAGTGCTATCACAATGAAATGCCATATCAAGACACCCTACCCAGTCACATTAAATTGACAACTTGTAAGAGTTTCATAGGGACATCTGCTAAAAGAATATGAGCACAATTACACAATTCATCCACAATGATTTTAATTTAAACTGAACAGTAAATAATGTACACACTTGTACCTCTTATTTACCTTCTTTTACAAAAGAGTTCCATTGCCAGGAATCGGTGAAATATTTTGTATGAATGGTACAAATGGTTGATAAGTTAAAGGTCCTACTGACATTTGTAACCTAAACCTGATATCACTATACTGTTAAGGGAAATAACCTGATATCACTATACTGTTAAGGGAGATAACCTGATATCACTATACTGTTAAGGGAGATAACCTGATATCACTATACTGTTAAGGGAGATAACCTGATATCACTATACTGTTAAGGGAGATAGCCCGATATCACTATACTGTTAAGGGAGATAACCTGATATCACTATACTGTTAAGGGAGATAACCTGATATCACTATACTGTTAAGGAAGATAACCCGATATCACTATACTGTTAAGGGAGATAACCCGATATCACTATACTGTTAAGGGAGATAACCTGATATCACTATACTGTTAAGGGAGATAACCTGATATCACTATACTGTTAAGGGAGATAACCTGATATCACTATACTGTTAAGGGAGATAACCTGATATCACTTCTGTTAAGGGAGATAACCTGATATCACTATACTGTTTAGGGAGATAACCTGATATCACTACTGTTAAGGGAGATAACCTGATATCACTATACTGTTAAGGGAGATAACTTGATATCACTATACTGTTAAGGGAGATAACCTGATATCACTATACTGTTAAGGGAGATAACCTGATATCACTTTACTGTTAAGGGAGATAACCAGATATCACTTTACTGTTAAGGGAAATAACCTGATATCACTTTACTGTTAAGGGAGATAACCTGATATCACTATTCTTTTAGGGGAGATAACCTGAACACAAAAGTCAGGTATAAGATATTGTTAAGGGCATCAAACAAATATCAAATATCAGCGGAAAATTTAAAAAAAAAATTTCTGACTATTTACATCAAAGTTAATGCGAGATATTTTTCAATACTTCCAAATTCTGAAGCCTGGAGCTAATTATCCTAGCATTAGGGAACTGTAAAAGTTCTCTAATTCTTAGTATTACACTTGAAAGATATCAGGATTTAGTAGGATTTACTTCCCTGCAGGACTGGTACCTATTTGTTCAGCTTTGTAAGCTGGATTACTATAGTAATCAAAATGGAATTCCAAATTAGTCTGTTGTACAGTAATCAGAGATGGGGGCATATGGTATATGGTTTGGGTCTTTGTCACGTCTATGTCTGGGGTAATAGTCTAAATATAGGCAGGGATTCAATACGACAACAATTTCTTCATCTGCCAGACTTGTTTGGTAACCCAAGTTATAGATATATACAACAACTACCACTTATGCCATAAATGGAAACAGTACCTAGGAATTGATTACACTACAGAAGATTTTGTCTGGGAAGAGCTTTTTGCTCGACCTGGTATGTTTGGAAAATCTATAAATGTCGCACGGTAAATAAAGGCTTAAACTAAATATAGTAACGGTGATCGGAATTGATTGAAAACAGGGCCGATCTTGTCTGGATGCTGTTTACTTCAACACTGACTGTTTATCGTACTGTTACAGTTCCTTTTGAAATAAATAAAGCTTTCTGTTGTAAATGGCTCAGTGATTTGGCTTCTATCGAAATGAGTTAACAAGATTTTTACATCAGTCAAATGATTTTGTTTCTGTTTTTACTGTTTTTATGACTACCCCGACCTACAGCGACTCATGACTCTTAATCATGAGTCCCTAGTCAGTAACACACTATAGTCAATGACTACCCCGACCTACAGCGACTCACGACCCGTAGTCATGAGACCCTATAACACACTAAAGTCAATGACTACCCCGACCTACAGCGACTCACGACCCGTAGTCATGAGACCCTATAACACACTATAGTCAATGACTACCCCGACCTACAGCGACTCACGACCCGTAGTCATGAGTCCCTAGTCAGTAACACACTATAGTCAATGACTACCCCGACCTACAGCGACTCACGACCCGTAGTCATGAGACCCTATAACACACTGTAGTCAATGACTACCCCGACCTACAGCGACTCACGACCCTTAGTCATGAGACCCTAATCTATAACACATTGTAGTCAATGACTACCCCGACCTACAGCGACTCACGACCCTTAGTCATGAGACCCTAGTCTATAACACACTATAGTCAATGACTACCCCGACCTACAGCGACTCACGACCCGTAGTCATGAGACCCTAGTCTATAACACACTATAGTCAATGACTACCCCAACCTACAGCGACTCACGACCCTTAGTCATGAGACCCTAGTCTATAACACATTGTAGTCAATGACTACCCCGACCTACAGCGACTCACGACCCGTAGTCATGAGACCCTATAACACACTATAGTCAATGACTACCCCGACCTACAGCGACTTACGACCCGTAGTCATGAGAACTTAGTCAGTAACACACTATAGTCAATGACTAGCCCGACCTACAGTGACTTATGACCCGTAGTCATGAGACCCTATAACACACTATAGTCAATGACTACCCCGACCTACAGCGACTTACGACCCGTAGTCATGAGAACTTAGTCAGTAACACACTATAGTCAATGACTAGCCCGACCTACAGTGACTTATGACCCGTAGTCATGAGACCCTATAACACACTATAGTCAATGACTACCCCGACCTACAGCGACTTACGACCCGTAGACATGAGAACTTAGTCAGTAACACACTATAGTCAATGACTAGCCCGACCTACAGTGACTTATGACCCGTAGTCATGAGTCCCTAGTCTATAACACACTATAGTCAATGACTACCCCGACCTACAGCGACTCACGACCCGTAGTCATGAGACCCTATAACACATTATAGTCAATGACTACCCCGACCTATAGCGACTCACGAACCGTAGTCATGAGACCCTAGTCTATAACCCACTGTAGTCAATGACTACCCCGACCTACAGCGACTCACGACCCGTAGTCATGAGACCCCAGTCAGTAACACACTATAGTCAATGACTACCCCGACCTACAGTGACTTACGACCCGTAGTCATGAGACCCTAGTATAACACACTATAGTCAATGACTACCCCGACCTATAGCGACTTACGACCCGTAGTCATGAGACCCTAGTCTATAACACACTATAGTCAATGACTACCCCGACCTATAGCGACTTACGACCCGTAGTCATGAGACCCTAGTCTATAACACACTGTAGTCAATGACTACCCCGACCTACAGCGACTCACGACCCGTAGTCATGAGACCCTAGTCTATAACACACTATAGTCAATGACTACCCCGACCTACAGCGACTCACGACCCGTAGTCATGAGACCCTATAACACACTGTAGTCAATGACTACCCCGACCTACAGCGACTCACGACCCGTAGTCATGAGACCCTATAACACACTGTAGTCAATGACTACCCCGACCTACAGCGACTCACGACCCGTAGTCATGAGACCCTAGTCAGTAACATACTGTAGTCAATGACTACCCCGACCTACAGCGACTCACGACCCGTAGTCATGAGACCCTAGTCAGTAACATACTGTAGTCAATGACTACCCCGACCTACAGCGACTTATGACCCGTAGTCATGAGACCCTATAACACACTTTAGTCAATGACTACCCCGACCTACAGCGACTCACGACCCGTAGTCATGAGACCCTAGTCTATAACACACTGTAGTCAATGACTACCCCGACCTATAGCGACTTATGTCCCTTAGTTTTGATCATAAAAACTAATCATTGAAACGTTTGTATCAAATAAAACTATTATGAAGCTTCAAACTGACCTAGGTAATAACAACACAAGTACATGACACATGTTTTGTGAAGGTAAGATCTATTTTTGTCATACATTCACCTACATCTTCAATAAACAAGTGTCCTCACTTCAAAACCATCAAAAATACTAATTTCTCTTAAAAATATAATATAGTGAAAGGAAACCTGAAATTTGACAAGGATACTGAATATATACATGGATGAAATTTTCCCTGTCTTTCGATCAAACCATTATTACATTCTATAACGTCTTTCAATTTCCTGTTTCTTTTTCTTTAAATTATAGTTTTCATAAAATCATTTGTAACCTATAAAGAAGTTTCTTTACAAGGAACTTCTACTGACTATCATCCACCAAAACTTGTTTTGTTTCTCTGAGTTTCCAGTCAGAAAACCAGTTCTCCTCCACATATAAATGAAACTTCAATAAAAAGGATTCCTTTGTTTACAGCATCCGGTATTTTTAGAGTTGGTTAATAACGTGCCAAATATATTTGTAAATCTTTTAGACCTGTTTGTCTGAGATGAGAAAAGCTAAATGACCTCTGTGGTAAAAGAGAAAACAGGTTTTGGCATAGGCTCACATTTTTCTATTTCAGTACTCCTAAGTATCTCTCTGTGGTGCAGTTAAGTATTATAAGCTTTGAATCATTCCAAGAACATTCTGTAAACAAATATTTTCCTGAATAATATTTCTTCATGTTTGAATATTTGATAAAACTCATTTCCAGCTAAAACATTACATATTTTCTTGATACAGAATGCTCTAACATTAAGAAAAAAATTGACATATCTTATACACTAAATCTACATTCACGTAGTGTTAAATGGTTTACAAGGCTTTGAACTCGGTGGGCAAAGATAAACAAATACTTATCAAACTCCATGGATTCCTTACAAATACCGCAAATTCCTGGACGAGGTGAGTGTTTATGCAGTTACTCTAGTTTATTTTGGTGCACACAGGTAATAACAGCAGGAAGGAATCTCGTTAAGACATCCTTCAGGTGTAAACCCACTTATCAGCGGATTAACATAATGTGTTAATCTTGATAGGAGAAATGAGTTATAATCTTTGCAACATAAATGTAAAACTTTCAGAATTTGAATTCAAAATTAAATATTTTAGTCGTACAGTTCTTCACACTTTTGACAAGACTGAAACCAAGTGGCCGGTATTCTGGCATAGAGCAGTGTTCAACACTGACTATCAGGAATTACCACAACTGAAGTCAAAAGTTTTACTAATTAAAAAAAAAGAAAATTTGAGTTTGCTTAGATATTATGAAATTCTTATCTAAAACAAGATTATTCAAAATTAAGTGTAAACATTTTCTTATCTAGTGGAGTATTTATACAATGAGTCACCAGTATTATATATATCCCAGAACAGTTTTTGATAAAATACACACTTCTGTACACAGAACGACAAAATGCTTGATATCATTCTTGATAAACTTCTGAAATACTCACTTGTTATACAAATTTGATCAGTAATATCGAAGAAATAAATAAATAGAGTCATATTACCATGTCATGACAAAACTTATTATTGAAATGATTTTACTACTGGCATGTGTGAAAACAACTCTAAAAGCAGGGTAATTGAAAATTGAAGTGAAATGAAAATGTCATGACTGTTGGTGTGGGGGAGTGAAAAAGATGAATAAGGCAGAGCTGGTGAGAGATTCATTGAGAATTGGTGTTTTCCTTGATTTGCTGGTGATAGACCACATCGCGTAGACCACATCGTGTAGACCACAGCATGTTCGGTATATTATCTAGTTACAACAGTCTTCCTCACATCTCCCTTCTCTGCTACAACTTGCGTCATTCAAGACATTAGAGCTACCCTGACCTTTGATAAAACGGTGACCTTTGACCTTTCCTAGATTAGGATGGAAAAGCGATGGTTTTACCAATATACCTAGTCATTACTTGTAGTCCTGTGTTGATCCTAGTAACTGACATTTCCTTGTTGCTCTTAACATAAACATAAACCTTAAAAGAAATTCAATATCAGTTTTGTTTCATAGTGAAAGCTCAAAATAGTTTGCTATTAAGAACAGTGTATCACTTAATATTTTCATTTTTTCACTGACATTTTTAAAAGCTTTTAAAAAATGAATGACGCAAGTTTCGTAATCTTCTGATAACCGGGCTGAGACCAAACTCTGGCAATGTTTCATAAATCATTCCTCTTCAAGAATCAAGAAACATCTGTAAGTTCTTCCAAAACATTAAGTCCATTTGGTTTTCTGTTTTCACCTGATTCAATGTATTACTATTCATAATATTATATATACCGTACATGTATATTATACATAAAAATAATTACAACATCTATGATAAGAAACTGAAGGACAAAAGATTCTA
The DNA here is from genome assembly GCF_902652985.1 of Pecten maximus. NCBI lineage: Eukaryota > Metazoa > Mollusca > Bivalvia > Pectinida > Pectinidae > Pecten > Pecten maximus. The sequence continues at coordinate 18,554,122 of NC_047029.1, forward strand.
AAGGTAGGAGATTAAAAACAAGGCCTTCTCAACAGTTGAAAGATTTTCTTGTCATGTTTTTTTTTTATTTGCAAATTTAGCAAAAAAATTATTTTTACAAATATATTGTCAGTGTAATTAATATTTGTGACAGTGAAAGCCCAGATAAGTTCTGTCGCATTACTTTTGTAGTAATCCCCTATATATCTCTCGATGTCTATACGAGCACACCGATTCCTGATCAATAACAAGAAAAAGATACAAAACATCAAAAGCAAAGCCGTCTCCACCATTGCCCACCTACACACACCGAAATAGACGATTAGAAACAAACATCATTTTTCTCTATGCTAACACAACCAATTCTTCTTCAGCCAGATCCGATTACTTTCGTGTGACTCATAAATTATTCAGATGGGGTTTTTTTTTCACTTTTGTTCCTGGGAAAATGGAAACATTTCATTGCAAAAAAGAATGAATAAATGTGCGATTTCATGCAATATAATCTAATTATTTTCCACAGAAATTTTGTTCTTATTTAATTATTCATTGAACATCTTTTCAAATTCTCGACTGCCAAATATATATACACACATATTAGATGAGAACTGTATCCTTTAGAGTTGGCACAGAATATGACGAACTCATCAAAATACAGTTGCTGTGGCGTTTCAAAATGCAATAAACTGCCAGCACACTTCATACAGAAATAACATCCAGTTCCGATGTCATTTACACTAATCAATTTCATTCTCATAGAAAAATAAGCTGTTCATTTCATATTTGCATACACAAACTTAACATCACGTTTAATAGAACTAAATCGACAGGCTGCATTATTCAGCTAGATTGTCCGACATAAATATCTCACAAGTAATTTAGGTAGAATTTTCATTCTTTTGTAAAAATTTCTCTCTGATCGAGCCTTGTACAAACATGTATGTTACTTTAACTTTAAAACTTGGAATACAGTTAGCTGTCAATAAGTAAAGGGCTGAAATTTCAAGAACATCCTGTTGAAGACCAGGCAGAGATTATGATATAAATAACCAATCTCATGCACAATGTCTTTAACTGCACAAATCAGCACATGTCTGGGTCAGGATGATGTTTGTTGTCTGGGTCAGGATGATGTTTGTTGTTTGACTTAGGATGCTATTTGTAGTCTTGGTCTGGAAGGTGTTTGTTGTCTGGGTCAGGATAATGTTTGTTGTGGTCAGCAGGATGCTATCTATTGTCTGGGTCAGGATGATGTTTGTTGTTTGACTTAGGATGCTATTTGTAGTCTTGGTCTGGAAGGTGTTTGTTGTTTGGGTCAGGGTGATGTTTGTTGTGGTCAGCAGGATGCTATCTATTGTCTGGGTCAGGGTGATGTTTGTTATCTGGGTTAGGATGCTATTTGTAGTCTTGGTCTGAAAGGTGTTTCTTGTCCGAGTCAGGATGACGTTTGTTGTTTAGGTCAGGATGTATCTATTGTCTGGGTCAAGATGCCGCTTGTTGTATGAGTCAGGATGATGTTTGTTGCTTGGGTCAGAGTGATATTTATTTGTCCGAGTGACAGTGATGTTTGTTTTGTCATGTTTTGTTGTCTCTGAAGTGACACCATTAGACTGGCCCCTGAAGTGACACCATTAGACTTGCCCATGAAGTGACACCATTAGACTGGCCCCTATCTCTGAAGTGATACCATTAGACTGGCCCCTATCACTGAAGTGATACCATTAGACTGGCCCATATCCCTGTAGTGACACCATTAGACTGGCCCCTATCACTGAAGTGATACCATTAGACTGGCCCATATCCCTGAAGTGACACCATTAGACTGGCCCCTATCCCTGAAGTGACACCATTAGACTGGCCCATATCCCTGTAGTGACACCATTAGACTGGCCCCTATCACTGAAGTGACACCATTAGACTGGCCCATATCCCTGTAGTGACACCATTAGACTGGCCCCTATCCCTGAAGTGACACCATTAGACTAGCCCCTATCCCTGAAGTGATACCATTAGACTAGCCCCTATCACTGAAGTGATACCATTAGACTGGCCCCTGTCTCTGAAGTGACACTATTAGACTGGCCCCTATCTCTGAAATGACACCATTAGACTCGCCCCTATCTCTGAAGTGACACCATTAGACTGGCCCATATCCCTGTAGTGACACCATTAGACTGGCCCCTATCCCTGAAGTGACACTATTAGACTGGCCCCTATCTCTGAAGTGATACCATTAGACTGGCCCCTATCTCTGTAGTGACACCATTAGACTGGCCCCTATCTCTGAAGTGATACCATTAGACTGGCCCCTATCTCTGTAGTGACACCATTAGACTGGCCCCTGAAGTGACACCATTAGACTGGCCCCTATCTCTGAAGTGTCACCATTAGACTGGCCCCTGTCTCTGAAGTGACACCATTAGACTGGCCCATATCCCTGTAGTGACACCATTAGACTGGCCCCTATCTCTGTAGTGACACCATTAGACTGGCCCCTATCTCTGAAGTGATACCATTAGACTGGCCCCTATCTCTGTAGTGACACCATTAGACTGGCCCCTGAAGTGACACCATTAGACTGGCCCCTATCTCTGAAGTGTCACCATTAGACTGGCCCCTGTCTCTGAAGTGACACCATTAGACTGGCCCCTATCCCTGAAGTGACACCATTAGACTGGCCCATGAAGTGACACCATTAGACTGGCCCCTATCCCTGTAGTGACACCATTAGACTGGCCCCTATCTCTGTAGTGACACCATTAGATTGGCCCCTATCTCTGTAGTGACACCATTAGACTGGCTCCTATCTCTGAAGTGACACCATTAGACTGGCCCCTATCTCTGAAGTGATACCATTAGACTGGCTCCTATCTCTGAAGTGACACCATTAGACTGGCCCCTATCCCTGAAGTGACACCATTAGACTGGCCCATGAAGTGACACCATTAGACTGGCCCCTATCCCTGAAGTGACACCATTAGACTGGCCCATGAAGTGACACCATTAGACTGGCCCCTGTCCCTGAAGTGACACCATTAGACTGGCTCCTATCTCTGAAGTGACACCATTAGACTGGCCCCTATCTCTGAAGTGACACCATTAGACTGGCTCCTATCCCTGTAGTGACACCATTAGACTGGCCCCTATCTCTGAAGTGACACTATTAGACTGGCCCCTGTCCCTGAAGTGACACCATTAGACTGGCCCCTATCTCTGAAGTGACACCATTAGACTGGCCCCTATCTCTGAAGTGACACCATTAGACTGGCCCCTATCCCTGAAGTGACACCATTAGACTGGCCCCTATCCCTGAAGTGACACCATTAGACTGGCCCCTATCCCTGAAGTGACACCATTAGACTGGCCCCTATCTCTGAAGTGACACCATTAGACTGGCCCCTGTCTCTGAAGTGACACCATTAGACTGGCCCCTGTCCCTGAAGTGACACCATTAGACTGGCCCCTAGCTGTCCCTGAAGTGACACCATTAGACTGGCCCCTAGCTGTCCCTGAAGTGACACCATTAGACTGGCCCCTAGCTGTCCCTGAAGTGACACCATTAGACTGGCCCCTAGCTGTCCCTGAAGTGACACCATTAGACTGGCCCCTGTCCCTGAGGTGACACCATTAGACTGGCCCCTGTCTCTGAAGTGACACCATTAGACTGGCCCCTGTCCCTGAAGTGACACCATTAGACTGGCCCCTGTAGTGACACCATTAGACTGGCCCCTATCACTGAAGTGACACCATTAGACTGGCCCCTATCTCTGAAGTGACACCATTAGACTGGCTCCTATCTCTGTAGTGACACCATTAGACTAGCCCCTATCTCTGAAGTGACACCATTAGACTGGCCCACGAAGTGACACCATTAGACTGGCCCCTATCCCTGAAGTGACACCATTAGACTGGCCCCTATCTCTGAAGTGACACCATTAGACTGGCCCATATCCCTGTAGTGACACCATTAGACTGGCCCCTGTCCCTGAAGTGACACCATTAGACTGGCCCCTGTTTCTAGGATATGCCTGATTCTGGGCTTCAAACTAGGGGGAGATAATCTAGTATTAATTAATCAGCTTAGCAATTACAATCAGCAGATTTTAAAATCCAAATACTTTTCAAAGAGCTTGATAATTTTCTATTTTTGATCAAATAATCTGTTTCTTTACATTAATAATTTAACATAAAACATGATAATTCTATTAATCAATATCGAATGTTTGACATCAGGAAGAACAAGAGACATTGTAACAGAATCACACATGTAATTAACATCTGACTGGTCGACTATTTTCCTGCCTTAGAACACCAAATCCTACAAGCTGGAAACATTTTGATTTAATTAATTAGTTCTGATGAAACCAAAAAAAACTTCAATTTTGTTTCCATTCATACCACCACAGGAGCTATATATACATACATCTGAGAAGAGAGGCTGTGACCTCATAAAATATAACATTCCAAGTATGTAGTCTTTTAACCAGATTATATATCAGTTCCACATCCATGCCAGAGTAGATTAAGATAATCAAAATTTTTAGAATATCCAATTTATAAAAAAAAAAAATAAACATCAATAATTCATATTCATGAAAACTGTATCTTTATAGCATTTATCCATCATGCTGTACAAGATTATCATATACCTTACAAACTCGGTAAATAGACATATTTTTTATATAATTTGTTATGTTGGGTTATAAACCTATAACCAATATGCCGACCATGTCTGCAGTTACCTCATACAACAACAGCTGGAAATAGGAGTGGTGGACCGACTTGGAACTCAACCAAATTACGGTACAGCTAACTACTGTTTTAGGCAGGTTTGGGAAGGGAAGAACAGCGGAGGGGGGTATTGGATGGATAGAGTGAGAAAAGAGGAAGAAACCATGAATGTTAGAGGAGAGAGTAGGGAATTGAGAGACAACAGGGAGGTTGACAGATGAAAGGTGAACAGAGGAGGGGGGTATTGAATAGATAGAGTGAGAAAAGAGGAAGAAACCATGAATGTTAGAGGAGAGAATAGGGAAATGAGAGACAATAGGGAGGTTGACAGAGGAAAGGCAGGGAAATACAGGGTATCCAAAATGGTGGCAAAAGATAGGATGACAGAAGAGGAGAGAGTGGTGGTAGTGATGGCAGGATGGCAGGATGGCAGGAGGGAGGAGGAAGGGGACAATAAATGAGTGATAAGGAACGAAAAAGACCAGTCATGATGATGAGGTTGGGGGGTAGGAGGAAGGGCCGATATTTGTTCTTACTGATGTGGGTTGGGCTGGGTTGAGTTGGCCTGGGATGGGAGGGATGGGAGGGATGGGCAATATTTGCTAAGATTGTGCAAAATATATCTTTAACTATATAAAATATATTTCTGTTGAAATCTATGTGTGAGTGAGAACAAGAAAAGATAATTAAGGGAGCACTTACAAAACGATACTCAGGATCAGACATCAAAGAGAATGATGGGAAAGTCAGAGAAGTAAAGAGGGGGATAGGCAAACCAAATAGACAGAGTATATCTACAAGAATAGTCTAGGTGTATAAATATAGTTCTTTGATGCAGGTACAATGGGTTTATACTTAAGACTCTAAAAATAGACCACTTCCAGTGAGATAAGTAATCCTGACAGCGATGGATAGAACAAAGCTGAATACCTTATATACCTGACTGAGCTCGTTAAAGGTGATATGATTAAAGTCGCATAACAGTATGGTGCTCAAAAAAGCTAAAATAAGATCTGAAAGCCTTACTACAAATCTTGCAAGTTATTTTTATTCCTGATTTTAATTTTATTTTCTGATAAGACAGTTACACAATAATCAAACTCTCATTATGAAGTTTTACAAATTATATACTATACAAGTGTTCTTTTTAGCTATACAACTGGCCATTTTAAGTTAACAAAACTTGGGTCATGGAGACCTCCAAGATGGTTTTATCATTGTCAGATTTAAGACACAGCACAAACAAAAGCTCGCAGACAATCGTAATGTAGAAGTGGTGTAACTACGTATGTTTGGGCATGTAACTACAAAATTACACAACTAATGCTATCACCGATTTTCTTTCCATGTTATAGAACTCTTCACACTGAACATAAAGTCAGCTACAAAGTACCTCTTTATCTGCATTTAATAAAGATATTTTTATTTAAATCATCATTCCACTTTATTTATGTGGAAAATCACAAATATAAGTGCAAGCCTCATAACTCGATCAGTGTGTCCTGCCACACAAAAATAGATACAGTTAGTCTGTAGAAATTTATGTATAAAATGTCTTCAATTACTGAAGTCAGGAAAAATTATTAAGTAGCAGACCTGAAATTGAATTACTTCTGTACTTTTACAACAACACCCCAGTATAACTGTGGTCTGAGGCCAATGGTCTATTTCACAGTGACCAATTATTATCATTTAAGTCCCAAACCCGGAGATACATGTGTCTATAGTAATCACTCTGTCACTGAGGTCAAATATCAAGATCAAAGGTCAAGGTTATTGGTTTCAAAGTTCTCAGTCAAATTTTGTATCTTTTCATTATGCATATTTTGTTATGACATAGAGAAAGTTGGTCAGAATAAAACAAAAAGTCAACTGGTCAAAGATCAAGGTCACTGGGTTAAAGGTCAAAGTTATCTGGGTCCAAAGGTTAAGGAAAAAAAGAATCAGTCTGCATGACTAAAAGGGTTGAAACAAGAGGTCCAGTGGGTCTGTATGGTTCACATGGCTATTTCAGTAATAATGGCAAAATACTCTATTTAATTAAGCTGTGTCTAATTAAAGATGTTGTTTCCCTCTAAACTACATTCCATCCCTTAAGGGGTCACCCCACTAGTACTGATTTTCTGTATACCGTATTTATCCTATCATAAGCCATAAGGTTATAGGGCCAACACATAAACTATATGTCTCAAAGTCATGGGTTGGCTTATTGTAGAACAATCGTGTTTACTTAACTCTGATATACTATAATTTTTTCATACCTCTTCATTTCCCCCTTTGTTCTCTATTTGATAATGGCATGACATCAGCAGAAATAGTTGCCAAGGAAACTACTGATAAACTTGGCGCAATACAATTATCAATGCGACCATTATCATTAAGTCTATTCCAAAATATCCTATATGTTTTTATCAATTCTGATCATTTTTAAATATAGACATTCCCTTTGTTATTTCCAAATAACTGCATACACATTATATCTTGTATAATAGCATCATGTTACCATGGTGATGATGGAGGTATTCATCGTGAGGTGTAAAAGTTACTCCAGTGTTATAATTGTTACAGGTTATGAGGTTCCAGTTACAGATCAATCATACATATTAATACATGTAAGGAAATAATCACTATAGTTACCATGGAAACCATTCTATACATGGTGAGTGTTATCATGCACATATGAGTCGTCATCAGATTGTGCCAAATTTACTGGGGGTTTTACAACACTCACATAAACAACGATAATTATTAACTCAGAGATATCCAAATGTACATGGGTTTTAGTTTTATTTATTTTTACCCCAAATAACAACAATATTAAGAAATACTGCCAGAATAAGGAAAACATTCTCAAAATTAAAAAAAAATCAAATCCTATTAAGGGTTTCAACAGATTTTTATTCAATTATCTTAAAATTGATTTTAAGTCATGTTTTTATATCCTTAAGAATCAAGCGTTAAAAGATAACAAGAAATACTGATAAAGAGATCTTCCAAGCTCAGATTAACCTGGAACTTAATTTTTTTATGAATTTTGTGTCAAGGATTTTTTGTTTATCTTTGTACTAACCATGTGCAGTGACATCAGAATTTTCCTAATTTTACTTATATCAGTTTATATCCCATGTTAAAGATGCACTGTTAACAGTACTGTGAAGGAGGAAGTGGTATCTCACATCATCGGCCTTTGTCTACTTTAAGAACCAGCTGTATGATATCTATTAAACATTTTCAAACTTTTAACGACTCATTAAGTAATTTTATAACACTGTCACCTGAGCTGGATACTAATGTACAGGTGAAATGCTGAGACATAAGATTTTGTTTCCATTCTTAATTGTCATGTTTACAGATGGTTCTAGTATATCCATCACTGACATATCATGCCAATCACACAGGTAGGGGATACCTTAGTGGGCGGTCTTTATAGACAGGTTTGACTGTAGATATGACCATCTACCAGCTTCATCTTAAACTTCCTCTGACCTTCAAACTCACAACCTTGACAGAAATCTCAGTAAATGAGCAGGTCAGTCACAGGATACCATCTGAATAATTCAGTAAAGTGGATTTAAAACACCCAACAAAATTTGGCTTAACTACAAGATACCACAACAAGGATGTTAGTAAAGAGGAATACTGATTGAAAAATACAGGCAATAATGGATGTCGACGCATTCATCAGAAATCGTAAATACATCAAAAAGACAGAACTGTTAAAAACAAGAGTAAGACATCTTAATAAACTACACCTGTGCCCTATAGTACAGCACAAAAATCCCCACAATATATTCTAAAACTAAAGGAAAGGCCAGTCACTCAGAAAAGGTGGACAATTCACTCAGAAAAGGTGGACAATGTCAAAATTGTTTCTGATGCAGTTATACAGCATCCGATCCAAAAAGCCATTCAGTTAAAATATTACATTGTTTGTTGAACCTGAAAAGTCATCTTGTTCTATGATATCTTTGTGTATTTCAGAACTGTAACATGGTTTAGTTGACTATTTGTTTGAATAAAAGAATATACCTGAATCAAAATCTGGACCAATTTACTAATTGCTAAATTAGCTTAATTAAGACAGTGAAATTTAAAGCTAGAAACAAATATGTATGATGATTTGCAGTTAACATCGAAAGAAAAAATGCAATTATTTACTTAAACTTTCATCTATTTCTCAAAAATATATTTTAGAGAAATTTTCTTTAACAAACATATAGATTCTTCCTGTAGCCTTGACTTAAATGATTTAAAGTACATCTGCTACATGAAAATGTACAGAAGTGAAGAAAAGCTGTGATATTTATTGTATCAATTGAGGATCATATATATATGCACAAAAAAGCTGTGAAATTACCGGTATGTAAAATTCAGGAAAAATCAAATCTATGACGTAAAGATGCAAGACATAAAATATTACGCCACAAATTCTTGCATAATGCATAGTAAATCCATGTGGCTCAGTGTCAATTTTACATAAAATTTGATGATGTACAAAGTGCAAGGAAATTGGAAGATGCTAGACTTGAAAAACTTCAAAGGTAAAGCAAAGAATTAATGAATGCTTTTATCTCTGATTGATGCCGACTTTATATGACACAATAGTTAACAAATGACAAATTACCCCCTATCCTCTCTCATATTCTAATTGAATGAATTGTTAAATGAAATTAAGATACATAACCCCTTCTACCTACATGTATATGCCATGGGAGAAGCAGGTGATGGATTACCAAATTTTTAATTTTATAAATTGGTGCTACATTTCATGGACGATGATTTCTCATATCCTCCGTCGCTACTTATCTAGATAACTTTATGGTCCAGAGCCGATGTGAAACCCTACAAAACACATTGATAACTCTCTCCTCTTTTAACAGAAATATGAGAACATGATTCCTGATATGGCGTCACTACCCATCTAAATAACTTCTAATATATGACTAAAGCAGAAATGAAAAACAAGTTAAACGACAATCATATGTGTGGCATGGGAAATCCTTACAGTTACATATTTGTACTGCATTGTAACTTTTTCCGTAAAATGTACTTGTCTTATCGAAGCAAAATGGTAAAAAAATAACCCTAAAGATATTGATAATTATAACTGTGAATTCCTATAATACGAACTGAACTTTAACACACGTCAGCGTAGATTAACATAACGTCAAAACGTTCAGTAACAGCCTCCCTTATTTCATGTGTTTCCATTTCCTGAAAACGTAAGTTGGTATATACAACTTATGTTTTGGAACCAGGTCTACATTTGGCAATAAGCCCTCTCCCTTCAAAATCGGCTTATTGTGGTCAAGTACAGTACATTGTCTGCAGCTTTCAATAAAACTAAAATTAGAAGCATATGGAATATTCACAACACAAATATAAAGTAAAAACACTTTTTTTCCGTACGACTCTTACCTCCTTGGAGTGAAGAGGTGCAAGACTTCCATTTGGCATGTTCCCGTGGGGACCGCTGGAGGGGGAGTTAGGGCCCGAATCAGAATTACTGCTACAGTCGACTGGAAGAATAAACAAAATATAGGTCATTATCATTGTAGTCTCAACACACAACAACCTTAATTGATCCGTTAATTCTTAATTACTAGCAAATCTTAATTACAGGTAAAAAAACAACAGAATTCCTTCCTTTCTTAAAACTAGCAAATATTTCAAGCTATTGACAAGAAATCATTTACTTAATTAAATCAAAAAAATGAATCTATATTATTTATAATTATCTGATTTAAAAATACTTTAAAGAAAACAGAAACGATGCTTCTCAAACGAATATCAAATATGGTACCTATTGGCTAGCTTTTAATGTTGTTATGGTTATCAGAAGGATGTATATCATTTTATCTTCAGATGTTTTTTTATGAATTTGTGATGTCTACAGATATATGGTCACAAAGTTTGAACACGTATAATGTACATGCTTCAGAGAAATGTAAAGGAATTATTTAACACGTAGGAAGGTAGCATACTTGATGTATCTTATAACATAGTGGAATCTGATTAGAAATGTTCCAATCTGAGGCGGTACAAAAATCTCCATACTACCATAATTGTCCCGGCCAATAATTCTATATATCAAACTATACACTGTAGACTCAGTTAGAACAATACAATCTGTATTTTTGTTTCTGCAAGTGAAACAAGAAGCAATTAAAAACAACGCTGGCTCAATCCTTTGTACAGGATATTGTAATTTCTAATACATATTCTATGACATCTATCTCTACAAGAAAAGACTCTGTAAAATTGGATTTGGTGACACAATTAGGCTATTTTGTCAGTTTTCTCCTGCAGTGTAAACATGTTTGTGCCCTTGCCATTCCTAGTTCAATTTTAAGTGATCTAAATATAGAACTTTAATGTCAGTAATATTTGGACATTTCCTTTTTCATCTCGTGCCTTTGTCACATCACTCTATGTTGCCGTGGAAACATCAAACCAAATGTAGGCAGCATTAAGGATTGAAAAGCTTCTATAAAAATTGTGTCTATATTTAGCGCAAGTGGTCACGACATGAAACAACAATATTGATTGGCTGATGACAGTAGGCCTAGCTCAGCAGCCAGGAGACGGCCACATTCAAGAGTTACATCCAATCATCTTGGTGATACTGTATTTGGAAAATCATTTCACCGAAACTATTCCGAAGCAATATTTCAGTAAACAACCTCAGGATGTCAAACTGGTGCATTCTACCTAGGTAGCCTAAAGCAGTTTAAACATGTGTAGTTAATTTTTTCAATTTTTCAATTTTTCAAATTGTTTTTTTTTTTTTAAATCATTCTTAATTAATGGAAAAACAATTCTAGTACTCAAAGTTTAACAATCTTTTCAGAATACGATCCAAAATTTATTTACTGGAGGTAATGATAATCATGTTTGAAATATCTAGGTGGATTTTATTAAGGTGTACATGTATTTTTTTATCTTTGACATATACAATAAATGAAGCATTGTGTAAAAGACATCTTTTACTGATACTGAAGAAACTTAAATTTTGTCTCAATAAAAAAAAAAGATTTCTTAATTAATATGCCAATGAATGCTGTGAATTAAATTGAAGTGTTTTTTTTTTCTTTCAAAGAGAAGTATTTTTATTCAGTTAAAGCTGTTGAGAAATTTATCAAGGCTGACGAAACAGACTTTAAAAAATTAAAATTAACTTTAATCTAATTATAGATTCATAATTAGTGAATTGTAACTGGCTGTCAAATGATACATCAAAAGGCGACATTCTTTTCTCACAGCTTGATCCTTGAAGTCTTGCTTGTAATACATGTAAACACCACTTTTATACACATATTGATAACAAATTTCGGTTTGACATGCAATATCAAAAGTCATGCGAGATCGGCTAGAATAGGCAGATACCATCCATCATAAATTGCTTTGATGCCTCCAATGTATATATACATATATGTCTATAATATGTAAGTGATATCAGTGAAATGTGTTAAAAATTAAAGATGTATTCACATCCACATGAACACATCAAACACTGTCAGACAGGCAACATGAGCTGTTATGAATCACAGTTGTAATGAATTGGTTATCACAGGAGCACGTTAGTTTAAATAACATACTGTTAATAGGCTTTTCTTGTTAGTATTAACTCGGAGCTCTTCAAAACTGGTAAAACTTTTGCATATTTTCTTTCCAAATAAGTTTTATTTAATTTCTTTAATAATAGTTAAAGAACAATTTTTTTTAGAATTGTTCTAAAATAGTCCATCAATACATTTGGTCCCAGTATTGAAAAGCTCCATTAAAATCAAACACAAATCCCACAATGCAATTCTAGACAGCCACTGAGCATTAAAATAGCTATGCAAGACCATACAGTTCTATAATGAATATATCAGTTTTAATGAATTTGTTTGGTTTTTAAGAGGACCCTTTCCCTCTATAGACAGATAAAAATTCCCCAAAACACAACCATAACAGCAATGGAAGGAAACGGCGAGGGCAGTCTCAAGTTTATAGAAAAGCATCTCCCTAAGAAACCATTTTTTCGCAGTTTTTTCCAAAAAACACTCCAATTTAAATCAAACTTAATATGGAAACAACGAAGAATTAACTTGTTAACACTAACTAAGAGGACCATTACTTAAATATCAAATTCCAAAACAAATAAACATTCAATAGATAAATCATAACATTTCTATACCTAGGGACAATTATTATTTGATATCAATATGCAATAAAATTTGTGAACTCTCGATTTTAACTTTTCCAGACAATTGATGTCCCACTTTTGAAAATGATTGATGAATTTTTCATATAGAAATACAGAAAAAGTTAAATACCTATCTTATTTATGTAACCAATGAAGATTAAGTGGATGTCATCATCAAAATACTGACTCCAAGCTATAAATGGTTATGACTCATATTTCTTTGTCTCAAATATTTCATATATATCTGTGACATGCAAGGGTACTGTTCTCATAGCAATTCTATACAAAACTGCATCAAAAAATGCTCCTAAGAGGCCTGTTGGGGTCTTTGCTGATTAGTTCACATTTCAACTGTATAAAGATATATTTCCATATATATCATCAGGCAACCAGTAATAAATTGAAAAGTGGAAATGTAACATTAACATAAAGGTTAAAAGGTTCAGGGTTTCGTTTCCGATATATATACCATAAAATGCTTTGCTTCTTCTATATTTGAGGTTGTTTGTTGTGTTTGTATCTGAAAGATGTAACGATGGATTTGATTGGTGATTGGATGAAGGCAGGAATTAAGGAAGTGGGGAGACGGGCATACATACTTGATAACGGAGTTTTACGTTTGAGATAAGCTTGTCCCAGCTTTTCCTTCCTTCGGAGAATCGGGCTGTGAGTAATTCTCCGTTGGCTTTCCAATTTCTGCTTCAGAGCAGAGCGCACTTTAAGATTGGGTTCTGAGGCTGAAAACAAGAATACATTAGGGTAAAACCTGTTTATTGTGTAACCTGTTTATCCCGACATCTCTCTGATCCAAAACTAGTTTATGATGTAAACTGGTTTGAACGGAGTCCTGATGGCCCTGTATAAAGTACATCTCCAGTATCTAAGTATTGAGGTAGATTGTTTTAGTGGTTTAATGTTTTTCTATTAAAATAAGGTTTTAATTTCATTGTTTGGAAAGCTAAACTTACGTTTTTATTCTAGGAAACACATACCCATGCTTTTGGGTTTTTTAATATTGCTTGTTACTATATAATTATCAACATTCCATAATAAGAATTAAGCTGAAGCCTTTAAATTAAAGCCTACCAGGTATCCCACTTTTTCCGATTTTCTTTCTACATCTGTGTGAAAAGTTTTATTACTTAATCTCATGAGAGCTGCGCCCTGAATCTCCTAATATACTACTCGAATAATTCTGAAATGATCGAGTTTTGCTAATTTTACATTTCACAAAATGATTTTAAATAAAAATTCAGGCCATAACAAGAGTAAACAGGTTTTACGTCAATATCATGAACAGATCTTGAGTTGGCTCATACATAGCACCTATAAAATTGCCTATTCTGGCCAATTGTTTATAAAAAGATCTGAAATGAAATTCATGGCTCACAGCACCATATCTGCTATTCCGCTCTGATAAATCATTCTCTAATAATTGGTTCTGTTATTTATACCATGTTAAAACTGAAAAATTTCGAGGAAAGGAAGTTTTTTTTTTATCTCATTCACACAGACATACAGTCATGGGAATAATGACGGGTCAATCATTTTCAAAATGTAGTATGTTTCAACATATCATGGTTCACTTTCAGATAATCTCAAATAAAATCATTCAGTGTTCAATTGACATAAAAAATTATGCTGTAAATTATACCTGATAATAAAAGTTTATTTTAAGGGCGTGGCTTAAAATCCTCTACTTTTGACCAATGGTTACTCTCTGTTTCCAACTTTATCTAAATTTCTTTCCAATTATCCAGCCGAAGTCATTAAGAAATGAAATCACCCAAAGCATTTCTGGAGCTATATCAGCTGTGGTCATTTACAAAGTGACCAGCTCTCTTGACCCATATACATTCTCCTTAATGGTGAAGAGATTAGGCTGGTCACTGAAAGATTTGTAGACAACACTACAAATATAGCTCAGGATAATTGGGCTTCCCACCTCTACAACTCACTAAAACCAATCTGGACATCCTAAGATTTAATGAAATGGACCAAAAATATCCCAGCTTAGCTGGAAAATTCTCCTTTTATATTATGTACATCCTCTAAAATAAATGTTGCGAGAATTATATTATCGTTCAAATTTCAAACACAATATTTTCATCATTTTTTGCTCTTTCATTCATTCAAAAAAATAAATAAGGCCATTTTACTTTTATGATTTGAGAAAACATACAAGTATCTTCTGTGACATCATTCAAGCACTCTGCCTACTTTCACATCACAGAACTGAACAAATGAATTCAAAAATTATTTTAATGAGAGAAAATTGAAATGTAACCATTCACCCCTTATCCATCAAAACATCATTTAATTCTATCTGATTATCAATCAATTTTTAAATGATTAATAAATTCTAATAATAGCTATGAGGTATAAACTATTGTTCTATGGAGCATTCTTAATGCATCTAATGACAGGTTTCTGAAAAGAAAGCTAAATGTTTTTATATATATCTGTTTCCTAGTGTAAATGCAGAAAATTAAAGAAAATGTTTAAAACGGAGAAAAAAAATATATAAATGAAAGAAATGAAATTTAGGCCAAGAAAACATTCCTACATGGGGAGTTGCTTGCTGCATGTATAATGTGTGCAACAAAAAAAATTCAGATGCAGATGACGGCTTGGTTTGGAAAAACCAAAACACAACACAAAAACAACAACAACAGTATAACGTTTTACAAGGACAAGGATTCGACTCCTACGCTTTCGTGCTGATAATGCCGGCCTAATATCATGCGAGGTCTGTCTAATACAGCATTACAGTGTGTCCCTGTGCCTCAGCATCATTCCAGTACTGATGAATGCTGTCGAAGACGATGGAATGCTACACTCTCTTATATTCTATTCTATTTTTAGAAAACTGATCCTATATTAAGAACATCCATTACAATCATTGTGTGTTGATACAGTAGTTTTGACAGGAATTTCGGCATTATATCATAGGTGTTTTTTTCTGTTTTCATTCTACACTGATAACATCCCTATACAATTTCAGAAAATCAAATGACTTTGGAAAATGAAGAAAGGAAAAAATATATATAGGAAATGCCACAAGATTTAAAAAAAAAAAAAAAAAAACCCAACAAAACAATCAAATTATATTTTTAGGCGTAGGAAATGAAATATCTGGGAAAGAACTGCATCCCTAGAGATCGAAAGCAGCTTCTGCCTGTTTTTAATTGAAGATTATATTCCCATCGTGTTAGATAAACGAATTATGAACATAAACTTAAGGGAATATGCCACACAGTTTAATTAGAAAGGGAAGATAATTATGATTGCAGCCTACCTGAATATTAAGAACCTACATATTTTTACCTATATTTATATAGTGTTATCAAAATGTCAAACATCCAAGATTTATTTTTGGAGCCGTTTCTATAATGTTCAACAATAAAACCCACATTAGCATTTTATTCTACCAAGATAGTTTCTAGAAAGCCATTGAGAATGCTATTTTTAACATTATTAATGAATCATTTACGTCATTAAATATGAAGAAAGCAACACATAAACAAGAGAACAGACATTGGTACAAAACCCCTTTATCCCTCATACTTGTTAGTGTAAAATTGATCAAATTAACATCTTATCAATTATGAAGAATACTGTTTTTCAAAAATACTAATACTCTATATACATATACAAACCCTCGTAATCTGACTACCTCGCATAAAATGACTCTGCGTTACCTATAAGCCTAGTGATGCCCCACTCCTTATAATGAGATTCAGTTCTAAGTAAGTGTTATGTAGGTATAATCAATTTCAACATATGTCTAGTTCTTCTATGCCAAGTAAAGTTTACCGGTTCCTCAGCCATAACACAGAGTAATTGGTGGAATTGTTTCTTATCAATTAATTTCTTGTTAATTACCAGAATAACGAGTTTTATTGTTTTGTGCTATAGATAGAGGGTTCATTGTTTTAGGCCAGTAATATCATATAGCACACTGTATAGACGTAAATAAAGCAAAAAATGGACAAAATCAGAATAGCACTGGCAGATTTAAAAAGGTCTTGCCACAAAGGTGTTGGAATTTCTCCGCTGGTTATTGAATTAATTTTAATAAAGAAAAGACTCAAATCTAGATCTAGAGTTGACAGAAGCAAACACAATCAGTCATTTCGAAAACAAAAGAAAAGGTTTTATAAGTAAAAACTTTCTCACAAACTCAAGCAACGCTAACACGATGCTTAAACACAAGAAAATAACAGCAAGCAAATGTACATACCTGTTTTCCGTAACGGAAAGTCATCTTCATATTTTCCTAATAAATGTGGCCCGTAAGGGGGAGACAACCCTGTCTGTGGTGGTGAACTTTGATCAGCCCTGCAAAGAAAATAATCCAAGAAAAACATATAAATATTTAAGCTTTTAAATTTGTTGGGATTTATTTGCAATTTGAACACATCATTGAACTGATCCATGCCTTTCTCTCTCTCCCCCCCCCCCCCCCCCCCCCCCTCTCCCCTACTTAGTCATTGTCCAGAAACCAATGACTTTTTTATAGCGAGCTGATGACCTTGAACTTTAACATTTGGACTCAAGAAATGCTTAGGAATCAATTTTGATGAGAGGCAATGTGTGAAGTTTGAGTATGATTGGTCAAAAACATTGATGAATGATTATCTGCTTGTGATTATTGGAAACATGATCTGAAAGTGACGTTAAAAAAACGGAGAGCAGGTGATGAATGATTGATTGAAATAGACCAGAAAAATTGACACCTTCAGTCATTCTATGAAAGAGATATGAAATTACAATACAGTTCATTCACACGTTATCGGAAAGCACTAATCAATGGCATGTGTGCTATTTTTAGCTAACACCTGTTTATTTAGTAATACCAAACAAACATGAAATTAAATATCAGTTTCTCTAAGTCTCTTCTGATAAGACCAAACAAATAGTATGTGTTAGTTTCTTATGTTTTATAAACTGATACAACTAAAAAATATACATCAAATTTCTTCCAGTTTTTTATGCCAAGCTTACATACATATATTTTTGTTTAGTTCTTTAGTTAAAATAAAGCATTATCATACATTTGCCTTTGTCAAATCTTTTAACATGAAATTAAACATGAAAAGTCACTCAAACTTTCGCGGACATTTTTTATTGTAATGTCTTGGCCTTGACCTTAATCACTCTGATTTAGATCTATACATACCAATGCCGATATTGTGGTGGAGAGTTCCGTGCTGCAGCTTCTCTTTGTTTCTTCGTCAAAACAAATTCTTGGAGTCTTTGTTTTACCTCTGAAGATGCTATGGCACCTAAAACAGCAACCAGTCAGTGTTAACTTAGAAATCGGTGTGCTCCTAATATCACTTTGATGGAACTCAGAGACTTCACCCAAAATTGAATAAAAGTTTTAAACATATTACAAGAGACTCATGTCACCTTCTAATAATGCACCGATAGATAATTTTTGCTTTTAAGTTAAGATTTTATACATTTGACCCCTGTGACCTTGAGAGTAGACAAAGGTAATTCATTTTAATAAATGTGTAGTCCTTCATCCCAGCATGCTACTGGCCCAGTATCATTACCCGAGACCTAAACTACAAAGGGACGTAACTATTACGATCAGATTGGTCCAAATCAGGGAATTATTCAAGATCCGATTTGATATCTAGCTGCAGGCTCACAGCATACCAAAGGATTTCATCAAAATCCAATTCACATCTAATCTAATTAGCATGTTAACAAGGCCCAATGGTTATAAAACTACAAGGGCCCATAACTCTATAAGTTCCACCTGAATCGGCCCAAATGACAAACTCGTCTGTTGTATAAGTTGGCATACCAAGTTTCATGAAGTTGTGTTCACTTGGTCCAGTGGAAGTAGAACTACAAGGGGCCACAACCCTGTAAGTTACAATTGAATTGACCCGATTGTAGAACTTGTTTGGGATCTTACTGGTATATGGCAGTATAATAAGTTTCATGGAAAACTTTCTACTGAAGTTATTGTATTCACAAGGAAAAGTTAACACTGACGGATGGCACATGATGACGGACAAAAGGCCATTGCAAGAGGTCACCAAGAGTCTTTGGGTCAGGTGACCTAAAAAAGCATTTTTTTATATATTGATGCAGATTTAAAGCTCAATAATGGAGTGAATGGTGAACCCTGCCTCAAGTCTTCATGTAAGAGATAATGAAATCACAAATCACTTGCCCAAATGACATTCTTCAAGATTTCTTTTATCACAAGTGTCACCGACATCAATGAAATAAATATCCCAAACGGGTTAACTTACTCTCTTCATTCTTATTTTTATTCTTTATCTGTTCTAGTCTTTCCTTTTCCAATAGTTCCTTTTCAAGTCTATGTTGCTCTTCTAACTTCTTCTGTTGTTCAATAAACTCCTGCTGTTTTTGGAGTAGAACCAGATGCTGAAAAGTGAGAAACAAAAAATCTACATTCAGATAAAATGAAATGTCAATCACTCTTACTTATGTATAGTTACTTTCATTATTCAAAAGCTGACATTTTTTGATAATTTCATTTCTAAATCAGCTAAAGTGATTTCACAATATTATTCGACTTCCATACTTTCATTACTTCATTTATCCCACAATAAACTCAGACTGCCTTCCTATAATCTATAATGTTCTCTACATTATGCCAAAATACATAAAGCCTTTCTGGACAAGTAGTCTTTTTAACGAAAAGTTGATATAATTGGCATCAATGGCCCTAAATCCGGTAGAAATTGACGGAACTTAATGGCTTCCAGGGAGATACAAGAATATGTCATGAATAAATGTGTAAAGTTTCGTTGAAATTCATGAATAATTCTGTAAGGAGTATGTGGTATATAAATGTGTCTACAAATGGAGGATGGACATTAAGACACCCTGATTCCATAAACCACCCCCCTAACTTTTCTGTGGGGGCTAAAACAACAAAATGATAATTATATTTTCACAAATATCCATGACAGACAGTCACAAGCTTCATTCCTCAAGATTCAAACAACTTTGCTTAGATCATTTAAGGAAAAGGTTTTTATATTTATGGATATGAATTTGCTGTCATTAATTTGGATTATCTTTCCATAGGCAGTAGTGGTCAAAAACGTTTCAACCTTAAGTCTGAAATAGCAAAATATCTTAACCCTGTGCCATAGATATCAAGAGAAAGAAATTGTACAACAGTAATGGAATAACTATTTAACCCATAAGGCATTAAGTATATTCTATTTTCCTGTTTTCCACAACTTAGCTTCTACATTTTTGCAGTTAATTATTACAAAATTGGATTCATTATATTATACTAAGAAGATTCCAGTGTTGTTCTGAACTTGATATAATGATATAGGAGAATAAAAGGTAATAATTCCCTTTTATAAGAAAAATATATTTGAAAATGTTCATGACCATGCCACATACCAGTATAACAAGTACCTTAATAAATTAGGAAATCAAACATATAGAGATCTCAAATGGCTTTTTTTTTTTTTTTATATCACAAGTAGCATTATTTTTTTTTATCACAAATGGCATTGTTATTTTTATCACAAATGGCATTTTTTTTTTATCACAAATGGCATTATTTTTTTACTCATCTCAAATGGCATTGTTTTTATCACAAATTTATTTATCAAGATTTTGAAGTTGTCTAATTAAAAAGACAATTTTTTTTCAATTCATCAGTATTTATTTATAAATGTCAAATTGAATATCAGAACATACAAAATCAATTATATCTGCAGTCAGTTATAAATATCCTAGTGTTTGATCCCCCTTAACGATACCAGTACAAGACAACTTAGCCAAAAATATCTTCTGGTCATAAAGCACTCATGATCTAGCAGCCACATTCAATTACATCAACAACAGTGGCCTTGCATCTATCAAAGCTAATGAGAGATTCAGCTAAACATCTTCTAAAAATCAATTTTATCTTGTATTTACATCAAATCCTGATATTCTAAATGTGGCTGTGTATTGCTAAAAATGGATTCCGCACTCGGCTTCGTACTCTTGTAAATAATAAGCCAAGAGCTGATCAACCAATGAGAATCATGATAATTTAAGCCCACACAATTTATATTTAGCAGCTAAGTAAAGATATTGAAATCCCTGAAAAACACTGTCATTCAAACAGTCTTTACAGAGCCTGATTTCAGTGTTGTTTTGATCTTTGACTTGTGATACTCCAGGAGAGAAAATTATAACAGCTTTTGTTATAGGACATTACAACATATCTTATTTACTCACTTAGAACAAACTTGCTTTAGACATGATAATTTCATCTGTCATTAGATATCTTCTTTCCTATACATTTAACAAAGGTCAAGCGGTCTTTCAGCAAATGTGACTTGTTACAAAAGTCAAAGGCCAAGCGGTCTCCCAGCAAACTTTGTGACTATAAAGGTCAAAGGCCAAGTGGTGTTTCAGCAAAGGTGACTACAAAGGTCAAAGGCCAAGTGGTCTCTCAGCAAAGGTGAATACAAAGGTCAAATGCCAAGTGTTCTCTCAGCAAAGTTGAGATATCAAAGGCAAAGATCAAGTGGTCTCTCAACAAAGGTGACTACAAAGGTCAAAGGCCAAGTGTTCTCTCAACAAAGGTGATTGCAAATGAAAAAGGTCTCAACACAAGGGATTGTAAAAGCTAAAGGTCATGTTGGTCCCTCTTAACTTTGGTGACTATGAAGATCAAAGGTCAATTGTTTTATCAAAACACCTGTGATTACAAAGGTCAAGTATTCTCTGACCTCATCTCTTTACTCTTTTACCCTACCTGTGGATGATAAAGTACTTCACACCCTTGACGAATGTTGATTGTATTGAATGTACCAACACAAACAGTAATTCGCATGCCACTTGTGTTACGGTGGTGGTGATTGGTTGTAATTAAGGACAATGTAGGCGGAGATTGTATTAAAATGTTGACAACACCAGAAAATGAAACATAAATTTGGCACATAATTTTGTATTCATACATATTCTCATTGATCAAAATAATGACAGATATAGGGATTAGGAATATCCAGTGGGATAATAATATCAAAAGTGTATCCTGTTTGTCGTTTAGCTGATCATTAAGTTCAGATTGCAGGTAGAATGGTCGGTACCCCCAACGTGTTTGTGTACCGCCATGACCAGGCCCTCTATTAGAACTGATGCAAATAAATCTACGATCTTCAATAAATCTACGATCTTCATGGCGTCGGTTGCAGTTAATCTCACAGATAGGGCTGATATGTGTTTATGTAATTTCAATTAATAATCATATCCATAGGGCAAAAATTGACAACAATTGCCCTTGTAATGCAATAACACTGTTTCAGGTTGAATATACATTAAAATAGAAGTATGATATTATGCTGGCTTCTTTGGAAAGTAATCAAAATGTGCTAACACGCATTGTTCAGTTGTCTACAATCCAGTGAGAATTGTAGGACAATAGCTTTGAAAGAAGATAGTTTTATGATTAAATATATTTCACGATCTGAATTTACTCCTAATGAGAAAATCATCCTGATGTGTTGGGATAATCGGTCCACATGTTTATCAATAACCTGTGTTTATACAACCAAGTGACATTCTACCTTAACGGTGGAATCTGAAGATTTTCTCTACGCCCACAGTTATACCTGGTAACATCAACCTAGACTATTTATAACAATGAAGTGTGACTTACTCGAGAAGCACAAACTCTATTGTTCTGGGACAGGTGAACATTTCAGGAAATGAAGTGTTTGTTTTCACGTTACCTGCTGTTGTTTACTACATTTCAATAGTAAGTAAAAGGTTGCCCAGTACACTCCAGTACACCCAAGTACACCCCAGTACACTCCAGTTCACTCCAGTTCACTCCAGTATTACACTCTAGTACACTCCACAATAACAGGTTTACACGTAGTACACTCCACAGTTACATGTGTACACCTAGTACACTCCACAGTTACAGGTGTACACCAATTACACTCCAACAGTTACAGATGTACACCTAATACACTCCAACAGTTACAGATGTACACCTAATACACTCCAACAGTTACAGATGTACACCTAATACACTCCAACAGTTACAGATGTACACCTAATACACTCCAGTTACAGGTGTACACCTAATACACTCCACAATTATAGGTGTACACCATCAGTACACTCCACAGTTAAAGGTGTACACCTATTACACTCCACAGTTACAGGTGTACACCTAGTACACTCCACAGTTACAGGTGTAAACAATCAGTACACTCCAACAGTTACAGGTGTACACCTAATACACTCCAACAGTTACAGATGTACACCTAATACACTCCAACAGTTACAGATGTATACCTAGTACACTCTACAGTTACAGATGTACACCTAGTACACTCTACAGTTACAGATGTACACCTAATACACTCCAACAGTTACAGATGTACACCTAATACACTCCACATTTACATGTGTACACCAAGTACACTCCACAGTTACAGGTGTACACCATCAGATCAACCACACTGATCTTGACCTTGAGTTACAAATTGTACATATCGTGTTGACCTTGTCCTCTAACACTGACCTTGAGGAAAACATTGTACATTCCATGTTAATACTGACCTCAAGATATATACATTGTACACATCATATTAACCTTGACCCTTTACATTTCCCTTGAAATATACATTGTTCATACAATATTGACACTGATCCTTTACATTGACCTTGAGAAACACATTGAATATATCATGTTGACCTTGACCCTATACATTGACCTTGGGATAAACATTGTTAAAAACCATGTTGACCTTGACCCTATACATTGACCTTGAAATATACATTGTACATACCATGTTGACCTTGACCCTATACATTGACCTTGACCTGATACATTGTACATACCATGTTGACCTTGACCTTATACATTGACCTTGAAATATACATTGCACCTACCATGTTGACCTTGACCCTATACATTGACCTTGAAATATACATTGTACATACCATGTTGACCTTGATGTGTTCCTGAAGCTGCTGTTCATGTTCCTGTGCTAACTGTTGCTGCTGTTGCTGGAACTGTTGTAGTAAAAGTTGTTGCTGCAAATCCTGCTGTTGTTTCAATGATGCAATCTGTTGCTGTAGCTGATGGTCTGGGAAGTAATTACTCTGTGGTGGGCGGCGACTTAACACCGGGGAGGCGAGTGGAGATGGAGTAATTTCTGAAATTATTTATATAAGCATATCAAATATCTTTTTTCCTTTCAGCAACATTAAAGTTATATACAAGTACCAATGTATATCCTATAGTTAAAATTAAAACGGTATAAAAGTACATCTTTTATTTCAGAGTGGAAAGGAATATTGGATTTGACACTATCACAATGGTGAGGAATATTGGTATTGACACTATCACAATGGTGAGGAATATTGGTATTGACACTATCACAATGGTGAGGAATATTGGTATTGACACTTCATGACAATGGTGAGGAATATTGGTATTGACACTATCACAATGGTGAGGAATATTGGTATTGACACTTCATCACAATGGTGAGGAATATTGGTATTGACACTATCACAATGGTGAGGAATATTGGTATTGACACTATCACAATGGTGAGGAATATTGGTATTGACACTATCACAATGGTGAGGAATATTGGTATTGACACTATCACAATGGTGAGGAATATTGGTATTGACACTATCACAATGGTGAGGAATATTGGTATTGACACTATCACAATGGTGAGGAATATTGGTATTGACACTATCTCAATGGTGAGGAATATTGGTATTGACACTATCACAATGGTGAGGAATATTGGTATTGACATTATATCTCACAATGGTGAGGAATATTGGTATTGACACTATCACAATGGTGAGGAATATTGGTATTGACACTATCACAATGGTGAGGAATATTGGTATTGACACCATCTCACAATGGTGAGGAATATTGGTATTGATACAATATATTGTTTTCTGTTGACAGTATATAGCTGAGAAAATAAACACTGATATTGTACTGTACTTTTTCGTTGGCAGTAGAGCTGAGAAAATGAACATTGGCATTGTAAGATACCAGTCATAATTTGTAAACTGAACTATTCCAGACATAAGATACAGTACCACTTCCATGTGTTATAAATTAGACTAAATAAAGTGAGGTAATCACACTTCATCACCTCAAATCATTAGTCATTCATTGTACATGGCATTACTTGTATATTGCACAAAAAATGGAGACACCCAATGAAGAATTTTGGCACTAAAAGTTTCTTTTTTGTTCCTGCACATCACCAAGACTTATCAATATACCAGTATATACATTAATTCACATAGATTTAGTCTCCCCTCCTTTAAATAAACAAACCAAACTTACATACGGACAAAAACCACAGAGTAACCATATCCTGGTAGTACAAGGCACAACAGTAGGTTTAAATAATCAAAGTACTGAAGTACTGAATTAGGCATTAATCAGAAAGCAATGACACAGCTGTAATATAGATGTCGACATGATTGTTGATTTACATTAAACAATGAGTGCTTATTTTCAAATTTATGACTAAAGCCATTAGTGTTTCCCGCACTTATCAAACACTGGAACTTGAGATTGTTTTTACCTAGAACTGTCTCCAAGATGTGCCAAATAAAAACCCCAGAAATTGGTCTGGTTCCCATTCTACTCCAACCACTAGTTAATGTATATAATCAAAGTACTAGCTGAGCTGATATTCATAGGAAATAACAAGTTGATTCTAATTTACAAATAATGGCTGGTTTATTGGTGTACAGTGGAACCTCTATAAACTGAACATACATGGGCACATGGATATTTGTTCGGTTTACAGAAGGTTCGGTTTTGGAGAAGTTGATTGAAAGAACCTGTCGAATTCCGGATATTATTATTTTTTTTTTATTCAAATTTTTTCCACATAATCACATACATCTATACATCGCATATGTAATTGGAAATTCTGGATATTATTGGTCGGACAATGTTTTGTTAGATTGTACCCGATTACAAACCGGGACTAGGCTTACAATTTGGTTTGTCTGAAAAATGCATATATTGCAGATTATATAAGAAATGCAAATGACTATAACTGTAGTTTTATACAGTATTTGTACATGTACAACTGCTCTTTATGATCGACCTACATTCTGTTACATCCGGTGAAGCTTTGCCATGTGGATGGGGCCGATACGGAATATTTTACACATCGTATGAAAGGGTATGAAGATGTGTTGTTTCAACATTGATTACAATTGACCAGTTTATACTGGTCGTATACCTGACATCGGTATTGTCTTCACACAAAAAACATCGGACACTGGCTTTGTTTCAGATTGTATATTTTTACGACCCTGTAAAAAAACAAGCCCCTTTGGGCCTCATTTAAATTAGATGCGAAACTCACGCTTTCTAGCTCTATTTGTATTGAGAAGATAAACAAACCGACGCGCTTCAATGAAGTGTGTCATTGATTCATAATTATCTTATTGATTAAACACTACCGTTATAATGTCTCTCAGGGTATATACCGGATACCTGTACAAATCATCTACATGTATACGTAGGTCCCGAGACACAATTAGGCTTCACACAATACCCGTCACAGGTATTGTTTCACGGTTGACTGGCCTGACCTCGTGTCATGATCACTCAGGTAAGGCCGGTTTTCAGAAGCAATTTTGGGTATATTTTAACAGGAACCGGACACAAAATTGGTCTGGTGATCGGAATTCAGAGGGATCAGTATTTGGAAGTTTTTTAATACAATAATAAAAGAGGACCAATTCCGTAAATTGACAATTCCTTCGGGTCTTCAGGGGCCGATTCGTTTAACTTAAAAATTGAACATACCAACAGCCAAATATCATGACCAATGTATTTGAAGATTTGAAGTTTTGAAGAAATATGAAGAAGTATGAAAAAATATGAAGAAGTAAGAAGAAGTATGAAGAAATATGAAGAAGTGAATGTTAGGTTGAGAACAATGTGTGTAAACTGACAGGTATAGAGGTTTATATAATCCTGTTTATTGTTATTCATTCCTATTGTGTTAAAAAACAATTGTTTTTAACAGTGCACACTAGTACTATTTACAGACTATCATTATCATTATCAGAATCGAAAGTCAGAAGGCAAAGTATAACTCTGACAATCAAATCCAAGTTTATGTCAAAGGTCTTATTGTCAGGGCCAATCAAAATCATTCTATTTTTATTCCCTAATATAATGTAGTTATCTCCCCTTACAACGATAACTAGTTTATTGTGATGAATATATAGGTTGTTCAGAGCCTGATATTTCCAATCTTCAAAGATAATCCCTATTCTTTTTGTTATTGAAAATGAAATCACAATATTATCAGGATGAAGTTTTATTTCTTACATTTGCTATATGCTACATGTTCTACAAAAGTTGTCCCAGAGGTTACCACTAGGATTACAAATTTGGTACTTCCAAAGGACAGAAAATGATTTTTTTTTTTTTGTATATTATCCTGGTTATTTTTAAAGCCTTAATATTTTTGCATGAATACAAATAGTTCAACTAGCATAAATAGATACATAGTTCAACTAGCATAAATACATACACAGTTCAACTACATCATCAGTGAATCCACAGAAAGTGCAATATGAACTTGGAAAGAAAATAAATTGGAAATGAAAGTGACAGGTTGTGACATCACATCCGATACGCAATTCCAACATGACAGGCATAAACGTCTCCATAAAAACTCGTTCATATGTTGTACACATGTCCATTTCGTCATTTCAGTGTCAGTAACAAATAAAACTAATTTTAATTCAAGATACAATATGTACCAATGCTTAGGTGTGTGTTTCTTGTTCTACACAGAAAATCAGGGGGGTTGTATAGTTTTTATTGCCTACATATAGTCTCTGAAATCTTGAGCTGATAAACCAATCGACACAATGACTTAAAGAAGTAGAACTTTAACTGTAGAACAATGCATTTCTTCAGCAACTTATTTACTGAACTACAGAACTGGGTGGGCTTATTGCCAGACATGGGACTAAGCTGATGTCAGATGAATACGTTATGTCAATATATGGTTTACAATCATCTTAATTCCACCATACGGTGCATGAAACTTGTCCAATCTGATAGGATACAATATATTGGTCAGTTAAGATTGGATAAATGTCATTTTATGACTTTTATAAGTGATAACATACTTTAGTCAGCAGAAACTTTTAAGATGATTTTACCTTAAAGTATCAGTAATAATTTTGTTGTACATTGTAGAAAGTTTGTTGATTAAACAGAACTTATTCAGTAAACTTCTGTAAATTTTGTTTAAGAATCGGATATCATTGGCAATCAAAATTTCAACAATTTTCATTTTTTCCTTGCGATATTTCCAGATCAAATTCAACCTTCGTACTGTATAAATGTGATGACGGAGAATTTTACAGATACGTAGTAGTTTTGCTGATTCCGTTTGATCAGGATCATACTTACTTTTGCTATGAAAGCCATGCATTGGGCATCCGGGGAACCTAGATTTTCTCCTGTGGTACATCTTACCACTACGAAATCGAATCACGTCCATCTCAACAGGACACTGTGGTTATATATCACCGAAACCTTATCCACTTTTCACAAATACTACAATCGTAATATAATTCGTAAACTATTTTTCAATTATATATATTTTTTGCATTAAAAGATACTACATTATAAGATGCACAACAAATGATGTAAATCCAGAATAATTGTCGTCACTCCTGAACAAGAGAAAAACATATCATTGCTCATCAAATTACACTGCCACCAATGCACAACACTTCACCATCCATCATGCATGAAATTCGACCGACATTCTGATACTTTTGTCATGAACCTTGCCGGAGAAATCCAACCAGTAATATATTTCTGTATTGACGATCGAATATTTCCTGAATCAGTCTGCCCTTACATATACTATATATGTAACTGACAATCCCTGCGTACGTATGTCAGCTGAATGGTGTTGGGATTATTCACAAAAGTAGGTGGCAAACGTGACGTTCATGCCTAGCTGACTTATATATAATATCCTGGGGCTAGAGGATTTACCTATCACATGTAATACACACTAGCTTTTCTACACTACCTGTACAGGTGCATTTAGGACTGGAAATATCCTCATATTCTTTCACCGAATCTTTAACGATGAAATGAATTAAGTGACAGCTACAATTTAAACTTACCTTCAGAGACATGCATGAATATAATGAAGAATTGTGATGCAAATCTTCACTAATTAGCGGGATTTTTCACGGTCTGTTATTTCAATGTATATGAAATGTCTATGCATGTTACTGAATAATTCCATTTAATTTCAGAAGTAATATAATTCTGATTTCTCCAGACTAGCCCAGCTGTATAATTAGGAACTTATATGCATGGAAGTATTCCCTTGAAGGACTGGTGTCCTGTTCATTACTGGTTATTTCATCATCAGAACAGCTATGGTACTGATAATTAACAACCCATTGTCTAACAATTATATGAAGTTAATTGTCATCTCACTGGAATTTTACAAAAGCACTGTATTAATTAAATGCCTCATACCACAAATGAAAAATTAATAGTCTGGATATTTCTGTTTCCAATAAAAAATTTGAAAAACACTCCACATCACAGAGTAACGTCATATGGAATACCAAATTGTATTCATACGAGTGTAAAAACATAAGGCCGGTAAAAATACCTATTGTATCCCTTAATCTAACCATACATTTTAATGTCAATTGCGTCTAGAGAGTTGATACGTGATCACATATCTTATATCTGTAGGAAAGGCCTATACCCAGACATACGCTCTGGACGGTAAAAATTGCTATACACATCCATTCAGTATGTCAATGAAACTCAGAAGTGCTCGAGTACCATCCACTTCGGGAGTATTTTTGGCCGTGATCGTTGAATCTCTGCCAATTTTTCATGGTTGTTTTCATGATATGTATTTGTCATGTATTTATGCTTTGGAAATAGTTTTGAATAACCTGTTTTGATCAGAAATAAGTGACGTCTTTAAATTTACATGTTAATAGGAGTTATCAAAACAAAGAATATTGTCTTACTAAGCTGCAAGGACATAACTATCCCTTCAATGCTCAAAATTTTGGCATGTTTTTTTTTTTAAATAGTTAATCAAAATAATAGCTAATCACAGGAAGCAGATATGTGCGAAATTCACAAATTTTGTTTTGTGTTGTAAAATTATACCTAGGCTCTGGTGTCTAACAATTTCTAAATAAAACAAGATAAAAAAACATTTAATGATTCGTCACCTGAACATTTCTATTCTCAGTCAGAACAGAGAATGCATCAGTATTTTAAAGCGTAACCTTTTAGAACTTCTACACTACCATAGGGAGGCCTTTATTGTTGGTACTGAATTTGTCTTTTTAAATGTCCACCTAATGCTAAATGAGTTTCTGTGAGATCAATCTGTTCCCCGCCCCTTACGTCTGACTACCACATAAAAACAACACAATTATATGTTACTGAAGCATCTAAAATTTAAATTTGTGTAGAAGCCATTTGATTACTTAAATGTCTAGTGGTCCTAAATGTTTATTTTACAATTGTCAGACAAAATACAATCAGCACAAATTGATTCAAACTGTGTAACTGAAACTTTAATGTTAAACTTGTGGACTATAACTGCATAAAGAATAATCGAGAGTAAAATAAGTTTATATAGTTATCTAAACTAACTCTGTTGTAAGTAATAATAAATATATATAGATACCTACAACTAACTTGGTTGTAAGGAATAATAATAATATATAGATACCTGCAACTAACTTGGTTGTAAGTAATAATAATAATATATAGATACCTACAACTAACTTGGTTGTAAGTAATAATAAGTATATATAGATACCTACAACTAACTCTGTTGTAAGTAATAATAAGTATATATAGATACCTACAACTAACTCTGTTGTAAGCAATAATAATAATATATAGATATCTACAATGATATACTGGGTAAAACTGAAAAAAAGAAAACAACTTTTAGAAGTGAAGAAAATTTGAACAAAATGTCACATCAACATAATTCAAAATGTAAGCTTACCAGGATTAAATCTCCCTTGTGACATGAAAGCAAACATCTTGAGATATTTTTCTTTACTCCAAACACTGAGACAGTGCACTTCTGTGCATGTCTTAAAGATAACAGACTGGCTGAAAAACGTGTGCAAACACTGCTAGTCCTCTGGTGTGTCAGAACTGCACTAAGCGTAAAACAGCTTTTTATGTCAGATAAACAAGCGAAACTCTACGCTGACGAATAGGATATCACTACTTGAAAAAGCTTGTCAGAATCACCAATCTGTGACGTAAATGGCTTTATTTACTAGAGCCATACAAAGCCTGAAGCTGCATGTTATAAACACCACAGGTCTCTTGGTCATGTGATGTGAAAATGTATTTGGCAGAACAAGCAACTGCTTATAAATGCAGAGTAATATATATATATACATATATAACAATACACAAAGTGTGTATATATATATATGTTGTGTGTGGATATACATTGGACCTTTAAATACCTTCAGCTGTTGGGCTACGCATATTATATACCTCATTTACTGGTGCTTTTGTTTCCCTTAAAAATGCATTATAGAGGCTAGAAAATAAATGCCATTTTTTCTCCATTCACTACATAGGTGATTGTTATAGTTCTTGTCAATAACGTACCTGGGTGTTGTTTAATATTGGTGTGGATCAATGATGATATCTAATTATACTACGTCATTCAACCATGCCGAGTACCTATTATCGGAGTACCAATTATCGGAGTACCTATTATCGTATGGTGTGTGTCAATGACTCTCTCTCTCATTCATAGCAGTAAATATTTGATAGCTGACCACATTACACGGCTGTGTACGAGTTGAAAACAGGTATATAATGTACTTGATTATCATCGAGATAAATAAAACAAATCTACATTGAACTAAGATAGGTATAGGTCATGTGTAACATCATTTACATGAATATAACGTACATCTTACTAAAGCTGTTGTCTAACTTGATAGAAGATTTTCTTCAATGAATTATTACCTAGTAAGAATTATTTCACTTAATCCTCAGTTAATATGAAACTTACTTTAATCATACGTGTATTTGAAAAGGAGATGTGTTTTTAACTAACTGAAGATACAAACCCAGTAAACTGATGTCGTTCGCTGACTATGTGTTAAAGAGTTTTCTCGTTAAGTCACACTGGGGTAGTAGGTTCAGTCTGAACTTAATATTTAATGTCAAATTAAAAACACTTGGTAAAAATCCCTTTACGTAACTTCATTGAAATGTAATAATTTTGACTTTTTGCATACCTGTTATATCATCTACCTTGATTAACGACCCAAAAGTAAAGGGATGACAGGGCCCTGCAGTTGTTCCAAAGGCACTTCGGCTAATCACAATTTGAAAATCCTGATAAAATGATTTCTAGAGAAACTCTATAGAACTCTTTAGTTTTTCCCTACCTGACTTTTCTAAGGATATACATATATAGGTTTTCATGTAAAGGGAAAATAAAATTTATAGTAATCAATTAATTAAGCTAATCACCTTTTGAACAACTGGGGGGGGGGGGGGGGGGCAGGTTGCAGGGAGAAGATTCTTAAGTTGCCTATCACCAGACTGGCTGAGTGTTTGGCAGCTAAAGTATCTTTCCTTGAGGGTTGAGAATTTGAGGTCCCTGTGTCAATCCCAAGGGGGTGAATAATCATTTGTCTCTTACACTCTTTACTTTCTATGTATCTATAATATTGACATTCTCTTGATGTCATTAAATTGTCCTAATGATGTCATCGTACTGTATTGTTGCCATAATGTCATACAGTTATTGAGAACATGTAAAGGTCATATGTAGCTTGTCTCCAGAGTGAGAATCTCACACCAGTAAAATTGTGGCTATTCCTGCCCAAGGTGAGAGATGAATAAAATCTTATAGAAGTCTGTTCTGTTGACAGGAATATCTCAAACCCAATTTCTTACACACTACCGTTGAGATATAGAACAAACCCACGTTTATTATTTTTCTCATCGCATACTTACAAATAAACAAATTCCAGTCAGACAAAACATCAATCCAATCTGTTGGTCAAAAAGCCCTGAAGTTGAGGCAATTAGGGATTTTTTATTTACAACAATTATATGACCTTATGGAAACAATAAAATGACATCACATGGAACGGAGAGGAAGATCGGCCTTCAGTTCAAAGTGCCTTTTGTTCTGAAACTGTCATGATCAATAAACAATAGGATATATACATGTGATAACTTTACCTCACACCATATGATAACTTTACCTCACACCATGATAACTTTACCACACACCATATGATAACTTTACCTCACACCATATGATAACTTTACCACACACCATATGATAACTTTACCTCACACCATATGATAACTTTACCACACACCATATGATAACTTTACCTCACACCATATGATAACTTTACCACACACCATATGATAACTTTACCTCACACCATATGATAACTTTACCTCACACCATATAACTTTACCACACACCATATGATAACTTTACCACACACCATATAACTTTACCACACACCATATAACTTTACCTCACACCATATAACTTTACCACACACCATATGATAACTTTACCTCACACCATATAACTTTACCACACACCATATGATAACTTTACCACACACCATATGATAACTTTACCACACACCATATGATAACTTTACCTCACACTATATGATAACTTTACCTCACACCATATGATAACTTTACCTCACACCATATGATAACTTTACCACACACCATATGATAACTTTACCACACACCATATGATAACTTTACACACACCATATGATAACTTTACCACACACCATATGATAACTTTACCACACACCATATGATAACTTTACCACACACCATATGATAACTTTACACACACCATATGATAACTTTACCACACACCATATGATAACTTTACCTCACACCATATGATAACTTTACCTCACACCATATGATAACTTTACCACACACCATATGCTAACTTTACCTCACACTATATGATAACTTTACCTCACACTATATGATAACTTTACCTCACACTATATGATAACTTTACCACACACCATATGATAACTTTACCACACACTATATGATAACTTTACCTCACACCATGTGATAACTTTACTACACACTATATGATAACTTTACCTCACACCATGATAACTTTACCACACACCATATGATAACTTTACACACACCATATGATAACTTTACCTCACACCATATGATAACTTTACCACACACCATATGATAACTTTACCACACACCATATGATAACTTTACCACACACCATATGATAACTTTACCACACACCATATGATAACTTTACCACACCATATGATAACTTTACCTCACACCATGATAACTTTACCTCACACCATATGATAACTTTACCTCACACCATATGATAACTTTACCACACACCATATGATAACTTTACCTCACACCATATGATAACTTTACCACACACCATATGATAACTTTACCTCACACCATATGATAACTTTACCTCACACCATGATAACTTTACCACACACCATATGATAACTTTACCTCACACCATGATAACTTTACCTCACACCATATGATAACTTTACCTCACACCATGATAACTTTACCTCACACCATATGATAACTTTACCACACACCATATGATAACTTTACCTCACACCATATGATAACTTTACCTCACACCATATGATAACTTTACCTCACACCATGATAACTTTACCACACCATATGATAACTTTACCTCACACCATGATAACTTTACCTCACACCATATGATAACTTTACCGCACACCATATGACGTACTACTATGTGTATAGGATTGTTTATCTATAGGTTCTATTATTTCACTTCTAACAAATTATTCTTAAAAATATATACACTGTACATTCAACTTCTGAAGAAATATGACAGTTTTTGTATTGTTATCAATGCTGTTAACATGTTTATTTGATAGACACATTCAGGCTGGAGTATCTAATTTCATTAAAAACCATATAAAGAACAAAAAGAGACTATAAAGTTTTCAAAACAGATCTTTTTTTAAACAACTATCTATGAACATAGACAATTAATCCCCATAACTGTATATCATCCTTTCTAGTGTTTTAATGGCGGTAAATAATCTTGTTTGATACAAAATACAACTCATGCGTAGAGATAATAGCCTCAATTATACCCTCATTGCTTATCTTAAAAAACCACTTCCAATTGATAATTGTCACAAAGTGTCTGTTTTCTGTTAAATCACTTTCTCTTTGTTACACCAACAGTATAAAGTTATCAATTTTTATTACACATAATTTTTTGCTTGCACATTATAATTGTAGAATACTGTTCAC
The DNA here is from genome assembly GCF_902652985.1 of Pecten maximus. NCBI lineage: Eukaryota > Metazoa > Mollusca > Bivalvia > Pectinida > Pectinidae > Pecten > Pecten maximus. The sequence goes on from NC_047029.1 coordinate 18,589,458, forward strand.
ATTATTTTCAAATGAAAAACCAATTTACATTTTCTCTGCTTAGATTCTGACCTTTTATCTTACAAAAAAATATTTACATACAATACTTTATTGAATTTCTCAGTTATAACTTTTTTTGAGATATTGCATACATTGCATAACTGCTGTCTAACATAGACAGTTTCTATAGCACACTTACACATCAAGACTATTAATAGACCAATTATGCATGAATTGATACACAATTTGTGTCGATAACATCAAATTATACATACTTTTTGAAACCCAACAGGATAATTTCATCAACACAATAATGCCAATTATTTTTTATCTTTCAACTAAAAAGAAGAATATACCAAACAGTTTTCAAGATAATAGTGTATTTGCATGCAAAACGGTATCCAATATCTCCTCAATTTTTAATACAATTGGAAATTTCACCTTACATGTTGCAAGAAATATGATCAGTTTTCACAATAAATCAGTTTATCTATTCACTAGATACATCTCACTTAATAAATATGACCACAATCTGCATCCTCATTTATTTCATTTTATGTATATTAAAGTAAAGATAGGAGAAATTTGCTGAATTAAATACCAATTTCCTAACAAAGTATTATACATGTATATATATATTCAGCAATGCAACATTAACTGGCCACTATATATGGTAAACTCTCAATCTGATGCAGACCGTGCATACATATAAAATAAGTTCAGAAGTTCATATGTTTTATCTTCCTAAGGATACATGCTACGTGTACTTTCCAGTCATGTCTACCTGTGATTCTTTCATGGAGTTATCTCCCTTAGACAAGTTTGGTTTCTTACATTAAAACATATTTTGCATTACCTTGTTTCCTTAACTATCAACTTGAAGGCATTGTGTTATGTCTGTGTAACTGTATAGTTACCACACAACACATTATACTTGCAGTAATTATGAAAGAGTTAAGGGTATATGCTACCAAGTTACACATTGTACAAGTACTTTTTGATTGAGTTAAACTTTTGGTTTGGTTTGTTTTTGTTTAACATCCTATTAACAGCCAGGGTCATTTAAGGACGTGCCAGGTTTTGGAGGTGGAGGAAAGCCGGAGTACCCGGAGAAAAACCACCGGCCTACGGTCAGTACCTGGCAACTGCCCCACGTAGGTTTCGAACTCGCAACCCAGAGGTGGAGGGCTAGTGTTAAAGTGTCGGGACACCTTAACCACTCGGCAACCACGCCCTGATATATTAGACTATCCTGATATATTAGACTATCCTGGTATATTAGACTATCCTGGTATATTAGACTATCCTGGTATATTAGACTATCCTGGTATATAAGACTATCCTAATTTATGGGTTTGATCATTTTACAAATTATCTATTTTGAGAATGTGCTATAATAAAATTTGCCAAAGTGTATGTAACAAAACCTGGTCAGGGCCATTTGTCTTCAATACAGTTCAGGGGGAAAACAAAACAACTATTAATTTGACACAAATTGGTTACTATTTTTACATCTATGAGGAAAACAAAAATATAATGAGATAGTATACAATGCTTGGTTATACACAAGAATGGCTAATGACTCTCTATAACTTCTTTGATGAAAATCAGATACCAAATACGCTACCTTGTCAGATTGTCAATTATACCTGTTTGTTGTAATGAGTTTGATATATAGAGGATACAAGTCAGTCTAAGTGTGGTCCTTAGTAGTCAGAACATATTGATTTAATGCTGTATCTTTTATTACTGGTCCATCTATCATAAAAGTTCAAACTAAGTCTTAATATATTAAATGTTCTAGAATTTCTAGCAATTCCTTTCAAATTTACATCAAGTGTATTATATTTTATCAATTAAAAATACTTTGCCCATCTGTTTTCTGCTGATACACATTTAATGTCCAGAAATGGATGTCCTTTTTAATAAACCAGAAACACCTTCATCTCAAATGTATAAAACACGAAAATTAAATGGACTGTCTGTTTAACAAAATGTCCATTCTAACCAATTTTAAAAGGGCTCAATTGATTTTAATGGAAAAGCTGACTTTTGTAAACATAAGATAAAAGTTCTGCTATCTGTGTCACAATGACGTTACATCACGTTAATCAAGACTCACTCCAATGATCCTAGTTACCAGCTTTTGAATAATTGCACAACTTCAAATTGTATCAGAATCTGTAAATAAGGCCTTGACCACAAATAAAAGCCACACCACAAATATAAAACACACTCCCAACAAATAAAACCCATACAAAAATGAGCCCCTGCCCACAAAAGAATTATACCAAAAATAAGCCCCTGCAACCCACAAATAAGTCCCTGTCCATATAAATAAAACCCTGGGCCCTGCCAACAAAAAAGCTTGGGCCAACAAATAAGCCCCGGCCTGCCCACAAAAAAAATCATACTAAAAATAAGCATCTACCCACAAATAAAACTCCTGCCCACAAATAAGCCCAAACAATAGAAAAACCCACAAATAAAACTGACACCATAAATAAACCCCTGTCCGCAAATAAAACCATTTCCCGAAATAAGCTCCTGCTCACAAATAAGCCCTTGTCCACATATAAGCCCCTGTCAACACATAAACTCTGTCCACAAATAAGCCCCTGTCCAAAAATAAGCCACTTTAAAAAACAAAGCCCACACCACAAATAACCCCCTGCCAACAATGCATTTAAGGCCACTTCTTTATTTTTCCAGAATCATCGAAACACTGCCCCCCCCCCTCCCCACAAACTTTAATACTGCACTGTTAACTAGGAGGATGTGGCTTATCTGAGTATAAATACTGTATACATAGATAATTGGTAATATTGGCAAGGGAAACTTATCATAACCAAATTTATTCACCTTTAATGAAAGACTGTATATGGTAAAGCACTATATCCATTCTATATGAAGCTGCCATCAAAATGTTTTTACACACAATATATACCCAGACTTTACCAATGAAGAGTAATAAGCCAAAGGTTCAAACGGCTAAACAATAGCCACCGATAGACTATCGACAGAATTGTTACAGAGGACCAGAGCTATATACAATAACAAAGGTCGGCCATTTACGCTGCAATCTTCTCTTCAAATGGAACAGGAAGACAATTACCGTGAGAAGTACCATACCCCCTGCTGTGAGGAAGGTTATTATACCTATCTCTTGTATAATACATCCAGGTACAATGGATATATATAGTACAACAGATCGTTAACAGGTGTCATCCAGCTTTCAAATTTGTTTTCCTACCTTACATATAAATGCACAGCCAATTATAGCAAAGAATCTACTTCAACTTTAACTGTAAACCAATTGAGGACGTTAGATATCAACATACACACCTGTATTGTATAGGTAATTTCAGTAAATATCAACATACACACCTGTATTGTATAGGTAATTTCAGTAAATATCAACATACACACCTGTATTGTATAGGTAATTTCAGCAGTCTGTTTAGTGAATTCCATTTCTTTATTACATAGAATGATATGATATAAGAATTATTATGTCAGTTTTTTCATGAGTTTAATTTCATCTGTATAAATGAAATTAAAGACAAGAGGCTAAGAGGACCTGTATTGCCGACCTGGATACCTGGATATTGCAAAACACTCCCATTTAAGTAACAAATACTTTCCCAGAAGGACTAGAGAAGAAGATTTTTAAAGACAACCCCATTTTAAGCTATTTGGACATGTCCCATAAATTTCAAATCCAGATCCCTGTGTTCTAGTGATGTTCCATGTCAAGTTTAGTCAAAATTGGCCCAGTACTTTTGAAGGAGAAGATTTAAAATATATAAATACATAATTACATAACAAGTATACATATGCAATACTGAACCTATCATACCACTTTGACTCCTTGATCTCAGGTCCATAAATTTCATAAAAAAAGAGAAGAGAAGATGACCCCATGTTTTACCTATTTGGCCCCACCCATCATTCCCCTCAAGGCACAGTCCCTATATATAAATTCCATGTGGACTTTAAAACACAGATTAAAGATCCATGCAGCACTTTAGTAGAAATAGCGGTAAGAAGAATTGTTATGGATGACGGATGATGGTTCATCTGATGAGGTTGGGCTAAAAACCGGACAGATGAATTCAAGTTCATCTGATGATGCTGGGCTAAAAGGTCGACAGATGAGGTTCATCTGATGATTTTGGGTTAAAAGCCGGACAGATAAAGTTAATCTGATGATTTTGGGTTAAAGCTACCGGCTCCACACAACTTGAACGTTCTAACATCGAGTAACAAATGCTTTCATAGGAAAATCAGCAAATTACAGTGCAACAGATATCCTGATAGATGGATGTTTTATTACAATAGTTGTCTGTGATCAGTTTGAAAGTGAAACGAGAATTATATTGAGGCCTATAATATCATGGTAAATATGAAGATAAAATATGACATATCATTAATGTAGGTAATAAATTGTTGCCATACATTTTTCATTTCAACCGTTACACAAAATATTTGTGCATTAAATTTGGTATTTGTTTTTTTTCCATCCTCCAGGGTATTTGTACACTAAGTCAAACCATTGGTCTAGGGTTTTAAGTTCCAGTTTATAAAGGGCATATATATATATATATTGCTATTTTTGTTCATATCATAATGCTTTTATAAAACATTTTTCTCTGGAAAACAGAATACCATAACTATCTAGATCCATTTTATCTAGGTATTAATGAGATTTTATTAGACATCCAACATCCAAAACACTCCTGTTGAAATTGATTCCAAATGCAACTATAACAATTTTACATTATGGACTTAGAAGTCTTTCAAAAACTTAATTACCCTAAAAGTTAAAAAGTTTTGGGGCATAACACCAATGGCGACACTGGCCAGCAGGATGCCAGGGGACAACATTAGTTCTTATTTACTATTACTCTGTTGAGCTAAAAAAAACACAGCTGTGGATTATAAGCAAAGAAAATATTCAAAACCGGTTTTGAAGTATCTTACCTGTCTTCCGACTGACCGGAGAAAAGTGATTGTTTATTTCCATGGTAGAATCATGTGGACCAATAGGATCTGGAAAATACAAGACATGACATTAGAATCTATCGTCAATTTTAATGACAAAATCCCAGAGCATTAACATATTCTGCATCAAATTGAAAACTATACACATCAAAAGGAAAAAGATATGATATTATGGAGATGTCAGCCAATCAGATTTATTTAATTCCATCTAGACCATGACCTTAAACAGATGACGACAAGCTAAGAGATCCCAGAGAAATCTATGATGGTTAGGTAAGTATAAAATCCTATATCACCAAATTACAAGAAACCATTTACTGTGAATGACATCATGATTATAATGTACCAAATGACCATTTTTCTGAAAGTAGATAGTTTGCAGGTCACCTTTGGACATTACAAGACATATTGGAGGAAAATCATCAGATTTAGTAATAGCTTAGTAGCTTTGCTGTATATAGTGTCAGTATTACAGCTTTGCTGTACAGTGTCAGTATTACAGCTTTGCTGTACAGTGTCAGTATTACAGCTTTGCTGTACAGTGTCAGTATTACAGCTTTGCTGTACAGTGTCAGTATTACAGCTTTGCTGTATAGTGTCATTATTACAGCTTTGCTGTACAGTGTCAGTATTACAGCTTTGCTGTACAGTGTCAGTATTACAGCTTTGCTGTATAGTGTCAGTATTACAGCTTTGCTGTTTAGTGTCGGTATTACAGCTTTCCTGTACAGTGTCAGTATTACAGCTTTGCTGTTTAGTGTCAGTATTACAGCTTTGCTGTACAGTGTCAGTATTACAGCTTTGCTGTTTAGTGTCCGTATTACAGCTTTGCTGTATAGTGTCGGCATTACAGCTTTGCTGTATAGTGTTAGTATTACAGCTTTGCTGTACAGTGTCAGTATTACAGCTTTGCCGTATAGGGTCAGTATTACAGCTTTGCCGTATAGTGTCATTATTACAGCTTTGCTGTACAGTGTCGGTATTACAGCTTTGCTGTATAGTGTCAGTATTACATCTTTGCTGTATAGTGTCAGTATTACAGCTTTGCTGTACAGTGTCAGTATTACAGCTTTGCTGTATAGTGTCAGTATTACAGCTTTGCTGTATAGTGTCAGTATTACAGCTTTACCGTATAGTGTCAGTATTACAGCTTTGCTGTATAGTGTCAGTATTACAGCTTTGCTGTATAGTGTCAGTATTACAGCTTTGCCGTATAGTGTCAGTATTACAGCTTTGCTGTACAGTGTCAGTATTACAGCTTTGCTGTACAGTGTCAGTATTACAGCTTTTCTGTACAGTGTCAGTATTACAGCTTTGCTGTACAGTGTCGGTATTACAGCTTTGCCGTATAGTGTCAGTATTACAGCTTTGCTGTACAGTGTCAGTATTACAGCTTTGCTGTACAGTGTCAGTATTACAGCTTTGCTGTACAGTGTCAGTATTACAGCTTTGCCGTATAGTGTCAGTATTACAGCTTTGCTGTACAGTGTCATTATTACAGCTTTGCTGTACAGTGTCGGTATTACAGCTTTGCCGTATAGTGTCGGTATTACAGCTTTGCTGTACAGTGTCGGTATTACAGCTTTGCCGTATAGTGTCAGTATTACAGCTTTGCTGTACAGTGTCAGTATTACAGCTTTTCTGTACAGTGTCAGTATTACAGCTTTGCTGTACAGTGTCAGTATTACAGCTTTGCTGTATAGTGTCGGTATTACAGCTTTGCTGTACAGTGTCAGTATTACAGCTTTTCTGTACAGTGTCAGTATTACAGCTTTGCTGTACAGTGTCAGTATTACAGCTTTGCCGTATAGTGTCGGTATTACAGCTTTGCTGTACAGTGTCAGTATTACAGCTTTGCTGTACAGTGTCAGTATTACAGCTTTTCTGTACAGTGTCAGTATTACAGCTTTGCTGTACAGTGTCAGTATTACAGCTTTGCTGTACAGTGTCGGTATTACAGCTTTGCTGTACAGTGTCGGTATTAGTGCCGGTATTACAGCTTTGCTGTACAGTGTCGGTATTACAGCTTTGCTGTACAGTGTCAGTATTACAGCTTTGCTGTACAGTGTCAGTATTACAGCTTTGCTGTACAGTGTCGGTATTACAGCTTTGCTGTACAGTGTCAGTATTACAGCTTTGCTGTACAGTGTCAGTATTACAGCTTTGCCGTATAGTGTCGGTATTACAGCTTTGCTGTACAGTGTCAGTAGTACAGCTTTGCCGTACAGTGTCAGTATTACAGCTTTGCCGTACAGTGTCAGTATTACAGCTTTGCTGTACAGTGTCGGTATTACAGCTTTGCCGTATAGTGTCAGTATTACAGCTTTGCTGTACAGTGTCATTATTACAGCTTTGTTGTATAGTGTCAGTATTACAGCTTTGCTGTACAGTGTCAGTATTACAGCTTTGCTGTACAGTGTCAGTATTACAGCTTTGCTGTACAGTGTCGGTATTAGTGCCGGTATTACAGCTTTGCTGTACAGTGTCGGTATTACAGCTTTGCTGTACAGTGTCAGTATTACAGCTTTGCTGTACAGTGTCAGTATTACAGCTTTGCTGTACAGTGTCGGTATTACAGCTTTGCTGTACAGTGTCAGTATTACAGCTTTGCCGTATAGTGTCGGTATTACAGCTTTGCTGTACAGTGTCAGTATTACAGCTTTGCCGTATAGTGTCGGTATTACAGCTTTGCTGTACAGTGTCAGTATTACAGCTTTGCCGTATAGTGTCGGTATTACAGCTTTGCTGTATAGTGTCGGTATTACAGCTTTAATTTTGCTGTATAGTGTCATTATTACAGCTTTGCTGTATAGTGTCATTATTACAGCTTTGCTGGACAGTGTCAGTATTACAGCTTTGCTGTACAGTGTCAGTATTACAGCTTTTCTGTACGGTGTCAGTATTACAGCTTTGCTGTATAGTGTCGGTATTACAGCTTTGCTGTACAGTGTCAGTATTACAGCTTTGCCGTATAGTGTCGGTATTACAGCTTTGCTGTATAGTGTCGGTATTACAGCTTTAATTTTGCTGTATAGTGTCATTATTACAGCTTTGCTGTATAGTGTCAGTAGTACAGCTTTGCCGTATAGTGTCAGTATTACAGCTTTGCCGTATAGTGTCATTATTACAGCTTTGCCGTATAGTGTTGGTATTACAGCTTTGCTGTATAGTGTCAGTATTACAGCTTTGCCGTATAGTGTCGGTATTACAGCTTTGCTGTACAGTGTCAGTATTACAGCTTTGCTGTACAGTGTCGGTATTACAGCTTTGCTGTACAGTGTTGGTATTACAGCTTTGCTGTATAGTGTCAGTATTACAGCTTTTCTGTACAGTGTCGGTATTACAGCTTTGCTGTACAGTGCCAGTATTACAGCTTTGCTGTATAGTGTCAGTATTACAGCTTTTCTGTACAGTGTCAGTATTACAGCTTTGCCGTATAGTGTCATTATTACAGCTTTGCTGTATAGTGTCAGTATTACAGCTTTGCTGTATATTGTCATTATTACAGCTTTGCTGTATAGTGTCAGTATTACAGCTTTGCTGTATAGTGTCAGTATTACAGTTTTGCTGTACAGTGTCAGTATTACAGCTTTGAACTATAGTTTCAGTATTACAGCTTTGCTGTATATAGTTTCAGTATTACAGCTTTGCTGTATAGTGTCAGTATTACAGCTTTGCTGTACAGTGTCGGTATTACAGCTTTGCTGTATAGTTTCAGTATTACAGCTTTGCTGTATATAGTTTCAGTATTACAGCAATTTTGGTAGAGATTTGCCACAGTATGTTATCAATATTGTAAATAATGTTACTTCCATTTCATATTTTTTTAATTTAAAATCCCACTAAATCTATCACCCATATATCTTTAGCAGGTGATCTGTTCAAATTGAATTTTAGAGTATTAAAAATCTATTAAAGTGAAATAATACATCATCATTATTGATGTCAATTTACCACTTTAGAATTTAAATTCAATTCCTGTGTTTTAATTTCGGCACTTTAAAATCAAATACATATTCAATGTAATGATTTCTGTCAAAAATGTCATACTTACCAACCCCTTAATCACTCATAAACCACAAACAAGTACTTTTAATTATCAATCAATCAAACATGAAAATGATTCTTAATCTAATTTGAATTAATTCAATTGATCTTTAGATTAAACATTCACAACTTTCCATCTCATTTTTTTGTTTTTTAATTTACCAGAAAGAAACTGTGAAACTGCATATTCAGGTAGAGAAACTGATGACTTTTAGGTAATATTGATGATACAGGCAGCTACTTGGATTTCTCACATCAGTCGGATGTTAACAGTATTAATGCTGAACGATGAATATAAAATCACATTGACCAGCTGATTTGTTCGACTAGAATGTCAGTGATGCTTATATGGACAAAAAACATGGAAACTTGCCTAAACAATTAAATATATAGAAGGGTAGAATCATAATTAGATCATTGTACATGGAAACCTTGTATTGTTTCTGATCAGGTATACAGCCTTGAAACTTAACTATGCCAAGATAATGATGAGTTACTCCATTATATTGTGTGTTGATACCACAGAAGTATTTTGTCATCTACTGATATGTTAATTTAATTACACCCCCCCCCCCCCCCCCCCATCTACCTATACTACCCATCACTTGTAACCCTCCCCCCCCCCATCTACCTATACTACACATCACTTGTAACCCTCCCCCCCCCCCCCCCCCCCCCATCTACCTATACTACCCATCACTTGGAAGCCCCCACCCCCACCTCTACTTTAGTATACAATTAATCCATTTTCCTTACTTTATCATTATTTTTATGTCTTAAATCAGTGAATATTCATTACTTCATCTATCATAAGCTTGACATCAACATAAATGTCAAGCATTCACATGAATTTGGAATTTAACCCGTCATTCAAGTCCAATTAAGACACAAATACATAGACATGTAGCCTTTGACCTGTGACCTTTGCCTTGTACTTTCCATCTGAGTTTGTACTACTACACATCATTTACCTTTGTTTTAGAAACCCATTATAATGATCTTATATGTATTTCTATAAGAGATGATAAACTCAGCCATCAGTCAACAAATCTCATATCTCAGTGATACACACCTATCTCAAACACATTTCTGAACATGAAGCACTTTTATAAGAAATGCTCAGTACCTCCACAACAAAGATTATCCGAAGGCAAATTTTTGTCTAAAAATGGTATTTTCGATTCAATACAATCTCCTTAACAGGAAATACCTTAAGAAAATTAAGCATCACAATCACATTGATGAAAGCAATACAAGCATCTTAATGACAAAGTTCAAACCAACCAAAGCACATCCATAATAGAGATTAACTTCAACTATAAGCACCTACATGATACTGATCATCGCAAAACAAAGCTTTTCACAGATACAGATTAAAGTATTATACATGTACATCGATCATTCATTTGGCAATAACCCTGTCCCTTGTATCTATATACGTAATATTAATGCCACCAATTGCTATTCAATGATTCTGCAGTAGAGTCAAAGATTATGTATGTGTTGGTCCCTGGTCTCATTACAGGAAAAATTATGTAACTAATTATACATAATCTCATGTACCTCACATCAAAACGACACATTAACACAGATCTAGTGATTCAGACCGATTTAAATTATAATGACATTAGATAGTTCAAGCGTCTCAACAAAACTGTGAACATCAATCCAAGCATCTTAATCACCTTGATTACAATGTCAAGCATTACATATACTCTGTCATATATTTTTATATAAGAATTTGTTGTTGTTTTCCCTATTGTGTTGATCATACAAAATTACTTAGAATAAATAAAATATTTCATATGAATGATTTTTGTTTTTTTAGTAACATTCAGTGTTTTTTAAAATCTTTTCCGTAATGGAATTATATACGAAGACCTCGATAAACTTGACTAAAATACAAACCTTCGGAACTGAACTTAATTTGCTCACAATTAAAGCTACAGAATAAACCGCACAGGATTTGATCGACAGAGAAATATCTAAATATAGCACACAATTATTACACAGCTCATAATTACCTTTAGAGATAAGATGTCTTATTACATGGTATATATGATCTTGTGTATACATAAACATACAGGTATATATACACATACCTAGCTTGAATTGGCCCGGCGAGTCATCAACAATGACATGGTAGGTTACATTCTCATACAAGTTTGCTATACATATATACCCTTTGACCCACAAATATAGGTCACAACCAGCACTAGTTGCTATCTGTGCTTCTTAAGGGGCAACCTTCATTTAAATTTTTATGGCAGGTATGTTAATTAAATGTGTAATTAATGCAGAAAATTAAAAAGTTAGTTTTTTCTGTCAGCGAAATCGTTACAATGACGTCATCAACATCACCAAAATATATATACCCCTCCGTAGAATGCTATTGGCATTCATGGCTGTGTGAAGAGAGTTGGCATGTATGTAGTTAGTTTGACAATTTAAATTATAAAAGTATGTAAACTAAGCAGCACTTGGTAACAGAGGAGGGAAGAAGGAATTAACGTCCCTTTCTCAAAACCGTCATATAAAATCTGATTATACAGTTAAATATATCTATATTTTTTGTGTTTTGTTGTTGTTGTTTTTTAAATCAATTTCATACCTTTTAGAGAAAACAGATCATGTCTATGATTATCAAGGCTTATATATATAGTCATGCAAATACACATTATTCAGGGGATTTCTGTTTTTTGAACATAAAACTTCAATCTCAGTAATTAACTCTCTAAAAAGGAGATAATAATAAGCAGCATATCTAATTTCAACTGATAGACAACCTTGTGTTGATTTAAATGGACCCATTTATAATTAACTACTAGATTATATTTAAATGTTGCCATTGTTTAAATGTTTTCTAGGTAAAACCTATTAACTAAAATATACTCACATGCAGAAATTGTTCAGAAATTGTTCAACAGTTAGTTTTTAACTACAGAATTAAAATCATATCAAAGCTTTAAATGGAAGCTGTCAAAATAATTTGTAAATATGTCGACTCAATCTTAGTGACTTAATTTATGTTACAGTAGTATCTATAATTTTTTTCTATTACTTCATAGGTAATTAACACATCATTTTTTCTAGTGCATGTTTTGCTAGTGATTTCTAAAGCATTGCATATATATATATAGAACTACATTAGTAGGTCACCACTATCTATAAATAGTGAAAACTAGATCAGTAGGTCACCAATATCTATAAATAGTGAAAACTGGATCAGTACTAGGTTACCAATATCTATAAATAGTGAAAACTAGATCAGTAGGTTACCAACATTAACTGTTAAGCCTTCCCTAAATTTATCACCAGAAATTGGGTATACAATCATGACACAACCTAAGTAATATCAGCATGTTGTCCGATAATTACTCTTCTATATTATATATATAATTAATTTCCATATATTGACCAGGTTTTGACCTGTCCAGACTGCAACAGCTAGCTGACCAAAGACTATTTATGGAAATATTTACATGTTTGTGTGAAATACACAAAGCTGTATGTTTCAGTCAAATTAAAAAGTAGATTTCCTGATCATGACCACACTTGGCCTCAACAAGTGTTAACTATATATAAATTGGAAGCATGGAGTGTAAATTAACAGAACTGTGTTATCAGTATCACCACCAACATGACTGTCACTGCTGTGTCCATACTTTGTTTGACACAATATTATATATTTACTCCCTGAAAGTGCTTTTTCATCCATCAATCATTAAATTAGTCAACATTGGCAGCATATTGAATGCAGTATGGACCTAAAGTTTATTTAAGGACCATCTGTGTGAACCATACACATATATCCTTCTGTCTCCAAGCTCTTAAATTTGTATTCAGGAGCTAGTGAGTAGCAATATTAACAAATTTTGAATAATAACGGCCATTTAAAAAATAAATGAGACTGCAGACAACATTTTGACTGAACGTCACTCAGGACCATCGCTGGACCATACATATAACATGACATTTTGTCTGAACGTCACTCAGGACCATCGCTGGATCATACAGAATCAATGACATTTTGTCTGTATGTCACTCAGGACCATCGCTGGATCATACAGAATCAATGACATTTTGTCTGTATGTCACTCAGGACCATCGCTGGATCATACAGAATTAATGACATTTTGTCTGTATGTCACTCAGGACCATCGCTGGATCATACAGAATCAATGACATTTTGTCTGAACGTCACACATGACCATCGCTGGATCGTACAGAATCAATGACATTTTGTCTGAACGTCACTCAGGACCATCGCTGGATCATACAGAATCAATGACATTTTGTCTGTATGTCACTCTGGACCATCGCTGGATCATACAGAATCAATGACATTTTGTCTGTATGTCACTCTGGACCATCGCTGGATCATACAGAATCAATGACATTTTGTCTGTATGTCACTCAGGACCATCGCTGGACCATACAGATGACATGACATTTTGTCTGAACGTCACTCAGGACCATCGCTGGATCATACAGAATCAATAACATTTTGTCTGAACGTCACTCAGGACTATCGCTGGATCATACAGAATCAATGACATTTTGTCTGAACCGTCAGAACGTCACTCAGGACCATCGCTGGACCATACAGAATCAATGACATTTTGTCTGAACGTCACTCAGGACCATCGCTGGACCATACAGATGACATGACATTTTGTCTGAACGTCACTCAGGACCATCGCTGGACCATACAGAATCAATAACATTTTGTCTGAACGTCACTCAGGACTATCGCTGGATCATACAGAATCAATAACATTTTGTCTGTATGTCACTCAGGACCATCGCTGGATCATACAGAATACATGACATTTTGTCTGAACGTCACTCAGGACCATCGCTGGATCATACAGAATCAATGACATTTTGTCTGAACGTCACTCAGGACCATCGCTGGACCATACAGAATCAATAACATTTTGTCTGTATGTCACTCAGGACCATCGCTGGATCATACAGAATCAATGACATTTTGTCTGAATGTCACTCAGGACCATCGCTGGATCATACAGAATACATGACATTTTGTCTGAACGTCACTCAGGACCATCACTGGATCATACAGAATACATGACATTTTGTCTGAACATCACACATGACCATCGCTGGACCATACAGATGACATGACATTTTGTCTGAACGTCACTCAGGACCATCCCTGGACCATACAGATGACATGACATTTTGTCTGAACGTCACTCAGGACCATCGCTGGACCATACAGAATCAATAACATTTTGTCTGAACGTCACTCAGGACTATCGCTGGATCATACAGAATCAATAACATTTTGTCTGACTATCGCTGGATCATACAGAATCAATAACATTTTGTCTGTATGTCACTCAGGACTATCGCTGGATCATACAGAATCAATAACATTTTGTCTGACTATCGCTGGATCATACAGAATCAATAACATTTTGTCTGACTATCGCTGGATCATACAGAATCAATAACATTTTGTCTGTATGTCACTCAGGACCATCGCTGGATCATACAGAATACACATTTAGCTGTTCTGTTCTCCATTCTTCGACAATTAGGGCTAAATATCCCTACCTCATTACGCTGTGTTATCTCAATAACATATCCTTCCACTTTAACAACCAAATCAATGTGCCAAGGCCACTTAGAGGAGCTCTGTCATATATATGTGCAGAAAGGGTTGAAATAATGGAGTAAAGTAAGTAGTATATAAATACAAAATAGCAGGGAAAAGGACAAAATTTTTATTTTTTTAAGATTGATGGTTACTGATGACAACCATGTTAGTGACTTTGTTATATTTATGAACATTGTTCGTTTCTTGTGTTAAATTCTGAGACTGGCTGTGTTTTAAATGTCAGCCACGTTTCTTATCAACCACATCAAAATAATTTCCCAGAAACATTCTTGTCATCTCAATGATTTTCCCATATATTTTAGTTTCTACACTTTTAAGTTGTTCAATCCCAGCCCATACCGCCAATCTACAACACAGCTCCAATATTCTTTTTCCACTCCTAACCCCAACCATCTATCTACACCCACCTCCAATATTCTTTTTCCACTCTCAACCCCTACCATCTATCTATGTATACACCCACCTCCAATATTCTTTCCCCACTCTCAACCCCAACCATCTATCTACACTCACCTCCAATCTTCTTTCCCCACTCTCAACCCCTACCATCTATCTACACTCACCTCCAATCTTCTTACCCCACTCTCAACCCCAACCATCTATCTACACTCACCTCCAATCTTCTTACCCCACTCTCAACCCCTACCATCTATCTACACTCACCTCCAATCTTCTTTCCTCACTCTCAACCCCTACCATCTATCTACACTCACCTCCAATATTCTTACCCCACTCTCAACCCTACCATCTATCTACACCCACCTCCAATATTCTTTTCCACTCTCAACCCCTACCAATCTATCTTACACCACCTCCAATATTCTTTCCTCACTCTCAACCCCTAACCATCTATCTCCACCCACCTCCAATATTCTTTTCTCACTCTCAACCCCTACCATCTATCACACTCACCCACCTCCAATCTTCTTTCCTCACGCTCAACCCCTACCATCTATCTACACTCCACCTCCATCTTCTTTCCCACTCCTAACCCCTACCATCTATCTACACCCACCTCCAATCTTCTTTCCCCACTCTCAACCCCGACCATCTATCTACACTCACCTCCAATCTTCTTTCTCACTCTCAACCCCCTACCATCTATCTACACCCACCTCCAATCTTCTTTCCCCACTCTCAACCCCTACCATCTATCTACACCCACCTCCAATCTTCTTTCCCCACTCTCAACCCCTACCATCTATCTACACCCACCTCCAATCTTCTTTCCTCACTCTCAACCCCTACCATCTATCTACACCCACCTCCAATATTCTTTCCTCACTCTCAACCCCTACCATCTATCTACACCCACCTCCAATCTTCTTTCCCCACTCTCAACCCCAACCATCTATCTACACTCACCTCCAATATTCTTTCCTCACTCTCAACCCCTACCATCTATCTTCACCTCACCTCCAATATTCTTTTCCACTCTCAACCCTACCCTACATCTATCTACACTCACCTCCAATATTCTTTCCTCACTCTCAACCCCTACCATCTATCTACACCCACCTCCAATATTCTTTTTCCACTCTCAACCCCTACCATCTATCTATGTATACACCCACCTCCAATATTCTTTCCTCACTCTCAACCCCAACCATCTATCTACACTCACCTCCAATATTCTTACCCTCACTCTCAACCCCAACCATCTATCTACACTCACCTCCAATCTTCTTTCCTCACTCTCAACCCCAACCATCTATCTACACCCACCTCCAATATTCTTTCCCCACTCTCAACCCCAACCATCTATCTACACCCACCTCCAATCTTCTTTCCCCACTCTCAACCCCTACCATCTATCTATGTATACACCCACCTCCAATCTTCTTTCCCCACTCTCAACGGGTACCCCTACCATCTATCTACACTCACCTACAATCTTCTTTTCCCACTCCTAACCCCTACCATCTATCTACACTCACCTCCAATATTCTTTCCTCACTCTCAACCCCTACCATCTATCTACACCCATCTCCAATCTTCTTTTCCCACTCTCAACCCCGACCATCTATCTACACTCACCTCCAATCTTCTTTCCTCACTCTCAACCCCTACCATCTATCTTCACCCACCTCCAATATTCTTTCCTCACTCCTAACCCCTACCATCTATCTACACTCACCTCCAATATTCTTTCCTCACTCTCAACCCCTACCATCTATCTACACTCACCTCCAATATTCTTTCCTCACTCTCAACCCCTACCATCTATCTACACCCACCTCCAATCTTCTTTCCTCACTCTCAACCCCGAACATCTATCTACACTCACCTCCAATATTCTTTCCTCACTCTCAACCCCGACCATCTATCTTCACCCACCTCCAATATTCTTTCCCCACTCTCAACCCCACATCTACTACCACCACCTCAAGCGTCTACGCACCACCTACCAATCAGCGAACACTCACTCCAAAGCTTCCCACGCAAACCCCACCACGAGCAACCACCTCCAATATCTTTCCCACTAACCCCTACCATCTATCACCTCACCTCCAATCTTCTTTCCCCACTCTCAACCCCGACCATCTATCTACACTCACCTCCAATATTCTTTCCTCACTCTCAACCCCGACCATCTATCTTCACCCACCTCCAATCTTCTTTCCCCACTCTCAACCCCTACCATCTATCTACACCCACCTCCAATCTTCTTTTCCCACTCTCAACCCCTACCATCTATCTACACCCACCTCCAATCTTCTTTCCCCACTCTCAACCCCGACCATCTATCTACACTCACCTCCAATCTCATCCTCACCAACGACCCAACACAAGCTAACGCAAACAAAAACCACACCAATCTCCCATCTAAACGAAAACCGGGCAAACCCATCTACACCCCACACCTCAAACCCCTGAGCCAGCCATCTACACCCACGCTCCAAGCTTCTTTTCTCACTCTCAACCCCTACCATCTTACTACAAACCATCTCCAATAGTCTTTTTCCACTCACTCTCAACCCCCTACCATCTATCTAAATGTATACTACCCATCCTCCAATATTCTTATCCTCACTCTCAACCCCCTACCATCTATCTACACCCACCTCCAATCTTCTTTCCTCACTCTCAACCCCGACCATCTATCTACACTCAACCTCCAATCTTCTTTCCTCACTCTCAACCCCTACCATCTATCTACACCCATCTCCAATCTTCTTTCCTCACTCTCAACCCCGACCATCTATCGATCTACACCCCTGCTCTCATCATTGTCCCCCTACTCCCTGCCCCTACCATCCAATCCCAGCCCTACACATCAGCTTAATTGAATTAACTGTTTTGATTTAAACATTTTATTTTCAAATACATATGCGATCAGACACAAGCTCAAAATCAGTGTACATCCTTGTTGAAGATCTTTTTTAATGAGTTTCTCACATTTTAAAGACTTCTGTTGACCAAGATGTTTGATTGCAACAATTCATTGTCTCATAAAACTAAATATAAGTTAAACTGTTGCTGGTTTCTGAATGGAATCCACTGAATTATTAATATTTTTTAAAAGTCTTTTTGTTAACAGGAAATTAAAAACTATTTTCCAGCTTCCTTCTCTTTGTACAGTAGGTTACCGTTATCATGTAATAACATGTGACAGGGAGTAATTTATAAAACCATACAATACAAGCTTGATCCATTTACATTGGAATATCTTCCTTGGGTGGTTGGTAAGAAATGTTGGTCTTAAAGATTAACCTACCACTAACAAAAAATTTATATTCAATTTAACTCTCTGTGTTTATACAGTCATACAGAGTTAAATTCAGTATCAAATTTTAATAAGATTGATCGAGTTTTAAGTCAGCTAGGACATAACTATCTGTATATATAGGCAGTAAGTAACATATATACTTATCTCGTAATAATGAAGTCCTTGCCTGGTAATAGGCCCATTTGTTTGTTTGTTTTTGTTTAACGTCCTATTAACAGCCAGGGTCATTTAAGGACGTGCCAGGTTTTGGAGGTGGAGGAAAGCTGGAGTACCCGGAGAAAAACCACCGGCCTACGGTCAGTACCTGGCAACTGCCCCACGTAGGTTTCGAACTCGCAACCCAGAGGTGGAGGGCTAGTGATAAAGTGTCGGGACACCTTAACCACTCGGCCACCGCAGCCCCTATAGGCCCACCCATGCAGTTCAGTAAAATACTCTGTAGTAAGTCCAACCCCTGTTTTAATTTGACCCCCTGGCCTGGGCACATTGCAAGCTTGATACACATATATACATACATACATACATACATACATACAACGTTACATATAATACACACATACACACGAACACACATACATACATACATACATACATACATACATACATACATACATACAACTACACAAACATACATATGATACACACATAGACACGAACACACATATATACATATATACACACATAGACACGAACACACATATATACATATATACACACAGAGACACGAACACACATATATACATATATACATATATACACACATAGACACATACACACATATATACATATATACACACATAGACACGAACACACATATATACATATATACACACATAGACACGAACACACATATATACACACATAGACACGAACACACATATATACACACATAGACACGAACACACATATATACATATATACACACATAGACACGAACACACATATGCATATATACATATATACACACATAGACACGAACACACATATATACATATATACACACATAGACACGAACACACATATATACACACACAGACACGAACACACATATATACATATATACACACAAACATACAAATACACATACCTACATATATACATGTACATACACACATACACACATAAACTTGACCCTGTAATATTCAGATTTATGTCTACACACTGAAGGAATCCGATAAAACTGTATATATACATGTATATATATCAAATAAATTCCATGATTGTAAACTCTCCACAAACAGTAATATAGTCACAAACATCCATTAAATATACATACTAACACAGACATACACATGTAGTGTAGACATCTCATTGACACATGTTTGAGGGGAAACAGACACACACATATAACCATGAATACACACACTTACAGCATGTCTTACATGACCACAAGTTCTGAGCTAAAAGGCAGTACTTACTTACTCAAGTAATGAAATCCAATTTAAATTCTCTCCTCTACAATTAGCACAGTGCTAGCTTTCAATTAAAGTTTTTTCCTTGGAATTGTGAAAGGTTAAACTGCCACAAATACACGAAAGGCTTGACGGTGTTCTCCACCGCAGCACTAGTCTGAACTCCTAAAGGATTTAGGTATATACTGGCCGGCCAGCACACTGCCACAATACACAAGCCATTCCCATTTGTTTACATTTTTTTTCCACAGAATCCTGGCCAACAAACTATGTAAGTTCCACGTTCAGTCTTGTCCAATTTCAGAAATGATTTCACCGACAAATATTTTAGACAATTGTGCTGTTCCTGGTTTAAATGATCTGATCAAGAATCTGTAGAAAATGGCAGATTTGCACACTGGCATGCTAGCTAACTCCCTGGGCTGGCTGGACTGTAATATCTACAGCTCAACCTATTAATGGCTGGCACTAGCTATAAATAGTAACGCTGACCCTTGAAGGTCGCTAAGCTATCTCTCAGTAGGGCCAGGCAAATCAATAAGTTCTATAGTGCTAGCTGTTGTAATGTACTAGACTATATATACATATACCCTTAGTCAACAAGTTACACACCAACAAGACTATCAGCAACATTCTCCTCCCTCCCATGTGGGTATAGCTGTCCATGTTGTAAAGTTGTGCGTATACACAAACACTATACTCTATAAATACATTTTCAACTGATATTAAGTCAGCCAGGATTTTACATAATCCTTCTCAAGTGTGGTTTCCAGCTAACCAATTTCAGTCCACCATGGGAAGGAGGAAAACTATGAGTGGTCTAAAGAATGTGTGTATGTATATATGGGGTTATGGGAGGGAGGGTGGGGTGGGTGGTGTGGGATGGGGTGGTGGGGGTGGGGGTGGGGTGGGGTGGTGTGGTGGGGGTGGGGTGGGGTGGGTTGAGATGGGTTGAGGTGCAGACAGACAACTGGAGAGATCTGATTGAGGCTTTAGATTTGTAAGGGCAACAGGGAGATGGGGCAACTGGATATATGGTTTGAAATGGTGAGGTCATAAACAGAGTTTGTGGTTGGGGACTGAGACTGTGTGAGAAATGGATGAGACTCAGAAAATGACAGGAAAACAGGTAAGAGAGCAGTAGGGTGGGGCTGAGATATCTAAATGTGAGGAGGGGGTGGGGCAGAATTGTAGAGTAACAGTGAGAGAGCAGAATGAAGTGTCCAGCTGAGAGCTATGGGGAGGGGTGGGTGGGGCTGAGAAAGTAGTGAGGGGCACAAGGCGAGACATCAGGAGGGTGTGGGCCAGAGAAGCTGAGGGGTACAAGGGGAGATAACAGGAGGGTGTGGGCCGAGAAGGTGAGGGGTACATGGTGAGATAGCAGGAGGGTGTGGGCCGAGAAGGTGAGGGGTACAAAGGGAGATAGCAGGAGGGTGTGGGCCGAGATCATGAGGGGTACAAGGGGAGATAGCAGGAGGGTGTGGGCCGAGATCATGAGGGGTACAAGGGGAGATAGGAGGAGGGTGTGGGCCGAGATCATGAGGGGTACAAGGGGAGATAGCAGGAGGGTGTGGGCCAGAGAAGGTGAGGGGTACAAGGGGAGATAGCAGGAGGGTGTGGACCAGAGAAGGTGAGGGGTACAAGGGGAGATAGCAGGAGGGTGTGGGCCAGAGAAGGCGAGGGGTACAAGGGGAGATAGCAGGAGGGTGTGGGCCGAGAAGGTGAGGGGTACAAGGGGAGATAGCAGGAGGGTGAGATAGCAGGAGGGTGTGGGCCAGAGAAGGCGAGGGGTACAAGGGGAGATAACAGAGGGTGTGGGCCAGAGAAGGCGAGGGGTACAAGGGGAGATAACAGGAGGGTGTGGGCCAGGGGGGGGGGGGGGGGGGTACAAGGGGAGATAACAGGAGGGTGTGGGCCAGGGGGGGGGGGGGGTACAAGGGGAGATAACAGGAGGGTGTGGGCCAGGGGGGGGGGGAGGGAGGAGGACCTATTAAACTTGTTTAAACATAAAACAGGGCTGTTATCAGGGAAACTCTTGTATTGTCATTTTAATTAAATTCATAATTTTAAAAATTAACAAAAATATCACAGAAATACTTATCAGGATAGAGGAAATCCTCTTATCACAATTTGCTGATGGTTAAAAAACACATAAACCTCTAGATGAACTTCTAAACTTCTCAATCCAAATATTTGTGCCCATAATCAAAATATCAAACTATCAACACAACTGCATTGTAATTAGGGTTTGTTAACAGAAAATGGCCATAGTCACCATCAAAATTTTAAACAGTAATCTTGCCCGATCTTGAATACATAGAGACAATGCTATTCTATAGGAATAGACAAATCATTTATTCCAAAGGTGAAAAAATCCCACAATACAGTACAATACATCTGAGCCGATCCGTAAGAATTTGGTGGTTTGTGATGGACTAGTGACACATATATCTACATCGTAATATATCATAGTTAGATAGGTAATGTTAGGTAATCGCCGTAATATATCATAGTTAGACAGGTAATGTTAGGTAATCGCCGTAATATATCATAGTTAGACAGGTAACGTTAGGTAATCGCCGTATTGTATCATAGTTAGACAGGTAATGTTAGGTAATCGCCGTATTGTATCATAGTTAGATAGGTAATGTTAGGTAATCGCCGTAATATATCATAGTTAGATAGGTAATGTTAGGTAATCCCCGTAATATATCATAGTTAGATAGGTAATGTTAGGTAATCACCGTAATATATCATAGTTAGACAGGTAATGTTAGGTAATTGCCGTAATATATCATAGTTAGATAGGTAATGTTAGGTAATCACCGTAATATATCATAGTTAGATAGGTAATGTTAGGTAATCGCCATAATATATCATAGTTAGACAGGTAATGTTAGGTAATCGCCGTAATATATCATAGTTAGATAGGTAATGTTAGGTAATCGCCGTAATATATCATAGTTAGATAGGTAATGTTAGGTAATCGCCGTAATATATCATAGTTATATAGATAGGTAATGTTAGGTAATCGCCGTAATATATCATAGTTATATAGATAGGTAATGTTAGGTAATCGCCGTAATATATCATATTTAGATAGGTAATGTTAGGTAATCGCCGTAATATATCATATTTAGATAGGTAATGTTAGGTAATCGCCGTAATGTATCATAGTTAGATAGGTATAATGTTAGGTAATCGCACATAGATTAAATAACATGAACACATATGTGTGTGGCATTCATGAACGTACACAACCTAGTGCGTCACTGTCGTCACTGTCGGGACCATGAGAATATATAACCAGTGTTTTTACCTAACTAGTATATAACTTCAATTTGTTCACATTTGCATACATTTTTATAACTTCAGAATTTTGATCAAGACATATATTACAGGGGCTTAAATCCATAAAGTGTAGTACTTAGGAAAATTAAAATGGGCCTTAAATCAAAATATATATGAATTTATGACTTAATCAGGTAGGTAAATTTTGGATATATATATATTTCAATAATACGTACTATAATGTATATCATATGAGTGCCATTCTGAATGACAATCAAGAATTAAGACATGGTAGACAGGTTTAGTGGCCAATCTCAAAAGTGTAGTAAGGTCAATAATGAACATCCACATGTTGGCTTGGTACTGCTTTTTATGTCCTGTTATCACCATAAGGTCATTTGACGACAGAACCCAGAGCTAATGTACCAAATACTACAAACATCTGTCAATACTCTACACTGTGTGGACCTGCTAAGAGTATTATTATAGTACAACTACAGGGTATTATGGTTAGGTAATCGCCGTAATATATCATAGTTAGATAGGTAATGTTAGGTAATCGCTGTAATATATCATAGTTAGATAGGTAATGTTAGGTAATCACCGTAATATATCATAGTTAGATAGGTAATGTTAGGTAATCACCGTAATATATCATAGTTAGATAGGTAATGTTAGGTAATCACCGTAATATATCATAGTTAGATAGGTAATGTTAGGTAATCACCGTAATATATCATAGTTAGATAGGTAATGTTAGGTAATCGCCGTAATATATCATAGTTAGATAGGTAATGTTAGGTAATCACCGTAATATATCATAGTTAGATAGCTAGGTAATGTTAGGTAATCGCCGTAATATATCATAGTTAGACAGGTAATGTTAGGTAATCGCCGTAATATATCATAGTTAGACAGGTAATGTTAGGTAATCGCCGTAATATATCCTAGTTAGATAGGTAATGTTAGGTAATCGCCGTAATATATCATAGTTAGACAGGTAATGTTAGGTAATCGCCGTAATATATCATAGTTAGATAGGTAATGTTAGGTAATCACCGTAATATATCATAGTTAGATAGGTAATGTTAGGTAATCACCGTAATATATCATAGTTAGATAGGTAATGTTAGGTAATCGCCGTAATATATCATAGTTAGATAGGTAATGTTAGGTAATCGCCGTAATATATCATAGTTAGACAGGTAATGTTAGGTAATCGCCGTAACATATCATAGTTAGATAGGTAATGTTAGGTAATCGCCGTAATATATCATAGTTAGATAGGTATAATGTTAGGTAATCGCACATAGATTAAATAACACGAACACATATGTGTGTGGCATTCATGAACGTACACAACCTAGTGCGTCACTGTCGTCACTGTCGGGACCATGAGAATATATAACCAGTGTTTTTACCTAACTAGTATATAACTTCAATTTGTTCACATTTGCATACATTTTCATAACTTCAGAATTTTGATCAAGACATATATTACAGGGGCTTAAATCCATAAAGTGTAGTACTTAGGAAAATTAAAATGGGCCTTAAATCAAAATATATATGAATTTATGACTTAATCAGGTAGGTAAATTTTGGATATACAATGTATATATATATATATATTTCAATAATACGTACTATAATGTATATCGTATGAGTGCCATTCTGAATGACAATCAAGAATTAAGACATGGTAGACAGGTTTAGTGGCCAATCTCAAAAGTGTAGTAAGGTCAATAATGAACATCCACATGTTGGTTTGTTACTGCTTTTTATGTCCTGTTAACACCATAAGGTCATTTGACGACAGAACACGACAGAACACAGAGCTAATGTACCAAAATACTACAAACATCTGTCAATACTCTACACTGTGTGGACCTGCTAAGAGTATTATTATAGTACAACTACAGGGTATTATGGTTTTAGACATTGTTGATATCACAATTACCATATGTGTCGAACTTCTGACCTACAACAGAATTAGCAACAATGCAGTCGCCTTGTCTCACGTAAAGTCTTAATCTTTTTCCCTTTTTTTGTCATTTCTTATCAAACTGTTGGATAATCCCTGTTTGTTTACAAAATTCTCCATACAGGAGATTTGTATAGACCTGTAATCCTGGCCATGGTCAACCATTTAACTTGAATGAACCCTGTGTATGACCTTAAGTACCTAGACTGCTATAAATATCTACTTATACTTATGTATATTGATGTCAAGGCTGTTTCATAAGACCATACATATTTCATTATGCGAAATTTAATTTGGGATTTGTTCAGTTCCATTATGGCTAAAAATAATCCACCTGTAGTAAAATTCATGAACTCCCGACTTCATGAGACCATATCAGTATACATAGTTCAAGGAATATGAGGTATTCGAGAAATCAGAGTACAGCTATAGATCTTAGGACATGATCATAGGAATATTTACAAGAAACAAATAATTTTAATGTAAAATATTATACCGGCGGTAAACATTGCTGATAGTTGTGATTCGATCTTAATGATTTCAAATGTATAGCATATTGAATAGGAAGACAAACAAAACTTGAAACACTGAATTATTTTAATAATATATAGACTACACAGTCATCAGTGAGAGTTCACAAAATGACAAACCTGTCCTACAACTTCAAAAGCCTTCCTAAATATCTGTCATACAATACATTCGTTCATGGCTAATTAAAAATTACGGAATTGCAAAAAGTGTATAAATGTTTTATTCCGATATACTGCAAAATAGAAATTGAAGTGTCCATGGTTATACAATATCACAATAATGTATAAGCTCTTTAATCAGTTACAATTTTCTGTTATCTTGACCAGACACCAGTGTAAACACACAGCGACTTGAAGAAGAAGGGAATATTTCCCCCAAAATTCACTAAAAGTTTAGTTATTGTTTTCAAAAACAACCAAAAATTCCCAACGTAATAGTATGGAAGCACCCTGTATATATTATTGCATGTGTATATAAATATTGATGCATTGCAAAAGGAATATCAAATTTTGCAAAATCACCAATTTTCAAAATTTTCAAAATATGTCATTTTTAGCCAAAAAAATACTCTTTCTGAAAAGTGAGAGGAAAATAATCAGATATATGGATAGAATATACTCCAGTTTGGCTATAAATTGATTTGTAAACTAATTAGAGAAATGACAAAGATTTTATATCAATTTCTCAAAATCTTAAGTTTTCACCCCAAAAATGTAAACTAATTAGAGAAATGACAAAGATTTTATATCAATTTCTCAAAATCTTAAGATTTCACCCCAAAAATATTGCAAACAAAATTAAAATTCCTTAATCTGTGTAGGAGGTGTTGAAATGGTCATATTACACAATAAGTATAGTTCAGGTTTAATAAACTGAGCTAAACACATCATTCAGATGTTGGGCTAAAAAAGACACCAATAGCAAATTACAAATTGAGAGAAAAGAGACTTTCATGCTGCAATTAGGACAATCATTCTGGTAAACGTGGTGCTTGTCAATTGATGAGGTGAAGTGGAAATGAAGTTAAAGTATTTATGGCTGGGTTTAATTATTACCATTAACTTATTGTCTGATAATTAAGACAGTCGTCCCATACAGTCAGATTGTGGTATATATACTGTCAGCGATTCTCTTTTTCTACAAGGTAGGTATGTTTGGTAAGTGTTTGCCAGTTTAAATAAAGTACAAAGATATTTCTAACTTCAGGTGCTAAACATATAGACATACAGCTATCTCAATATAACTGTACTCCATAAACCAATTTCAAATGTGTGTTCAGATATTAAAACTAGTGTATACATATAAATTCATCAAAAACAACAACAAACTGAGATTTATTTCAATCAAAAAAATAAACCCATGCACAAATTTGAAAACTCCGGCCTATTTTTTAAAAGTCAACTGCTTCAAGACATACTCTCAACTATACATCTAAACACCTGTTTTAATAGCTGTATGTACAACTCATTAAATGACTAATATACTATGTACTGGAAAGTAAATAAAACGATGACCTGATCTTGTTGTTGGACAGTCAAAAATAAGTAATACACGTCAGCACAGGAATGACATTAACACCAGGTGACAGATCTGTGACAGGTAGGACTATCTGTTATCAGTGTAGGGAAATTACCAGTCTGCTACAGAATTCAAACTAATTATTATAATTTGCTTTCAACGTTCATGAATGAAGATCTATTTCTCATGCCAACACCATTGATCCAGCTCTTGGGAGTTATAAGACATACCTTCTTTGAATTAATATATATGCCATTTTTGCACAAAAACTTTGTTATATATTTTCTAGAGTTTTAAAGAACAAAATCACTATTGTAACGTACCATAACATCATGCAAATATACATGGTTAGAAACCTTTGTCATCAAATATTAGAGGATATTTGTGGATTTTTCTTTTTTTTTCATATACAAACATCTTTTTAATTAAGATATTAAGATAAAAAGCATTTTAGTTGAAAAGTCAGACTTGTATGCAGAAAGCAGTATCAGCCACAGGTTTAAAACAGAGAGAACAAAATTCAAGGGAGATAATCCAACACTACTTCGTTGATACCAGCAAGATTAAAAAGATGTTGTTATCCATTATTACCTTAGAAAGAATGTACTGAAGATTGCTTGTATATCAAATGTACTTTTAATTAATTTGTTATCTAGAAATTTGTCTGTTGTGTACATTGGCAGTCGCCTAGGAAAACAAGCCCAGAAAGCAAGGTGGAATTACCATCCAAGTAGCCAGCAAGGTTTATCTTATATACCCTCTCTCATTGATTGATGCTCAGACCTATATCTATAAAAACCTGGCACAAAACACATAACTAGCATATTTTCACTCTCAATATAGAACCATCAGTATATATACCTGGAGTCTGATACAAACCACCTGTAGTGTTTTTCTGCGGCATTTTGTACCACATATCATCTTAAAACTTCCGACCCCGATCCTATCCCCAGTTCCCCCCCCCCCCCCCCCCCCCCTGATTCTTCCTCCTACCCTAAAATCCTACATCCTACCCTACATCAAAATATTACATACAAATCTCAATCTGTACTTTATATTGAAAAATATAACCAAATCATGATTTGTAAATCCTAACACATTTTGTGTTAGTGACACAGCAGTACAGTTCTATTTCCTGGCGATAATGCTGGAACTTGAGGACATTTAACATCATTTACATAACAATTATTTGTAATTTACACTCTGTGTGGAGTGCTTGGCCATGGAAATGCATTGATTATCCTAACATTGCATCTCCTTTGCATGCACTATTGGCTATAGGCATATTTCTCATCCAAAACAGCAAAAAGTGTGACATTATGACAGAGGACTTAGTTTATCTGTCATGTTTTGTTGACACTATATATAGTAATTATAAAGTGTGACATTATGACGACACTATATACAGTAATTATAAAAGTGTGACATTATGATGACACTATATATAGTTATTATAAAGTGTGACATTATGATGACACTATATATAGTAATTATAAAGTGTGACATTATGATGACACTATATATAGTTATTATAAAGTGTGACATTATGATGACACTATATACAGTAATTATAAAAGTGTGACATTATGATGACACTATATACAGTAACTATAAAAGTGTGACATTATGATGACACTATATACAGTAATTATAAAAGTGTGACATTATGACATGACGATGACACTATATACAGTAATTATAAAAGTGTGACATTATGACATTATGATGACACTATATATAGTAATTATAAAAGTGTGACATTATGATGACACTATATACAGTAATTATAAAAGTGTGACATTATGACATGACGATGACACTATATACAGTAATTATAAAAGTGTGACATTATGACATGACGATGACACTATATACAGTAACTATAAAAGTGTGACATTATGATGACACTATATACAGTAATTATAAAAGTGTGACATTATGACATGACGATGACACTATATACAGTAATTATAAAAGTGTGACATTATGACATGATGATGACACTATATATAGTAATTATAAAAGTGTGACATTATGATGACATATATATAGTAATTATAAAGTGTGACATTATGACATGACGATGACACTATATACAGTAATTATAAAAGTGTGACATTATGACATGACGATGACACTATATATAGTAATTATAAAAGTGTGACATTATGACATTATGATGACACTATATACAGTAATTATAAAAGTGTGACATTATGATGACACTATATACAGTAATTATAAAAGTGTGACATTATGACATGATGATGACACTATATATAGTAATTATAAAAGTGTGACATTATGAGAGAGGATTAGTGTCTCTAATTTCTAGTTCAAGTAAGGTTTATTTCTCTTAGAAATATTCCTATCAGTGAAATGATCTAAATTAGAGTCATACAGAGCTATATATATACAGTATTATTTTTTAATAGACTTGAATTCCCAAGAGTTATTTCACCAGCCCTTCTCAGGTATGATACTTATTTTAATGTAAGAGTTGTACTGAATATCAATTCTAAAGTCCAAAAAGGTTTTAATATGGCCTCTGGGAATGGCTTCTCACTTTAAATGGAACATTAATTCTCCCTTATAAATAAACAAAATTGTTATCTGAAGTCATCAATACTAAAATGGTTAAATAATTATAACTTGCACAAAAGTCAACCAACTCATTACCATTTTATAGTAACATTAAATTAACACAGAAGGAAAGAATTTCTTTTAGAAGAATTAAAATTTATGACTATGCAATGTAGAAAATTCTGGGGTAATATTGGTCCATCAAAGTGTTTACACCATTTGAAGCTGTGTTTCTAACTTAAACTTCATTCTGAATACTATTTATAAAGCACTCCAGATTTGTGGAATAGTTCCCTTATATTAATAGTCAGGTGGAGAATATTCTGTTACAAGAGCTCCGCAAGCGGGAGCACGATACGCCCGTCACTGGAAAAGCTACCACAGGAAGATATCAGTATTGACAGGTGTATAAAACCCCCTAATATATGTTGAACATAATAGCTTATTGTTGTAGTGGACAAAATCTTAGAGGAATAAGAAATAGAAAACATTTCCCACACAATGCCCATATTTGGCAATAAAAGGGGCATAACTCTGGTAAAAATAATCATAAAATTCCAAAACACAAACTTGGTTGAGCTGTTGTGGTATAGAATATTTGTAGCAAGTTTCATATAAATATGTTGACAAACAAAGGTTAGAGAGGGCAAACAAAGAATTGTTAATCAATGAGCTTTACCTGAACAATGCCAATATTTGAAACATGAGCCAAAGTCCTGTAATATATATTAACATAATTGCTTCTAGTTGCTGCATTGTGCAGAATCTTAGAGAAATTGAATAAAAAATAGAAAACTTCTTGTATTTTCTACACAATGCTCACATTTGGCAATAAAAGGGGCATAATCTTGCTAGAAATAATCGCAAAATTCTGTAACATGAACTCGCTTGAGTTATTGTGCCATAGAATATTTGTAGCAAGTTTCATAAAAATCTGAACCTCGACAAACTTTTTCTCTGATGTTGGTCCAAGTTAAAAATGTAAACTTTATTAATTTTACAATTGCGAAACAAGTTTTATCAACTATATATATTAATCCTGTTTGTTGGCCCAGATTGAAGCGTGCCAGGGGTCTTTCATTGGGAGGAAACCAGAGTACCCGCGGAGAAACCCCACCTGGTTGGGCAGGTGACCGCATACCTTTTCATGTCCGATTGGGGACTAATAACTTTGATGAAAAGATGACATTGTTTGCCAGTATCTTCAATGTTTCTGAAAATTTGAACATTTCACAATACACTTTCCTATATGTTGTACTAGCCCTTGAATAAAGCTAAGTCATGTGATCAGACAATGTAACCAATCAATATCTAGAATACACCTGTTCTCTAGATATATAGTCATAATATGTTTGAAAACAACGGTAATATTGAAATGAGCTGACGTCATTTGAATAAACCAGAATAAAGACCAGCAGTCAATTTCTTTGTTAGGAATTTGTGGAGTTGTGTTACTTTCTTGTGGTAAATTGATTTTGTATCAACGGTATTGACACTAGGACCGATGTTTACAGTGGTCAATACAATACATACTACTGAACCCAGGAATGTCAACACTGAGAGAAAAACAGGACAAAACTTAAATAATCTTTCATTCAAATCAACTTGAACATACTGAGTACAAAACTTGTTCTCTGAAATATATTACAGTGAATAACCTATGTTATCTTGTTTTCTGCTTAAAAGAAATAATGTTTAGATTATGTTTTAAAATTATGTCAGATATATATTTATATATTTTTACATTACAGCTGCTGCACCGATACTCCAATTCAGTCACCTCCCGTCGTCGTCGACTTTTTCTCGACAGTCCCCCAACAGTCTGTAGTGTACCCCATAGTGACATTTCGGTACTCGTAAATTTTTGTTTGTACAGCCCTGATAATTGTTTTCATTGACATTGTTTATGTTCACACTGTTAGAATTACTTCTTTGCCCCCTATATATATATATATATATACATGTATACAGTATTTTAGAGAAGAGATGGTCGGATAACTGTTACACAGTTTCACCAATAAAGCTACGGGGGAGTTAAACTTTGACTGTAAGATTCTAATTCATTCAAAATCCAAAGCAAGTACATATGTATTACATATGTATAGATACTAGTTAAAATTGGTTTATTGACACCCACATTCAAGCTCTCATCCCCCCCCCCCCTCGCAGTTTATTGACACCCTCACCCAAGCTCTCCCCCCCCCTCCCTCACAGTTTATTCACACCCACACCCAAGCTCTCCCCCCCCCCCCCCCCTCGCAGTTTATTGACACCCACACCGAAGCTCTCCCCTCCCCCCCTCGCAGTTTATTGACACCCACACCGAAGCTCCCCCCCCCCTCCCTCACAGTTTATTGACACCCACACCGAAGCTCTCCCCTCCCCCCCCTCGCAGTTTATTGACACCCACACCCAAGCTCTCCCCCTCCCTCGAAGTTTATTGACACCCACACCCAAGCTCTCCCCCTCCCTCACAGTTTATTGACACCCACATCCAAGCTCTGCCTCCTCCCTCACAGTTTATTGACATCCACACCCAAGCTCTCCCCCTCCCTCGAAGTTTATTGACACCCTCACCCAAGCTCTCCCCCTCCCTCGTGGTTTATTGACACCCACACCCAAGCTCTCCCCCTCCCTCGTGGTTTATTGACACCCACACCCAAGCTCTCCCCCTCCCTCACAGTTTATTGACACCCACACCCAAGCTCTCCCCCTCCCTCACAGTTTATTGACACCCTCACCCAAGCTCTCCCCCTCCCTCACAGTTTATTGACACCCTCACCCAAGCTCTCCCCCTCCCTCACAGTTTATTGACACCCTCACCCAAGCTCTCCCCCTCCCTCACAGTTTATTGACACCCTCACACAAGCTCTGCCCCTCCCTCACAGTTTATTGACACCCTCACCCAAGCTCTCCCCCTCCCTCACAGTTTATTGACACCCACACCCAAGCTCTCCCCCTCCCTCGAAGTTTATTGACACCCTCACCCAAGCTCTCCCCCTCCCTCACAGTTTATTGACACCCACACCCAAGCTCTCCTCCTCCCTCACAGTTTATTGACACCCTCACCCAAGCTCTCCCCCTCCCTCGAAGTTTATTGACATCCACATCCAAGCTCTCCCCCTCCCTTGAAGTTTATTGACACCAACATCCAAGCTCTGCCCCTCCAAATGTCCTTGTATTATACATGTACTTTCTTCAAGCATCCTGATAGT
Organism: Pecten maximus; assembly: GCF_902652985.1. Classification (NCBI taxonomy): domain Eukaryota; kingdom Metazoa; phylum Mollusca; class Bivalvia; order Pectinida; family Pectinidae; genus Pecten; species Pecten maximus. The sequence goes on from NC_047029.1 coordinate 18,622,396, forward strand.
AATATGATAACTGAACACAATGGTCTTGATATTAGAGTAAATTACACAGCATAAGAAAATGGCCGCCTACATACAATTGCTATACATTGGCTTGGTGTGTGGTATTAGCTCCATCAGCTATAAAAACAACAGGCCCTATTGTAACCAAATGCATACCATGGCATGTACATGTTCTTCCCCTCAACATATGGTAAATGTCTACAAATTTAGCACACTAAATTTTACTTTCAATCTTTTTTAAAAATTAAAAACACTTTTTATCACAAATATGTTTTTCAATTCCAAATATACTGTCACACCACATCAATGACTGTTTTTGTCAGAATTAAAACTTCAAAAATATTGATTTTAAAGTTAATTTTGATTTATACCGTTTATACTAAAATTGATCATATTTGATTTTTTTTTTTAAATAATCTTTTTGAAATCACTACAGCTATTTGATAAAATGTTGGCTCTTAAAAAAGGTTGTTGAAATTTGCAGGAAAAAAAATTTGAAATAAAAAATATGGTTATCGAAACTCTGTGAACATTAGCAGTAAAATTAACATCTTGATATGAATGCTTGAGTGAGCATTTACTACAGCCAGTATCCCTATACTACAGTCTACTCAGAAAATCTACCATTCAAGTAATGATTTAAGAGGTTTTTTTTTCTAAATGTTTTGCCTGCATGCTAATCACCACAGAACATCTACAATGTACTACACATACCCAATGGAGTATTGTTGTATAAATCATATGGAACACGACTCTCTATTGTATATACCCGACACAATACAGTAAAAATAGATTTACGACAAAATTCTTAGGAGATTATTTGCATACATGTGTTTTCTATTTTTTTCTTTTTTTTTTATCCTACATTTTTCTTTCCTGTGACCTACTTTTCCTTTGATTCAGATGCTGTAATGTAAAAAGATTGTCAATGTTGATCTCTAGATCTTGTCAAGTAGACAGCCTTAGACATACATTATGTACAGCATTTATATATATTTTACAAAACAATTTTATTTTTTCTTAAATCTATATACAATTGGTTACAAATAGGAACATGTCAACCATTCCATCACACATATAGCTAATCACCTTACAGCATTCATAGATAATTATAAATATACAATACTCTGGTCAGTTCGTTCTGCTGACCATTACCACTAAATCTAGCAAATATCGCTGTCATCTGACACTGCTGTATGGCTTCAAACTACTCGGTATGCATATGACAACAATTACAGTGACGAAAATGACGACGGTCATTTCAGTGCACTTCCGCAAAACAAGATTTTTGTTTGTTTGTTTTTGCTTAACGTCCTATTAACAGCCAGGGTCATTTAAGGACGTGACAGGTTTTGGAGGTGGAGGAAGGCCGGAGTACCTGGAGAAAAACCACCGGCCTAAGGTCAGTACCTGGCAACTGCCCCACGTAGGTTTCGAACCCGTAACCCAGAGGTGGAGGGCTAGTGATAATGTGTCGGGACACCTTATTTTACAGCTCTGCCACTGCGGCCCCACATTAGGGGCCTCGGTGGCTGCGGTGGCCAAGTGGTTAAGGTGTCTTGACACTTTATCACAAGCCCTCCATATCAGGGTCACAAGTTCAAAACCCACGTGGGGCAGTGCTTGGTACTGACCTAGGCCGGTCGTTTTTTTTCGGGTACTCTGGCTGTTAATAGGACATTAAACAAAATAAACCAAACCAAAGGACGGAATCATGACGATATGAAATATTTACACGTTTCCTAGCCATTACTGTTACCAATAAGGATACTCGTGGCATTAAACACAAAATACAAAGCTGTCATCTCTTATAGTACAAAAATGTGTCACATTGCTTATTTTAGAGTGTTATAATGTCAACGAAATATAAAACATTGATGAACTTTATCAATTACATGTACAGTACTAAAAACACACTAGCAGAAAATTTGGCATCCTAAACAAAACCCAAAAAATCATTTATCAGACATTTTGATTAATAATTGAAAATCAATTTGCAATAAGGAGTACACCATTATGAAGATAACAATATCTTTTTATTCTTGGAGATTGAAATATTTATCAAAAGTGCACACTGGGGATATATTTGAGCTCCATTTACAGGCTTTTACAGCAGGACTACCTGTAAATCAGCTGTAGCACTTAATTAGATCCTATATAGATATAAGCTGCTGACTAGTTTCTCAACCTATAACGGCTTATTTAAAGGTACCTACAGTACCAAATCTTTACACAAGGATAGTGAGCTTATTTGAGGATACCTATAGTACCAAACCTTTACACTAGGATAGTGAGCTTATTTGAGGATAGTTACAGCACCAAACCTTTACACAAGGATAGTGAGCTTATTTGAGGATACCTATAGTACCAAACCTTAACACAAGGATAGTGAGCTTATTCAACACCAAACCTGTATACTAGGATAGTGAGCTTATTTGAGGATAGTTACAGCACCAAACCTTTACACAAGGATAGTGAGCTTATTTGAGGATACCTATAGTACCAAACCTTAACACCAGGATAGTGAGCTTATTCAACACCAAACCTTTACACTAGGATAGTGAGCTTGGTTGAGGATACCTATAGTACCAAACCTTAACACAAGGATAGTGAGCTTATTTAACACCAAACCTTTACACTAGGATAGTGAGCTTATTTGAGGATAGTTACAGCACCAAACCTTTACACTAGGATAATGAGCTTATTTGAGGATAGTTACAGCACCAAACCTTTACACAAGGATAGTGAGCTTATTTGAGGATACCTACAGCACCAAACCTTTACACTATGATAGTGAGCTTATTTGAGGATAGTTACAGCACCAAACCTTTACACAAGGATAGTGAGCTTATTTGAGGATACCTACAGCACCAAACCTTTACACTAGGATAGTGAGCTTATTTGAGGATAACTACAGCACCAAACCTTTACACAAGGATAGTGAGCTTATTTGAGGATGACTACAGTACCAATCTTTACACAAGAATAGTGAGCAAAAATTTGTTATATAAAATTTGTTGTACAAGTGGTAATATTTAATATTATATAGTGCTGCAGTCAGTGACTGGTTTTTATTTCATTATGCGTGAAAACTCGTCCAAACCAAGGTAGTTGTATTCAAGTTTTAATGTGCTTTGTACTATCACACTATATTGCTATTACAACATGGGCGATGCTTTGTTTTAAACATGGATGGCCACCATTTTGATCAATCATTAGCCATTGTTGACAAAAAAGATAAAAAAAGTTTCCATTTTAGATCTTGAACACATCATTAATTATAAGCCAATAAAAAACTGTAAAAATGTTTACACTAATATGCCAACCTTTCTTTTACATAAAACATGACGGACAAGAACTTACATATACAAAAACAACACATCATTAACATAACCAGCCTTGAAGTTTAGTGTAGTTTTTATGTTCTTTCATAAAAATAAATTGCTGCTATCAAAGTTTAAGTAGTAAGGCACTCTCGGCCAGATATATATAATGACCAATGTGTGACAGGCCGTAGAGGATAGTCACCCTCGGTCCCCGATATAAACAAAGGCTTTATTCTTATTGTGGTATTTATATCTCGAGCCTGAAATAACTGTTATCATACCTGAATGACCTCACATAATGACCCCACATAATGACCCTACATAATGAAAATTAATTTTATTATATTATGAATATCATTTAATTCACTACCTGGTTACATGGTATATCCACTTCTAACTTCTCTTAACATCAACACAACGCTTGTGCATCTTTGTGCTTTTGTTTCTTAATATTCTTTATGTGTTAAAACCTCTACTTTAATGACAACCTGTCTATAAAGACCAAATACCCATCACGATTACCAGTGTCTAAAGTAACCACCTGTATACAATGGACACCTGTCTATATTAGTCCACCTGTATACAATGGACACCTGTCTATTTTTGTCTACCTGTATACAATGGACACCTGTATATTTTTGTCCACCTGTATACAATGGACACCTGTCTATATTAGTCCACCTGTATACAATGGACACCTGTCTATTTTTGTCCACCTGTATACAATGGACACCTGTCTATATTAGTCCACCTGTATACAATGGACACCTGTCTATTTTTATATTTTCAATCTCTGTACCTTTTCCCGTCTATATATCCTGCACTAGGTAAAGGAGAAAGTGTATTCAAATACTGTTCTTTCACAACCTAATTATATTGTCCCTAAAAAATTTCATCATTAACACCATTCAAAATGAACAAATAACTGGACATAGGTCAAGCAATGTTAGTTAGGAAAGGCTCAGCAAAAGTACTGTAGGGGAAATACAATCAGCTAAATGCTGGCTTCATTCTGGATCAAAATCGTCGCCTGAAGCGAACGTGGGTCTTATCGGCTCAAATTACTACAGAAACATTGTACGTCTCCCAATATCTAGGGAAGGACATATCTACAGTTTTCCGACCAAAATGACTCGGGGTTTACATGAATATTGTCTAATTTGCAGGCAATATCCACCACCGTTACCAAAAATACATCCGAAACAACGTTCCTTTACGGCTGTTTAATCATTGAAAGAGAAGGCTTAAGTGCAATTTTTACTATCTTTAATAGATGTTTTGAAATTCAGCCAATATTACATTGACTCCATTGGTATTGAACTACACCACTGAAAAAGGTGCTGTCATGAAACTGAGCACATTGTTGTCTTTTGCCTGAATCCTCATAGAAGGGACGCATTCATCATGAACTGAGAATGAAGCCACATCAATTCTAGAAATGCTTATCTATCCCCATTGCAGATTAAAGGCTCTATACTTTAAGTGTTCCGCCCTCATAAACTTTGGATTATTATTATTTCTCAAATTCTCTAACCCTTATTTTTCAAATCCTCTGACCTCTATTTCTCCAATCCTCTAATCTCTATTTCTCAAATCCTCTGACCCCTATTTCCAAAAATCCTTTGACCCCTATTTTTCAAAACCTTTGACCCCCTGTTAATTACTCAAAACCTTTGACCCATATTTCTTAAAGCATCTGATCCCTGCGATTTCCCACAATTCTCTGATCCCTATTGATCAAATTAATTTGATTCTTATAATTACCCCAAATCTCTTGACCCACATTATCCAATGTCTTTGGTCCCTTTATCACAAACCCTTTCCGAAACATACCTTAAAAAACATTTTGACCTCTGACCTACATTAACTTAATACATGTACAGTACTGTATACTAATATCTCAACTATCATTAGTCACCCACCAATGTTTCTGATCTTTATCAAACTTAATATTTGACCTCTAATTCCCTAAAACACTAAACCTTTAACAATAAAAAACATGCTACTTCAAATTGCTAAACAACCATATGTTTTCTTTCATTTCAAAGTCACGTGCCAGCACTGTCATTGATTGACCATAAATATTTAATTAGCCTTTAAGGTTAATTAACCACCACAGGTCCTACGGGAACAAGCATAAAATTACTTGTTAGTCTTTCCTTTATGTGGCAATTGTTTTAATTAGCATCATTATGAAAAATGATAAAGGGTTGAGGTGTGGCACATATTTCGATTGACATCAAAATGGCAGGACTGGATTAGCTTACCTTAACCAAAGGTTAATGAGGCTAGCGTAGTGAAATGAACAATCACAATCAACATTAACCTTTTTTGCCACACTACAAACAGAAATGAATGTGGTACCGTCTTGTCAATATGAAAAAGTTAAGGAAACAGCAAAGAAACACGTAATTCAATACATAACGTCACTGATCTGTAAACTTATAGGAAAAAACTAAGTACTCAACATTGAAAAGTGATGATTCCATGATTTGTGAAGCAGAAGTAGTGTATGCATGTACATAACAAGTATGACTTGGTCAAGGTCAGCAGGTCAAAGGTTATACATTGTTATGTACAGTATATGGGGCACTTAGAGTGTTAATATATGACATGATAGGTACAATTCCAAGCAGCAGACCAATGTACGGGGACACATGAGACAATTTTGATAACCAAAGGTTGTACAATTTCATGTTAAAGGTACAATGAAGTTATCTGAAATCCTTAACTCATTTCACACTTCATTAACATATCGTTATAGATATTGATGACTCAAATATTCAAAAAGACTCTCCCATCAAATTCAAATATCAAACCTGTTTGCTGAATTGGTCATCCAATGGCCTAAGTACAATTTAAGTGCAGAGAGTTCTCATCAGAATGAATATGGTGATGACAATTTGCACATTCCAAAACAGATAATTTTGTCAAAATTTAGATACTGTCAATATATTTTTAAATCTACAACACCATGTCTTGTCCCCTTCCATCATCGGTTTCTGCCATGTGGTTATGATAATAACAAACAACAACAAAACACTGTAACCAGTATTACCACTCACGATGTAACGTCATACTTAAAACTCAAAAACTCACACAAACCAATTTACGCTAACTGCTAACTGTTGCATGTTGATTGGGAGTTGCCATGGTAACTATGACATCATTACTAGTTGAGATAAACATTAGGTTATGTACCTCTATGAAATTTACACTGTATTCAGTAGAATTACTTAATCTAATGCTGTAGCAGTGAATGTCTGGAATTATAAGTTCACTATAAATCAATGGTGAAAATACCAGATTTTAAAAGAAAATCTTCGGGCTATAACTGTAGTTTCCATATTTGTCTTATCATGCGTCTTTACTGTAATAGTCCAATATAAAACTAGACACATGTTTCCCAGTAGATTTTATGCTATCAGCGTATGTTATCATACATTTGATATTTTTGTTTATCCTCTACACTGATCCGGTTTGTACTAAGTCTTATGATAAAAATGTACATCCTTTTAACCACATGTACTAACACAGGGAGTGAATTGTCTACCTAGGTTTAACACCTGATCAGACTTGTTCATACTTAAATCCATGTCTGGTAATACCATATTACTTATCTCTTGCTTATCTAAATACATATTCTGCAGGATAAAATATCACATCTTAAAACAATACTTTTTAAAAAACTGAATCTTAAGGCTCATTTAGGACATATACGGAAAGTTATTTTTCTCATAACAAACTAATTTTAGATATAATGATGTTAAAGATAGATGCCTGCAGAATTCTGGCAACATTTCATTATTTGAAGATATCAAGCATTCTATTTTTTTTTCAATATCAAGGAAGTTTTGAAATTCTTACAATCTGCCAAGTGAAGGCAAATTCTTAGATCTATTCTTGAAGAAGATTAATTTTTTTACAGATTTACCGTAAACACAGATAATAAGTTTCAAACTAAATTTCACTTTTTTATATTTGAAAAATTCAATTTGGTTCTGGAGAAAGAGTGGGTCAAGGTTAAGCTGACAACCCTTTGATTTGATAGTATACATACATTTCCTATCCATCACGATGAAACCAGGTAGTAAACTTACAGCTTATTAAAATGAAATTCAATAAAACGAGATCAACAATTACCCACAGAAATATTTTAATTATCTTCAATTTATGTACAACTTTAGAATATTGAGTTTGACATACAGGAATGGATTATGAATCCCTGTACAATGTTAATGAACTCATTTCTAGCCAGTCAACAATGAGTTACATTACATTCAACCTTTTGACCTTGACCTTGCCAACAGAGCTGGAGGAGAACGCAGACTGTCTGAAGGAACGTGACAGGTACTGCATTTTAATGCTTCCTCAATGCATGTGCATCCACTGCAGGAGAACGTGCATCCTCGTCAGGAGGGCTGCACAGTGTCGAGAGTGGGGGGGATGGGGGGAATGTGAATGTGAGTGTGTGTGTGTGTGTGTGTGTTTGGGGGGGGGGGGGGGGGGGGGGGATGGGGAGATGCATTAAAGGACATTAAGAAAAAATACTTCAGACAAAACTTTATTAAACCTCAACTCAGTTGTTATGATGGAGAATGGATAAGTTAAATATTGCCGCAGAATATAATAATTACATCCAAAGTAGTAAACAAGCAAAGTAGGGTTTACAAAATGAACACCACGTTGTGTAAAGTAAGAGAGGATGTAAAACCTCTGTTTTTATATATACCCTATATGACATGCATAAATTGGAAGATAACAGTTGTGATACCACGATTGGGAGAGGTTTAAATGTAAACAAATGGCGGGCAGTGGGAGGAGGAAGGTTGGGGGGGGGGGGGGAGGGGGGACGATAAATGGATAAGATATTAGTGTATGCATCAAATGTGCACATACTGGTATTCCAATCACTGCTGTAACATTGCAGCTAGAACTACTACTGTCTGAGTAATGGAGAGGACGAGCTGTGGTGGGAGGGGGGTGGGGGAGGAAGCTACAGCCAAACTAAGAAAGGGGAGACGCCAAGGGGAGTGGAGAACAACAATATATTACACACACTTCCTAAATAATGACCTTTCAATTATCAAATATCATTAGCTCAGCTTTGGAGTTGATAGAGGAGGGGAGTTTGGAGAGAGAGTATGGTGGCAAGAATGGTAGAGGGGAGGGTAGAGGGAGATGAGAGGAAGGTTTGTTAATACACAGGGAGATGAGAGGAAGGTGTGTTAATACACAGGGAGATGAGAGGAAGGTGTACGTGTTACTACACAGGGAGATGAGAGGAAGGTGTTAATACACAGGGAGATGAGAGGAAGGTGTACGTGTTAATACACAGGGAGATGAGAGGAAGGTGTGTTAATACACAGGGAGATGAGAGGAAGGTGTGTTAATACACAGGGAGATGAGAGGAAGGTGTGTTAATACACAGGGAGATGAGAGGGAAGGTGTGTTAATACACAGGGAGATGAGAGGAAGGTTTGTTAATACACAGGGAGATGAGAGGAAGGTGTGTTACTACACAGGGAGATGAGAGGAAGGTGTGTTACTACACAGGGAGATGAGAGGAAGGTGTGTTACTACACAGGGAGATGAGAGGAAGGTGTGTTAATACACAGGGAGATGAGAGGAAGGTGTGTTAATACACAGGGAGATGAGAGGAAGGTGTGTAAATACACAGGGAGATGAGAGGGAGGTGTGTAAATACACAGGGAGATGAGAGGAAGGTGTGTAAATACACAGGGAGATGAGAGGAAGGTGTGTTAATACACAGGGAGATGAGAGGAAGGTGTGTAATACACAGGGAGATGAGAGGAAGGTGTGTTACTACACAGGGAGATGAGAGGAAGGTGTGTAAATACACAGGGAGATGAGAGGAAGGTGTGTAAATACACAGGGAGATGAGAGGAAGGTGTGTAAATACACAGGGAGATGAGAGGAAGGTGTGTAAATAACAGGGAGATGAGAGGAAGGTGTTAATACACAGGGAGATGAGAGGAAGGTGTTAATACACAGGGAGATGAGAGGAAGGTGTGTTACTACACAGGGAGATGAGAGGGAGGTGTGTTAATACACAGGGAGATGAGAGGGAGGTGTGTTACTACACAGGGAGATGAGAGGGAGGTGTGTTAATACACAGGGAGATGAGAGGAAGGTGTGTAAATACACAGGGAGATGAGAGGAAGGTGTGTAAATACACAGGGAGATGAGAGGAAGGTGTGTTAATACACAGGGAGATGAGAGGAAGGTGTGTAAATACACAGGGAGATGAGAGGAAGGTGTGTAAATACACAGGGAGATGAGAGGAAGGTATGTAAATACACAGGGGGATGAGAGGAAGGTGTGTAAATAACAGGGAGATGAGAGGAAGGTGTTAATACACAGGGAGATGAGAGGAAGGTGTGTTACTACACAGGGAGATGAGAGGGAGGTGTGTTAATACACAGGGAGATGAGAGGGAGGTGTGTTACTACACAGGGAGATGAGAGGAAGGTGTGTTAATACACAGGGAGATGAGAGGAAGGTGTGTTACTACACAGGGAGATGAGAGGGAGGTGTGTTAATACACAGGGAGATGAGAGGGAGGTGTGTTACTACACAGGGAGATGAGAGGAAGGTGTGTTAATACACAGGGAGATGAGAGGGAGGTGTGTTACTACACAGGGAGATGAGAGGAAGATGTGTTACTACACAGGGAGATGATGTAATTGTTTGCTTCAACATTTAGCATTTTTGACCCCAGGGACCTTGAATTAACGTCAATGTCAATCATTTGAACAATCTTTATAGCCATTTACCCCAGAATGTTACAAACCAAATATCAGGTCTCTGGGCGATCAATCTTTGGCATAATTAATTGCTGTGACCTTGAATGAGGGTCAAGGTCATCAGTTCAACAATTTTTGTAGCCATTTCATCCCAACATGCTACAGACCTAATATTGGGTCTCTGGGGTTTTGGGTGATCAAGAAGAAGTCGTTTAAAGGTTTTAGCATGTTTAACCCCTGTGACCTAAAATGAAGGTCAAGGTCATATATTTGAACAAACTTGGTAGTCCTTCATCCCAGCATGCTACAGACCCAATCTCTGGGCCTGTTGGTAATTGAGAAGAAGTTGAAAATGTAAATTGTTTACGCACACTACGGATGACGCCGGACAAAAGGCAATCGCAATAGGTCAACTGAGACTTTGTCTCAGGTGACCTAAAAACTGGCTATTTTAACCTGTCTGTCAATGGCTAACCAGCACTTGGGCTGGTTGTCGCTATAGATAGATTCTGAGCTGTGACGTCACAAGTAAAGAGTAGCCTGAAGCGATGCAGTATGGTCAGAATAGGCCTAACCCCACTTATAAACACAGTTTTTTGCTGTTTTAGCATGAATATATTGGCAGTTGACTAAAACCTGATGAATTCTGAATATTTTCAATAATTTCATGCAAATAGTTTATATATTTTGGCAGCACGACATCAGTATGTTGGCAGATGTAGACCTATAGGTATTAGGTACGTCTTAATAGCTAATCTGATGTAGCTATTTTTGGGCAGTCAATCTATATTATAATATCTGAACCTCTCTTTCACAAAGCAACATAAATAAACATTTTCTAGGCAGATGTTGTAGTGATTTTACAGGTATCGGAGTAGACCTCAATCATGGATACATCTACATGTATACGGGAAGGGGCGACGTGCACGAATATCCAAGACTGTAATTTGAGTCGTTGCATTTTTATAAAAATCATGTCAGATATCATACATATATGAAATGGTTTTTTCTTTCCCATTTGAAATATTGTAATAGATATTTTACAATAACAATTATTTGAAAGGTTTTAGGCTACACTGTTTACTGGTACTTTGACGTGATTTGTTCACTGCTGTTCTGACTTATTTGTCCAGATTTTTATTACACTTTGTTTGTCGGAGAGTTATTGGATATAGAAAAATCTCAGTATACCCTATGATAACAGGAACACAGGAATTGGTCGAATTGTGAAATGAGAATCAAAAATGAAAAGAGAGTTCAACTTTGAGCACTCATCCTGTTCAAGGACCGGTCGTCTCGTTCAAGGACTGGTCGTCCCGTTCAAGGACTGGTCGTCCCGTTCAAGGACTGGTCGTCTCGTTCAAGGACTGGTCGTCTCGTTCAAGGACTGGTCGTCCCATTCAAGGACTGGTCGTCCCATTCAAGGACTGGTCGTCTCGTTCAAGGACTGGTCGTCCCATTCAAGGACTGGTCGTCCCATTCAAGGACTGGTCGTCCCATTCAAGGACTGGTCGTCCCATTCAAGGACTGGTCGTCCCATTCAAGGACTGGTCGTCCCATTTGAGGACTAATTGTCCCATTCAAGGACTGGTCGTCCCATTCAAGGACTGGTCGTCCCATTTGAGGACTAATTGTCCCATTCAAGGACTGGTCGTCCCATTCAAGGACTGGTCGTCCCATTCAAGGACTGGTCGTCCCATTCAAGGACTGGTCGTCCCATTTGAGGACTGATTGTCCCATTTGAGGACTGATTGTCCCATTCAAGGACTGGTTGTCCCATTCAAGGACTGGTCGTCCCATTCAAGGACTGGTCGTCCCATTCAAGAACTGGTCGTCCCATTCAAGGACTGGTCGTCCCATTTGAGGACTGATTGTCCCATTTGAGGACTGATTGTCCCATTCGAGGACTGGTTGTCCCATTCAAGGACTGGTCGTCCCATTCAAGGACTGGTCATCCTGTTCAAGGACTGGTCTTCTCGTTCAAGGAGCGATCGTCCCGTTCAATGACTGGTCAGGTTACCTAGTTTAGATATAGGTAACACCCACATTTCTTGAGAAGGTCTAGATGACACTTGTGATGTGCAACACGTCCAGATCACCGGAACATGTAGTCATATATGAAAACATTTGTAAGAAGTGTATAAATAACTGTTATCTTTTTTTGTTTATACAAAATTCTACGCAATGCAGTCTTGCTCGAAATGCCATCGCGGTATGACCTGTCATACTCACAATTGTCCAGTAATATCCTTGTCTATCATTTTGTACAAAAACATTATTGATCCAAAAACCAAGCTCTTCATTATAACATATAGCTGAATGCCAAATATTAAAATATAGTGTTATCACACCGTATTGAAGTGATCTCATACCCTCGTCTGTCTCATTTGTTTATATACAACATGACGAATATTACACACTAGTGACATCACAGCTAGATAGGTCACTATCTAGGACATTCTACGAAATTTCGCATATTTAAATTTTTTTAGCAGTAAACCGGCCATTTTCCAATTGCGTTTCTTTTTCCTTTCCTGTTATGTTGCAGGTCAACCTCATCTTACTGACCATACTCAAAAATTAACGAACAATTCATTACATTGATTACGTTTGATCAGAAATGAAATAAAATTGAAATAAATTTTGGTCTCATCAAATTGCATACTGGATTAAAGTTCATCCTGCATTTTTATTCAGTAACCGTTATCATTCCACTTCTGTTATTGATGACTAGATATCGGATCATTTTAACGTTGACAATGTATGCTTTGTTTTGAGTAGTGTGTTTACAGCAGGCAAATTATTAGCAATAGATTTAAATGTACATGTACCTGTTATTGAATGTTATTTTCAATGAGAAAAGCAAATATTTATATTTTGAACTTCCTTCAATATCATAGATATTGTTCTTGTATAAACAATGTCAGATGAGAAAGTTCAGCGATATACTGTACATGTGTGTGTTTTAATTCAAATATTATACAGTTAACTAGAATTATTGACATACACTTCCAAACCAATGAAATGTTCCCACATATAAATAGTTACATACACCAATTCACAGTTATCGTTAAAAGTTCAATCAATATCGTACAGCCATTTATTCCCTTTGTTTGAGGCATTGTTCCAAAGACAAACATACTGTGTTGGCCTGAGTATGTATTGACAATGTTAAATTAAAGGTGTGACCCCAGTGAGTTAATGTTAGGTTTTTGTTCCGAATGTACATGTGCACACATAAGAATTTTGTTATAGTTAATATACCAATACATAACATATTTCACCTTGTATATGTCCGGGGGCAAGTGCACTGAAAATGGGCAAAAGTGGAGAGTGGGCTCAATATCCCCAGATTAGACCTTATGCAAAAGGGAACAGTTCCAGCCACCATTTAGGATTGTAATATGTAAGAGGAACGCCTGATCTACATCAATGATCTATAACTGGAACATTTCAAAAGAATAATTCAATACATCGTTTGTTTCATTTAGATCTTGACAAAGAATTGCAGATGACAGGTAAAATCGAAAGTTATAAGGTTTGGAAAAGTTCAGTCATTGCACAATTTGTGAAGACAAATAGAAATATATGACCCATTTTCTCATCGTTTGATGGATATCGAGCAACAAACACTTAGCATGACTGGCATGTTTACATACACAATGCCGTATGGACAACAGATTTGTTTCTGTAAATCGAAAAAGAAAGGACTATTAATGCTGTACATCTACTTTTTGCAAACAAATACTTTCTGAATTAAATCTTGTATAAATTATTTCGGAGTGTTTGCTTATATATCAGCTGGATCAAGATTAAATCGCTTGGAAAATCTAATAGGAAATACTGTGTCAATTGATTCCTTTCACTATCATTTAGCGTTCTGGTTCCAAACTTTTGACGTTTGGATTTCAATTAGAACAATAGCAATAAGCAAAAGATACATTATACATGTTCTATGATGTGATTCTTGTTTCCTCCCACTCCATATAAGGTCATGGAAACGTAAACACCTGTATACTACTCACATGTAAGCTTTGATTGATTTATCTAAACCTGAACTAGAGAATGTTTTTGTGGAAACACATGTACAATTTGGAATCCCCACCACCCAGGGATGCTACCAATCAAATATGAGTGATATCCATTGTTTAGTCCGGGGAAGAAGTTTTACATAAAAATAGAGTCAAACTGCCCCCTTTTGCCCTGCCCCTAAACCCCCCACTGGGGTCAGCCTCTCCATTTGTACAATTTTGTACCCCCGCTACCTAGGGATGCTAGAACAAGTCAAATATGAGTAATATCCATTGCTTAGTTCCAGAGAAGAAGCTGTTTAAAGCAATATAGCTAAACTGCCCCCTTTTGACCCTGCCCATCAGCCCCCTGGAGTCAGTCACACCATTTGTATAATCATGAATGCCTAACACCTGGGGATACTTCCTTGAAATTAAGTTAAAATTCAAATAATTTGTTAAGAAAAAGAAACTGTTGACATATAGGACAGATGACAGAAGACAGACGACTGATGACAGATGATATAAACGACAGTCGGCGGCCGCTTTAGTCGTTCAGAGGACGTCTTTGTCAATCGGATATAAAAAAAACATAACTTAATTTCAAACAACACTGGGACTAAAAATAGATACAGCTAAACTTGCAATATGATAGTTTATAATGTTTAAATTCCTAGATTCACAAATTTCACAGGAAAATACCATACCAAGGCCTAGTAAATATAACTTTGAGGCAATTTTTCTTCTTTTAGTACACCTGTACTAACTGCACTAAAAAACTGAAGTATGTCGATTGGTATAAGATTATCTAAGAATGTTGCCAAATTCAATTTGTTCCAAACGGATACAAAATAAAAACATAGGTCTCAAGATTATGAACAGGATGTATCTCCCGCGTATTCATCAGATTTGGACAGGTAAAAATGAACGACTGAACTCACAGGTAAGTGATAACCATCAAACAGGATACTCACCTGATCTCCTATATATATATATATATACTAGGGATACACATGTATCCAAATTTATACAGGTGTATCAACATGTTTGTGAGTTTTTAAGTATGGTATATACCAATGATATTTGATAGCACAAAAAACAACCTCCATAAAATATTGTTATTTTCTCAGAACAAAAAACTAATTCATGTTTTGCAGTCATGCACGGGATGAGTTCTAAAATATTTTCCTGCTTGATCATGCGTTACATAAATGATTAATAGCATTAAAATTACTGTTAGAACGACACCTGAGAGTGCCAACAGCTTTCTAAACATCTCATCAAGGGTCAAATGTACTTCAACAGGGAAATAAATCTTACATCTTTAATAATGGCAGATCTCTGTCTACCGTCCCTTACTATATAAGACAAACTTCTTACTTAGTGTTTGGTAAAATATTCCAACATGTCTTTCGAACATCTACCATAGCTGTGATGAACAAGACTGAACAGGCAGTAGAGAATAGACCCCCTGAGGGTTTCGGAGCCTGATCTGATCAGATCTAATTCTCAATTCATGTCCTGTATATATGTTAATAGCACTATCTACCTGAGATGAACAGGACAAATAAGCTATTTATACAGAGTATATAGGCGCAACAGGTAAAAATAGAAATATTTACATACAGACCGAGATCAAAACAAGGTCAAACATGTACTCAAACATTGAAGTAGAAATAACACTTCAAAATAAATCACTACTATCATAAATTAAAGGTATTTTAAGAAAGATTGGAAATAAAATCTCTATTTTCAGTCCATGAGTTTACAAAGTAAATATTGAATTTCCAGTAATTTAAACAGAGACGGGTTTCATTTTGTTGTACATCAGAAAACAATATATTGTATCTAGATAAAACAATATATTGTATCTAGATAAAACAATATATTGTATCTAGATCATAACAAAATATTGTATCTAGATCATTACAAAATATTGTATCTAGATAAAACAATATATTGTATCTAGATAAAACAATATATTGTATCTAGATCAGTACAAAATATTGTATCTAGATCAGTACAAAATATTGTATCTAGATAAAACAATATATTGTATCTAGATAAAACAATATATTGTATCTAGATAAAACAATATATTGTATCTAGATCAGTACAAAATATTGTATCTAGATAAAACAATATATTGTATCTAGATCAGTACAAAATATTTTTATCAAAATGGTTAAATGTTGTGGCATCTAAACTCATAAAATATTCTTTAATGTTTACCTGGCCTTTTAAAGAAAGCATCTATGGTATTCATGGTATCATGAATGTTTAATCAAGGACAAAGGAAATGGTGACATAAGAAAGGTCATAGGTTACTCCTAGTATACACAGCAGGATGTAGAGTTAGGGAGATCAAGGCAAAGACAGTTGATGAAAAAAGTAGGCTAAGTGTTGATAATGAACTGAAATCTATACCGTAACTGACCTAAGGAGAATCCGAATCTTACCTGAGGCGAATTAAGTACACGTCCAATGTAAACTTATAACTAGCATATATCATAAGTTTAATATGAAATGGCTAAGAATCACAGTTTCTATTTATCATATAACTTTGATGTTTTTTGTACACATTGTGTAGAGGCATTTTATCAGACTATTCTCAATGATCTTTGTTAGGTGTTATTTAAACCAGGTACCCGTGTTTTAACACAATATGTGTAAACCTGATTTATGACACAGATTACAGAACAACCCCATTAGGGTTGTCAGGAGGCAGAGTGGTAAAACGCCTTTCACCTAGGTGGCCAGGGTTTGATTCCTGAGGCACAGCGGTAAAACGCCTTTCACCTAGGTGGCCGGGGTTTGATTCCCATATCCAACATGAAAAGGTACGTATGGGGTCACCTGCTCGACCACGTGGGTTTTCCCCTAGGTACTCTGGTTTCCTCCAACAGCATGATGTCTCGAATGATTCTATCCGGGGCCCTGACAAGTGTGATTAATATAAAATGATATAACTTGTTTCACAATTAATAAATAAAGTTTACATTTCAGCCCCATTACACCTTTTCAAAATCATCATTATTTTATCACACGAAATCCATCTAAAATGAAATAAACCCAAAGAAGGTGCTACATTTTATCCAGGATGTTATCTATAAAATCATATCCAGAATAGTGTTAGCCTTGTAAACCAGCGATGAAGTACCACCTGTTGTTGATCCACATCAGGAATCTAGCATACACTGGGATCATGGCCTTATCTAAAACAGGAAGAAACACACCAGAGATGCTTCAATAAAAGGCTTGCACTTCTTCCAAACTGTTTACTTTTACTCCCAATGAGCCTCACTATTTCCTGGTATCCTTCTATTCCCTTTTGTAAGGATTTGACTGATCCAATCAAACTGCTGGAAAAGTTCATTTTCAAATTAATGGGGCTCTTAATTTCAAAACGTTTCTTAGTTTCATAGGAATCATTACTTGTAGAATTTCTTTTTATTGATCTATGACATCAGAATAACATGGATTAAGCAAACTAAGAATGTGAGTATTCAAAGACTTTTATTTTGATTCAATGTTTAGAAACACTAAAATTCCACCCCTTTGTAGAAATTAAACTGATCCAAACACACAATATGAAGAATTCATATCAAAGATGAAGGGATTTTTTAACATTAACCAGATTCTGTATTAAACACCAGTTACTATGGTAACCTGACACTGACACTCAGTATTTTTTTCCTAGTTGAAACATCTGGCAGCTTCTCTACAGAATCTTGAGCCTAAAGGTTTTACAGTAAGTCCCCTCTACATCTTAAGTTGTACTTTAATATGTGTGTCAGTGACCTAATTTGATAAATTTTACAACTTCCTATAGAACCTACAATAAATTCTACAAAGTTAAAGTGACCCATATCAAATAAATTTTAAGAAATAAACAGTATTCTAGAATTCTACTTTTACCTTACCTACTTTAAATGCAAGCTTTGTAAGTTGCATTCTTCTTCAGTAAATGATACCTGTTGACGATGTATAATACATTTTGTATATATCATTACTCTCTTGGTAAAAGCAGTGACATGAACTGAATATACTTCCATGAGATTATGTCATAAAGGGGCCACAACTCTGCAAGACAATGTCATAGTCCAGCTCCTTAAGTGCACAATGTCATAGTCCAGCTCCTTACTTGTACAATGTCATAGTCAAGTTCCTTAAGTGTACAATGTCATAGTCCAGCTCCTTACTTGTACAATGTCATAGTCAAGTTCCTTAAGTGTACAATGTCATAGTCCAGCTCCTTACTTGTACAATGTCATAGTCAAGTTCCTTAAGTGTACAATGTCATAGTCAAGTTCCTTAAGTGTACAATGTCATAGTCAAGTTCCTTAAGTGTACAATGTCATAGTCAAGTTCCTTAAGTGTACAATGTCATAGTCCAGCTCCTTAAGTGTACAATGTCATAGTCAAGTTCCTTAAGTGTACAATGTCATAGTCAAGTTCCTTAATTGTGGTACAATGTCATAGTCAAGTTCCTTTATTGTGGTACAATGTCATAGTCAAGTTCCTTTATTGTGGTACAATGTCATATAGTCAAGTTCCTTTATTGTGGTACAATGTCATAGTCAAGTTCCTTTATTGTGGTACAATGTCATAGTCAAGTTCCTTTATTGTGGTACAATGTCATAGTCAATTTCCTTACTTGTACAATGTCATAGTCAAGTTCTTTACTTGTACAATGTCATAGTCAAGTTCCTTTATTGTGGTACAATGTCATAGTCAATTTCCTTACTTGTACAATGTCATAGTCAAGTTCTTTACTTGTACAATGTCATAGTCAAGTTCATTTATTGTGGTACAATGTCATAGTCAAGTTCCTTAATTGTGGTACAATGTCATAGTCAAGTTCCTTAATTGTGGTACAATGTCAAAGGCAAGTTCCTTTATTGTGGTACAATGTCATAGTCAAGTTCCTTTATTGTGGTACAATGTCATAGTCAAGTTCCTTATTTGTGGTACAATGTCATAGTCAAGTTCCTTTATTGTGGTACAATGTCATAGTCAAGTTCATTTATTGTGGTACAATGTCATAGTCAAGTTCCTTAATTGTACAATGTCATAGTCACGTTCCTTTATTGTGGTACAATGTCATAGTCAAGTTCCTTAATTGTGGTACAATGTCATAGTCAAGTTCCTTTATTGTGGTACAATGTCATATAGTCAAGTTCCTTTATTGTGGTACAATGTCATAGTCAAGTTCCTTTATTGTGGTACAATGTCATAGTCAAGTTCCTTTATTGTGGTACAATGTCATAGTCAAGTTCCTTTATTGTGGTACAATTTAAAAGTCAAGTTCCTTAATTGTGGTACAATGTCATAGTCAAGTTCCTTACTTGTACAATGTCATAGTCAAGTTCCTTTATTGTGGTACAATGTCATAGTCAAGTTCCTTTATTGTGGTACAATGTCATAGTCAAGTTCCTTTATTGTACACTGTTTAAAGTGTACATCATAGTACTACTGCTAAACTATTAAAAGTCACACATGTATCTTTTTACAAATGGTATACAATCATTGTTGTTTGTTCACACCCTATGGCTTTCATTGAATTACTGCATGATGCCACCATTCTATAATCTAACACATATAGACAGCGGATCAGTTTAGTGACGATTTTCTAACGAGTGTCTTGTTTTATGTAACACTTATAAGAGGATTTCTTGTAAAAATCCGTGATTCATGTCACACCTTCCTAACTCGTGTAAGGGCAGGTAAAAAAAACATGTATAGCCACTACATACATACTTAAACGAGGTCAAATTCAAACCCAATTTCCACACTACAATATAATGTTGATGTGGTATTCTCTCATCCGTGAACACTTCCACAATGGAAATAACAAAATACAGTGGCCGATTGTCTATCTGATCACACTAAAAATCTCATTAATACATTTCTGGGATAACAATCAATTTATTGTACACAATATCTCTACTTTTTATCAATTTATCAATTATAAAATATCTAACACATAACACAGTAGAGACTGTTATTTACATATTAGACCTACCATCTAAATTGATTTTTTTTTCCCCAAACAGATTAATATTGTTTTTAATGAGGTTCACATTTTGCGACTTTATGTTACAAAAGAATTCCTTCTGAAATTGAAACACATATAAATGTGCAAATGCTTAATGTTGATTATTACTAATTTTGAAATGAAACAAATTCGTCATACTTACATTTGAAGTTTAGAAAACTTCCATTCGAAGACATCTTGAAGCAGTTAAAAATTCTTATATCAATTCACAAAACTGATGAAAGGGAAATATCAGTGTACAAAGTGAAACTCAGATGTTGGTCACAGCATCCAAATCGCGTTGGTCACAGTATCCAAATTCACAATCACAGCTTCACTAATTCGGACATTGTCTTCTGACCTTGATTTCTTGATTGAGACATGTCCATAAGGAAATGTCATCTTTTCTCACATTTACAGATGTTGTCACCAACTGTCATTGCCCCTGAATCATGTATAGAATGTTTCCAGATATTAAAATCATGGTCATTCCTATCCTAAGGTACGAAAAGAATTATTGATTTATCTTCCCAACCTGTTTATCTGTCATGCACAGACAGACTTGTACAAAACTGCTAGGTAAATTTAACTCTGTTTTGGATCAGCAGCATTCTCAACACTACCAAACACTGGACAATAACAAAAAAAATATTGACTTGTGGTGATTGTGGTGTTTTTCCAGTCGAAGCCAGCTCAATAATAATAGCCGGTTCTATTAAGCATTTACATAACCCTTGCTACTGATGCTGCGTGAAATGGCCTGACCATGTTAATATCTGATCTACCTTGCCTTAATTATGTAGAATTATTGAACGCCTATGTGCTTTCAATCCAAATCTAATATCATTGGAAAAACTGTTAGGGGTGCCTTATCTGTGACCTGGAGCAAAGATTTCACCCCACATATGGCAGTTATGTGGCTATAGACTGTGACAAATCTGTGACACAAGGGAGACTGAAATGATATCACAATTGTTGGTGAAATAGTTACAAAAATTACTTCACAAATTTTCATCAAAATATGATATACTTTCAACAACAATAACTTCAAAAATGAATCTGTTTAAACTCTGTATGTTCAGAGAGATACAATTCAAAATTTAGAATTTCAAATTATGACTTAATTTTATAATTCTATTCAAAAATGAATTAAGTGACTTCAATTCATGTTATAATTCATATTAAAAATGAATGTAGTGACTTCAATTCAAGTTAATTTCTCTGACTTTCCACAAATTCAAAGTTTAAGTTTTTGACTTTAAAGCTCAAGCAGTCAGAGAAGTATACACAAGACTTCAAGCTGACACAGTTCTAAATAACTTGTACCAGAAATAGACTTAAAAGCTGACAAACCCATGCCCTTATCAATGAGTAAGCCAGACAAGATATATATCAATCTCACTGGATTGTTGTTTCCTTTAAAATCTAATTCTCCTTTGTAAACAAAGTGTCGATATATCAGAAAAGGTTGAGTAAACATTTAAGTCACAATATTGTAGGATGTGTATGATAAACTTGTCTTCTAACCTGATAGCTATTTTAAATCTCCACAATTTTCTGTTCCCTTCTGAGTCAAGTGTAGCTAAACTCTTGGTCAACCTTGCTAAGTGTATATATTTAGATCACGTCACACATGTCCCTTCCACCTTCTTCAAAACACATAGGTGTATATATAATATGTAGCTTATCAGTATGTGAAAATAATCCAGCCGGCAACATCAGCTCTAGAGAATATGACACATAGTATACACTTTAAATTGTCCATTTGCACACATATTATGTTTTGAATACACAAGTAGAGAAGTAATAGGGTCGGCAAGAAAAGCTTCCCTAAATGTTGAGGAAATACTCCCAGTCAGAGAGGCATACCACTGACAAGTGTAAACAGGACGACTGACCTAAGTATACCTCTTAGTCTTCCCAGCCATGAACAACAAGTGTATGTAGTTATCAAAAAGTTATTTTCATCCAGCCAATCAGAGCAATGGGCCTCTCAGAGTAAGTAAGTGTGTATATATAGGAAAACACACCAAACTTTCTCAGGTCACAATTTATAAACCTTTTCAGGTCAGAATTCATACAGGGGACCTTCTCAGGTCACAATTTATACAGGGGACCCTCTCAGGTCACAATTTACACAGGGAACCTTCTCAGGTCACAATTTATATAGGGGACCCTCTCAGGTCACAATTTATATAGGGGACCCTCTCAGGTCACAATTTATATAGGGGACCCTCTCAGGTCACAATTTATACAGGGGACCTTCTCAGGTCACAATTTATACAGGGGACCCTCTCAGGTCACAATTTATACAGGGGACCCTCTCAGGTCACAATTTATACAGGGGACCTTCTCAGGTCACAATTTATACAGGGGACCTCCTCAGGTCACAATTTATACAGGGGACCTCCTTAGGTCACAATTTATACAGGGGACATTATCAGGTCACAATTTATACAGGGGACCCTCTCAGGTCACAATTTATACAGGGGACCCTCTCAGGTCACAATTTATACAGGGGATCCTCTCAGGTCACAATTTATACAGGGGACCTTCTCAGGTCACAATTTATACAGGGGACCCTCTCAGGTCACAATTTATACAGGGGACCCTCTCAGGTCACAATTTATACAGGGGACCTTCTCATGTCACAATTTATACAGGGGACCTTCTCAGGTCACAATTTATACAGGGAACCTCCTCAGGTTAGAATTCATACAGGGGACCTCCTCAAGTCACAATTTATACAGGGAACCTCCTCAGGTTAGAATTCATACAGGGGACCTTCTCAGGTCACAATTTATACAGGGGACCTTCTCAGGTCACAATTTATATAGGGAACCTTCTCAGGTCACAATTTATACAGGGGACCTCCTCAGGTCACAATTTATACAGGGGACCCTCTCAGGTCACAATTTATACAAAGAACCTTCTCAGGTCACAATTTATACAGGGGACCTTCTCAGGTCACAATTTATACAGGGAACCTCCTCAGGTCACAATTTATACAGGGGACCTCCTCAGGTCACAATTTATACAGGGGACCTTCTCAGGTCACAATTTATACAGGGAACCTTCTCAGGTCACAATTTATAAAGGGGACCTCCTCAGGTCACAATTTATACAGGGGACCTCCTCAGGTCACAATTTATACAGGGGACCTCCTCAGGTCACAATTTATACAGGGGACCTTCTCAGGTCACAATTTATACAGGGGACCTTCTCAGGTCACAATTTATATAGGGAACCATCTCAGGTCACAATTTATACTGGGGACCTCCTCAGGTCACAATTTATACAGGGGACCTTCTCAGGTCACAATTTATACAAAGAACCTTCTCAGGTCACAATTTATACTGGGGACCTTCTCAGGTCACAATTTATACAGGGAACCTCCTCAGGTCACAATTGATACAGGGGACCTTCTCAGGTCACAATTTATACAAGGGACCTTCTCAGGTCACAATTCATACAGGGGACCTTCTCAGGTCACAATTTATACAGGGGACCTTCTCAGGTCACAATTCATACAGGGGACCTTCTCAGGTCACAATTTATACAGGGGACCTTCTCAGGTCACAATTCATACAGGGAACCTTCTCAGGTCACAATTTATACAGGGGACCTTCTCAGGTCACAATTTATACAAGGGACCTTCTCAGGTCACAATTTATACAGGGGACCTTCTCAGGTCACAATTTATACAGGGGACCTTCTCAGGTCACAATTTATACAAGGGACCTTCTCAGGTCACAATTTATACAGGTGACCTTCTCAGGTCACAATTTATACAGGGGACCCTCTCAGGTCACAATTTATATAGGGAACCTTCTCAGGTCACAATTTATACAGGGAACCTCTCAGGTCACAATTTATACAGGGGACCCTCTCAGGTCACAATTTATACAGGGGACCTTCTCTGGTCACAATTTATATAGGGAACCTTCTCAGGTCACAATTTATACAGGGAACCTCCTCAGGTCACAATTTTTATAGGGGACCTCCTCAGGTCACAATTTATACTGGGGACCTCCTCAGGTCACAATTTATACAGGGGACCTTCTCAGGTCAGAATTCATACAGGGGACTTTCTCAGGTCACAATTTATACTGGGGACCTCCTCAGGTCACAATTTATATAGGGAACCTTCTCAGGTCACAATTCATACAGGGGACCTTCTCAGGTCACAATTCATACAGGGGACCTTCTCAGGTCACAATTTATACAGGGGACCTCCTCAGGTCACAATTTATACAGGGGACCTCCTCAGGTCACAATTTATACAGGGGAACCCTCTCAGGTCACAATTTATACAGGGGACCTTCTCAGGTCAGAATTTATACAGGGGACCCTCTCAGGTCACAATTTATACAGGGGACCTTCTCAGGTCACAATTTATACAGGGGACCTCCTCAGGTCACCATTTATACAGGGGACCCTCTCAGGTCACAATTTATACAGGGGAACCCTCTCAGGTCACAATTTATACAGGGGACCTTCTCAGGTCACAATTTATACAGGGGACCTCCTCAGGTCACAATTTATACAGGGGACCTTCTCAGGTCACAATTTATACAGGGGACCTCCTCAGGTCACAATTTATACAGGGGACCTCCTCAGGTCACAATTTATACAGGGGACCTCCTCAGGTCACAATTTATACAGGGGACCTTCTCAGGTCACAATTTATACAGGGGACCTTCTCAGGTCACAATTTATACAGGGGACCTCCTCAGGTCACAATTTATACAGGGGACCTTCTCAGGTCACAATTTATACAGGGGACCTCCTCAGGTCACAATTTATACAGGGAACCTCCTCAGGTCACAATTTATACAGGGGACCTCCTCAGGTCACAATTTATACAGGGGACCTCCTCAGGTCACAATTTATACAGGGGACCTTCTCAGGTCACAATTTATACTGGGGACCTTCTCAGGTCACAATTTATACAGAGGACCCTCTCAGGTCACAATTTATACAGGGGACCTCCTCAGGTCACAATTTATACTGGGGAACCTTTTTTAGTGATATTTTGGTTATTGAGAAGAAGTTGTTTTAAAATGTTAACCTATCTGACCTCTGTGAACTTGAACCTTGGTCAAGATCATTCATTTTAAATTTGGTAGCCCTTCACCCCAGCATACTGCTGGCCAAGAAGTTGTTTAAATGGAAAAATTGACGACTGGAGCATAAGTTCACTTCCCTTCTGGCATGTGTGCTAAAAACTGATGTTTTATATGAAACCCCTCACCTTAGGGTGATATTGAATTGAAGTCAAATGTTATAATTGATATAAAATAAATAAAAAAACAGAGTAGTCCCCCTTACCGTAACCTTATAGCTATAGAGGATGGTAGAGTTATTTACCTGCCTCCTCAACTCCCTGTATATCTACGTGTATTTATTTAGGTTTCCCTCTGATATTTAGAAGTGTAATAAACGCCCAAATCTCCTAAAATACCTGGAGTAGTAAATGCCTCCTACTCTATAACAGGACCAACACATGAAATATTCATCTCTTTATTGTGGTCATTGATGCAATCTTCTGGCACTCAGACCCCCCAATCCACATTTACCAGTACCCCTCAACAGACTTGGGTACTGAAACAGTAGTTAATGTCTCATTACTGGGTCGTAAGACCTTTCGGTGAGGTCGCACTAAAACAGCCATTTCTGTCCAGTATCCTTAGTTTGATGAGTACTCTTCACTCCATAGTATACACCTGCAGACTGAATGTTGTGTACAAACAGACTTTTCTATAAATATATCTATAATGTATACTTTCTTTTTTTGTAACAATTACAAAACAAGTCATATCAACTTCTATTAATCATGCAGTCTTTTAGGTCCTGATAGAAGCGTGCCAGGGGTCTGCCGAGTTACAG
Organism: Pecten maximus; assembly: GCF_902652985.1. Lineage (NCBI taxonomy): Eukaryota > Metazoa > Mollusca > Bivalvia > Pectinida > Pectinidae > Pecten > Pecten maximus. The sequence goes on from NC_047029.1 coordinate 18,648,425, forward strand.
CTGTGACACCAGTGACCACCTATGACTTTAGTATATCCTGACCTTTCTATGAATAGTTTTTTCTCTTTTAATCTCTCCTCAGATTAATTGAAAAAAAATAATGATTTACTCTCCCAAACTATTGTCCGATTGGTTAAAGAAAAGACAAATTATCAGGCACTAGTTCATTTCAGTAAAATGTTGTTAATTTCTAAAGTAAATTTCAAATTTTTGATCAAAGGACTGTAAACAAACATTATAGTTTAATGCAAAAACAGTAACCTTTTTAAAGTTGATCAATCGGTTGGTGTAAATGAAAATAATATTGATACAGACAGAGCGATTTTGATAATATGATTGTATACATAGTCTCACGTAAGATTCTAAATGAGACTGGAAGTTAGCTAATCTTTCCTGGGTGTTATTTAAGGATGAATATGAACCTCTTTTTCAATAAGATCTCATCAGTGGCTTGTTATATCAAACTGACTCTGCTCTGTGACCTTATTTTTGCCAACTTTCCAATATGTGCTAAATGTAGACTATTTCAATTGTTAGTTAAACATATTTTAACATATAATGCTGAAAATTAGTACATTGACATGTATCAAAAAATACTGAATGCAAAATCTAGAGCTGCTAATAATAGTAAAAGGTTGGAATATTTCTCCTTAAAATTGACAAAACATCTTTTGAACAAGAGGCCCAGAGGGTGTGTATCGCTGGAAATTTTTGGTGATAATGCCAAAATTCTCCCATTTAGGTTGTATTACAAATACTTATGTTATATAACAAATACTTCCCCAGTATCACATATTACAGTCAACATTGTTTAGGGACGGACAGATGACAGATGAGAGCTAGACAATGGAAGAAAGTGATTTGAATTATAAAGCCTAACATCATCTGTGTAGTTACCTCCCTTGCAGTCTGAGAGTTTTGTCAATTCTTAGTAAATACCTTTGTGTTTGTTATTTTTCTCATCTGATTTTAATTTTTATTTCAGAAATAGGCAATATAATGTACCACAAATTTGATGAAATATTGCAAATACAAATTATTTTATTAAGGTAGAACTTTTTCCCTTAGAAAATGCAGGAAGTCCTAATTTTTGTCTCATAGTAAAGATTGCGGAAGGTACTTCAGTGGAAACCTTAAGTAAGATATAGGTCAAGGTTCTTCAGACACCAAAAATAACTCTTAACGGGCTATGTTTAATCATAATTCTTGATCGCGCAATAACGTTTACCTCCAGTAGATTTTATAATCTCTTTATTTCATAACAACCAATTTATACTATCATCAACATAACTCCTAAGGGGAGCTTACTCCCTTATATTAATTAAATTTAAAGACAACTTGAATATGGTCTGAAAAATGAATGAAGCTTTGAAATTGCTATGCATCCATATGAAATAATGATTGAAAGATTTTTATGAGTTCTAAAAAGTAATGAAGATGTAATCAAACTACGATCATATCTTAATATCTAGGGCAAATACACAACATCACTTTCTAAATTATCTCAAACCAAATTATATTTACATTCTTAATAATAATCAAAGTTATTTTAGTCTCAAAATCCAAGATACCAGCACCAACAAACTTGTGAAATAATCTAATTTCCCTACAACAGTACAGAAGGCTTTATCAGGAGTTATGTAACACTAAATTCTTAATACCCATTCAGATCTCTGAAGACTCTTTAAAATTTCACTTAAACTATTGCAATTGTCCCCTTGAGTAGTTAATGCCTTGTCTTGTATTCATTTATTGACAACAAAATCCTGGTTTGGCATGCCCAGAAACATCAGATACAAACCCACAGTGGCAGAATGTCCGTAATGGAGTTCCGACTAACGTCAAATGGAACAATAAACAAGTCTGTGGAAAAGACAATCATGGAGTTCAAATACTCTCAGGGTAGTTTGTGACTTTCCTTAGTTCAAATACTCTCAGGGTAGTTTGTGACTTTCCTTAGTTCAAATACTCTCAGGGTAGTTTGTGACTTTCCTTAGTTCAAATACTCTCAGGGTAGTTTGTGACTTTCCTTAGTTCAAATACTCTCAGGGTAGTTTGTGACTTTCCCAACAGTCACTGCTTTATCCCCAAGTCTTTTATCAATTATTTTCTCTCAGGTATGACAGAATGCATACATATGCTGACTTGAACTGAAAATCCAGTGACATCACAATACAAAAGTGATGATGTCATAATACCAGAGTGACATCACAATGCAAAAGTGATGATGTCATAATACCAGAATGACATCACAATACAAAAGTGATGATGTCATAATACCAGAGGGACATCACAATACGAAAGTAATGATGTCATAATACCAGAGTGACATCAGAATATGAAAGTGATGTCAAAATACCAAATTGACTTACAATATCAAAGTGAGAGCCCAATGCCAGAGTGATGTCACAATACCACAGTGGTGATGTCACAATGTCACAATACCACAGTGGTGATGTCACAATACCACAGTGGTGATGTCACAATACCTCAGTGATGTCACAATACCACAGTGATGTCACAATACCACAGTGGTGATGTCACAATACCACAGTGATGTCACAATACCACAGTGGTGATGTCACAATGTCACAATACCACAGTGATGTCACAATACCACAGTGGTGATGTCACAATACCACAGTGATGTCACAATACTGGAGTGATGTCACACCATACCTGAGTGACATCACAACATCACAGTGATGTCACAATTGCAGAGTGATGTCATAATACGAGAGTGACATCACAATGTATATTGTCTGTATTATGTAGAGTTCTAGGCAGTATATGGTATCAGAATGTAGTGAACAGGACTAAACACTCAACATTGTAGAATTCTAATTTAAATAAAGCATCATTTTTTATCCATACATATGTACACTAATAAGTACTACCCACTAACATCAAACACACTTGGCCATTGTAGGATGATGCTGACCACTTGACACTATATCTCAGTCTGAATCAACAACACTTCAGCAGACCGCCACAATAACAAAGATATCATTTTACTTAGAAGTCACCATAAAGCTATTTGTTTCACAAAAACTTGCTCCTTCAGTTCAGGCATGTCCCATTGTTGTAATCTCCAGACTATAAACATCTATACCAAAGTGACCTGACCTAACACTTCTTTAAGCTCTGTAGTACTGCCCAAACCTCCCAAACTGACGTCTTCTGGAGAGTAACAATTAACCACCCAGCTGTAGCAATATACACCTACATGTTGTTACTATGATGGACTGGAGTCCTCTCCAAGTCATCCTTACTTTCAGTTCTGAAAGACTCAGAAAGCTTTGACTTGTTGGTTATACAGCATATTAGGTAAATGAAATGAGTTTAAAAACTGACCCAACACTAGAAAAATCACTTTTATAAATTTGCAATAACGAAAAAGTACTTTCAACAAATTTGATTTTTAAAAGTAGATAAGGTTTGCTCCCAAGGTGTTTCTGATCCAATCGGTTATTTTATATGATAAATATCATATTGCAACTATAATAGATAAAAACAAAAAGAAACCACATCCGGGTTTACATTAAATGGAACATGGGAGGTTAACAGATTATATACAGAAAACATCACTTTGAATCCTGGAATCATGTTGATATCCCTTTAGATTAAAATAAAATTCCCCAATTCCTGTTGTAACCTGGGATTTTATCTGCTATATTGACCATAAAACTGTAGTGGTAAAGCCACACAAACTGCAAAAAAAAAACATTAAGGAAATGAAACTAGAATTGTCCAGCTGAGGATAATTACTATATCTATATATATGTATCCTGTAAAAAGTCCCACCAGGGGGGGGGGGGGGGGGGGGGGGGCCAAAACAAAAATTTTGACTCAAAGTTAAGTGGGATGCAGGATTGGTTATTGAAAGTTAATTAGACATTTGCAATGAATACTGGGCACTTGTCATCTGATAACCCTCTATATAATAAACATTATACTACAGAACTGGTGGTCTGATAACCCTCTATATCATATACATTATACTACATAACTGGTGGTCTGATAACCCTCTATATAATATACATTATACTACATAACTGGTCGTCTGATAACCCTCTATATAATATACATTATACTACAGAACTGGTGGTCTGATAACCCTCTATATAATATACATTATACTACAATGCTGGTGGTCTGATAACCCTCTATATAATATACATTATACTACAGAGCTGGTGGTCTGATAACCCTCTATATAATATACATTATACTACAGAGCTGGTGGTCTGATAACCCTCTATATAATATACATTATACTACAGAGCTGGTGGTCTGATAACCCTCTATATAATATACATTATACTACAGAACTGGTCGTCTGATAACCCTCTATATAATATACATTATACTACAGAACTGGTGGTCTGATAACCCTCTATATAATATACATTATACTACAGAACTGGCATCAGATTATAGATACGGGATGCCCAGCACTTTGTATGTTCATACATAAAATTTTAGAAACAAAGCATTAATCATCAATATTTTGATAAAATCAAAAATTAAAATTCAGAATTAGATAATGTGTTATAAACAAATGCAGGTGACATATGAAAACAACCAATCCAAAACCAAATATTTTCAAAATATGTTCCTTAGCATTACAACTAAATCAATTTTAAACTAAAGGAAATGTCTGGTTAATTGATAAGGCAATCTATTAAAATGGCCCATTAAAATAAAGTGAAAAAAACTGTTAATAGTTGAAAACAAGCAGGATGAGATAATATTTCTGGCCGGTCTTGAACAGGAAACAGATCACATGGCTGAACGGCGTCAAATTACTACATGTACTTATAACTTCAAATTAACATATTTGATCAAATAAACATGCAGGTTGTTATACAATTCTGGCAAAACCTGTCTTAAGGCTATATCCTACCTTAATTAGAAATCGTACAAGATTTCTGTTAGAGCTGTCTCCCTTGACTAAAATATTTCTTTTTCCAATACAGAATATCTTAATTTTTCCAAAACATCTATGTGTCATCAGACATAATTATCATTCATTATATTTTTTTCTTTCATAGAGGAGCATGTCTTAGGCTAAATATCTGCCTTTTCTTAATAATCTTTAGCAGTATTACTTGTTTAAATCATAACATGTGTGTGTGGTAATTTGTTAATCATTACACACAACCATTAAACTCTACTGTATGACATCATCACTATAATTTAAACCTTTGTCCCATAAAATGACTAAAAACAGCATACCAATTCAGTGCAAACAGGTTGAATGGGACGTCATAGCAGAGATGTTTGGCAATGAAGTGGAAAATTCAAGGCGATTTGGCTTTTGTTCACATCAGCTCAATCAGTTATATTTAAACAATTCACAGTCAGTGTTGAGACTAGAAAAGAGCTTAGTTATTGTTTAATTTTGACAGTCATGTGAGAAATTTTGTTTAAATCAAGCTCACAGACTGCAAAAAGGACAAAAAATAAAATATATTGAGACTCCTTAATTATCTCCATGATAAACTATGTACGTCATAAGTTATTATACATTGGACTACAAAAATTAAAAAATATGTAAACAAATAAAAATTTCAAACATTTTGATAATTCATACACCATTTAGAAAGGAAGACAAATGTCAATGCTTTTAATAAAAAAGATCAATTATCATATAAATCTGAAACATAAACATACAAGGAAAATATATAAATCAAGTATATACATGCATTAAAACATACTTTAAAACATAAAATTTGTAAGTGCCTGTCTTATACTACACTTCTGCACAAAGAAACTTATATCAATAATGTGCTTGAGGTACACGTTTACAGCCTGTCTACTAAAGGTACATGTTTACAGCCTGTATGGGTATATATTTACAGCCTGTCTGGGTAGATGTTTACAGCCTGTCTGGGTACATGTTTACAGCCTGTCTGGGTACATGTTTACAGCCTGTCTGGGTACATGTTTACAGCCTGTCTGGGTACATGTTTACAGCCTTACCGCCTGTCTGGGTATATGTTTACAGCCTGTCTGGGTACACGTTTACAGCCTGTCTGGGTACATATTTACCGCCTGTCTGGGTACATGTTTACAGCCTGTCTGGGTACATGTTTACAGCCTGTCTGGGTACATGTTTACAGCCTGTCTGGGTATATGTTTACAGCCTGTCTGGGTACACGTTTACAGCCTGTCTGGGTACATATTTACAGCCTGTCTGGGAACATGTTTACAGCCTGTCTGGGTACATGTTTACAGCCTGTCTGGGTACATGTTTACAGCCTGTCTGGGTAAATATTTACAGCCTGTCTGGGTATATGTTTACAGCCAGTCTGGGTACATGTTTACAGCATGTCTGGGTATATATTTACAGCCTGTCTGGGTACATGTTTACAGCCTGTCTGGGTACATGTTTACAGCCTGTCTGGGTACATGTTTACAGTCTGTCTGGGTACATGTTTACAGCCTGTCTGGGTACATGTTTACAGCCTGTCTGGGTAAATGTTTACAGCCTGTCTGGGTACATGTTTACAGCCTGTCTGGGTACATATTTACAGCCTGTCTGGGTACATGTTTACAGCCTGTCTGGGTACATGTTTACAGCCTGTCTGGGTACATGTTTACAGCCTGTCTGGGTACATGTTTACAGCCTGTCTGGGTACATATTTACAGCCTGTCTGGATACATGTTTACAGTCTGTCTGGGTACATGTTTACAGCCTTACAGCCTGTCTGGGTACATGTTTACAGTCTATCTGGGTACATGTTTACAGCCTGTCTGGGTATATATTTACAGTCTGTCTGGGTATATGTTTACAGCCTGTCTGGGTATATGTTTACAGCCTGTCTTGGTACATGTTTACAGCCTGTCTGGGTACATGTTTACAGCCTGTCTGGGTATATATTTACAGCCTGTCTGGGTACATGTTTACAGCCTGTCTGGGTACACGTTTACAGCCTGTCTGGGTTTATATTTACAGTCTGTCTGGGTACATGTTTACAGCCTGTCTGGGTACACGTTTACAACCTGTCTGGGTACACGTTTACAGTCTATCTGGGTACACGTTTACAGTCTATCTGGGTACATGTTTACAGCCTGTCTGGGTACATATTTACAGCCTGTCTGGGTACATGTTTACAGCCTGTCTGGGTACATATTTACAGCCTGTCTGGGTACATGTATACAGCCTGTCTGGGAACATGTTGACAGCCTGTCTGGGTATATATTTACAGCCTGTCTAGGTACACGTTTACAGCCTGTCTGGGTACATGTTTACAGCCTGTCTGGGTACATGTTTACAGCCTGTCTGGGTACATGTTTACAGTCTATCTGGGTACATGTTTACAGCCTGTCTGGGTACATGTTTACAGCCTGTCTGGGTACATGTTTACAGCCTGTCTGGGTACATGTTTACAGCCTGTCTGGGTAAATGTTTACAGCCTGTCTGGGTACATGTTTACAGCCTGTCTGGGTACATGTTTACAGCCTGTCTGGGTACATGTTTACAGCCTGTCTGGGTACATGTTGACAGTCTGTCTGGGTACATGTTTACAGCCTGTCTGGGTACATGTTTACAGCCTGTCTGGGTACATGTTTACAGCCTGTCTGGGTACATGTTTACAGCCTGTCTGGGTACATGTTTACAGCCTGTCTAGGTACATGTTTACAGCCTGTCTGGGTACATATTTACAGCCTGTCTGGATACATGTTTACAGTCTGTCTGGGTACATGTTTACAGCCTTACAGCCTGTCTGGGTACATGTTTACAGCCTGTCTGGGTATATGTTTACAGCCTGTCTTGGTATATATTTACAGCCTGTCTGGGTACATGTTTACAGCCTGTCTGGGTATATATTTACAGTCTGTCTGGGTACATGTTTACAGCCTGTCTGGGTACACGTTTACAACCTGTCTGGGTACACGTTTACAGTCTATCTGGGTACACGTTTACAGTCTATCTGGGTACATGTTTACAGCCTGTCTGGGTACATGTTTACAGCCTGTCTAGGTACATGTTTACAGCCTGTCTGGGTACATGTTTACAGCCTGTCTAGGTACATGTTTACAGCCTGTCTGGGTACATGTTTACAGCCTGTCTCGGTACATATTTACAGCCTGTCTGGGTATATGTTTACAGCCTGTCTGGGTACATGTTTACAGCCTGTCTGGGTACATGTTTACAGCCTGTCTGGGTACATGTTTACAGCCTTTCTGGGTACACGTTTACAGCCTGTCTGGGTACATGTTTACAGTCTGTCTGGGTACATGTTGACAGTCTGTCTGGGTACATGTTTACAGCCTGTCTGGGTACATGTTTACAGCCTGTCTGGGTACATGTTTACAGCCTGTGTGGGTACATGTTTACAGCCTGTCTGGGTACACATTTACAGCCTGTCTGGGTACACATTTACAGCCTGTCTGGGTACATGTTTACAGCCTGTCTGGGTATATATTTACAGCCTGTCTGGATACATGTTTACAGCCTGTCTGGGTACATGTTTACAGCCTGTCTGGGTACATGTTTACAGCCTGTCTGGGTACATGTTGACAGTCTGTCTGGGTACACGTTTACAGCCTGTCTGGGTACATGTTTACAGCCTGTCTGGGTACATATTTACAGCCTGTCTGGATACATGTTTACAGTCTGTCTGGGTACATGTTTACAGCCTTACAGCCTGTCTGGGTACATGTTTAAAGCCTGTCTGGGTACATGTTTACAGCCTGTCTGGGTATATATTTACAGCGTGTTTGGGTACATGTTTACAGCCTGTCTGGATACACGTTTACAGCCTGTCTGGGTATATGTTTACAGCCTGTCTAGGTACATGTTTACAGCCTGTCTGGGTACATGTTTACAGCCTGTCTGGGTACATGTTTACAGCCTGTCTGGGTACATGTTTACAGCCTGTCTGGGTACACCCTTTAAAGGGTGACATTTAAAATAAAACAATTATAGATGCTGACATGGAGCTTCATGTACATTCTAGAATGTATGCTTATTTCTAAATTGAGAACTAAAACTATCAAGGTTAACTGCTTATCAACCACTGGGACTTCATTATTTATTTACCTAAAACTATCTCCAGGATGGGTTCGCAATTTACCCCCAAAATCTGTCTGGTTCCCACTCTGTTTCAACCACTTATTTTTATGTATATAATCATAGTTACCAGCTGAGATAATATTCCTAGAATAAGATACACCTAAATGATTCAAATTTACAAGTAAAGGCTGGTTTATTGGAGTATGTTATAAAATATATTTATATAAAAGCAATTAATAATATCTTGGCCAGTTGAAAATGTTTGACACATTTGGCCTCTGTGACCTAGAAAGTACATCAAGGTGATCATTTGATTGCCTTTGGTAGCCCTTCATCCCAGCTTGCTAATGGCCCAATATAATGCCACTGGTTTTCATGGTTATTAAGAAGAAGTCGTTTAAAGATTTAAATACATTTGACCCTGTCACCTTCATGAAACTATGACATGGTCATTTATTTGAACAAGCTTTGTAACCTTTCATTCCAGCATGCCACTGGTCCAATATCATGACTCAGGGCCTCTTTGTTATTGAAACATTTAACAAATTTGACAGATGTGACCTTGAAAGTAGGTCAAAGTCACTCATTTGAACAATCTTCCTAACCCTTCCTCCCAGCATGCTAAAATGTATATTGTTTAATTGGTGCAAGATGCATGACTCACAATGCCGGACAAAAGGCTATCACAATTGGTCACTTGATGCTTTGTTTCAGGTGACCTATCAAACCATTAATTGTATTGACATTGTGTAGGTTCTCAGCAGTGCATACAACTAACAGACTACAATTATCAGAATCCACGTCTGGAAGGGAAAGTAGAACTTTGACTGTCAACACCATGTTAAACAAGGCATCGCAAACGATACAAATCCCCTTGCGTGCTAACACATGAACTCTGACGCAAAATGGGGGGTGGGGTTATTGCAGGACTTTGAAATAACATCAGTTGTCATTTGCACTGAACTGCAATAGACATTGATGGGCTTATTATCAGGCATGGGCTCAATATATGAAGTTTGGTCAGGATCCATTCAAAAATGAAGTCGCAACAACGCTGACAAAGATTTTCTATAAATAGTAACGGTGACCTTGACCTTAACCTTGGCGCCCTGAAACACGAACTTGTTTGAGGTATTGCCATGCTGGACCCATATATGAAGTTTGGTCAGGATCCGTTCCGAAATGAAGTCACAAGAGTGCTGACAAAGATTTTCTATAAATAGTAACAGTGACTTTAACCTTGACCTTGGCACCCTGAAACACAAACTTGTTTGAGGTATTCCCATGCTGGACCCATATATGAAGTTTGATCAGGATCCGTTCAGCAATGAAGTTGCAAGAGTGCTGACAAAGATTTTCTATAAATAGTAACGGTGACCTTGACCTTAACCTTGGCACCCTGAAACATGAACTCGTTCGAGGTATTCCCATGCTGGACCTATATATGAAGTTTGGTCAGAATCCGTTCAAAAATGAAGTCGCAAGAGTGCTGACAAAAAGTGAACATACGTACATACGTACTTTAACGTATGAACAGAACGCTATATCCCCTCCCCGACTTTCATTGCGAGGGGATAATAAAAGTCTTGTCGTCAGAGCCAATCAAAATGATTCTACTTTTGTTTCCTTTACTGTACAATCAAACTTTGTTAACTCCAACTCAGATAACTTGAAGACCCTGTTTTACTTAAAGTATTACTCAAGTCCCGGCCAAAATCCTTATTTTTCTTGGTAACAAAATCTTGTTGGATGTTGGTACAGATATTATAAAACCTACATAAAATGTACTGGTTATCCTGAAGTTTAAAATGTTATTTTAAACAAACTGTATCAGCAAAATACTATGGTATGCTTCAGTATATTGTTTACAATTTAAGGCAAGGAAAATAACTTCAGTTTGTTATTAAATTACATTAAACATACTTGACTATTGTTACTGTAAAACCTGTTTATATTGAGATTCAACACTACTGATGTTGACAAACAGCACATACATAAGAGGATGCAGAACTTATTTGACGCAGCTGAAATCACCACCTTGCCCGGTACTTTCCAACACAGCGATTCTTGTAAAAGATTGGTGTGTACTTGTGCACTGTATAACTCAACTTGTCAACATGTGGCTTGAGCTGATATATTTATGTATGTATTACTTTCCGTAGATTTCCCGTATTGGTTTTTTTATTATGTGTTTTAATAACATCATTTATGTATCACGATAGAAAATATTTAAATGAATATTTAAGTGATGAAATTGTGTGCTAATCCTCTCTGTATTTCATTCATTTAGAAATGACATCAGAAATGACTCCAATCACAGATATACGCCTAATTGATTTCAAAAGAATACAAGAGTATTGCATAAGATACGACTTACATATCAAAATTATCGTTTCTAGTATAACTAATAAATACAATTTTGTTATGATTAATATTTGAAATCATATAGGAATGTTTTTGGCATCAGATTATTTTAAGACATACCAAAACATCCTTGGAACTCGGTTAACTCGAAGGCTTGGATAGGTTGACAGTTTTTCGAGTTCAAGTTATCTAGGTTTGACTGTATCTTGTAGTTATCTTCCTTGCAACAGTAACTTATTTATTGCAATGGCTGTTAGGTCGTTCAAGGTCAATGTTCAAATTCATTCTTCTTAATCAATATTGTTATTGAATATAGTGTTAAATGTTCACAAAATTATCACGATTTATGAACATATACTACTGTATATGAACGACGTGCTACAGAAGTTGTCTCCCTATTGAGTATCGGAGGTTACCCCTACTAACACAATTTCGTACTTCCGATGTACAGGAAATGACTTTTTTTTATGTAATATGAATCTTATTTGTAGCCTTGATATTTTTCATAAATGCATACATGTATATAGTTCAACTACATCAATCAGCAAATCAAAAGAAAGTGAAATATAAACTTTGAAAGGTAATCAAAAGGAAATTAATGTGACAGGTTGTGATGTACCGTCTGATAGGTGATCGCAATATGGCAGGCCTAAATGTCTCCATAAAAACACTGACCACAGACAGGCCATGACAAAAACACTGACCACACACAGGCCATGACAAAAACACTGACCAAAGACAGGCCATGACAAAACACTGACCACAGACAGGCCATGATAAAAACACTGACCACAGACTGGTCATCACAAAAACACTGACCACAGACAGGCCATGAAAAAAACACTGACCACAGACTGGTCATCACAAAAACACTGACCACAGACAGGCCATGATAAAAACACTAACCACAGACAGGCCGTGACAAAAACACTGACCACAGACTGGTCATCACAAAAACACTGACCACAGACAGGCCATGACAAAAACACTGACCACAGACAGGCCATGATAAAAACACTGACCACGGACAGGCCGTGACAAAAACACTGACCACAGACTGGTCATGATAAAAACACTGACCACAGACAGGACATGACAAAAACACTGACCACAGACAGGCCATCACAAAAACACTGACCACAGACTGGTCATCACAAAAACACTGACCACAGACAGGCCATCACAAAAACACTGACCACAGACAGGCCATGAAAAAAACACTGACCACAGACTGGTCATCACAAAAACACTGACCACAGACAGGTCATCACAAAAACACTGACCACAGACAGGCCATGATAAAAACACTAACCACAGACAGGCCGTGACAAAAACACTGACCACAGACTGGTCATCACAAAAACACTGACCACAGACAGGCCATGACAAAAACACTGACCACAGACAGGCCATGATAAAAACACTGACCACGGACAGGCCGTGACAAAAACACTGACCACAGACTGGTCATGATAAAAACACTGACCACAGACAGGACATGACAAAAACACTGACCACAGACAGGCCATGACAAAACACTGACCACAGACAGGTCATGACAAAACACTGACCACAGACTGGTCATGACAAAAACACTGACCACAGACAGGCCATGATAAAAACACTGACCACAGACAGGCCGTGACAAAAACACTGACCACAGACAGGCCGTGACAAAAACACTGACCGCAGGCAGGCCATGATAAAAACACTCACCACAGACAGGCCATGACAAAAACACTGACCACAGACAGGCCATGATAAAAACACTGACCACAGACTGGTCATGACAAAAACAGGTATCAAAACAATCCTTGTCATATCAAGTATTAGATTTATTTTTCAGGTTCATAATAATTAGTAATATTCACCTCTTAGGAAGTTAATAATTTGTAATATTCACCTCTTAGGAAGTTAATAATTTGTAATATTCACCTCTTAGGAAGTTAATAATTCATAATATTCACCTCTTAGGAAGTCAATAACTTTATGACTGTCACCTTACAGTCTCCTACACATTTTTGTAAAAACCTTTTTTTTTTTTACATCCAATAGCCCAGGATGACCAATTCCTTTGAAGAACATAAAATGCTTGTCTGGAGTAATCAAGTTTATACATTTGTACTGAACATGTACAAGCTTACCTAAATCGAAAGATTCAAATGGAGATTTGATCCTTCAATGTGACTTTGACTTCAATTCTATTGATTAGCTAATACATAAAAGGTATCTGTGCCATTTTTTATTTTTCAGGTCACCAAAAGCTTTTTTTTTTTGTAAACAGTTACATAAACTTTCTTCTCTTTGAAAAAGTTTTAAAATGTTTATAAACATGAACACATTTAAACAAATTAACACAAATCAATACTCTCTATAAATACACAAAGCATTGTTTTCAATTAGATAAAATGTCATCTGGAATATACATTTTTCTTTCCTTCAAATACAAAAGAGTTACCTTAACTGACATGTAGTTGGATCCTTCCCTGGCATTTCTCTACTTTATTTGGTACATTTATTTTAAACAGGACAGTAATGCTCCCCAACAGGGCGTGATTGGACACTCCGGTAAACTACCACTCAAAAAATACAACAATTAGGCACAGAATAATTGATTAAACCTTTGTTTATTAACAAATTGTTTCTGGCATGGACACCTATGCTGAATAGAAGAATTAAAAGGCTCTGACATTATTCACCTAAATATAAAACACAACAATTGTTTAAAAACAAAGACCGATCACATGATGTCACACTTGGGTAATACATCTCGGCTATTTTAGACACAAAGACAAGATACCATGAACTGATATGCTTTGAATTTAAGTTTTCAATTTGTTAGCTTTACCTGGCAGCATTTGTAAAACTTAATTTAATAATTAAGTACGAAGGAAATTTCAAAAATCCACAAGAACAAGAATATTTCTAGGTTGCAGTTTCACTTTGATATTTTAATGGGGAAGAAGAAAATTTGGAATTTTAAAATTGGCATGACAAAGGTAGTTAGATTTGTATATATGCTATCAGGACAAGCTATTAATCTTGAAATGTCCTTGCCATGCAGCTGTAGTTTTGACTAAATACTACTATCAGGCTGCTGGGTGGCACATTGGTAACACACTTTCCTTTCACCTCGGTGGCCAGGGTTCGATTCCCAGATCATCCAGGAAAATTACCGACCACCTGAGTTTTCTCAGGGTCATAAGTCAGGTTTCCTCCCATACTTACTTCAATCCAAGCAAACAAGTGTGATTAATATAAGCTGATAATTATTTCTGAACTGTTGTAAAATAAATAAAGATCACGATCATTCAGATGGTCAGTGAGTTACACTGGATAGTCACAATGCATCTAAACAAGAGGCCCATGGGGCCTGTATCGCTCACCTGGTTGGATTAGGCCAAATGTCAAAATAATGTTCATATTCAATTTGTTTTATTTGTTAATCTCTAACAATGGTTAAAGTGTGGGAATCCGAACTGCTTTAAAGATTAATGAAGTCCAGGCTCTTTAAGGTCTGAGAGACGTCAAGAATTGCTTTTAGAATATGCATTCATCACTTTATGACAAGTAGCGTTTTAAAGGAATTACCTCTATTTCCCCTATTGGGCCCCGTCCTTTTGGCCCCTCCAGGGTCAGAGTCACCATTTATGCACTTTCTGACCAAATTGGGTTCAAATCCATTCATAACTTTATAACTAGTAGCGATTTAAAGGAATTACCTCCATTTCCCCTATTTGGCCCCGCCCATTTGGCCCCTTTGGGATCAGTGTCACCATTTATGCAAAATCTGTTCCCCTTCCCCCAAGGATCTTTCTGACCAAATTGGGTTCAAATCCATTCATAACTTAATAACTAGAAGCGATTTAAAGAAATTACCTCTATTTAATTTCCTGTATTGGAGCCCGCCCCTTTGGCCCCTCGGGAATCACAGTCACCATTTATGCAAAATCTGTTCCCCTTCCCCCAAGGATCTTTCTGACCAAATTGGGTTCAAATCCATTCGTAACTTTATGACTAGTAGCGATTTAAATGAATTACCTCCATTTCCCCTATTGGGCCCCGCCCCTTTGGCCCCTTTGGGATCAGAGTCACCATTTATGCAAAATCTGTTCCCCTTCCCCCAAGGATCTTTCTGACCAAATTGGGTTCAAATCCATTAATAACTAGAAGCGATTTAAAGAAATTACCTCTATTTCCTGTATTGGGCCCGCCCCTTTGGCCCCTCGGGGGTCAGAGACGCCATTTATGCAAAATCTGTTCCACTTCCCCCAAGGATCTTTCTGACCAAATTCGGTTCAAATCCATTCATAACTTTATGACAAGTAGCGATTTAAAGGAATTACCTCTATTTCCCCTATTGGGCCCCGCACCTTTGGCCCCTTTAGGGTCAGAGTCACCATTTATGCAAAATCTGTTCCCCTTGCTCCAAGGATCTTTCTGGCTAAATTGGGTTCAAATCCATTCATAACTTTATGACTAGTAGCGATTTAAAGGAATTACCTCCATTTCCCCTATTGGGCCCCGCCCCTTTGGCCCCTTTGGGATCAGAGTCACCATTTATGCAAAATCTGTTTCCTTTTCCCCAAGGATCTTTCTGACCAAATTGGGTTCAAATCCATTCATAACTTAATAACTAGAAGCGATTTAAAGAAATTACCTCTATTTCCTGTATTGGGCCCCGCAACTTTGGCCCCTCGGGGGTCAGAGTGACCATTAATGCAAAATCTGTTCCCCTTCCCCCAAGGATGTTTCTTACCAAATTGGGTTCAAATCCATTCATAACTTTATGACAAGTAGCGATTCAAAGGAATTACCTCTATTTCCCCTATTGGGCCCCGCCCCTTTGGCCCCTCCGGAATCAGTGTCACCATTAATGCAAAATCTGTTCCCCTTCCCCCAAGGATGTTTCTTATCAAATTGGGTTCAAATCCATTCATAACTTTATGACTAGTAGCGATTCAAAGGAATTACCTCTATTTCCCCTAATGGGGCCCGCCCCTTTGGCCCCTCCGGGGTCAGAGTCACCATTTATGCAAAATTTGCAAAATTTCCCCCAAGGATCTCTCTGATTAAATTGGGTTCAAATCCATTCGGAACTTTTTGACAAGTAGCGATTTGAAGCAAATGTTGACGGACGATGGACGGACGGACGACGGACGCTGCGCCATGACATAAGAACATAAAAATTAAAGCGTGAGGTTGATCAAACAATACCAAGTTCCCTATTGAGTCTTTATTTACAATATTCTGTTTTTTTTTGTTTTTTTTTTATTATTTTTATTTTTGGCAAGTTAGGTTATTCCTTAAACCTGTTTTTTTTCCCATCATAGAAATCCTGTTTGAGAATTACTTTACCTGCACACTTAGACAGCTACGTTGTCATGTACAATATCCTTATTCCCAGTCTCTTAAGCATTTCAACAAAATCTACACTGAATGACTGTCTGAAGCTGCTTCTAAAACAAGAAAGCTATTTTAACTCTTTTCACATGGACTCAATACCAGGAAGTTCAGTGTTTGACTATTTATTATAGGTGAAGTTATAAATAAAGTCTGTATCATATGTCACAGGTAGCCCATGTTCTTAAGACTTAATTTAGATCTTTTATGCACCTCTAATAACGTAAGTTCATAAATGAGTCTATTCGGATCTATTTCAAAAGAAATGTTATTACCTTTTACATACATTCATATCATGTATACTTTTAATCAAACACCTTTTCCCAGATAGATGTATATATAAAACATTTAGAATTATATTTAAGACATTCAATATACACACAAACACAGTTTAATTTCTGATTAAAATCTGATAATTGGAGGGCTAACCTACTTTTGTATAGTATCGCCTATCAAAGCTAATTAAGGCTTACTTGTAGCAGGGCAAAGCTGATAATGGTGGGGTTTTCCCCCCAGATATGATTTACGTCTTTAACACCCTCTAACACCATGAACAGCCTATCTTATAACTTTGTTCTGTCAAAGCTACAAGGATCAAGTAAGAAAATCATACATGATAGCAGAGACTGTTTTAAACGTCAAAAGATGTTCAGGATCAAGTGTTGGTTTTGAAATAAAGAAAAAAATATAATTTTATAAGAATTAGGAGTGTTTGTATGTAATACAAAATGGTCTTGTGGAAAGTCATGCTCAAAAAGTGGAAAAACCCACTTCATGCTTAAAAATTATTAAAATAATTTATTATGAATTCTCACAACTCTATTGAATCAAATTAAATGAAATTTGTCACATCAATTAGATAACATTATTTGATTTAACAGGAACGGTCTCATTACCTTTCTACATAAAAATAAAATATGCCCTACTTACAAGATAAACTATAACTACTGTGATGTACTTCTCTGCTAAATTACAAGAGCCTAGCTATCACAGTTGTGATCAACAGTTTGATATGCTAATTAATAGATATCGGCTGATCAGAGCTTTCTAAATATATCTCTCACTGAAGTCAATATTACCAACCCACCTCCCCATATTGTGTGCTTGCCTGTCCTCAGTCATTACAACATAGTCTAACATGGCTGTCAGTCCCCACAGGGGTCAAGCCATAAAAAGCGATTATATCAGTTCAGACTCATGAAATATTACCAATCCCAGAGAAATGGTACTTAAACATAGATGAATGTCTGTTTTCCTCTGTAGCTTCTCCAGAGCTATCTTTTCTATATCTTTTGCCTTGTGTTTATTCACTGTTGATTACCAACCCCCAACTGTACTTCAGCAATAGACGTAGTACTATACATCTTTCTCTCTCATCTATTTTTAATAACAAAATTTTATCATCCTTTCTTTATACCGAAGTTGCACTTTTCTTGCAACAGACTTCATATATTTAGCAGTAGATTAGTCTTATTTTGTCATTTTGTGTCTGAAGTCTATTCCTGGGGATCATCAGATATGTCACTGTCAGTACTAAATTGAAGAGTTTATTTGATTTCCTTTGAATGTACTTTTGATTTCAGTCTTTCCAGTCCATTCTGCTGTAAGTGTATTTGTTACTTTGATTTCTTCAACTCTGTGACCATTACAATTTGACATTTTCAACTAACTGAAAATCTCACACTGCCAAAGCTTAGCTCTTGTTTACTTCAGCTTTCCCAATAACGGACAACGAAGACTATATGTCTATGAAATGATTTTGAATTTAAAATCATAATTTGATTTCAGAAATGTACTTTAAATTCATAATGTAAAACAGAAATGCATTAAAAGGAATTTTCATGTTTTTATTCAAAAGCCCTCATTGTCAACCATACAATGTGTTAAAATATCAAATTATTTTATAGGCAAGCATTGAAAAGTCACTTATTCTATAAATATTAACTTTCCTAATATTCAGTTTTACATATTTTAATTAACATTCAAAAATATCAATGAGTCAAAATTATCTATTTATATCTCTGTATAAGATGACAGTCAGCCATAAAGTGAAAAGACATTTCCCTATTAAATCTCCATCAATCAGAAATGATCTTAAAAATCAATTTTTTTTATTCTTAATTGAATCCTAAAAACTATGAATTCACCCTCATCTACTTCCTGAACATGTTTGATTCCTGTAGCATTAAGTTTTGATCAATAAGGATACTAGGCATCACAACAATACATGATGGGGATGATGATGATGATTTTTTAACAATTTCATAATGAAGATAATGTGTTGTTGCAATGAAGTATTGAATTCAGCCTCCCAAGATACTGCAAATACAGAAAATGTGAATATTTTTATCTTAATATATACAAAGTACAAAAGTGATTTCATATACCATGTGTTAAATCTGAATACGTAGCTAACTATTTGTGACATTATTCTACATGACTTCTCATGACAATCCATTTTCCAAGAGCACACGTGCGTATCCCTCAACTCTTTAAATGTCTTTTTTTTTTATTTCTGGAAAAGAAAATGCCCTTGAGGTTCTGATTCTTCCTTTTAAATTTCAATAAAAGACAAGAGGTCCATGGGCATTAAAGGAGTTTTGAAATGTTTCAGTGAATTTGACCCTTTTGACCCTGCCTATCAGCCCAGGGGGGTCAGTCAGGGCCAACATTTGCATACCATCAAGCTATCGTCCCCTTCTGATTATGGTAACCAAGTTAGAATGGATTCCAATAGAAATTCCAATAGAAATCAAACAAATAATTGTCAAAAATGTCTCAACAAACTATGGTAAAGTTTACCCCCTCCCTAGGGGTGACCTTGAGACTCCAGGGTCATTAAATTCACAATTTTGCTCAAGCACCTTTCCATCTATGAAGAGTATTTGTTTCTACCTCAATGAGATCTTGAGACGAAGATTTTTTACCTTTTGCCATGAAAAGGTTCTGCAAAATTTCATTGAAACTGGTTCAGAGTTTTCTCAGAAGAAGGTAAAAATGTAAACTGTTTATGGATAAACAACGCACGATGCATGGCCATGGACAAAAGGCAATTAGAATAAGTAATTTGAGGCTTTGTCTCAGGTGACCTAAAAAGGTCCAAAGGTTCAATAAAAGAATAGGTCCAAGGGGCCTTAATCCTTCCTTTTAAATTTCAATAAAAGAAAAAGGTCCACGGCCACTGACCCTTCCTTTTTAATGTCAATAAAAGAAAAGTTCCATTGTATTTGGGCCCTGATCTGATCTGTAATTCCATTAAAGGGGTATGCATGTGCCCTCACATATTAGCCTAATTAACACTCAATATAATTATACAGTAACCTAGTAAAGATCCTAATTATACACAAACTAAGAAAAGATCCAGTGACAAAGTCGGACAAATACCATCTTAATAAGGAAAGTTTTTATTGGGAAAATTATACCATGATACTGCATCGTTAATGTGAAAATTTCAGAAACATGTTTGTCTAATTAATATGCATAGCCAGTATACATCTGTCTTTTTTATAACCTAGCTTATCTCCAAAACATCAAAATCTTTTTTGATTTTTTACATCACTGTTTTAGATTTAACTTTTCATTAAAAGTTAGAGGAACCTTAAATTCCATAAAATTCATGCCAGTGCAATCAAACTAACCATGGCTCGGTGCTTTTCCAAGTTTTCTAGTGATTGGAAACCTGTGGACAATTATATCATTTTGTAGAATACAGAAAAGATACAAGTTTGGAAAACTTGATAGCCATTTGAAAGTAAACAAAAAATAGACTATCTGAAAACTTACATAACTGTTAAAAGCTATTCTAAACATCAATGTTCAACTTTAATTCTCGTTACATAATTTACATCAAGTTTTGGTTTTTACTATATCTGATAGAAGCTACTTTAGTCAGAACCATATGTCTCTTGCTGAGTATTAATTAAATTATCTTGCCACTCACAGTGTATATAAACTAGGTACACCTGTAGCACTGGCAATCCCCCTCCTCCCCGTCAAAATTCATCTCTGGTTCCCCTTCCTCCCTCTCTTCAAACAATTTCTGGTTCCTCCTCCTCCCTCTCACAGAACTATTTCTAATTCCTCATCCCATCTCTCACCCCCAAACCATTCTCTGATTACCCCTCCTCCCACCCACAAAACTATTTCTGGTTACCCTTCCTCCCTCTCACAAAACTATTTCTAGTTCCTTATCCCATCCCTCACCCCCAAACCCATCTCTTTTTCCCCTCCAATTCTCGCCCCCAAACCTATTTCTGGTTACCCATCCTTCCCCTCCCAAGACTATCTCTGGTTTCCCATCCCATTCCTCATCCCAAAACCCATCTCTAGTTCTCTCCCTTTCCATAAAGCGCACAGATGCTCCAATGATAATCAGGTTTGGCCTTTGTGCACTCTGCATCAGCTGCAGAAAACTCCAGTGTATACACTATAATAATGCATTACTATAGAGTAAAGTATAAGCCTAGGAACCACAGCTAAGTCCAACTATCAAGTATACAACAGAATCTCAAATATCCAGTTAAGATGTCATCATTTGTATCCAGTTTGATTTTGTTTTTAAATAGAGTGTCTCATCTTCTAGTCAGTCAGAGTCTCTCACTATCCAGTATGTCAGGGTGTCTCACTATCCAGTAAGTCAGGATGTCTCACCATCCAGTAAAACAGGGTGCCTCACTATCCAGTAAGTCAGAATGTCTCACTATCCAGTAATTCAGGATGTCTCACTATCCAGTATGTCAGGGTGTCTCACTATCTAGTTAGTCAGGATGTCTCACTATCCAGTAAGTCAGGTTGTCTCACTATCCAGTATGTCAGGGTGTCTCACTATCCAATTGGTCAGGGTGTTTCACTATCCAGTTAGTCAGGATGTCTCACTACCAAGTAAGTCAGGGTGTCTCACTATCCAATTAGTCACAATGTCTCACTATCCAGTAAGTCAGGTTGTCTCACTACCCAGAAAGTCAGGGTATCTCACTACCCAGTAAGTCAGAGTGTCTCACTATCCAGTATGTCAGGGTGTCTCACTATCCAGTAAGTCAGGGTGTCTCACTACCCAGTAAGTCAGGGTATCTCACTACCCAGTAAGTCAGAGTGTCTCACTATCCAGTAAGTCAGGGTGTCTCACTAATCCAGTATGTCAGGGTGTCTCACTATCCAGTAAGTCAGGGTGTCTCACTATCCAGTATGTCACGATGTCTCACTATCCATTAAGTCAGGGTGTCTCACTATCCAATTAGTCAGGGCATCTCACTATCAAATTAGTCAGGTTGTCACACTATCCAGTAAATCATGTCTCACTATCCAGTTAGTTAGGGTGTCTCACTATCCAGTAATTCAGGATGTCTCACTATCCAGTATGTCAGGGTGTCTCACTATCAAGTTAGTCAGGATGTCTCACTATCCAGTAATTCAGGATGTCTCACTATCCAGTAAGTCAGGATGTCTCACTATCCAGTAATTCAGGATGTCTCACTATCCAGTATGTTAGGATGTCTCACTATCCAGTTAGTCAGGGTGTCTCACTACCCAGTAAATCAGGGTATCTCACTATCCAGTAAGTCAGGATGTCTCACTATCCAGTAAGTCAGGATGTCTCACTATCCAGTAAGTCAGAGCGTCTCACTATCCAGTAATTCAGGTTGTCTCACTATCCAGTAAGTCAGGGTGTCTCACTTCCCAGTAAGTCAGGGTGTCTCACTATCCAGTAAGTCAGGGTGTCTCACTACCCAGTAAGTCAGGGTGTCTCACTACCCAGTAAGTCAGGATGTCTCACTATCCAGTAAGTCAGGGTGTTTCACTATCTAGTAAGTCAGGGTGTCTCACTACCCAGTAAGTCAGGGTATCTCACTATCCAGTAAGTCAGAGCGTCTCACTATCCAGTAATTCAGGTTGTCTCACTATCCAGTAAGTCAGGGTATCTCACTATCCAGTTAGTCAGAGTGTCTCACTATCCAGTATGTCAGGGTGTCTCACTATCCAATTAGTCAGGTTGTCTCCATATCCAGTAAGTCAGGGTGTCTCACTATCCAGTAAGTCATGGTGTCTCACTATCTAGTATGTCAGGATGTCTCACTATCCAATTAGTCAGTGTGTCTCACTATCCAGTAAGTCACGATGTGTCACAATCCAGCTAGTCAGGGTGTCTCACTATCCAATTAGTCAGTGTGTCTCACTATCCAGTAAGTCACGATGTGTCACAATCCAGCTAGTCAGGGTGTCTCACTATCCAATTAGTCAGGATGTCTCACTATCCAGTATGTCAGGATGTCTCACTATCCAGTAAGTCAGGATGTCTCACTATCCATCTAGTCAGGGTGTCTCACTATCCAGTAAGTCAGGATGTCTCACTATCCAGTAAGTCAGGATGTCTCACTATCCAGTAAGTCAGGATGTCTCACTATCCAATTAGTCAGGGTGTCTCACTATCCAGCTAGTCAGGGTGTCTCCATATCCAGTAAGTCAGGATGTCTCACTATCCAGTAAGTCAGGTTGTCTCACTATCCAGTAAGTCAGGGTGTCTCACTATCCAGTATGTCAGGTTGTCTCGCTTACCAATAAGTCAGGATGTCTCACTATCCAATTAGTCAGGGTGTCTCACTATCCAGTAAGTCAGGGTGTCTCACTATCCAATTAGTCAGGGGGTCTCCATATCCAGTCTAATGTACCAGACATAAGCTCACAAACCCCTTTTCAAAATCAGGTAAAATTGGTAAACTTGAGATTCTTTCCTTAATGCCGTATCCATTACATCTTTAATTCAATCATTTTCATTTCCGACCTGGAGTCCTATTGAATGCACAGAATTAGATACATATCCATCTTTTGTGGATCATGGGATCCCTGAGTCAAATCTACATTAGCATAAACAGGCAAAATGTGACCTTGAACATCAGGCTATGAACGTGATAAAATATTCAAAATTAAATTTGATCAATGCATTTCAGAAATTCAGTTTTTATTATCAACAATACTGCTTACAGCCTTTTATCAATTTCTAGTCAACAGAAACCCTTTCTATAACTCTGCTTTGTTATTAAGTGTCAGCTTGAGTCTTTAACACAACCAACACCTATTTGTGTACTCAATTATAGACCTGCATTGATATTTTTAAGGTAATGATCATATTCAAACATTGTAATGTCTGTAAAAGGGGGAGAGTTTTTGTATACATAATCTGGGCCAATATATTCAGTCAACATCCTTAAATAACTTTATTGGGAAATATTTATGAATCAACAAGTGTACAAACAGCCATCAACCAGGACACTATTTGGAATACAAGTCTACAACATCTGTGAACCAGGACACTGGAATGCTTTTAGATTGATGACACATTGGTGAGGGCCCTGTGTCTGTGTCTATACCTGAACTTAGCCCCATGTCTGTGTCTATACCTGAACTTAGCCCCATGTCTGTGTCTATACCTGAACTTAGACCTGTGTCTGTGTCTATACCTGAACTTAGCCCCATGTCTGTGTCTATACCTGAACTTAGACCTGTGTCTGTGTCTATACCTGAACTTAGACCTGTGTCTGTGTCTATACCTGAACTTAGACCTGTGTCTGTGTCTATACCTGAACTTAGACCTGTGTCTGTGTCTATACCTGAACTTAGCCCCATGTCTGTGTCTATACCTGAACTTAGACCTGTGTCTGTGTCTATACCTGAACTTAGACCTGTGTCTGTGTCTATACCTGAACTTAGACCTGTGTCTGTGTCTATACCTGAACTTAGCCCCATGTCTGTGTCTATACCTGAACTTAGCCCCATGTCTGTGTCTATACCTGAACTTAGCCCTGTGTCTGTGTCTATACCTGAACTTAGCCCTGTGTCTGTGTCTATACCTGAACTTAGCCCTGTGTCTGTGTCTATACCTGAACTTAGCCCCATGTCTGTGTCTATACCTGAACTTAGCCCTGTGTCTGTGTCTTACCTGAACTTTGACCTGTGTCTGTGTCTATACCTGAACTTAGACCTGTGTCTGTGTCTATACCTGAACTTAGCCCCATGTCTGTGTCTATACCTGAACTTAGACCTGTGTCTGTGTCTATACCTGAACTTAGCCCCATGTCTGTGTCTATACCTGAACTTAGACCTGTGTCTGTGTCTATACCTGAACTTAGCCCCATGTCTGTGTCTATACCTGAACTTAGACCTGTGTCTGTGTCTATACCTGAACTTAGACCTGTGTCTGTGTCTATACCTGAACTTAGCCCCATGTCTGTGTCTATACCTGAACTTAGACCTGTGTCTGTGTCTATACCTGAACTTAGACCTGTGTCTGTGTCTATACCTGAACTTAGCCCCATGTCTGTGTCTATACCTGAACTTAGCCCCATGTCTGTGTCTATACCTGAACTTAGCCCCGTGTCTGTGTCTATACCTGAACTTAGCCCTGTGTCTGTGTCTATACCTGAACTTAGCCCTGTGTCTGTGTCTATACCTGAACTTAGCCCCATGTCTGTGTCTATACCTGAACTTAGCCCTGTGTCTGTGTCTTACCTGAACTTTGACCTGTGTCTGTGTCTATACCTGAACTTAGACCTGTGTCTGTGTCTATACCTGAACTTAGCCCTATGTCTGTGTCTATACCTGAACTTAGCCCTGTGTCTGTGTCTATACCTGAACTTAGCCCCATGTCTGTGTCTATACCTGAACTTAGCCCCATGTCTGTGTCTATACCTGAACTTAGACCTGTGTCTGTGTCTATACCTGAACTTAGCCCCATGTCTGTGTCTATACCTGAACTTAGACCTGTGTCTGTGTCTATACCTGAACTTAGCCCTGTGTCTGTGTCTATACCTGAACTTAGACCTGTGTCTGTGTCTATACCTGAACTTAGCCCCATGTCTGTGTCTATACCTGAACTTAGCCCCATGTCTGTGTCTATACCTGAACTTAGCCCCATGTCTGTGTCTATACCTGAACTTAGCCCTGTGTCTGTGTCTATACCTGAACTTAGCCCCATGTCTGTGTCTATACCTGAACTTAGCCCTGTGTCTGTGTCTATACCTGAACTTAGACCTGTGTCTGTGTCTTACCTGAACTTAGCCCTATGTCTGTGCCTATACCTGAACTTAGTCCTGTCTGTGTCTATACCTGAACTTAGTCCTGTCTGTGTCTATACCTGAACTTAGCCCTGTGTCTGTGTCTATACCTGAACCAAGCCCTGTGTCTGTGTCTATACCCAAACTTAGCCCTGTGTCTGTGGTTATACCTGAACTTATCCAAAGTCATACGTAATACACTGACATAGAGTGACCGTTAACCTACAAAGCTGAAAAGCAATTGCAAGGCAAGCACTTTTTAAGAATGAAGCATTGTATAAAGTATCAGTTTGATTAGCAAACTGAAGTTATTGCATGGAAACCAATTTTTTAGATTTAGCAACAGTGACCTTGACATTTGACCTTTGACCATTGACACAAAAAAGTAATCTCAAGCAAACATTTTCAATAAGAAAGCAATTATGAAATTTGAGTTCAATCGACCCAAAGGAAAGGTTATTGCAAGGGAACTGAATTTCTATTTACAGTAACAGTGACCATACCACCTCACCATTCAGCCTAACCAAACCCTACCAACTCCCCACTCAGTCTAACTAAAGCCCTACCACCTCACCACTCAGCCTAACCAAACCCTACCATCACCCCTACTCAGTCTAACCAAAACCCTACCACCTCACCACTCAGCCTAACCAAAACCCTACCGCCTCACCACTCAGCCTAACCAAACCTTACGACCTCACCACTCAGCTTAACCAAAACCTACCACCTCACCACTCAGCCTAATTAAACCCTACCCCCTCACCACTCAGCCTAACCAAACCCCACCACTTCACCACTGAGCTTAATTATACCCTACCACCTCACCACTCAGTCTAACCAAAACCCTACCATCTCACCACTCAGCCTAACCAAAACCCTACCACCTCACCACTCAGCCTAACAAAATCCTAACGCCTCACCACTCAGCCTAACCAAACCTTACCACCTCACCACTCAGCTTAACCAAACCCTACCACCTTACCACTCAGCCTAACCAAACCCTACCGCCTCACCACTCAGCCTAATTAAACCCTACCACCTCACCACTCAGCCTAACCAAACCCTACCACCTCACCACTCAGCCTTACCAAACCCTACCACCTCACCACTCAGCCTAATTATACCCCTACCACCTCACCACTCAGCCTAACCAAACCCTACCACCTCACCAATCAGCCTAATTAAACCCTACCGCCTCACCACTCAGCCTAATTAAACCCTACCGCCTCACCACTCAGCCTAATCAAACCCTTCCGCCTCACCACTCAGCCTAACCAAACCCTACCATCTCACCACTGCCTGCCACCCCTCCCCTCCCACTCCACTAACCAAAGAGATGCCCATATCATCTTATCTCCATTCTGATTCACTTCTTTAAGCAGTAGCTGAATCACTGCTGCTTTCCTTTTTTTAATTTGGCGATGAACCATCATGTACTCTCTAACCTAGTAATGCTGAATTTCAAAAATATCTCAATTTCGGCAAAACCAGTAAAGTTTTACCAGCATTGGTGTCTACATCAGTGACAGATTGTCTGATAATGTATTTGGTATAATTTACTGCATTTCTTCTCCACACTTGATTTATTTCCTTTTAGACAGAAGAATTTCTCAAAATGCGATATATCGTCAAAACATTTTGGCATCTGACATCTCTTTATTGTCGTAATCTTAATTTTTTTTCGGAAGTACATAGTTTTTGGTACTTGGAACAGAATAACTCTTGAAATAGAAAAAAAAACTGCTCTAAATTGTCTAAAATGTTACAATTAAGCTTGTTGTATTTTTGTGTTTTAGTTATGAATATTTCAAGTGTATCAAACAGTCTGCCTACAGACACATTTGATATATTTGAGAACAAAATCTAAATATAGCAAATATACACATAAACCTGTTCCTCATAAATCAGTAAAGAAAGTTATGAGAAAACCAGACAATTCCTAAAATAAAGTTTGATTTTTACTGTTATAATTATGTATCACTTACATTTCGATATGTCTCTGGTTCAAAATAGGACTTCCTTTTTTGCACCATTTCATATTCAAGGAAATCTCTTCCAAAGCAGCATATATATATTTGGAGCTGCTCAGCAGATACAATATTATCAAAACAAAACACTTAATTATTTTTTTGTCATCAGATTATTCAGAAGTTGGACAGATGTAAGGAAAGACTGACATATGCATACATTCATAGAGAGGCTCGGCAGACAGACAGACACGAAAAAGGACAAACAGTCA
This sequence comes from Pecten maximus, assembly GCF_902652985.1. Taxonomy (NCBI): domain Eukaryota; kingdom Metazoa; phylum Mollusca; class Bivalvia; order Pectinida; family Pectinidae; genus Pecten; species Pecten maximus. Next base: position 18,676,503 of record NC_047029.1, read on the forward strand.
TTCAGGGGATGAACAGAAAAAAAAACAGACAGAAAGAAGAACAGAGAAGGCTATATAGTTTTAACATAATCATTGAACATTTGATTTCCATTTCCTAATTTATATTGATACCAGAGTCATTAAACTATTTAGTATTCATATCTAATCTTATCGTTATATATGTAAATTAATGTGCAATACAAAAATAAGCCTCATGTGAATATCATTAAAGCAAGGTTAATAAACCAATTTATTTCCAGTGATAAATTACAGCAATAAAATAATATGAAAGACTAGAGACATTTTATAAGGCTGATATTTAAATGCCAGGTAATGGACCAATCTATTTCATCCTAATAACGTCATATCCTTATTTGAATCAGTAAAAACTTTAACAAAAAAACTGGAAATTTTATCACCCATCCACCATCACATAGTGTTATACTGATATATCATTGTCAGTTTTAAGGACTATTTTTGGATAACACATGTCTAAAACCAATCCTACATTTACTTGCTTCCTTTTCCCTCAGTTTTCTACCTTCACATCAGTCAGTTAACCTCCATGTTCATCCCTTTTCTCCTCCATTTTTGCACTCTTTCACTTCTTTCATTATTCTTTCTCTATCCAAGTTCTTTTAACCCCTTCCTTTATCTATATATGAACTACATTCATCTACCTTCCTTTCATTTCTTCATCTATTGATTTCTTTTGTCATTTGGATTACCAACCTTCTCACCATTCCCTCCCTGACAATCAAACTAGCTACCCCTCCCTCCCACCATCCCCTCTCCTCAAATCTATCTCTAGCACTCACACTATCGATCCCTTCCCTTAAATTCTCCCCAAAATCTAAAAACTCTTCCCCCATTCCGTCCCTGAAAATCTAACCAGCTACCCCCTACTACCATCCCCTCCCCTAAGAAACCCCCTACTACCATCCCCTCCCCTAAGAAACCCCCCTACTACCATCCCCTCCCCTAAGAAACCCCCTACTACCATCCCCTCCCCTAAGAAACCCCCTACTACCATCCCCTCCCTTAAGAAACCCCCTACTACCATCCCCTCCCCTAAGAAACCCCCTACTACCATCCCCTCCCCTAAGAAACCCCCTACTACCATCCCCTCCCCTAAGAAACCCCCTACTACCATCCCCTCCCCTAAGATTTACCCCCAACATTTTTACAATTCCATCCAAACTCTTCATTTTTCTTCTTCTTCTAATTTCAACAATCGACTAACAAAACACAAGAATAGCAAATTCCACATCCAACATAATGTCTCTTGGTAAGACCATCCAAGTTTAGATCCAAAGGAACCAAACACATGTTTACTGTAAATACAAATATACTAGCAATTTTTGATTGGGATAAATGCTGTTTCTGTATATTGTACCAATTCATAATTTTTGTGCTGATTTGTTTAAAGGTCCAAGTTCTGTTTTCATGTTTCTTAATTTTTTTTTATATATGTACATATTTCTTACTTAAAACAAAATGTCTGAGTAGATCTACAATACCATGCAGAAATCAGTAAAACATGTCTTCCTAATGCTTTTGATGTTTGTACCATTAGATCATAGTAATACATATTGTGAATAATTTATATCTGCCATCATCACAAACAAGTCCTAAACCAACTATTTATCATCATAAACAAGCCCTAAACCAAATATTTATCATCACAAACAAGTCCTAAACCAACCATCTATCATCACAAACAAGTCCTAAACCAACTATTTATTATCACAAACAAGTCCTAAACCAACTATTTATTATCACAAACAAGTCCTAAACCAACTATTTATCATCACAAACAAGTCCTAAACCAACTATTTATCATCACAAACACGTCCTAAACCAACTATTTATCATCACAAACAAGTCCTAAACCAACTATTTATCATCACAAACAAGTCCTAAACCAACTATTTATCATCATAAACAAGTCCTAAACCAACTATTTATCATCACAAACAACTCCTAAACCAACTATTTATCATCACAAACAAGTCTTAAACCAACCATCTATCATAACAAACAAGTCATAAACCAACTATTTATCATCACAAATAAGTCCTAAACCAGCTATTTATTATCACAAACAAGTCCTAAACCAACTAGTTATCATCACAAACAAATCCTAAACCAACTATTTATCAATACAAACAAGTCCTAAACCAACTATTTATCATCACAAACAAGTCCTAAACCAACTATTTATTATCACAAACAAGTCCTAAACCAAATATTTATCATCACAAACAAGTCCTAAACCAACTATTTATTATCACAAGCAAGTCCTAAACCAAATATTTATCATCACAAACAAGTCCTAAACCAACTATTTATTATCACAAACAAGTCCTAAACCAAATATTTATCATCACAGACAAGTCCTAAACCAACTATTTATCATCACAAACAAGTCCTAAACCAACTATTTATTATCACAAACAAGTCCTAAACCAACTATTTATCATCATAAACAAGTCCTAAACCAACTATTTATCATCACAAACAAGTCCTAAACCAACTATTTATCATCACAAACAAGTCCTAAACCAACTATTTATCATCACAAACAAGTCCTAAACCAACTATTTATCATCACAAACAAGTCCTAAACCAACTATTTATCATCACAAACAAGTCCTAAACCAAATATTTATCATCACAAACAAGTCCTAAACCAACTATTTATCATCACAAACAAGTCCTAAACCAAATATTTATTATCACAAACAAGTCCTAAACCAACTATTTATCATCACAAACAAGTCCTAAACCAAATATTTATCATCACAAACAAGTCCTAAACCAAATATTTATTATCACAAACAAGTCCCAAACCAATTATTTATCATCACAAGCAAGTCCTAAACCAACTCTTCGTCATCATAAGAAAACTATGTGGCTGTCTTCACTGATTTCTAGGAAAACAATGAGTATAAAGTAACATCATTTCTGTATTCTCTGTCTGTTCACTCCAAATTGAGCTTTATCAAGACACCACAATTCATTTCCCTGTTCCTCTCAAGATGATAGAACAAGAAAAATCAATTATGCCAAAAGAAAAAAAAAAAGAAAAAAAAAAACCCTGAAAATCTCCTACTGTGCTTCAGATTAACAGCGCACAGTACCTATATTTGGAGCCATCAGAAGGGTAGGAGATCATATACAATTACCTAGCCCCTAATCATACTTAATACCGCTACCATTAAGCTATATGTCTATTTGTGTCCCCGAACCATCCATGATTAAGGCTGCAAAGCAATCCAATTATGGCAGCCACCTGCCATGTAATCTTTCACTAACAAAATGTCAAAACTACCATCTTCATCATATAATTCTCTACCAATCAAACATTTCCAGACTGCACACGTTCCGCTAGATTTTTTGTGCTTATTATTTCTGTTTGCTTACTGAATTCTATATAAGGCTTTCTACTTAAAGCTTTAGGAAGGTGCATTGAACTTACAAGCAGATATCCTCCAAGCTATTTCTAGTGAGTCTTTTTAAGTTATTTTATTGAATTGCACCAGATATAGACATTGATAGAGCCGAGGAATTTTGTTCAAATATCAAATCAAACAAGCGATATCATTTACAGTAATCTACTGTCACTATTTCTGGCCAAAATTTCAAATAAAAATGACAGTATAATGGATTGAGAGGCTCCATATGTGACATTATTATCTGTCATCATACAAAGTATGCTTTGTAATATTTGGAGATTTAGGGGAAAAAAACGCATATATATGAGATATGACCTTGACAGTGTTACTTATCATAAACAAGTGGCCAACTCATATGCTACTAAACCAGAAATTAGGTTAAGTAAATTCATGCAACATTAAAATTGATGCAGGGGTCATTCATGTGAATATGACTGTAGGTCAAGGTCATTCATTTGAACAAATCATGCGACCTTTCATCCCAGCATGTTACTGGGCAAATATCATGACCCTATTGGCCTTAGACCTCAGTATTGAGAAGTCATGTGGATATCTAAACACATTGAAACCCTGTGACCTTTCTCAAGGTCGTCCATTTGACCAAACATGTAGGCTCTTTATCCGAGCATGCTACTGGCAAGTATCATTGTAGCGCATGGTAAAGTAACTCTATATTGAGGAGAATGGCCATATTTTGAGAACCAGTAAATGACATTCAGCTACCCCAAGAGGTTAATTTGGCAGTAACATACTGAATGTGTTGATGAGATTGCACAAGCTGAAGCCCATCAACATCCCATAGTACCAGTGGGGAAATCATTATTTTCTTTTTTAACCCCCAGTACGAATGTTACACTTTCACTCTCAAAACACGTATTTGTGTACCAATATTTGAAATTAGAACATACTAATGATGGATGTGCTTTTAACTGTATCATTGACATACAATGGATTTAAACCTTGCAGAGTAACTTGAAATAAATCTATACATTTGAATGATCCACAGATATACAATATTGCAGTGTAATTTGAGTTCAAGGAAGTGAATTAATTTAGCCTGAGCAATTATTGTTACATTTAGTAATTCATGATTTTGTGGTTTCTTATTCTTTTCTGACAAGATAGATCCTATCTACATTAATTTAAAACAGATCTTACATTAATTAAATTTTTAAACAAACTGTTAAATTTCCTTCCTTGATATTCAAATGTCGAAACTAATTGAAAATATTAATTACAATAACAACTTCAAAAGTGACAATCAAAATTAACTAAAAAAACATATACCTTTTTAAGTATTGTTTGTTAAGCACATTGTCAAGAATCATTGTCTATCTTTCATATTGTTTATCTTTATTTGTTCTCCTTTAATCTCTCTCTGTCTCTGTATCATCAGAGATCTCTAATACACAACTCTCCCTGCTAACTTCCAACATCAATCTAACAAGGATTTTTTTTTGGTCAAATTCCTAGCCACAGTCAAACCACCACAGCATGCAGCGAATCAAAGATCAGTTACAACAGCAATTACTTACATAAGCTTCATTAAAAGATTTTTACACAAGATAATAAAATAAGATATTACTTTCTAACGGCAGTCTATGGACATAACTGCTACATTAATGTTTTCTCTTTCTGCATTCATCTCTCATTAGGAGCACATTGGTAAGATATTTTAATACTTCGGCGCTATAAAATCATTGAGATATATGTCACCCATGTCATCAGACCCAAGTTTCCAAATGTCACGATTCCTATAACAATGGTGATTTTCTGAAATAGAACCTTCATATCTTTATTGTTTCATCAAAATACCATTACCTTGATTTTATATCTATCAAAGTTCTAAAGCATACCAACAAGCTTCAGCGATGTTTTAAAATTTCTATTGAGGTTCTCTAAGCTTTTTTTCCAATTTCCCAAAAGAAACATTAAAAATACAGGTTCAAGGGAGACAACTTGTTTAGGTTTTAACTTAACATCATAGGAAAAAATACCATGTCTGATGCAACATAAAAAAATTAGCTGTCATACCAGTGTATAACTGGGAATGCAACATAAAAAAATATAACAACCATTCTTTACGATCAGAACTACCACATGTCTGTACCACCTGTCTGTACCATCTGTCTGTATCATCTGTCTGTACCACCTGTCTGTACCATCTGTCTATACCATATGTCTGTACCACCTGTCTGTACCATCTGTCTGTACCACCTGTCGGTACCAACTGTCTGTACCACCTGTCTGTACCACCTGTCTGTACCAACTGTCTGTATCATCTGTCTGTACCAACTGTCTGTACCACCTGTCTGTACCACCTGTCTGTACCATCTGTCTGTATCATCTGTCTGTACCACCTGTCTGTACCAACTGTCTGTATCATCTGTCTGTACCACCTGTCTGTACCAACTGTCTATAACTATCACCTGTCTGTACCATCTGTCTATACCATATGTCTGTACCACCTGTCTGTACCATCTGTCTATACCATATGTCTGTATCACCTGTCTGTACCATCTGTCTGTACCACATGTCTGTACCACCTGTCTGTACCACCTGTCTGTACCATCTGTCTATACCATCTGTCTGTACCAACTGTCTGTACCACCTGTCTGTACCACATGTCTGTACCATCTGTCTATACCATCTGTCTGTACCAACTGTCTGTATCATCTGTCTGTACCACATGTTTGTACCACATGTCTGTACCACCTGTCTGTACCACCTTTCTGTATCATCTGTCTGTACCACCTGTCTGTACCACCTGTCTGTACCATCTGTCTATACCATCTGTCTGTACCAACTGTCTGTATCACCTGTCTGTACCAACTGTCTGTACCACCTGTCTGTACCACCTGTCTGTACCATCTGTCTATACCATCTGTCTGTACCAACTGTCTGTATCACCTGTCTGTACCACCTGTCTGTACCACTTGTTTGTACCACATGTCTGTACCACCTGTCTGTACCACCTGTCTGTATCATCTGTCTGTACCACCTGTCTGTACCACCTGTCTGTACCACCTGTCTGTACCACCTGTCTGTACCACCTGTCTGTACCACCTGTCTGTATCATCTGTCTGTACCACCTGTCTGTACCATCTGTCTGTACCATCTGTCTATACCATCTGTCTGTACCACCTGTCTGTACCAACTGTCTGTATCATCTGTCTGTACCACTTGTTTGTACCACATGTCTGTACCACCTGTCTGTACCACCTGTCTATACCAACTGTCTGTACCATCTGTCTGTACCAACTGTCTGTACCACCTGTCTGTACCCTCTGTCTATACCATCTGTCTGTACCACCTGTCTGTACCACCTGTCTGTACCAACTGTCTGTATCATCTGTCTGTACCACCTGTCTGTACCATCTGTCTGTACCAACTGTCTGTATCATCTGTCTGTACCACCTGTCTGTACCACATGTCTGTACCACCTGTCTGTATCATCTGTCTGTACCACATGTCTGTACCACCTGTCTGTACCATCTGTCTGTACCATCTATCTATATCTACCATCTGTCTGTACCACCTGTCTGTACCACCTGTCTGTACCACCTGTTTGTACCACATGTCTGTACAACCTGTCTGTACCACCTGTCTATAACTACCACATGTCTGTACCATCTATCTATAACTACCACCTGTCTGTACCACCTGTCTGTACCATCTGTCTGTACCATCTATCTATAACTACCACCTGTCAGTACCATCTGTCTGTACCACATGTCTGTACCACCTGTCTGTACCACCTGTCTGTACCATCTGTCTGTACCACCTATCTGTACCATCTGTCTGTACCATCTGTCTGTACCACCTGTCTGTACCATCTGTCTATACCATCTGTCTGTACCACCTGTCTATACCAACTGTCTGTACCATCTGTCTGTACCAACTGTCTGTACCACCTGTCTGTACCATCTGTCTATACCAACTGTTTGTACCACATGTCTGTACCACCTGTCTGTACCATCTGTTTGTACCACCTGTCTGTACCAACTGTCTGTACCATCTGTTTGTACCACATGTCTGTACCACCTGTCTGTACCACCTGTCTGTACCACCTGTCTGTACCACCTGTCTGTACCATCTGTTTGTACCACATGTCTGTACCACCTGTCTGTACCACCTGTCTGTACCATCTGTCTGTACCACCTGTCTGTACCACCTGTCTGTACCACCTGTCTGTACCACATGTCTGTACCACCTGTTTGTACCACATGTCTGTACCACCTGTCTGTATCATCTGTCTGTACCACCTGTCTGTACCATATATCTATAACTACCACCTGTCTGTACCACCTGTCTGTACCACCTGTCTGTACCACCTGTCTGTACCACATGTCTGTACCACATGTCTGTACCACCTGTCTGTACCACCTTTCTGTACCACTTGTTTGTACCACATGTCTGTACCACCTGTCTGTACCACCTGTCTGTACCATCTGTCTGTAGCACCTGTCTGTACCATCTGTCTATACCATCTGTCTGTACCAACTGTCTGTATCACCTGTCTGTACCACCTGTCTGTACCACCTGTCTGTACCATCTGTTTGTACCACATGTCTGTACCACCTGTCTGTACCACCTGTCTGTACCACCTGTTTGTACCACATGTCTGTACCACCTGTCTGTACCACCTGTCTGTACCAACTGTCTGTATCACCTGTCTGTACCACCTGTCTGTACCACCTTTCTGTACCACTTGTTTGTACCACATGTCTGTACCACCTGTCTGTACCACCTGTCTGTACCATCTGTCTGTAGCACCTGTCTGTACCATCTGTCTATACCATCTGTCTGTACCAACTGTCTGTATCCCCTGTCTGTACCACCTGTCTGTACCACCTGTCTGTACCATCTGTTTGTACCACATGTCTGTACCACCTGTCTGTACCACCTGTCTGTACCACCTGTTTGTACCACATGTCTGTACCACCTGTCTGTACCACCTGTCTGTACCAACTGTCTGTATCACCTGTCTGTACCACCTGTCTGTACCATATATCTATAACTACCACCTGTCTGTACCGTCTGTCTATAACTACCACCTGTCTGTACCACCTTTAACTATCACATGCCCATATCTACCATCTATCCATATCTTCCAAGTGGTATGTATGGGCAGATTGTAATATGGACAGCCCATATTACAATCTGCCCATACCTACCATCTGTCCATACCTACCGCCTGTCCATATCTACCATATGTCTATACCTACCACCTATCCAACTACCATCTATGTATACATGACACCTGTTCATATCTACCACCATTCCATACTTGCGACCTGTTCATATCTACCACCTGTCCATGTATCTACCATCTGTCCATACCTACCGCCTGTCCATATCACCATCTGTCCATACCTACCATCTGTCCATACCTACCACCTGTCCATATCTACCATTTGTCCATATCTACCATCTGTCCATACCTATATAGCTACCACCTATCTAACTACCATCTGTCTATACCTACCACTTATCTAACTACCTTTTGTCTATACCTACCACCTATCTAACTACCATCTGTGTTTACATGACACCTGTCAATATCTTCCACCTATCCATATCTACCATCTGGTTATACATACCACCTGTCCATAATACACAAAATACATCTATACTTTCCTTATATTTTACCCCTCAAAACCAAACTTTCTGAAGCATTTTCTCACATGTTACATTACAATATCAAAACTACCTAGCTAAGCAGACAGTGTCCAAATAAATTTGTACTCTTATCATTTAACAAGTTTTAAGCATTTTACAACCTCCTGTAGTATATCAATACATACATTTTACAACCTCCTGTAGTATATCAATACATACATTCCTTCATCAAATCTTCATGCTGAGATCAATGCAAAGCACAGATACAACTTCATTAACTTCAAAGATTATATACCGTAATGTTGTAACAATACCCAAACATTTCAATAAAAAATGATTGAATTAACAGAAAATTGTTGATAACATAACCTAATATTTTGGTAAGGAGTGTAGTTAAATTGTGTCTTCAATACGGAGATGTGATATACAACCTAGTTAAATTGTGTCTTCAATACGGAGATGTGATATGTAACCTAGTTAAATTGTGTCTTCAATACGGAGATGTGATATACAACCTAGTTAAATTGTGTCTTCAATACGGAGATGTGATATGCAACCTAGTTAAATTGTGTCTTCAATACAGAGATGTGATATGCAACCTAGTTAAATTGTGTCTTCAATACGGAGATGTGATATGCAACCTAGTTAAATTGTGTCTTCAATACGGAGATGTGATATGCAACCTAGTTAAATTGTGTCTTCAATACGGAGATGTGATATGCAACCTAGTTAAATTGTGTCTTCAATACGGAGATGTGATATGCAACCTAGTTAAATTGTGTCTTCAATACGGAGATGTGATATGCAACCTAGCTAAATTGTGTCTTCAATACGGAGATGTGATATGCAACCTAGCTAAATTGTGTCTTCAATACGGAGATGTGATATGTAACCTAGTTAAATTGTGTCTTCAAAACGGAGATGTGATATGTAACCTAGTTAAATTGTGTCTTCAATACGGAGATGTGATATGTAACCTAGTTAAATTGTGTCTTCAATACGGAGATGTGATATGTAACCTAGTTAAATTGTGTCTTCAATACGGGGATGTGATATGTAACCTAGTTAAATTGTGTCTTCAATACGGAGATGTGATATACAACCTCAATGACATCAATGCCTCCAGACACAATCATTTTGAGTTTGTGTTTTTGGTTGACAAAAATATAAGCCCTTAATATTTCAGTCAAGGAAAACCAAACTGATATACAAGTCCTTTTATATCTAACTCAGTGTATTACCAGTACCTAAACTCACAGGTCCTGTCCTTTTATATCTAACTCAGTGTATTACCAGTACCTAAACTCACAGGTCCTGTCCTTTTATATCTAACTCAGTGTATTACCAGTACCTAAACTCACAGGTCCTGTCCTTTTATATCAGTGTATTACCAGTACCTAAACTCACAGGTCCTGTCCTTTTATATCAGTGTATTACCAGTACCTAAACTCACTGGTCCTGTCCTTTTATATCTAACTCAGTGTATTACCAGTACCTAAACTCACAGGTCCTGTCCTTTTATATCTAACTCAGTGTATTACCAGTACCTAAACTCACAGGTCCTGTCCTTTTATATCGGTGTATTACCAGTACCTAAACTGACTGGTCCTGTCCTTTTATATCTAACTCAGTGTATTACCAGAACCTAAACTCACACAGGTCCTGACCTTTTATATCGGTGTATTACCAGTACCTAAACTCACAGGTCTTGTCCTTTTATATCTAACTCAGTGTATTACCAGTACCTAAACTCACAGGTCCTGTCCTTTTATATCTAACTCAGTGTATTACCAGTACCTAAACTCACAGGTCCTGTCCTTTTATATCAGTGTATTACCAGTACCTAAACTCACAGGTCCTGTCCTTTTATATCAGTGTATTACCAGTACCTAAACTCACAGGTCCTACCCTTTTATATCTAACTCAGTGTATTACCAGTACCTACACTCACAGGTCCTGTCCTTTTATATCTAACTCAGTGTATTACCAGTACCTACACTCACAGGTCCTGTCCTTTTATATCTAACTCAGTGTATTACCAGTACCTACACTCACAGGTCCTACCCTTTTATATCGGTGTATTACCAGTACCTAAACTCACAGGTCCTGTCCTTTTACATCTAACTCAGTGTATTACCAGTACCTAAACTCACAGGTCCTGTCCTTTTATATCTAACTCAGTGTATTACCAGTACCTAAACTCACACAGGTCCTGTCCTTTTATATCTAACTCAGTGTATTACCAGTACCTAAACTCACACAGGTCCTGTCCTTTTATATCTAACTCAGTGTATTACCAGTACCTACACTCACAGGTCCTGTCCTTTTATATCTAACTCAGTGTATTACTAGTACCTACACTCACAGGTCCTGACCTTTTATATCAGTGTATTACCAGTACCTAAACTCACAGGTCCTGTCCTTTTATATCTAACTCAGTGTATTACCAGTACCTAAACTCACAGGTCCTGTCCTTTTATATCAGTGTATTACCAGTACCTAAACTCACAGGTCCTGTCCTTTTATATCTAACTCAGTGTATTACCAGTACCTACACTCACAGGTCCTGTCCTTTTATATCTAACTCAGTGTATTATCAGTACCTAAACTCACAGGTCCTGACCTTTTATATCTAACTCAGTGTATTATCAGTACCTAAACTCACAGGTCCTGACCTTTTATATCTAACTCAGTGTATTACCAGTACCTAAACTCACAGGTCCTGTCCTTTTATATCTAACTCAGTGTATTACCAGTACCTAAACTCACAGGTCCTACCCTTTTATATCGGTGTATTACCAGTACCTTAACTCACAGGTCCTGTCCTTTTATATCTAACTCAGTGTATTACCAGTACCTAAACTCACACAGGTCCTGTCCTTTTATATCTAACTCAGTGTATTACCAGTACCTAAACTCACAGGTCCTGTCCTTTTATATCTAACTCAGTGTATTACCAGTACCTACACTCACAGGTCCTACCCTTTTATATCTAACTCAGTGTATTACCAGTACCTAAACTCACACAGGTCCTGTCCTTTTATATCTAACTCAGTGTATTACCAGTACCTACACTCACAGGTCCCGTCCTTTTATATCTAACTCAGTGTATTACCAGTACCTACACTCACAGGTCCTGTCCTTTTATATCTAACTCAGTGTATTACCAGTACCTAAACTCACAGGTCCTGTCCTTTTATATCTAACTCAGTGTATTACCAGTACCTAAACTCACAGGTCCTGTCCTTTTATATCTAACTCAGTGTATTACCAGTACCTAAACTCACAGGTCCTGTCCTTTTATATCTAACTCAGTGTATTACCAGTACCTACACTCACAGGTCCTACCCTTTTATATCGATGTATTACCAGTACCTACACTCACAGGTCCTACCCTTTTATATCGGTGTATTACCAGTACCTAAACTCACAGGTCCTGTCCTTTTACATCTAACTCGGTGTATTACCAGTACCTAAACTCACAGGTCCTGTCCTTTTATATCTAACTCAGTGTATTACCAGTACCTAAACTCACAGGTCCTGTCCTTTTATATCTAACTCAGTGTATTACCAGTACCTAAACTCACAGGTCCTGTCCTTTTATATCTAACTCAGTGTATTACCAGTACCTAAACTCACAGGTCCTGTCCTTTTATATCAGTGTATTACCAGTACCTAAACTCACAGGTCCTGACCTTTTATATCAGTGTATTACCAGTACCTACACTCACAGGTCCTGTCCTTTTATATCTAACTCAGTGTATTACCAGTACCTAAACTCACAGGTCCTGTCCTTTTATATCTAACTCAGTGTATTACCAGTACCTAAACTCACAGGTCCTGTCCTTTTATATCTAACTCGGTGTATTACCAGTACCTAAACTCACAGGTCCTGTCCTTTTATATCTAACTCAGTGTATTACCAGTACCTAAACTCACAGGCCCTGTCCTTTTATATCTAACTCAGTGTATTACCAGTACCTAAACTCACAGGTCCTACCCTTTTATATCTAACTCAGTGTATTACCAGTACCTAACCTCACACAGGTCCTGTCCTTTTATATCTAACTCAGTGTATTACCAGTACCTACACTCACAGGTCCTACCCTTTTATATCTAACATGATATATTACCAGTACCTAAACTCACAGGTCCTACCCTTTTATATCTAACTCAGTGTATTACCAGTACCTAACCTCACACAGGTCCTACCCTTTTATATCTAACTCGGTGTATTACCAGTACCTAAACTCACAGGTCCTGTCCTTTTATATCTAACTCAGTGTATTACCAGTACCTACACTCACAGGTCCTGTCCTTTTATATCTAACTCAGTGTATTACTAGTACCTACACTCACAGGTCCTGACCTTTTATATCAGTGTATTACCAGTACCTACACTCACAGGTCCTGTCCTTTTATATCTAACTCAGTGTATTACCAGTACCTAAACTCACAGGTCCTGTCCTTTTATATCTAACTCAGTGTATTACCAGTACCTAAACTCACAGGTCCTACCCTTTTATATCTAACTCAGTGTATTACCAGTACCTAAACTCACAGGTCCTGTCCTTTTATATCTAACTCAGTGTATTACCAGTACCTAAACTCACAGGTCCTGTCCTTTTATATCTAACTCAGTGTATTACCAGTACCTAAACTCACAGGTCCTACCCTTTTATATCTAACTCAGTGTATTACCAGTACCTAAACTCACAGGTCCTGTCCTTTTATATCTAACTCAGTGTATTACCAGTACCTAAACTCACAGGTCCTGTCCTTTTATATCTAACTCGGTGTATTACCAGTACCTACACTCACAGGTCCTGTCCTTTTATATCTAACTCGGTGTATTACCAGTACCTTAACTTATTTCATACACAATATAATACCCAGCATGCTTGATTCCTAGAATATTATGCACGATGTGTCGTTATCTTTACAGTGATGGCTTCCTACATGTACTGTGCAGATACACTCAGTTTTTCCCTATCTAGGACGAGATTCTTGTCCAAGATCACAAACTCATTATCTTAATCTTTTCCCAGCGGTGGGAGGAGGAATGACAAATCCAACTGTTATCTAATTCCTTCTCGTTCAATTCACCTGATAAAACTCATATTTTTGCTGTTATGTCTAACACTCCACAGGGTATTTGACCTTGTTGAACTTGCTATAAAAAGTGTAGGAAGAGTGATGTAATTGGTTTGAATCAGGAAATCCTGCCAATTCTGAGTCTAATGTTTGGCTCCAAAAGATGAAAATTAAAATAAAAAGTCTCAAAACACTTTATGCTTCATATGGAAATTCCGGAATAAAGAAGGTTAACATCCTTTAGTGAATTATTATAAGAAAGACATTTTGACTAAAAGTATAGAGATATCTAACAGAGAAGGGGAGTGTTTCCTGCACCCCATGTGGTAACAGTGTTGTGATGTGTCCTGTCAAACCCAGAGAATAAATTGTTTCACCAATAGTATCATAAGTTGAGAAACTCTCACAAATACTGAAGCATCTTACAAGTTAACGAGGTCATCAATAATAACAGTAATTCTTGACAAGCAGTATTTGTGTTGGGGAAATATATTGTGACCGTCTTTTTATGTTTTGTTTTTTTGTTGATTATAAATTTTTGCTTTTTTTTTTATTTTTGCAGACTTTTGCTACTTGCAACTCTGCTGGAAATGAAGTGGCATCAAACAATTACATCATTCTCACTATGCTGCTCATTATCTTAACATACAAGAAACATAAAGCCATGTGTATCTAAAATCAGTATAGAATGTGGTATACAGCTGATCCGCACCACATTATAAAAAAAAAACTTATAAAAGTACAAAGGTCAAACATCCAGCTGTATTATCACAGCCTATATTATGATACCTTCATTGGTTCCTGTCAACCATCCCAGAATACCACAGGGATATATAGCTAGATAATCAGTTTCCCAAAATATCTTGTGTATATGCTACCTGAATTGTGGTTAATCGACATTATAACCATTTGCCAGGAATCAGGGTCTTCTGTGCGTTTTGAAATATTTTGCAGATGAAACATGTCAATTCTGCTCAGCTGCAATTAGTATGTACTGATAGGGATGCTGCTGGAGTTGTTAGGCTATTTATAATCTGATATAAATATGTCAAGTCGACAATATTTGACAGGAGAATATGCCTGCCAGTCGACTTTCTTGCAAGACCACATGCAGGTCTTGTGAGGGGGAATGTACTTTTATTTTGTATTTTTAATTATGTAATTTAACTTCTGAGGGCAATGTGACTTGTGTGTGAATATCATAACCAGATTGCTTAAAATAACAATAAGATTATGATTTTGTTTCCAAAAATAAAACCAACTTGGAAATACTGAAATCTAAAGAATAAATCAATCAATTAAACTGAAAACAAGAATCAATACAAATGACATAACTTCTGACACTGTGTAATCTTGTCTGTGACCTTAAAGGTCATCATAACCGGTAGAGTACTTCACCAAGCCAAATGCTGCTGCACAGCAGAAAGGTATTTATATCTTCAATGGAACATTTTAAATGATTTTAAGCTAATTAACAAAGAAATTTAACAAATCATTTCTATTTACATGTAGCTTTCAACTAACACTTAGTGGCCTTTATCAGCCCTAACTGTGGTCAGTCAGCTAATACCAAGTTATTAAGCACAGCCCTAACTGTGGTCAGTCAGCTAATACCAAGTTATTAAGCACAGCCCTAACTGTGGTCAGTCAGCTAATACCAAGTTATTCAAGCAAACTAAGTTAAATAGACCCTTGTACCTTAGGAGATAGTTCAAGGTCATAAATTGGACAAATATGGTAGCATTTCAAAACAGAATGCTATTGTAAGGTCTATCTCAATAACAATATCTGGTTTCTGAGTTGGTAATATAACAGCTGTAAGTTCGGTTCTCAACACATTCCATGGCTACTCTCCAGAAGAATCTTTCAAAATTGAACTTTATTGAGTACCAGGGTATGTTACGAAATGTAATCATGAAATTTGAATAAGTTCTCATTATTTTGTGACAAATAATTTATATAATTATATCATCAAACTTAAGAACCAAATTACGATCCAAGCACTAATCAACTTTTTAAAATTTAAAATTACATCAGTTATAGCAGGCTGAAATGATCCAATTTCATGGACTTCAATTTTTAGAACCAATCTTTTCAAACCACTTATTCAACACATAAAATTTACATTAATATTTCCTGTTTTAAATGATTTATTAAATTCTAAAGATAAATTGAAATTAATACAGGATTTTCTCACACTGAAAACCACTTAGCTGGCATAAGAATTATCATAAAACAAAATTTTTATTGTGCTTGTACCAAGATTATTTAATCTATTTTGCACCTGTGCGACTCAACAAAATCATATTTTGAAATTTATAATTAGAACTGGGATAATGTTGCCAGAATATTCTATGCTAATCTAGCGATTTTTCGTACCAGGACTCTGCGGATTTCCTTCGGACGTCTGCACCACATCTCCCATTACTACATCAATAAAGACGTATATAACATCAGAAGCGTATTTATTGGAAATCTTTTCTACAAAACCAGCAGGACCAACAATATAACAGTTTTCTCCTGATCTCATTAAAACCAACTAATGCATCAAATTTTTAAAAAGTTTCAACAAAAACAGTAGGACACAGAACTACTTCTTAGATCTTTCATTAAAAACACAAAAAAGTATTAAATGCTAAAAACTGGTGGGTTTTCACAAGAGAACAGCTGGGTTCAGTATATATCTGCTTCCTGTAGACTTGAGAAGAGAAACAACACTCCAGAAATAACAAGGTGGAGAAATTTTGGCGCAACTCATATCATGCAACCTGCACAACTGTGTATGGAATCTAAATCACTTAAAAACTCACTGCACCTCTTTGATGATGGCAAACATGACTGGCTGCCTTGATAGTAATGCAGGTAGCTGGAGTTGCTGTGGCATAGACTGGGCAGGGAGTCGGGCTGGCCAGGGGAGGGGGTTAGTAAATTCAGGAGAGAAAGGATTAGGTAGGAATGGAGGAACATATGATAAAGAAGATATAGACTGAAAGAAAAAAAATAGGATAAACATTGAGAAAAGAGAGGAAAGAATCAAGGAGCCTCTGTTCTTTATGCAATCCTCGTTAAAGAATATGCAATCCGCTTAAAACAATATGCGATCCTCGTTAAAGAATATGCGATCCTCATTAAAGAATAAGCGATCCTTGTTAATGAATATTCAATCCTCGTTAAAGAATATGCAATCTGCTTTAAAGAATATGTGATCCTCATTAAAGAATAAGCGATCCTCGTTAAAGAATATGCGATCCTTGTTGAAGAATATGCAATCCTTGTTAAAGAATATGTGATCCTCGTTAAAGAATATGCGATCCTTGTTAAAGAATATATGATCCTCGTTAAAGAATATGCGATCCTCGTTAAAGAATATGCGATCCTCGTTAAAGAATATGCGATCCTTGTTAAAGAATAAGCGATCCTTATTAAAGAATATACAATCCTCTTTACAAACTGTGATTCTTGTACCTAAATATAAGCAACATATGTCAAGAATTTGGAATCCTTGTCAAATTTTGAAGTCTACACTTAACAAACTGTATTTGTTATTTGTGTAAACAAAAAATTGATGACATCGTTAAACATTTATTAATAGACTGTCGTATATAATTTGAGGAAAGAGACAGACTTCGTACTTCAATTGTGAATGTACCTTCGGTTATTCAGAGTGTCAGTATTTTGAATGATGAAAAAATGTCCTTCTTGGAGGACATAATGGTACATTTGATATCAGTCCTGACCATTTGAAACTGTTGATAATTTCAGTGTTGACCATTAGAAACTGTCGATGATTTCAATCCTGACCATTGGAAGCTGTTGATGATTTCAATCCTGACCATTAGAAACTGTTGATGATTTCAATCCTGACCATTAGAAACTGTTGATGATTTCAGTCCTGACCATAAGAAACTGTTGATGATTTCAGTCCTGACCATAAGAAACTGTCGATGATAGAGTCAACAAAGACATTTTTTCTAATGAAACCAGCCCTTGTGTATTACTTGTCGTGTCTGTAGTGATTCATCACAAGATGGCCGAACTACGTTCAGTGATAATATGGTCACATGGCTGCAGTTAATTTCAGTTAATGTATTAAGCTAGATACTAATTCAATACATACATTAAATCAAAGTAATATCTATTTTATCGATGTGCTTACGTTCTCATTTCATGACTTCAATATTTGTTGAATTGATCTTGACATGTTGGAGGTAATAAAGATATTTAATACAATTCAATTCAACATAGTTGGTAAGATTTAGTCCAAGGTCCACAAGCATGCTTGTAATTTTGTGAAGGTACAGAACATATCAGCTTTCATAGTAAATTACCAAAATAATTAATACATGATAAGACAATTCATATACACAGTATTTCAGTCTTGTAAAAATTTTGATTAGCAGCTGGGATCGGTATATTTTGCAGTCTCGGTCACTTGGCCCAATTAGTGACCTTCGTTACTGTATTTTAAGCTGTGTAAATTTCCAACTTCATTGATGATACAGAACAAAATTTCACACAGGAATTTTATGATACATCTTATACATCTCTGTAACTACATACCAATATACTTTATATCTTAATCATCTCAAAACAAAAACTCTTTTTTAATGTTCTAACAGATGTGGATGTCTAGCTGCTGTGTTAATAGCCGATGTTTCATGTTGGAAATTATAGTTAAGATTGGGTAATTCTTATCCATAATTCATACAGCGTGACTCGCACTAATTTGTTTCACATTTGCTTAACAAGCTATGGTCACTTTAGGACTATAGTTACGTTAGTCATACCTCAACTCAATAGATCATTTAGATAGTAAGAAATAGATCATATAGTATTTAATAATGTAGAAGGGAGCTAATGATACATCATAAAATTGTCCGTTTTTCTCGCAGATATTATGGTCCTCTCCCTTGACTTACGAAAAATAACAGACTTTGCCAACAGAGGCTTGAATTCCAAACTTCCATTTTACGAAATGACTGTGTTAACCCTATTTAACTGACAAATATATTCTGCATTATTAGTAACATTACCATCATGCATATGTTACATGAACTAGCTAAACAAAACATGGATAATCACAAAGAGACTTTGTAACATGTCTGTAAGGTATGGGTGTCTTTAACGAGTGATTAACTGTGACATCACGTCCCGCAGCCACTAGAATGTGGCTGTTCTTATTACCTCCCCAAAAATAGACGATACATCAATCAAATTGTATTTACCCCTGATACAGCTGTCAGAAATCATTTACCCAACATTTTCAGCATGTTATCATACATAAATACACATCCAACAGGCACCCACAGCCATATCTTGTCTGATGTCCTAGATATTCCTGAACTAATTTTTATACAGCGATATATATTCACTCAAAATGTATCATACAGTTCATCCTAAGGAGGTATGATTCACTCACTGAAAGAAAAGATTTAACAATGCATTTGAGAACAAACAAGAAATTGATGATGCATTTGAAAAGTATACACATGATGATAATGTATGTGAACAGGGTCATACTTTTGAATAAACTTTGTAGCCCTTCACCTCAGTACATTGAAGGCCCAATATCAGGTCTCTTGGCCTAAATGGTTATAATGAAAAGAAATTGTTTAAAGATTTAAGCCTATTTGACCCCTGTGCTCTTGAATGTAGGTGAAGGTCATTTTTTTAAACAAACTTGGTAGCCCTTCACCCAAGCATGCTGCAGGTCCATTATATGGTCTCATGGTCTCTAATGCATGGTTATAAGCAATATAAGCTCACTTTCCCTTTGGGCAGGTAAGCTAAAAATATACATGTAGTGTACAGGAATTGATGACATGTATGATTGAAAGGATCACAAAAAAGGATGACAGGTTTGATTTGGAATGTACACAAAAACAAAGAAGAACTTTCAAATGATTGAAAAGGTTCATAGCAACTAAAGCAATTTGAATAATCTTTAAATTGAAATTCTTTTTTAATTTGTTATTTTTCATCAGTTAGGATTTGGAATAAAACCAGTTTGTCTTTTAAAAAACACATTTTCTTGCATCTGACTAATGAGAAATCTGACAGTTTTAAAAGAAATAGTGTTATTTTCTAAAAAAAAAAAAATGAACACTATATTAAGACATTTGATCTAAAAGTGGCAATTTGATGAGTTGCTTTTGATGAACAGTATAGATCATGTCATTGAAATGGCTCGCAGGGAGGTTGAAGACATCACAATTTAATTACGGTCCTACAACATACTGACATCTAATATCAATCATTCTCAGAAAAGGACAGCAACTCTAGTCACAGAGGGAATATTTCATTTCGATTTCCAGAAATAAATCTTATTTGGTTGTGCCAAAAATAGCAATTGTCAATATTAATTTAGCTCCTCGCTGCCAAGCATTGGTTTCTCAGCACACTCTGATCTACTAATGGCTTCTCCAGTTTGCTTCTGTCGCTATTTCTGTATGTTTGTGAATATCTATGGGGTGTATTCTTTGTCAAATCTTCAGCGTCATGGCCTAATTTGCACCCAAAAACGGAAATATCAATTTGTATCTCAAAATGTTGACAAATATCATCTTTGTCACTGATTAGGTTAACGTTATGTCTTTTATCTTATTTTAGAAATAGGTTTATATCCACCTTTTTAATCATTTCAGAAATGATTTGACAAGAACTATATTAAGAAATTATTAATGAAATCAATCCTTTTTAATTATTTCACAAATGATTTGACAAGAACTATATTAAGAAATTATTAATGAAATCAATCTGATCCAATTTGAATTGTGTCTTCCAATGACTTGTCAGCAGAAATATGTTTAATTACCTTATCATTGATAAAGTTACTTCCTTCAAATTATACAAATATAGGTTCTCCAGCAGGTGATGGATGTCTAGCATGTTTATCTAACTCGAGTTAGTTAATTTCTTTAGAAGAGATACAAGCTTAGCGAGTGTCTTTTCTAAATTTGAAAATTAACTAACTATCATTAGTTTATTTAAGCATGTGTCTTTTCTAAAGAAAATTAACTAAAGGCCGTCACTCATTGGGTAACATATGCTTATCCCACAACTTTTCCCCTACAAAAGTACCAAGTCCAAATTCTCCCAATGAAGCAATTTCATTCTATGAGCTGAATCACATGAGACAACTTATAGTTTGAAATGAAGAAAATTGTTTTACAGATGAACATCTAATGTCTAATGTAATATATTTGTATATTATAATGTTATGAAATTAAATTCTAGCAGGTCAATCATTGTATATGAGTTTGTGTGTTTTATTAGTAGAACACTTGTTTAAATGACATGATGCATACATTTCAAAGACGACACCAAAAAGTCAATCACCACAACCGAGTACCAGACTTATCACAGTCAGGTTCAATTATGGGGCCTTTCCTGGACTTGGTAGTTATGCTATCATGGTTTATTGTGCTGCTAAAAGTTAACCCTGAGATTTAGGTAGGGTACGAGTAAAAGTAGATGGGTGTATCCAGGTAGGGGTTGGCTGTAGTTGAATAAGGAAGAAAGCCAGATTTTTTATCTCATAACTCCAAATATGTATTAGTCTTGCCACACTGTCCTGGGACCAAATTCTCACAGGAGGTAGGGAAATTTTAAGACAGCTGACATATGCTATGGTGTTACTCACAATAGCATAACTTTATCATTTTCTCTAGTGTAACTTCGACATAAATTGATAACGTCATCAATTTTGATGCACATTTAGATGATAACACGATGGAGAAGATTCATAACACTTCACAATTTGTTACTTTTACGTAGAGTATGTGAGAAAAATGATCAAACATGGCCCTGTACTGTCAAAAGGGATATCTCAACCCAAGTGTAAGAGTTTGGCTGGCCAGCACAAGGTTTTTAGGATATCTCAACCCAAGTGTAAGAGTTTGGCTGGCCAGCACAAGGTTTTTAGGATATCTCAACCCAAGTGTAAGAGTTTGGCTGGCCAACACAAGGTTTTTAGGATATCTCAACCCAAGTGTAAGAGTTTGGCTGGCCAACACAAGATTTTTAGGATATCTCAACCCAAGCGTAAGAGTTTGGCTGGCCAGCAGAAGGTTTTTAGGATACCTCGACCCAAGCGTAAGAGTTTGGCTGGCCAACACAAGGTTTTTAGGATATCTCAACCCAAGCGTAAGAGTTTGGCTGGCCAGCACAAGGTTTTTAGGATACCTCAACCCAAGTGCAAGAGTTTGGCTGACCAACACAAGGTTTTTAGGATATCTCAACCCAAGTGTAAGAGTTTGGCTGGCCAGCACAAGGTTTTTAGGATATCTCAACCCAAGCATAAGAGTTTGGCTGGCCAGCACAAGGTTTTTAGGATACCTCAACCCAAGTGTAAGAGTTTATCCCTGTGCATGGAACGTTAACCGGTCCAAGTAAGATTCTATTAATATCTCCCCGTCCCCTCCAACATAACACAACACAGCAAAAATTGAAGAATTCAACATAAAATAAACAAGAGGCTCATGGGGCCTGTATCGCTCACCAGGTTGGATTAGACCAAATGTCAAAATAATGTCCATATTCAATTTTTTTTATTTGCAAATCTCTAACAATGCTATATATGGTTATAGTGTGGGAATCCGAACTGCTTTAAAGATTAATGAAGTCCAGACTCTCTAAGGTCTGCAAGACATCAAGAATTGTTTTTCGAACATGCATGCATTCATCACTTTATGACTAGTAGCGATTTAAAGGAATTACCTCTATTTCTCCTATTGCGCCCCACCCTATTGGCCCCTCGGGGGGTCAGTCACCATTTATGCAAAATCTGTTTGCCTTCTCCTAAGGATCTTTATGACCAAATTGGGTTCAAATCCATTCATAACTTTATGACTAGTAGCGATTCAAAGGAATAACCTCTATTTCCCCAATTGGGCCCCGCCCTTTTGGCCCCTCGGGGGTCAGAATCACCATTAATGCAAAATCAGTTCGCCTTCTCCTAAGGATCTTTATGACCAAATTGGGTTCAAATCCATTCTTAACTTTATGACTAGTAGCGATTTAAGGGAATTACCTCTATTTCCCCTATTGGGCCCCGCCCCTTTGGCCCCTCGGGGGTCAGAGTCACCATTACTGCAAAATCTGTTCCCCTTCTCCTAAGGATCTTTCTGACCAAATTGGGTTCAAATCCATTCATAACTTTATGACTAGTAGCGATTCAAAGGAATTGCCTCTATTTCCCCTATTGGGCCCCGCCCCTTTGGCCCCTCCGGGGTCAGAATCACCACTAATGCAAAATCTGTTCCCTTTCCCCCAAGGATCTTTCTGGCCAAATTGGGTTCAAATCCATTCTTAACTTTATGACTAGTAGCGATTCAAAGGAATTACCTCTATTTCCCCTATTGGGCCGCGCCCCTTTGGCCCCTCAGGGGTCAGAGTCACCATTTATGCAAAATCTGTTCCCCTTCACCCAAGGATCTTTCTGACCAAATTGGGTTCAAATCCATTCATAACTTTATGACTAGTAGCAATTCAAATGAATTACCTCTATTTCCCCTCTTTGGCCCCGCCCTTTTGGCCCCTCGGGGGTCAGAGCCACTATTTATGCAAATTCTGTTCCCCTTCCCCCAAGGATGTTTCTTACCAAATTGGGTTCAAATCCATTGGTAACTTTATGACAAGTAGCGATTTAAAGGAATTGCCTCTATTTCCCCTATTGGGCCCCGCCCTTTTGGCCCCTCGGGGGTCAGAGTCACCATTTATGCAAAATCTGTTCCCCTTCTGCCAAGGATGTTTCTGGCCAAATTTGGTCAAAATCCAATAAGAACTTTTGGACTAGTAGGGATTTGAAGCAAATGTTGACGGACGACGGATGGACGACAGACGACGGACGGACGGACGACAGACGACGGACGCTGCGCCATGACATAAGCTCACCGGACCTTCGGTCCAGGTGAGCTTAAAAGCTAGTTTCAAAGTGTCTTTCATATTTTAAATATAATTTTGCGAGTCAAGTCCAAAAAATTCATGCAAACAAAACTTCACTTACCAATAGGCTCCTGAAACCCTGAATCCACACTTCCCTTGTAGACAAGCTTCCGACCAACACCATCTGGACAAATAGTAAGATTGTAAACACATTCATTGTTGTTTAATTCGACTAACCAACTTACTCAACACTGAAGATTTCCAAGAACGGCAGCATTTTTAAGAAGACAATCAGACACTTATATGTGTCGTAAATCAGTAAAGTACTAGGCAAATGTCACAGGTTCTAATTGCTCTTTATATATCAGTTACAGATACTTCATCAGTGTGACATTAAACCTGATTCTACTGATATCAGGGAGACTGGATACTTTGGTCCCTAAAATAAACCATGACATCAGGGAGACTGAATACTTTGGTCCCTACAATAAACCCTGACATCAGGGAGACTGGATACTTTGGTCCCCACAATAAACTCTGACATCAGGGAGACTGGATACTTTGGTCCCTACAATAAACCCTGACATCAGAGAGACTGGATACTTTGGTCCCTACAATAAACCCTGACATCAGGGAGACTGGATACTTTGGTCCCCACAATAAACTCTGACATCAGGGAGACTGGATACTTTGGTCCCTACAATAAACCATGACATCAGGGAGACTGGATACTTTGGTCCCCACAATAAACCATGACATCAGGGAGACTGAATACTTTGGTCCCCACAATAAACCATGACATCAGGGAGACTGAATACTTTGGTCCCTACAATAAACCCTGACATCAGGGAGACTGGATACTTTGGTCCCCACAATAAACTCTGACATCAGGGAGACTGGATACTTTGGTCCCTACAATAAACCATGACATCAGGGAGACTGGATACTTTGGTCCCCACAATAAACCATGACATCAGGGAGACTGAATACTTTGGTCCCCACAATAAACCATGACATCAGGGAGACTGAATACTTTGGTCCCTACAATAAACCATGACATCAGGGAGACTGAATACTTTGGTCCCTACAATAAACCCCGACATCAGGGGGACTGGATACTTTGGTCCCTACAATAAACTCTGACATCAGGGAGACTGGATACTTTGGTCCCTACAATAAACCCTGACATCAGGGGGACTGGATACTTTGGTCCCCACAATAAACCCCGACATCAGGGAGACTGGATACTTTGTTCCCTTCAATAAACTCTGACATCAGGGAGACTGGATACTTTGGTTCCTACAATAAACCCTGACATCAGGGAGACTGGATACTTTGGTCCCTACAAATAACTCTGACATTAGGGAGACTCGATACTTTGGTTCCTTCTATAAACCATGACATCAGGGAGACTGGATACTTTGTTCCCTTCAATAAACTCTGACATCAGGGAGACTGGATACTTTGGTTCCTACTATAAACCCTGACAACAGGGAGACTGGATACTTTGGTTCCTACTATAAACCCCTGACATCAGGGAGACTGGATACTTTGGTCCCTATTTGTTATTCAAAAATTTGAAAATTATATACCTTGAAATAAAACCTAGAGATCATTTCAAGGTTCATTTCATAATGTCTACAAAAAATATAGAAAAAAATCTGCTTAAGCTTTCAGTAGAATTGCAAAATTTGACCCATTTAGACCCGTACAAACACAGTTTTCATAAAATGAACTTTTTATGAGGAGAAACAAATCAAAGCAGTTACCATATCTGTACACTGAACAAAGCCTAAAAAAGAAAAACCAAAATATCAACGTTGCTTCATAAAATCTCATATTTTCCTCAAATTTCCCCTGACACTTTCCTCGAGTTCTGAGTTCTAAAGTACAGTTTTGCCTTTAAAGGTTGCAGTTTGAAGAATTAATCTCTAAAGACACAACCACCTAGTGCAAGCCATAAAACCAAAGAGAAATAAAAGGTTCTGTTCTATTTCAAGTGTTATCACATTTCAGAAGTGTTATGTTTGGCGCTAAAACCCCCTGAGGATGGCTCAAGTTAATAACCGACTGTAAAAATGTTTCCTTTCTAAATGTCAGCTTTCAAGAAGAAGAGGACCCTGTGGACCTGTATCGTGCATTTAACTTTATTTGAAGAAAGAATTTTACCAATATGCCTACGCTGAACTTTAGAAATTTTTGAAATTAAATGAATCATCCAGTTTTTTTTCACATGTCTTTTCTTCGTAATCAAGTTTGCTTTAATTCTTTCTTCATTTTCAACTTGATCTTTTCCTCTGGGCAATGAAATATTCCTTTTCACATGCAACTCTAGTTGTAATCACTTTAAAACCTATGGAAGAATTGCTAAGATATGTATCCAGTAGTAGAATTACTAAGATATGTATCCAGTAGTAGAATTACTAAGATATGTATCCAGTAGTAGAATTACTAAGATATGTATCCAGTAGTAGAATTACTAAGATATGTATCCAGTAGTAGAATTACTAAGATATGTATCCAGTAGTAGAATTACTAAGATATGTATCCAGTAGTAGAATTACTAAGATATGTATCCAGTAGTAGAATTACTAAGATATGTATCCAGTAGTAGAATTACAAAGATATGTATCCAGTAGTAGAATTACTAAGATATGTATCCATTAGTAGAATTACTAAGATATGTATCCAGTAGTAGAATTACAAAGATATGTATCCAGTAGTAGAATTACTAAGATATGTATCCAATAGTATAATTACTAAGATATGTATCCAGTAGTAGAATTACTAAGATATGTATCCAGTAGTAGAACTAGAACTGTCACCAGGATGGCTGACTAATACCCCCGCAGTCTGCACGAGTCAATGGTGAATTGGAACTGTTAATTAGAGGCTAACTAAGATAACCCAGTAATATAGTGACCAGTTGCCATAGCAACCATAATTTGAAATTAAAAAGAAAGTGGCATGCACATCTACACATGGTCCTCTATATTTGTGTGAAGTTTCATTGAAATCAGCCCTTCGGTTTAGGAGTTGTCTGGACAAACTTAAAGTTATGGTTCTTATCAGAAAACCTGTTTATAGTGACCAGTTGTCATAGCAACCATAATTTAAAAAAAAAAAAAAAGTGGCATGCACATCTACACATGGTCCTCTATATTTGTGTGAAGTTTCATTGAAATTGGCCATTTAGTTTAGGAGGAGGTGTCTGGACAAACTTAAAGTTATGGTTCTTATCGGAAAACCTGTTTATAGTGACCAGTTGCCATAGCAACCATAATTTTGTGAAAAATAAAGTGGCATGAACATTTACACATGGTCCTTTATATTTGTGTGAAGTTTCATTGAAATCAGCCCTTCGGTTTAGGAGTTGTCCGGACAAACTTAAAGTTATGGTTCTTATCAGAAAACCTGTTTATAGTGACCAGTTGCCATAGCAACCATAATTTTTAAAAAAAAAAGAAAGTGGCATGCACATCTACACATGGTCCTCTATATTTGTGTGAAGTTTCATTGAAATCGGCCCTTCGGTTTAGGAGGAGTTGTCCGGACAAACTTAAAGTTATGGTTCTTATCAGAAAACCTGTTTATAGTGACCAGTTGCCATAGCAACCATAATTTTGAGAAAAATAAAGTGGCATGCATATCTACACATGATCATTAATATTTGTGTGAAGTTTCATCGGAATTGGCCAATCGGTTTAGGAGGAGTTGTCCAGACAAAATGCGTCTACAGACAGACGGACGGACGGACGGACGGACAGACGGACAGACAACCTGATTCCAATATCCCCCCCTAACTTTGTTGCGGGGGTATAATTACTCAGATATGTATCCAGTAGTAGAATTACTAAGGTATGTATTCAGTAATAGAATTACTAAGATATGTATTCAGTAGTAGAATTACTAAGATATGTATCCAGTAGTAGAATTACTAAGATATGTATCCAGTACTAGAATTACTAAGATATGTATCCAGAAGTAGAATTACTAAGATATGTATCCAGTAGTAGAATTACTAAGATATGTATCCAGAAGTAGAATTAATAAGATATGTATCCAGTAGTAGAATTACTAAGATATGTATCCAGTAGTAGAATTACTGAGATATGTATCCAGTAATAGAATTACTGAGATATGTATCCAGTAGTAGAATTACTGAGATATGTATCCAGTAGTAGAATTACTAAGAAGTAGTATAATTACTAAGATATGTATCCAGTAGTAGAATTACTAAGAAGTAGTAGAATTACTAAGATATGTATCCAGTAGTAGAATTACTAAGATATGTATCCAGAAGTAGAATTACTAAGATATGTATCCAGTAGTAGAATTACTAAGATATGTATCCAGTAGTAGAATTACTAAGATATGTATTCAGTAATAGAATTACTAAGATATGTATTCAGTAGTAGAATTACTAAGATATGTATTCAGTAGTAGAATTACTAAGATATGTGTCCAGTAATAGAATTACTGAGATATGTATCCAGTAGTAGAATTACTAAGATATGTATCCAGTAATAGAATTACTAAGATATGTATCCAGTAATAGAATTACTAAGATATGTATTCAGTAGTAGAATTACTAAGATATGTATCCAGCAATAGAATTACTAAGATATGTATCCAGTAATAGAATTACTAAGATATGTATTCAGTAGTAGAATTACTAAGATATGTTTCCAGTAATAGAATTACTAAGATATGTATTCAGTAGTAGAATTACTAAGATATGTTTCCAGTAATAGAATTACTAAGATATGTATCCAGCAATAGAATTACTAAGATATGTATCCAGTAATAGAATTACTAAGATATGTATTCAGTAGTAGAATTACTAATATATGTATCCAGCAATAGAATTACTAAGATATGTATTCAGTAATAGAATTACTAAGATATGTATCCAATAGTAGAATTACTAAGCTATGTATCCAGTAGTAGAATTACTAAGATATGTATCCAGTAATAGAATTACTAAGATATGTATTCAGTAGTAGAATTACTAAGATATGTATCCAATAGTAGAATTACTAAGATATGTATCCAATAGTAGAATTACTAAGCTATGTATCCAGTAGTAGAATTACTAAGATATGTATCCAGTAGTAGAATTACTAAGATATGTATCCAGTAGTAGAGTTACTAAGATATGTATCCAGTAGTAGAATTACTAAGATATGTATCCAGTAGTAGAATTACTAAGATATGTATCCAGTAGTAGAATTACTAAGATATGTATCCAGTAGTAGAATTACTAAGATATGTATCCAGTAGTAGAATTACTAAGATATGTATCCAGAAGTAGAATTACTAAGATATGTATCCAGTAGTAGAATTACTAAGATATGTATCCAGTAGTAGAATTACTAAGATATGTATCCAGTAGTAGAATTACTAAGATATGTATCCAGTAATAGAATTACTAAGATATGTATCCAGTAGTAGAATTACTAAGATATGTATCCAGTAGTAGAATTACTAAGATATGTATCCAGTAGTAGAATTACTAAGATATGTATCCAGTAGTAGAATTACTAAGATATGTATCCAGTAAGTAGAATTACTAAGATATGTATCCAGTAGTAGAATTACTAAGATATGTATCCAGTAGTAGAATTACTAAGATATGTATCCAGTAGTAGAATTACTAAGATATGTATGTAATAGTAGAATTACTAAGATATGTATCCAATAGTAGAATTAGTAAGCTATGTTTCCAGTAGTAGAATTACTAAGATATGTATCCAGTAGTAGAATTACTAAGATATGTATCCAGTACTAGAATTACTAAGATATGTATCCAGAAGTAGAATTACTAAGATATGTATCCAGTAGTAGAATTACTAAGATATGTATCCAGAAGTAGAATTAATAAGATATGTATCCAGTAGTAGAATTACTAAGATATGTATCCAGTAGTAGAATTACTGAGATATGTATCCAGTAATAGAATTACTGAGATATGTATCCAGTAGTAGAATTACTGAGATATGTATCCAGTAGTAGAATTACTAAGAAGTAGTATAATTACTAAGATATGTATCCAGTAGTAGAATTACTAAGATATGTATCCAGTAGTAGAATTACTAAGATATGTATCCAGAAGTAGAATTACTAAGATATGTATCCAGTAGTAGAATTACTAAGATATGTATCCAGTAGTAGAATTACTAAGATATGTATCCAGTAGTAGAATTACTAAGATGTGTATCCAGTAGTAGAATTACTAAGATATGTATCCAGTAGTAGAATCACTAAGATATGTATCCAGTAGCAGAATTACTGAGATATGTATCCAGTAATAGAATTACTGAGATATGTATCCAGTAATAGAATTACTGAGATATGTATCCAGTAGTAGAATTACTAAGATATGTATCCAGTAATAGAATTACTAAGATATGTATCCAATAGTAGAATTACTAAGCTATGTATCCAGTAGTAGAATTACTAAGATATGTATCCAGTAGTAGAATTACTAAGATATGTATCCAGTAGTAGAGTTACTAAGATATGTATCCAGTAATAGAATTACTAAGATATGTATCCAGTAGTAGAATTACTGAGATATGTGCTTAGTAATAGAATTACTAAGATATGTATCCAATAGTATAATTACTAAGATATGTATCCAGTAGTAGAATTACTAAGATATGTATCCAGTAGTAGAATTACTAAGATATGTGCTTAGTAATAGAATTACTAAGATATGTATCCAATAGTATAATTACTAAGTTATGTATCCAGTAGTAGAATTACTAAGATATGTATCCAGTAGTAGAATTACTAAGATATGTATCCCCTAGTAGAATTACTAAGCTATGTATCCAGTAGTAGAATTACTAAGATATGTATTCAGCAGTACAATTACTAATATATGTATTCAGTAGTAGAATTACTAAGCTATGTATCCAGTAGTAGAATTACTAAGATATGTATCCAGTAGCAGAATTACTAAGATATGTATTCAGTAATAGAATTACTAAGATATGTATCCAGAAGTAGAATTACTAAGATATGTATGAAGTAGTAGAATTACTAAGATATGTATGTAATAGTAGAATTACTAAGATATGTATCCAATAGTAGAATTAGTAAGCTATGTTTCCAGTAGTAGAATTACTAAGATATGTATCCAGTAGTAGAATTACTAAGATATGTATCCAGTACTAGAATTACTAAGATATGTATCCAGAAGTAGAATTACTAAGATATGTATCCAGTAGTAGAATTACTGAGATATGTATCCAGTAATAGAATTACTGAGATATGTATCCAGTAGTAGAATTACTGAGATATGTATCCAGTAGTAGAATTACTAAGAAGTAGTATAATTACTAAGATATGTATCCAGTAGTAGAATTACTAAGAAGTAGTAGAATTACTAAGATATGTATCCAGTAGTAGAATTACTAAGATATGTATCCAGAAGTAGAATTACTAAGATATGTATCCAGTAGTAGAATTACTAAGATATGTATCCAGTAGTAGAATTACTAAGATATGTATCCAGTAGTAGAATTACTAAGATGTGTATCCAGTAGTAGAATTACTAAGATATGTATCCAGTAGTAGAATCACTAAGATATGTATCCAGTAGCAGAATTACTGAGATATGTATCCAGTAATAGAATTACTGAGATATGTATCCAGTAATAGAATTACTGAGATATGTATCCAGTAGTAGAATTACTAAGATATGTATCCAGTAATAGAATTACTAAGATATGTATCCAGTAGTAGAATTACTAAGAAGTAGTAGAATTACTAAGATATGTATCCAGTAGTAGAATTACTAAGATATGTATCCAGTAGTAGAATTACTAAGATATGTATCCAGAAGTAGAATTACTAAGATATGTATCCAGTAGTAGAATTACTAAGATATGTATCCAGTAGTAGAATTACTAAGATATGTATCCAGTAGTAGAATTACTAATATATGTATCCAGTAGTAGAATTACTAAGATATGCATCCAATAGTAGAATTATTAAGACTTGCATCTAGTAGTAGTAAAGCAAAATTTAGAGTAACTCAATTTCAATTCAAATGTGCTTAGTTAATCTGAATAAGAGTCAGCTATTTGCACTTAAACATTCTTTTACACATATAGATCTGGAAATGTAAATGGATCTGTTAAAAAGTTGGTCAAGGTCATTCATTTGAACAAACTAATAAATATTCTGTAGAAGTCATTCATACATAGAAGCCATTCGATGGTTAGATTTTACCCTCTACAGTTTGCCAAGGTCATTTATTGTAATAAAGATGACAGTCATTTACCAAAGCAATATGAATCCTAAAATAATCAACGGAAGTCATATGG
This sequence comes from Pecten maximus, assembly GCF_902652985.1. NCBI lineage: Eukaryota > Metazoa > Mollusca > Bivalvia > Pectinida > Pectinidae > Pecten > Pecten maximus. The sequence goes on from NC_047029.1 coordinate 18,708,877, forward strand.
TTTTCATACAGTAGTTTAAATGAGACTGTAATGTGATTCTTTCTTTTATTTCAGTTTCATAGTGACATTTCGTAAGTCTACTTGTATGAAAGGTTAAAGTATACTTTACACTACTAGTATTTTCGTTATTTCATTCCAGCTCAATTGGTTTCCAGGAAAATCTATTTTAGAGGTTATAAAACAGGCTTTAAAGCAACGTGGCATCTAATTATTTTTCCTAAATGTTACTCATCTCAAGAACAAAGTCAACATTTAAAATGTTATGTTGTATTAGCCAATACCGTGTTGACACTTTGAGGGTAATACGATGAATCTGTACACTACACAAGCACTGGTTTTTCTATTTTTGAAAAGCACATTTAGAAACAATTACCCAAAAGTAACCACTCCAGAGTATTAAAACTGATAGACAAACTTATTAGGCGACTAGAAAAGACTGCTTTCTTAAATGTCAATGTAGATATTGGGAGCAAAGACAGAAGACTTTCAAATGTTAAATACACTATAAAAGTGTATAAATTATGGGTTTTAGCTGACTAAAGGAATATGATGAAAATTGAGACTTTTTGGAAATCTTTGCTACACCAAGAAAGTCCCAATGGACATAAAGGAGATCATTTCTATACTAAGAAGCCCAACATAAATCTGGTTGTCCCACTACCCAGTCATCATTAATCTGGTTGTCCTTTTATCCAGTCACCACTAATCTGGTAGTCCCACTATCCAGTCACCACTAGTCTGTTTGTCCCACTATCCAGTCACCACTAATCTGGTAGTCTCACTATCCAGTCACCACTAATCTGGTTGTCCCACTATCCAGTCACCACTAGTCTGTTTGTCCCACTATCCAGTCACCACTAGTCTGTTTGTCCCACTTTCCAGTCACCACTAATCTGTTTGTCCCACTATCCAGTCACCACTAATCTGTTTGTCCCACTATCCAGTCAACACTAATCTGTTTGTCCCACTATCCAGTCACCATTTAACTGTTTGTCCCACTATCCAGTCACCACTAGTCTGTTTCTCCCACTATCCAGTCACCACTAGTCTGTTTGTCCCACTTTCCAGTCACCACTAATCTGTTTGTCCCACTATCCAGTCACCACTAATCTGTTTGTCCCACTATCCAGTCATCACTAGTCTGTTTGTCCCACTATCCAGTCACCACTAATCTGTTTGTCACACTATCCAGTCACCACTAATCTGTTTGTCCCACTATCCAGTCACCACTAATCTGATTGTCCCACTATCCAGTCACCACTAATCTGGTTTTCCAACTTATCTGTCACCACTAATCTTATCTGATTCTCCAGTCACCACAAAAATTGTCCCAATTATCCAGTCACCCCTAATCTGGTTGCAACATTGTCTGGTCACCACTAATTTGGTTGTCCAATTCTCCAGTCATCCTTAATCTAGTTGTCCCACTACCCAGTCACCACTAATGTTGTTGTCTAACTACCCAGTCACCACTAAGCTGGTTGTCCTATTACCTAGTCACCATTAATCTGGTTGTCACACTACCCAGTCACCACTAATCTGGTTGTCACACTACTCTTTGTCACACTACCCAGTCACCACTAATCTGGTTGTCCTACTACCCAGTCACCACTAATCTGGTTGTCCTATTATCCAGTCACCACTAATCTGTTTTTCCTACTACCCAGTCACCACCCTACTACCCAGTCACCACTAATCTGGTTGTCCTATCATCCAGTCACCACTAATCTGTTTGTCCCTATATCAGACACCACTAATCTGTTTGTCCCACTATCCAGCCTCCACTAATCTATTTGTCCCACTATCAGCTACCACTAGTCTGTTTGTCCCACTACCCAGTCACCATTTATCTGTTTGTCCCACTATCCAGTCAACACTAATCTGTTTGTCCCACTATCCAGTCAACATTAATCTGTTTGTCCCTATATCAGTCACAACTAATCTGTTTGTCCCACTATCCAGTCACCACTAGTCAGTTTGTCCCACTATCCAGTCAACACTAATCTGTTTGTCCCACTATCCAGTCAACATTAATCTGTTTGTCCCTATATCAGTCACCACTAATCTGTTTGTCCCTATATCAGTCACCACTAATTGGTTTGTCCCACTATCAGTCACCACTAATCTGTTTGTCCCACTATCAGTCACCACTAATCTGTTTGTCCCTATATCAGTCACCACTAATCTGTTTGTCCCGCTTTCCAGTCACCACTAGTCTGTTTGTCCCACTATCCAGCCACTACAAATCTGTTTGTCCCACTATCAGCCACCACTAGTCTGTTTGTCCCTATATCAGTCACCACTAATCTGTTTGTCCCACTTTCCAGTCACCACTAGTCTGTTTGTCCCACTATCCAGTCACCACTAGTCTATTTGTCCCACTATCCAGTCAACATTAATCTGTTTGTCCCTATATCAGTCACCACTAATCTGTTTGTCCCTATATCAGTCACCACTAATTGGTTTGTCCCACTATCAGTCACCACTAATCTGTTTGTCCCACTATCAGTCACCACTAATCTGTTTGTCCCTATATCAGTCACCACTAATCTGTTTGTCCCGCTTTCCAGTCACCACTAGTCTGTTTGTCCCACTATCCAGTCAACACTAATCTGTTTGTCCCACTATCCAGCCACTACAAATCTGTTTGTCCCACTATCAGCCACCACTAGTCTGTTTGTCCCTATATCAGTCACCACTAATCTGTTTGTCCCACTTTCCAGTCACCACTAGTCTGTTTGTCCCACTATCCAGTCACCACTAGTCTATTTGTCCCACTATCAAGTCACCACTAATCTGTTTGTCCCGCTTTCCAGTCACCACTAATCTGTTTGTCCCACTATCCAGTCACCACTAATCTGTTTGTCCCACTATCCAGTCACCACTAATCTGATTGTCCCACTATCCAGCCACTACAAATCTGTTTGTCCAACTTATCTGTCACCACTAATCTTATCTGATTCTCCAGTCACCACAAAAATTGTCCCAATTATCCAGTCACCCCTAATCTGGTTGCAACATTGTCTGGTCACCACTAATTTGGTTGTCCAATTCTCCAGTCATCCTTAATCTAGTTGTCCCACTACCCAGTCACCACTAATGTTGTTGTCTAACTACCCAGTCACCACTAAGCTGGTTGTCCTATTACCTAGTCACCATTAATCTGGTTGTCACACTACCCAGTCACCACTAATCTGGTTGTCACACTACTCTTTGTCACACTACCCAGTCACCACTAATCTGGTTGTCCTACTACCCAGTCACCACTAATCTGGTTGTCCTATTATCCAGTCACCACTAATCTGTTTTTCCTACTACCCAGTCACCACCCTACTACCCAGTCACCACTAATCTGGTTGTCCTATCATCCAGTCACCACTAATCTGTTTGTCCCTATATCAGACACCACTAATCTGTTTGTCCCACTATCCAGCCTCCACTAATCTATTTGTCCCACTATCAGCTACCACTAGTCTGTTTGTCCCACTACCCAGTCACCATTTATCTGTTTGTCCCACTATCCAGTCAACACTAATCTGTTTGTCCCACTATCCAGTCAACATTAATCTGTTTGTCCCTATATCAGTCACAACTAATCTGTTTGTCCCACTATCCAGTCACCACTAGTCAGTTTGTCCCACTATCCAGTCAACACTAATCTGTTTGTCCCACTATCCAGTCAACATTAATCTGTTTGTCCCTATATCAGTCACCACTAATCTGTTTGTCCCTATATCAGTCACCACTAATTGGTTTGTCCCACTATCAGTCACCACTAATCTGTTTGTCCCACTATCAGCCACCACTAGTCTGTTTGTCCCTATATCAGTCACCACTAATCTGTTTGTCCCGCTTTCCAGTCACCACTAGTCTGTTTGTCCCACTATCCAGTCACCACTAGTCTGTTTGTCCCACTATCCAGTCACCACTAGTCTATTTGTCCCACTATCAAGTCACCACTAATCTGTTTGTCCCGCTTTCCAGTCACCACTAATCTGTTTGTCCCACTATCCAGCCACTACAAATCTGTTTGTCCCACTATCAGCCACCACTAGTCTGTTTGTCCCTATATCAGCCACCACTAATCTGTTTGTCCCACTTTCCAGTCACCACTTATCTGTTTGTCTCACTATCCATCCATCACTAACCTGTTTGTCCCACTATCCAGTCACCATTTAACTGTTTGTCCAACTATCCAGTCACCATTAGTCTGTTTGTGCCACTATCCAGTCACCACTAGTTTATTTGTACCACTATTCAGTCACCACTAATCTGTGTGTCCCACTATCCAGTCACCACTAATTGGTTTGTTCCACTATCCAGACACCACTAGTCTGTTTGTTCCACTATCCAGCCATCAGTAACCTGTTTGTTCCACTATCCAGTCATCATTTATCTGTTTGTCCCACTATCCAGTCACCACTAGTATATTTGTCCCACTATCCAGTCACCACTAATCTGTTTGTCCCACTATCCAGTCACCACTAGTATATTTGTCCCACTATCCAGTCACCACTAATCTGTTTGTCCCACTATCCAGTCACCACTAATCTGTTTGTCCCACTATCCAGTCACCACTAATCTGGTTGTCCCACTATCCAGTCACCACTAGTCTATTTGTCCCACTATCCAGTCACCACTAAACTGTTTGTCCCACTATCCAGTCACCACTAATCTGTTTGTCCCACTATCCAGTCACCACTAATCTGTTTGTCCCATTATCTGTCACCACTAATCTGTTGTCACACTATCCAGTCACCACTAGTCTATTTGTCCCACTATCCAGTCACCACTAAACTGTTTGTCCCACTATCCAGTCACCACTAATCTGTTTGTCCCACTATCCAGTCACCACTAATCTGGTTGTCCCACTATCCAGTCACCACTAGTCTATTTGTCCCACTATCCAGTCACCACTAAACTGTTTGTCCCACTATCCAGTCACCACTAATCTGTTTGTCCCACTATCCAGTCACCACTAATCTGTTTGTCCCATTATCTGTCACCACTAATCTGTTGTCACACTATCCAGTCACCACTAGTCTATTTGTCCCACTATCCAGTCACCACTAAACTGTTTGTCCCACTATCCAGTCACCACTAATCTGTTTGTCCCACTATCCAGTCACCACTAATCTGTTTGTCCCTATATCAGCCACCAATAATCTGTTTGTCCCACTTTCCTGTCACCACTAATCTGTTTGTCTCACTATCCATCCATCACTAACCTGTTTGTCCCACTATCCAGTCACCATTTAACTGTTTGTCCCACTATCCAGTCACCACTAATCTGTTTGTCTCACTATCCAGTCACCACTAATCTGTTTGTGCCACTATCCAGTCACCACTAGTCTATTTGTCCCACTATTCAGTCACCACTAATCTGTGTGTCCCACTATCCAGTCACCACTAATCTGTTTGTCCCACTATCCAGTCACCACTAGTCTATTTGTCCCACTATTCAGTCACCACTAATCTGTGTGTCCCACTATCCAGTCACCACTAATTGGTTTGTTCCACTATCCAGTCACCACTAATCTGTTTGTCCCACTATCAGCACCACTATAATCTGTTTTTCCCACTATCCAGACACCACTACTCTGTTTGTTCCACTTTCCAGTCAGCATTTATCTGTTTGTCCCACTATCCAGTCACCACTAGTCTGTTTGTCCCACTATCCAGTCACCACTAGTCTGTTTGTCCCACTATCCAGTCACCACTAGTCTGTTTGTCCCACTTTCCAGTCACCACTAATCTGTTTGTCCCACTATCCAGTCACCACTAATCTGTTTGTCCCACTATCCAGTCATCACTAGTCTGTTTGTCCTACTATACAGTCACCACTAATCTGTTTGTCCCAATATCCAGTCATCACTAGTCTGTTTGTCCCACTTTCCAGTCACCACTAATCTGTTTGTCCCACTATCCAGTCACCACTAATCTGATTGTCCCACTATCCAGTCACCACTAATCTGGTTTTCCAACTTATCTGTCACCACTAATCTTATCTGATTCACCAGTCACCACAAAAATTGTCCCAATTATCCAGTCACCCCTAATCTGGTTGCAACATTGTCTGGTCACCACTAATCTGGTTGTCCAATTCTCCAGTCATCCTTAATCTAGTTGTCCCACTACCCAGTAACCACTAATGTTGTTGTCTTACTACCCAGTCACCACTAAGCTGGTTGTCCTATTACCTAGTCACCATTAATCTGGTTGTCACACTACCCAGTCACCACTAATCTGGTTGTCACACTACTCTTTGTCACACTACCCAGTCACCACTAATCTGGTTGTCCTACTACCCAGTCACCACTAATCTGGTTGTCCTATTATCCAGTCACCACTAATCTGTTTGTCCTACTACCCAGTCACCACCCTACTACCCAGTCACCACTAATCTGGTTGTCCTATCATCCAGTCACCACTAATCTGTTTGTCCCACTATCCAGTCACCACTAATCTGTTTGTCCCACTATCAGCTACCACTAGTCTGTTTGTCCCACTACCCAGTCACCATTTATCTGTTTGTCCCACTATCCAGTCAACACTAATCTGTTTGTCCCACTATCCAGTCAACATTAATCTGTTTGTCCCTATATCAGTCACCACTAATCTGTTTGTCCCACTATCCAGCCTCCACTAATCTATTTGTCCCACTATCAGCTACCACTAGTCTGTTTGTCCCACTACCCAGTCACCATTTATCTGTTTGTCCCACTATCCAGTCAACACTAATCTGTTTGTCCCACTATCCAGTCAACATTAATCTGTTTGTCCCACTATCCAGTCAACATTAATCTGTTTGTCCCTATATCAGTCACAACTAGTCTGTTTGTTCCACTATCCAGTCACCACTAGTCTGTTTGTCCCACTATCAGCCACCACTAGTCTGTTTGTCCCTATATCAGCCATCACTAATCTGGTTGTCCCACTATCAGTCACCACTAATCTGTTTGTCCCACTATCAGCCACCACTAGTCTGTTTGTCCCTATATCAGCCACCACTAATCTGGTTGTCCCACTATCAGTCACCACTAATCTGTTTGTCCCACTATCAGCCACCACTAGTCTGTTTGTCCCTATATCAGTCACCACTAATCTGTTTGTCCCTATATCAGTCACCACTAATCTGTTTGTCCCTATATCAGTCACCACTAATTGGTTTGTCCCACTATCCAGTCACCACTAATCTGTTTGTCCCACTATCAGCCACCACTAGTCTGTTTGTCCCTATATCAGCCACCACTAATCTGGTTGTCCCACTATCAGTCACCACTAATCTGTTTGTCCCACTATCAGCCACCACTAGTCTGTTTGTCCCTATATCAGCCACCACTAATCTGGTTGTCCCACTATCCAGTCACCACTAATCTGTTTGTCCCGCTTTCCAGACACCACTAGTCTGTTTGTCCCACTATCCAGACACCACTACTCTGTTTGTTCCACTTTCCAGTCATCATTTATCTGTTTGTCCCACTATCCAGTCACCACTAGTCTGTTTGTCCCACTATCCAGTCACCACTAGTATATTTGTCCCACTATCCAGTCACCACTAATCTGTTTGTCCCACTATCCAGTCACCACTAATCTGTTTGTCCCACTATCCAGTCACCACTAATCTGGTTGTCCCACTATCCAGTCACCACTAGTCTATTTGTCCCACTATCCAGTCACCACTAAACTGTTTGTCCCACTATCCAGTCACCAATAATCTGTTTGTCCCACTATCCAGTCACCACTAATCTGTTTGTCCCATTATCTGCCACCACTAGTCTGTTTGTCCCACTATCCAGTCACCATTTAACTGTTTGTCCCACTATCCAGTCACCACTAATCTGTTTGTCTCACTATCCAGTCACCACTAATCTGTTTGTGCCACTATCCAGTCACCACTAGTCTATTTGTCCCACTATTCAGTCACCACTAAGCTGTGTGTCCCACTATCCAGTCACCACTAATTGGTTTGTTCTACTATCCAGACACCACTAGTCTGTTTGTCCCACTATCCAGTCACCACTAATTGGTTTGTCCCACTATCCAGTCACCACTAATCTGTTTGTCCTACTATCCAGTCACCACTAATCTGTTTGTCCCACTATCCAGTCACCACTAATCTGTTTGTCCCACTATCAGCACCACTATAATCTGTTTGTCCCACTATCCAGACACCACTACTCTGTTTGTTCCACTTTCCAGTCAGCATTTATCTGTTTGTCCCACTATCCAGTCACCACTAGTCTGTTTGTCCCACTATCCAGTCACCACTAGTCTGTTTGTCCCACTATCAGCACCACTATAATCTGTTTGTCCCACTATCCAGACACCACTACTCTGTTTGTTCCACTTTCCAGTCAGCATTTATCTGTTTGTCCCACTATCCAGTCACCACTAGTCTGTTTGTCCCACTATCCAGTCACCACTAGTCTGTTTGTCCCACTTTCCAGTCACCACTAGTCTGTTTGTCCCACTATCCAGTCACCACTAGTCTGTTTGTCCCACTATCAAGTCACCACTTATCTGCTTGTCCTATCATCCAGTCACCACTAATCTGTTTGTCCCTATATCAGTTAAATCTGTTTGTCCCACTATCCAGTCGACACAAATCTATTTGTCCCACTATCCAGTCACAACTAGTCTGTTTGTTCCACTACCCAGTCACCATTTATCTGTTTGTCCCACTATCCAGTCAACACTAATCTGTTTGTCCCACTATCCAGTCAACATTAATCTGGTTGTCCCACTACCCAGTCACCACTAATCTGGTTGTCCCACTACCCAGTCACCACTAATCTGGTTGTCCAACTACCCAGTCACCACTAATCTGGTTGTCCCACTATCAAGTCACCACTAATCTGGTTGTCCCACTACCCAGTCACCACTAATCTGGTTGTCCCACTACCCAGTCACCACTAATCTGGTTGTCCCACTACCAAGTCACCACTAATCTGGTTGTCCAACTACCCAGTCACCATTTATCTGGTTGTCACACTACCCAGTCACCATTAATCTGGTTGTCTGATTCTCTAGTCACCACTAATCTGGTTGCCCCACTACCCAGTCACCATTACTCTGGTTGTCCCACTACCCAGTCACCACTAATCTGGTTGTACCACTATCCAGTCACCACTAATCCGGTTGTCTCACTATCAAGTCACCACTAATCTGGTTGTTCAATTGTCCAGTCACAAGTAGTCTGGCTTAAAAATGTAACTTTCACCCAAAGTGCAAAAATTAATTGCTGGCAATGACTATCAATAATAGTTTGTGCAAACAGGTTGCTATATACCCTTCAGGTCAGATGACCTTAAAATGTCAAAGAAGTACAAACCATATCGGTTTTTTTTTATATCATGTGTAAGATATGGAGTCATGGTAAAAGATACTCAATCAAATCCCACCAGTGGCTGTAAAATAGAATTAACTGTGAATTCCGAAATGTCATAGAGAATGTTATATTTTTTTTTCTAATGAGTGGCAGCTGTAGCATTATATTCTTTCTTTCTGACTTCAAGGAAGGATTATAGAACCTTAATTGATGTTTCTAAATAAAACCGTGAGGACAGACAAAACGTAAACAACATTGTGAACAAGATTCCAGCTTCCAATTTAGCAGATCAATTCTAAACCTCTACTTCGACCTCCAAACTCAGTCATCTTAATGTACAACTGAAAGAAATCACATCCCTTACTTTAAAAACCTTTAATGAACATTTTGTTTATCTATAGTCAATTTGAATAGAAAAGCAATGAATTTAAAACAAAACTTTGCAGCAAATACTCAATATATTGAATTTTTCTTCCATCAAGATGATAATTTTACTAGGTGGTATCTAGCTAACAAAACCATGGAAACTGACACACAAACAGTGTAGTTAATGCTCTGGGATACACTGGCACAGAAGCTTCTAACGGGAGGCTGAATGACAGCCCTGCAACCATTTCAAATAAAAATAGGCATCTGCAGCTAAATATAGCAACTGAGATACATAAATAGGAGAGATGGCGGGACAGCTTATACTCACATCCAGGATACGAGGAATTGGACGACATTTCAGGGGCTAGCAGGCAGATTCCCGTCTACTGATAATGTTGAGATCAGGAAACCAGCGCCTGGAGATCCTAGGCACCTGCTGATTCAAAGCGGCTGATGGTGCAAGGAAAGGTCACCGAGTCTTGAACTGACCCCCGCAGTAGAAATAACTGGTGAGAAAAAAAATCCCCAACACTTTGAAAACAGAAATCCTGCCGTCTGCGGACAACCACTAATGAACTGTCATCGTGCCATTGACGGACATCGTCTGAAAGGAAAATAAATGAAAACTATCTATAAATAGATTCCAGCTAGAAGAGCCACTAAGCAACAAAACAGGGAAAATTAATGGAATATTTTGTTATCGTTATTGATTGTCTCTATCTTTAGACATCGTCGTAATAGTACAGCATTGAGCTCGGTGGCAGAAAAACAGGCTGGTGACACAGTCCATAATAATCCATACGTATCCCTCTGTAGCTAATCCACCATGTCTCTATCAGCCTGGAAAAACCGGAATCTGTGTACTTGCCATCTCACGCAGATCTCTGATCGACATCAATTTGTAATTAAGAAAATCTATAGAGACAAAAAACCTATAGCCTAAACATCAATTAAAACCAGAAGGGAATAACAAAAACCAGGTCTGAAATAGTTCATAAATCTCCGAAAATGGTATTTAAAGCTCCGAAAATGGTATTTAAAGCTCCGAAAATGGTATTTTAAGATTGTCTCAGAATGAGTTGAAATATTGAGTACTAAAAGGTATTCATTTTCAAATTTCATTAAAAGCTGTAGTCTTGACATGGAAAAATAATTTACATGTATATTGATATGAATTATATATAAAATAATAAGTAAAATTACCTTCCTACAATCACAAACCAGTAATGATTTCAATAAAATAAACAACAAACAACAAATCCATTGCCCTTCAGCAATTCAACTAAACCAGAGTAATCTGCAGGAAGAGGCCAAACGGGCCAGTTCCACTCACCTGGAGTTTTTTCCAATCATTGCCACACATTCTCAATAAAAGTAATATTGGAAATGTTGAAATATTTCCCCCGATTCAAGTTCTATACCTCACTAAGTTGGAAGCCAATACCTACAATAACTACATAAAAAAATGATTCTCATTCTTTTCCATAGCAAAGTCATTTAAATTATGATGAACTGAATAAGAGAAGTAGATTTTTAAAGATTTTGAAACCAAAGTTACATCTTTTCATCCAAATCACCAATAGTTTTTTTTCCTTTATGCAGCTCATTTCAGCTGGGCAAATAAATATTTTTCTCCCATAGTACAGAGAAATAAAGCTGTAAATTGGGAAATTTTTGTAGTATTTTGCTATGAATGCTAAATATCTAGGTATGTGACACAAGACCTATATACATGGTCATTTTTATATGATCACAAATATTGAGATCACTTTTACAAAGAATATCTACATTACTTGACCACCATAACAAGAAAATTCTATGTTGACTGTCCTTCAGAAATTGTCATATGTTGAGAAAAAAACGGTAAGTGCATAGTGGTAAGGATTTCACAAGGACTTTTGACTAGAAAATTGATTAGCTAAAGGCTGTCTTACCCATCCCCACATAAAAGTTAAGAGTTTCAAGAAAACTTAATAGTCTTGGCCTACTAGGAAACAGGACCGAGGAAGAAGTTAGCACCCCGATTCCAGAATAGTAACATGATCATAGGAGCTTTCTTAGTTACTTCAGATGGCAGCAAAACATATTTTAAAAGAATTTTGGAATACAAGTAGAATTGCAGTTTTCTCTGTAAATGTGTACTTAACAAATTATATGGGGCTATATTCCACTTGCAATAACTTGGTGAGAAAATTAGGTGCATGCTTATTAACTATTGAAGAGAACATCGAAAATTTTGTGCATCTTTCATCTTCAAGAAGGGGTAACCAATTAGTTTCTAGATGTAATACTATTTTTGTGTGGATAATAACAGTTTTCTGGCTTTCTCACAGAATGGCATTGAAAATAGGTGATGGACATTGATTGAACAAGCTTGGTCGCCTTTCATACAAGTACGATACTGGTTAATTATCACTGCCCTTGGCCTCATTGAGAAGCATTTTAACACATTTAACTGCATGACCTTGAAAGTAAGTTAAGGTCATAAGTTGAAACAAGCATTTCAGTCCTTCAAATGAGCAAACAAAAGTTGTCATGACCTGGGTCTTTTGATTATTGAAAAGAAGATGTTTAAAAATAAAAGTGAATGCTAGATAGACACCAAACAATGTCATAAGCTCCCTTAAGAAAGATGAAACAAAAATAGCAACTGGCTAACCCTTGATGTAGTTGTCATTGGTCAAGGTTAACAAAAACAGTAACTGGCTAACCCTTGATGTAGTTGTCATTGGTCAAGGTAAACAAAAACAGTAACTGGCTAACATTGGATGTAGTTGTCATTGGTCAAGGTAAACAAAAACAGTAACGGGCTAAACCTTGATGTAGTTGTCATTGGTCAAGGTAAACAAAAACAGTAACTGGCTAACATTGGATGTAGTTGTCATTGGTCAAGGTAAACAAAAACAGTAACGGGCTAAACCTTGATGTAGTTGTCATTGGTCAAGGTAAACAAAAACAGTAACTGGCTAACATTGGATGTAGTTGTCATTGGTCAAGGTAAACAAAAACAGTAACGGGCTAAACCTTGATGTAGTTGTCATTGATCAAGGTAAACAAAAAAGTGGCTAACCTTAGATGTAGTTGTCATTGGTCAAGGTAAACAAAAACAGTAACTGGCTAACATTGGATGTAGTTGTCATTGGTCAAGGTAAACAAAAACAGTAACGGGCTAAACCTTGATGTAGTTGTCATTGGTCAAGGTAAACAAAAACAGTAACTGGCTAAACCTTGATGTAGTTGTCATTGGTCAAGGTAAACAAAAACAGTAACTGGCTAACCTTAGATGTAGTTGTCATTGGTCAAGGTAAACAAAAACAGTAACTGGCTAACATTGGATGTAGTTGTCATTGGTCAAGGTAAACAAAAACAGTAACCAGCTAACCCTTGATGTAGTTGTCATTGGTCAAGGTTAACAAAACAAGAGGCCCAGAGGGCCTGTATCGCTCACCTGGATTTCATGATATATGAAACAAGAATGATGATTAAGTATATTTGTCACTGGTATTGCTATGTCAATATATCATAGGCATTTTATATGGATATGTGAGGTATGCCAAAAAATGCATTAATTCATGAAATGAAATTGACTTTTGGCGCAACCCCTTAGGGATGATACCACACAAATGTGAGTGATATCCCTTGCTTAGTTTCAGAAAAGAAGTTGTTTAAACCAATTGACCCCTTTTGACCCCGCCCTCTGCACCCGGGAGGTCAGTTCCTTCCTTTATAAAATTTTGAATCCTTACCCAAAAGAATGCTACCAGTCAAATATGAGCTGTTTCAGAGAAGAAGTTTTTCATATCAATTTAGCCAAATTGACCCCTTTTGGCCCCACCCCTCAGTCCCTTGCTGGGGTCAACCCTAAAATTTGTACAATTTTGAATCCCAACCCCATGACCATGCTACCATACAAATGTGAGTGATATTCATTGATTAGTTTCAGAGAAGTTGTTTATATCAATTTAACTAAATTAACCCCTTTTGGCCCCGCCCCTCAGCCCCAAGGGAGTGGGCCCCATCGTTTGTTCAATTTTGAATCTTTAACCCAAGGGAATGCTACCAGTCAAATATTAGAGATATCCATTGCTTAGTTTCAGAGAAAAAGTTGTTTATGTCAAATCTGCCAAAATGACCCCTTTTGGCCCCGCCTCTCAGCCCCAAGGGAGGTCGGCCCCACTATTTGTACAATTTTGAATCCCGACTCCAAAGGGATGCTCACAGTCAAATATGAGCAATATCAATTGCTTGGTTTCAGAAGAGAAGTTGTTCATATCAATTTAGCCAAATTGACCCCTCTTGGCCCAACCCCTCTGGCCCCCTTTGGGTCAGCCTCACCATTTGTACAATTTTGAATCCCCACCCCATAGTGATGCTCACAGTCAAATATGAGCAATATCAATTGCTTGGTTTCAGAAGAGAAGTTGTTCATATCAATTTAGCCAAATTGACCCCTCTTGGCCCCAACCCTTAAGGCCCCCTTGGGGTCAGCCTCACCATTTGTACAATTTTGAATCCCCACCCTATAGTGATGCTACCAGGCAAATATGAGCAATATCCATTGCTCGGTTTCAGAGAAGAAGTCGTTTATATCAATAGAGCCCAATTGACCACATTTGGCCCCGCCCCTCAGGCCCCTGGGGGGTCAGCCCCATCATTTGTACAATTTTGAATTCCCACCACATAGTGATGCTACCAGGCAAATATCAGCGATATGCAATGCTTGGTTTCAGAGAAGAAGTCGTTTATATCAATATAGCCCGATTGACCTCATTTGGCCCCGCCCCAGAGGCCCCCAGGGGGTCAGCCCCATCATTTGTACAATTTTGAATCCCCACCCCATAGTGATGCTACCAAGCAAATATGAGCGATATCCATTGCTCGGTTTCAGAGAAGAAGTCGTTTATATCAAAATAGCTAAATAGACACTTTTGGCTCCGCCCCAGAGGCCCCCATGGGGTCAGCCCCATCATTTGTACAATTTTGAGTCCCCTACCCATAAGGATGCTTCTGACCAAATTTGGTGAAATTCCGATCAGCGGTTATGAAGAAGAAGTCAAATAAGTCAATTGTTGACGGACGGACGGACGGATGACGGACGCCACGGTATGGCATAAGCTCACCTTGGTCCATCGGACCAGGTGAGCTAAAATGTAACCGGCTAACCTTGGATGTAGTTGTCATTAGTCAAGGTAAACAAAAAAAGTTACCGGCTAACCCTTGATGTAGTTGTCATTGGTCAAGGTAAACAAAAACAGTAACCGGCTAAACTAGGATTTAGTTGTCATTGGTCAAGGTAAGCAAAAACAGTAATAGGCTTACCTTGGATGTAGTAGTCATTGGTCAAGGTAAATAGAAACAGTAACTGGCTATCATTGGATGTAGTTGTCATTGGTCAAGGTAAACAAGAACAGCAACTGGTTAACATTGGATGTAGTTGTCATTGGTCAAGGTAAACAAAAACAGTGACTGGCTAACCCTTGATGTAGTTGTCATTGGTCAAGGTAAACAAAAACAGTAACAGGCTAAACCTTGATGTAGTTGTCATTGGTCAAGGTAAACAAAACAGTAACTGGCTAACATTGGATGTACAGCGTAGTAGTCATTGGTCAAGGTAAACAAAAAAAGTTACCAGCTAACCTTGGATGTAGTTGTCATTAGTCAAGGTAAACAAAAACAGTAACAGGCTAACCCTTGATGTAGTTGTCATTGGTCAAGGTTAACAAAAAAAGTAACCGGCTAACCTTAGATGTAGTTGTCATTGGTCAAGGTAAACAAAAACAGTAACCAGCTAACCTTTGATGTAGTTGTCATTGGTCAAGGTTAACAAAAAAAGTAACCGGCTAACCTTAGATGTAGTTGTCATTGGTCAAGGTAAACAAAAACAGTAACTGGCTAACCCTCGATGTAATTGTCATTGGTCAAAGTAAACAAAAACAGTAACCGGCTAAATTAGGATTTAGTTGTCATTGGTCAAGGTAAACAGAAACAGTAACTGGCTATCATTGGATGTAGTTATCATTGGTCAAGGTAAACAAAAATAGCAACTGGCTAACCCTTGATGTAGTTGTCATTGGTCAAGGTAAACAAAAACAGTGACTGGCTAACCCTTGATATAGTTATCATTGGTCAAGGTAAACAAAAACAGTAACGGGCTAAACCTTGATGTAGTTGTCATTGGTCAAGGTAAACAAAAACAGTAACTGGCTAACCCTTGATGTAGTTGTCATTGGTCAAGGTAAACAAAAACAGTAACGGGCTAAACCTTGATGTAGTTGTCATTGGTCAAGGTAAACAAAAACAGTAACAGGCTAAACCTTGATGTAGTTGTCACTGGTCAGGGTAAACAAAAACAGTAACTGGCTAACATTGGATGTAGTTGTCATTAGTCAAGGTAAACAAAACAGTAACTGGCTAACATTGGATGTACAGCGTAGTAGTCATTGGTCAAGGTAAACAAAAAAAGTAACCAGCTAACCTTGGATGTAGTTGTCATTAGTCAAGGTAAACAAAAACAGTAACAGGCTAACCGTGGATGTAGTTGTCATTGATCAAGGTAAACAAAAACAGTGACTGGCTAACCCTTGATGTAGTTGTCACTGGTCAGGGTAAACAAAAACAGTAACAGGCTAACCGTGGATGTAGTTGTCATTGGTCAAGGTAAACAAAACAGTAACTGGCTAACATTGGATGTACAGCGTAGTAGTCATTGGTCAAGGTAAACAAAAAAAGTAACCAGCTAACCTTGGATGTAGTTGTCATTAGTCAAGGTAAACAAAAACAGTAACAGGCTAACCGTGGATGTAGTTGTCATTGATCAAGGTAAACAAAAAAGTGGCTAACCTTAGATGTAGTTGTCATTGGTCAAGGTAAACAAAAACAGTAACCAGCTAACCTTTGATGTAGTTGTCATTGGTCAAGGTTAACAAAAAAAGTAACCGGCTAACCTTAGATGTAGTTGTCATTGGTCAAGGTAAACAAAAACAGTAACTGGCTAACCCTCGATGTAATTGTCATTGGTCAAGGTAAACAAAAACAGTAACCGGCTAAACTAGGATTTAGTTGTCATTGGTCAAGGTAAACAGAAACAGTAACTGGCTATTATTGGATGTAGTTATCATTGGTCAAGGTAAACAAAAATAGCAACTGGCTAACCCTTGATGTAGTTGTCATTGGTCAAGGTAAACAAAAACAGTGACTGGCTAACCCTTGATATAGTTATCATTGGTCAAGGTAAACAAAAACAGTGACTGGCTAACCCTTGATATAGTTATCATTGGTCAAGGTAAACAAAAACAGTAACGGGCTAAACCTTGATGTAGTTGTCATTGGTCAAGGTAAACAAAAACAGTAACTGGCTAACCCTTGATGTAGTTGTCATTGGTCAAGGTAAACAAAAGCAGTAACTGGCTAACATTGGATGTAGTTGTCATTGGTCAAGGTAAACAAAAACAGTGACTGGCTAACCCTTGATGTAGTTGTCATTGGTCAAGGTAAACAAAAACAGTAACGGGCTAAACCTTGATGTAGTTGTCATTGGTCAAGGTAAACAAAAACAGTAACTGGCTAACATTGAATGTACAGTGTAGTAGTCATTGGATAAGGTAAACAAAAACAGTAACTGGCTAACCTTAGATGAAGTTGTCATTGGTCAAGGTAAACAAAAACAGTAACGGGCTAAACCTTGGATGTACAGTGTAGTAGTCATTGGATAAGGTAAACAAAAACAGTAACTGGCTAACCTTAGATGAAGTTGTCATTGGTCAAGGTAAACAAAAACAGTAACGGGCTAAACCTTGGATGTACAGTGTAGTAGTCATTGGATAAGGTAAACAAAAACAGTAACCAGCTAACCTTAGATGAAGTTGTCATTGGTCAAGGTAAACAAAAACAGTAACCAGCTAACCCTTGATGTAGTTGTCATTGGTCACGGTAAACAAAAACAGTAACTGGCTAACCCTTGATGTAGTTGTCATTGGTCAAGGTAAACAAAAACAGTGACTGGCTTACCTTGGATGTAGTTGTCATTGGTCAAGGTAAACAAAAACAGTAACTTGCTGACCTTGGATGTAGTTGTCATTGGTCAAGGTAAACAAAAACAGTGACTGGCTAACTTGGATGTTGTATCATTGGTCAAGGTAAACAAAAACAGTAACAGGCCGCTAACCCTATATGTAGTAGTCATTGATCAAGGTAATTTATTTGCACAAATTTAACTCATGTTGCGTTAAAACAAGGTTCAAATTTAATTTATCAACATATCTGCCAATCACGTTTAATATGACAGAGGAACTTGTTCTGAAAACTATGCCCCTCCATCCCCCCTCCTCCAAGTCTGTGACATTTATTGCATTTCCTAAATTCTCTTTAAAGAGTCTTTCACAGCACATACATGTACATAAATGCTTAGGCAGTCAACTTGTCATGTTCCTACATCTTCTGTGTCAAACCTATACTGACATAGGGGAGGCAACTCAAACAAAGTAATTACAGACATGATATTAAACAGAGCCAGTTATTGGTGGTGATCATGTCAAGCTTTGTAGAACTGTAAAGCAGTGAACACTTGTGTATTGCAGTTATAACAGATCATTAACATGAGGCCACAACATTTACCTTTTATATGTCACGTAGTGGTGTTAAGATATTTACCCTCACGGCTTGGACGAGACTCACAGTTAATATAGCTGTGAATGACTGACGACATGTTTACCCTTTGACGGACTCCCTCACGGTGTCAATGTATATATAGTTGTGTATGATTGAGGACAAAACATTTACCCTTGGACATGACTCCCTCGCGGTGTCAATGTATATGTAGCCCTGGTAAATACTAGCCGCAATATACCGCTCGGCTAGAGAGATCTTCTCTTTAGCTCGATCGGTTGAGCGTAAGACTAGTAAGCCAGAGGTCCCGGGTTAGATCCCTAACGGAGGCAGTGATTTAAATTTAATTAATCCTGTGCTCTGTTACATTGGCGCCCATGTAGGGACTCGGGAATGATACTCATCGCTGCTTGTGAAAGCATCGCTGTTACCCCTGGAAACTCGAGGACGAGTTCTTTCCTGGAGGGGGGAGTATGTAGCCCTGGTAAATACTAGCCGCAATATACCGCTCGGCTAGAGAGATCTTCTCTTTAGCTCGATCGGTTGAGCGTAAGACTAGTAAGCCAGAGGTCCCGGGTTCGATCCCTAACGGAGGCAGTGATTTAAATTTAATTAATCCTGTGCTCTGTTACATATATATAGTTGCGTATAATTTAAAGACACAACATGTACATTTACCCTTAGACGTGACTCCCTCACAGTGTCAATGTATATATAGTTGCGTATAATTTGAAGACACAACATTTACCCTTGGACGTGACTCCCTCGCAGTGTCAATGTATATATTTTTATTTGTTTTCCATTTTGTGAACATATTTTTGATAAACAATGATGCCAATCAAACAAATATGTAGGGAATTGAAGCTATAGACATTTAAAATATCACATAAAATAGATGATGTTTTTTGTGGGACTAGAATTGTTCCTCAAAAAATGTATCATAACTTGACCTCAAAAATACTATTAGTATTAGTATTTATAAGGGCAAGATAGGATACATTTTTTTTAAATTAAGCACACGATCATAAAACAATAATTTACTTGTCTTTAATGTAACATTTTAATTTAAAAAACATCATAATCATGTCCACAAATAACTGAATAAAAAATATAGATCTGCAAATAGTAATGTAGATCTAGATGAAAAACACTGAATTGATTACCCTGTTCAAAAGTGCCTCTGGCGATTTCATACGTTCAACGACATCTATTTAACCAAACATCTCTTATCAAACCTATTAAATTTATTGTGGAAATAGCATTATGATCAGTTAAAATAAGCTGTTGATCATATTTGTACGATTGATATATAGATATGAACTAAAGAGAAAATTATTTCAAAAACTTCCATAGCTTGTCCTGAATATAAAATAATGATATTTACCGATACAGGCTAAATCTGGCTAGGTTAATATAAAAATAGATTTTTTGCAATAGTTTACAAAATCGCGATCATGTTGGCGCTTTAATCCAATGGAGAAAAAAAAACAGCGTAATTTAGAACATGCCGATTTTACTGAATTCTTACACAATTGAATGCAAAACTACGATATTAATATGTTCTGACATATTCAGATTTATTCAAATTCGACTATACGATTTGTTGTTAGAACCCATTAGCTGTATACATACAGACCAAAAACGTAAACAAGTGCTCTCTCGAAAATCCATCGGAGAACATGTCAACGCGAGCAGGCTTCATTATATTGAGCGAAGGTCAGTTTAAAATGCGACAGTCTTAACATTCAACATCAATTCAGGAATCCACTTACCTGGTCCTAGCGAAATTGTAATGACCGTAAAGATGTAAAACGCTCTAAAATCTGTAGTCACCGACAATCCTGTTTTTACAGTTCGCCATTAAAAAACGAGGTCATGTGACCAAAGTTTTTTTTTCTCTGGCCGAGTTTCTGTGGAAACGACCTATGAGGAAGCTGACATGTATCATACACTTAACTGGAGTAGTAATGTGTTCTACAGGCATCAGATATTAGTATCATTACACTGATGAACGATGGTATCATGATTTAAAAATAGATGACCTATAATAGTATATGTCTAAAAATAGCTCGGAAGTTCAATTATAGATCGGTTATTGAAATCGAAAACAAACTAAATATCAATTGTGCACGTTGATAGAAATCCGGATTTTCACGAGGTTTTTTTCCAAACACAAATTGATATACCTAACACTATAAACTATTCGGTATAATTAGCATACTAAATAAATATATGAATAATTTATTTGTTTTTTGTTAGATATTTGTTAAAATTAGCCGGCGGCAGCAATCACACGAAGCATGTCATTTTGAAATTGTACGTCACATAATGCAGCTCCTAGACCTCTAATGGATGTATAAACCAAATAAGAAGGATATGGACTTACACTTTCCAAAACTTACCGGTACCCCAAAATCTTTAAAGTGGGTTTTGGTGCCAAAAAAATAAGTCCATTAAATGGTAAAATGCCAAAAAAAAAATCTTTTTTTTTCTGTATGATTTTGCCATAACATATCACTCCTGGACCTCTAATAATAATAATAATAATTAAATAATAACTAATAGTTGGTACAGACATATTAAAATTATAATATGTAACTGTCTTTTGATTTCATCCATTTTTTATTACATTTTTCAAAAATTTTATTTATTTTTATTTTATTTTTTTTTCGTAAAAAGTTTGTCTTTGTTAGCCTAGTTTTGAAGTTTTCTTTTAACTCATTTCTGGCCTGGTTGTACTTTGCCCTACATTTTAATTTGCATACGGATTATGATGCCTTTCTGAAAATAGTTTCTTGTTTTAATAGCCCCTAATTAGGTCTCCAGGAATTATCTATGTTAATTGTTTCTACTTAATGTGATTATTTTTGCAGATACATGTTGATCTTCTATTATGCCTCAACTATTGAAAATAAAAGGTTGAAACACATGAGATGTGTGTAAGCGTATCAATCCTCATGACAATTGACCATGTATGTACATGTATATGTGTGCAAGGGGATGGGATCAAAATTCTTTAGTTTTAATTCTTCAAAAGGTTGAAACATACAAATCTTGTATTTGAAACATCAATGAAGGAAAAAAAGCTTGTAAATGATGATACCGGCATTGCACTATCTGGGGATTATATGTAGTACATATTGCTGCACATTCCAAACATACAATGACTATTTTGATAAGTGTAAGACTGGAGTTTTAATCAGATTGAATATTGTACTGCCACTAGTCTAATTATTCAATTTTTCTTCATTTTTTTTGTTTCTTAAATTTGTTTTATTATCAGAATTTTTTTTTAAAAGTCACATTTAGGTCGAATCAGGCTGTAAAATGCCATACCTTTTTAATGTTTCTCCAAAATGAAACTGTGAATCAATTATTCAAGTCAAACAGTCAGTCTAAACAGAAAAATGTTGATGTCGGTCCCACGCTCTTCCAAGACATGTTCCCCTTCCATAAGTGACAACTCAATACCACATATTATTGGTCTCCATAGTTTTATTTTTATGCAGATGGATTCATAAAACGCAATTTAATTTTCACTTAAAATTATTTACCACAATGTGACAAACTTGATAAATTCTCAAGATATTCTAAATTCCCTGCTGTTCAAAAAATATAACATGCTTATTTTTACTTTTCATTAATCTTAAAGCTAGGTTATTTAGCAGTTTACTTAATCATGATAAAATTCACATCCATAGTGATGCGATAAGTATGTTTTAAAAAAAGTTAGAGAGAGAATATCATATGCACACATATATCTCTCGTAATTTTGTGCCCCTGAAAAAATAAGTAAAATTGCACGAGTTTTAATTGTGTCTGAATATATAGTTGACAGTATAAAATCAACATAAATCTGGCATTTAAAAAATACAAAACTGACATGTCTTAAAAAATATATGGCCATCGATCACTAAAAAACTTATTTTTTTCAAAAGGCAACTTCACACTGTTTACACCAGTCAAAATTTGACAAACAAAAATCTAACATTAGCATACTGTTTACAAAATGACCTACCACATACAATTTATATAGTCACTGAAATCTAACTAATAATAAATACATGTGATAATTAAATATAAAAAAAAATACCAGTTAAAATGCTTTTGGTTTTTTCACAAAATATACAAAAACCAGTATAGGGGTGGATAGATTCTAGAACCATAATTATAATATACAGGTTAATGAATATTATATTACAAATACAAAAGGATCTACTGACGGAATATGATATGTGTTGACATTTTCTATCTGTTTGATACATGGCTCACAGGGTTTCCAACTTTCAAAATGTCCATATTTACATTGTCCTACTATTGATGAACTATACAATTTAGACTAGATGCTGATACAAATTAAATGTTCATTATATATCACTGACTAATATTTATTTACATATTTACAACAAATATTACATGGTTGACTCGGAATGATCCAGGAAAAGGATAAAGATTTGTTATAAGAATTGATCCAGGAAAGGATAAAGATTTGTTAGAAGAATTGATCGAGGAAAGGATAAAGATCTGTAAGAAGAATTGATCGAGGAAAAGGACACAGATTTGTAAGAAGAATTGAAGTGCTGGTATGTGAACTCAAACATTAACCAAACCTAAGTGTCTAGGCATAAGGCCACTTGACCCTGCTTTATACAAGTACAGGAGAGAAAACACACACACAAAAAAGGTAGTTGAGGACAAAGAGAGGAAAAGTGTTTTTGAAAGATAGTATCTTGTTTAAATATAAGTATTTTTTAACAACATAAAATATTTTGGAAGGTTTAGAAAGTTTGGTACATATCTAGCCTAGGTTTGTGTCATCAGACATCAGCAGTATCAGTGTGCATATACATAGATCTGGTCAAACCAAATTCAAGGCCCTTACAAGGCTTTCGTGTGGCCCCGACAATTGCAAAGAATTTTGTATACCTAACAAAAGATATTTTACATAACAGTTTGTTGCAATGACTAATTTCTTAATATTGGTCCTCATGTTTGATCACAGGTCCTTAATGTTTGATCACAGGTCCTTTATGTTTGCCCATTGTCTTAAAGTCTATCAGTTTGTAATGCCTTTGAACAATCAACTTACAGACCAAGATTTACCCGAAGAATCTTTTATTTGTTACCGAAAGTATATTCCCCTCACATTCATGTCTGTAATTATAATTAAAACATCAAACATTCAAAGACATTTTCAAAGCTATGAGCCAGCATTACAACATCAAACATTCAAAGATGTTTTCAAAACTATGAGCCAGCGTTCGAGGCTTTTCAATGCAAACAGTAGATTCAAGACTTTTCTAATTACATGTAATGATTCAAACAACTTAAGTCTCTCCCAGATCATGACCTGTGTAATAGATTACTTAGTTAATGTCTTGATATCTATTATATTTTCAATGAGTGCAGAGTTTTCTTAAAACTGACCACATCATCGACACAACTAGTTTCTATGAAAAACAAAACATTGCATTAGATATTTTGGTCAAGACAAACATTTTGAAAAAAAATAATTGACACAAGTTCTCTATTAATGAAATATAACTAGAGAAATCTTCTGTGACCCCTAATATATTTTTTTAGGATAATTACTTTTGTGTAATTACATTTTAAAGACCATATACAGTGGTCCTCCAAATTAAAGGACAACTGAATTCTACTAGCATATATATCTAATTAAAAGGTGACCAGCAGAAAAGCACAGGTCTTTATATAAACTATAAAACCTATGTATTCTCGTTATAATCACTGGTCTCTCTAAAGTTTTCAAATCAAATACTAATCATAGTTCAAAGTAAGGCCAACCTTATAAACACATCTTTGTTTAATTCCTTCACAATCCTTTATACCTGGTAGTTAACAATTCATGTCATGATTTGATTTCAAAGCTGTGAATCTGTTGTCTATATAGAATTATTTTACAATCCTTTTTGACACAAAACATCTAAAATTGAAAAACCTTTTTTACACGGGCATTATCTTCAACCTTAAGACAACTTTGTCCAGTCAAAACAAAATTCATTTGAATTCTTCATATTCTTCTATACCATAAAGCAGTGCTCCAGATAACATGTGTGAATGGGTATTGACACACATGATTTTATATTTAATGTGACAATAAAACTGAACAGGTGTAGTTCACGTGAACAAAATCTGGATGACTGCGCCAGCTTCAACTCCAGTTTTTAGCTGACTAGAATACAGGTAACAATAGTCAGAGATATTTGTCTAACTACTCTGCCAGTGACAAACTTTGTAATGATCATGAGTATGAAATATGGCACTATCGAAACAACAATCGTTAGTACTGTATGCAGCAGGTTAAGGAGGCATGTTTAAAAGTTATCTGGAGCACTGATGACGGCGATCAAGAGTTGTGGTTACATTTCCATAATCAAATATTTGGGGAAATCTTATATTTACATTCAATTTACATGATATTTACATTTGAAACACTTAAGATAATCACCTCAATTTTTTTTTAGCTTCTACTGATCATCCTGATAACAAATTATATGGAATGTTCATATACCAGGTATATAGATTTACTGGCACTGAAAATATGTTGATTGCTACTTCAGTAGAACACACCCTGCCACACTTCCAGGAGATGTCAGTAGCTGGTCTACTACAGTAGAATACACCCTGCCACACCTCCAGGAAATGTCAGTAGCTGGTCTACTTCAGTAGAATACACCCTGGAACACCTCCAGGAAATGTCAGTAGCTGTCTACTTCAGTAGAATACACCCTGGAACACCTCAAGGAAATGTCAGTAGCTGGTCTACTTCAGTAGAATACACCCTGCCACACCTCCAGGAAATGTCAGTAGCTGGTCTGCTACAGTAGAATACACCCTGGAACACCTCAAGGAAATGTCAGTAGCTGGTCTACTTCAGTAGAATACACCCTGGAACACCTCAAGGAAATGTCAGTAGCTGGTCTACTTCAGTAGAATACACCCTGCCACACCTCCAGGAAATGTCTGTAGCTGGTCTACTTCAGTAGAATACATCCTGCCACACCTCCAGGAAATGTCAGTAGCTGGTCTACTTCAGTAGAATACACCCTGCCACACCTCCAGGAAATGTCAGTAGCTGGTCTGCTACAGTAGAATACACCCTGCCACACCTCCAGGAAATGTCAGTAGCTGGTTTGCTACAGTAGAATACACCCTGCCACACCTCCAGGAAATGTCAGTAGCTGGTCTGCTACAGTAGATATGTTGACAGCCATTAACTGTATATGATACATCAGTTTAACATCGGGGATGAAAAGAAATGACTGGGTTTCTTGTTGATGGTTCGGCTCTTGTTTGAAAATCTGGAAAATGACATGACAGTCATGAATGGTTTATGAAGACATTAAAACATTGATGTATTAGATAATATCAATTCTTCTTGATAATGATATAAAGTCTAGCTGTACATGTTTCAATGATAATTACATGAACATCAACAATTCACAGTATCCTAATTGTAACTCTACTATTTTCATAACAGACTTTTTAATACCTATAAAACAATGAATTTTATGCATTCCTAATTTGTAGTCACCCTAAAATCTCAAAATGGCAATAATAAAGAAATTCTGCATAATATGACAAGGTCTATGCTTCAAGTTGACCTGAAAGCCTACCAAAACACTCTTTCATAATTGTTTGCTATAATACAAGTGCTCATAAAATTTTTAATGGATGAGGGACTAAAAGTAATTTAAAAAATGTTGAAATGTGGTTTAGTTCAATAAAACAGTTACATTAAGACAATAAGAGAGTAAATACATCTGTATGGATTTTCTCATAATTTCATCAATACAAAAGTTTGTGAAAAAGGGTTAGATTTGTTAGAAGGCTGACCCACACTTCTAATCTACCCTCCACTATCTATATATGATGGAGAATATTTCAACAAACAAAACTGTTTTTACCATAATTTGAACACAGTAGCATCAATATCAAATAGATAATAGAAATCGACATACAGTTAAGTCAAACTTTCTATTAAATCAAATTCCTTATGTGTCTGAACTGACTGTATATTATTCTTAAAGTCCTACATGAGCGACAATTTAATTAGTGCCACATTACTGGTAGGAAAGTAAAGATAACAGTAGTGGCACGGCAGTAATGGTACGGTTATATGGTGGTTACCGTGCCTACCTCCACCTCTCACAGACAGGTCTCACTCATAGACCTGCGAGGCATCACCAGGGGTGGCATGAGTTTGGGTTTCATCTTGGCGATTCTACAACAAATACATGGCATCACAAAACTGTACAGACATCACCTAACACTAATAAGGCTAGTGAACTCATAAAAATATCCAATATAATCCATCTCATTGTATTCTTCCCCAAATAAGGCAATTTTTGGGATTTGATCTTTTGACTTTGTATTAGTTAATCTGGAATTTAAGGATTCAAACCAAAAAAATCTCAAAATTTCAAAAAAATGAAAAAAATGAGAATTCATCTGTAATTCTGATTTTTCTGTTTAATCAGTTGTTCAGGACATTGACCGATTTCAATAAAATACCTTTTGATCAAATTTTAAAATTTCCTCACGTAATGAAATCCAATAAATTTATGATGCAAGATCACATGCTATACAATTGAAAAAGCATACTTGATACTCCAGGGGTTACGACCACAGTACTCTGCTAACCTGAACCCCAGGGGTTACGACCACAATAGTCTGCTAACCTGTAACCCCAGGGGTTACGATCGCAACACTCTGCTAACCTGTAACCCCAGGGGTTACGACCACAGTACTCTACTGCCAGGTACCATACTCTGCTAACCTGTAACCCCAGGGGTTACGAACACAGTACTCTGCTAACCTGTAACCCCAGGGGTTACGATCGCAACTCTGCTAACCGGTAAGCCCTAGGGTTACAATCACAACTCTGTGCCAGCCTGTAACCCCTTGGGTTACGATCACAAATCTTGTAACCCTGATGTATCAAGGATCAGATTTATTTGAGTGTCAAGCAATGAACAAAACACTATTTGTAGAATCTTTCCTTATTTCGACTGTGATATCATAAAGAAATCACAACACAAAAGGGCAAGATTCTGAATTGTCAAACCCAAGGCTCATCTGTACATATGATTTGGTCTCCCACTATGGATTCTATGTAGAGCTAAATATCTGGATTTATTTTTATGTTCTAACATTACAGACTTCATGTTTATATTCTATATCTAAGTTCTACAAAAAGAGTTCAAACTTGCCTTCAGACTTTTTTTGTCACAAAGAAAATACAATGTATATATAAAACATCAATTTTACAATCAATCCATATTACATATCACCATCTTTTCAAACATCTAATCTTATTCACTTCAAGTGTCTATATCAAATACACGTTTTTACATTTATATATACAAGTTTAAACATTCAGAACCATACTTCTTAAATAACTCACATGCCACCAAAGCAGGACTTTTCTTGCTCAAACTAATTTTCTTTTGAGTCAATAAAATCATGTGAATTTGTGAAATATTATTGCGTATTGACAATAAATAACAGAATTCTGCTCTGAGCAAATATTCAAAGTTCATCCAAATCATTGCAAAAATAAAGTATATTTTGTAGCCAGAAGTGAGAACAAGAAACTGGGTTTGAGCAAAAAAATCACTTAATATTTAGCTCCGAGTATTGGATCTACATGAAAACAGAACTATTAACCAGAAGGCAAACTTCAGCAATAGGAACATGTAATGCAAAAGTACTCTTCATTTCAGTTGGATAATAACAGTCATGAAAGAATTTAATTGGATAGCCTATATGTTGCAAAAGGATCATTTTTGCACGTTTCCTTCAGCATGATTTTTTATTTGTCAGCTAGAAAAATTCGTCAAATATTTTTTTCTGAAATTCCAGAGTAAGACATATTTTGATGATTCCATGCTGAAGCAAACAAGTGTCATGGTCAAACAATATATGGAGTGGAATCTTGATTATAAATGTCACTGGACCAATCTCAGCATATACTGAAATACACTGCATGCATAATGACTTAGCAATAATGATAGGTTAAGTCTGATCACCACCACAACCATGTAAAATACAATTAGATATCATAGGACATACACCATAATGGTTATCAGATATGATGTTCCTGACCAGGTTAACTGGTCAGACAAGAGAATGTGTTAATTAATGAGCCTTTACAACACTAACAGTACATTTATCACATACTGATGCATGCAGGACACACTTCCTTACATATCTTTGTGAATGGAATTTAAGTTCAAATAATTATCTCAATATCACTTTGTTATTACTGGAAATATTTCATTAAATAAGGAAAATGAAAAGATAATGGTATGTAAAAAAAAATTGCCTGGTTATGATATGGAATGTTTTAGGTTCAGATATAATGTTAAGAAAATAAGCATTATTATTAGTATTATTGGTAAGTATTATGGCAGAGAAGATATAGAATTGGGAGAATTTATAGTGTTATTGTAAGACTTAGGTATCAAGTTAATTACATATATAACTATATTAGATAAGTAACATATTGACATTCCCAAAGACCTCCTAGTAAAACATATTTAAGATATTTCTGTATTTTATTCCTGATTTTATATGGAATTTACATGCAGAACACTGCTATTGTCAGGGCATTTTCTCGCTGGTTACTGACGGGCCGTTTTGTCTCCTTTTTGGGCTTAAACATGAAAGTAATTATTTTCAATTTAGAATGGGGCCCATTAACCGCCCTTAAATCCCCTCAGAAAAAGCCCTGATTTTGGATAGACATTTTCTCCTGGTAAAGCCATAATAAATTAATTACTAGATTCCATTCCATCTTTATTTTTTTAAATCAAGGCAGAGGGGTAGGGCAAGGGATTACGAAGCTTGATTTATTTTAGTTTTATAAACAATGAAAAAGAGGTTTTAGCAGATGAACTTCAATTCTTAATCAAGATTCTTATATGAAATTAAAGAAATTGAATTAGCTACAAAGATAGCTACTTTGATGCTATAATGGTTAGCATCTCCTTCCAAGTAATGTATGTTCTAGATTTGTCCCACTTTACTCATGTTCAAAAACTTGTTACTAAAAATAAAATAACTCTAAATTTGACATTATTCTTTTGAAAACTTTGGAAGTTTTACGTCTGGTGACATGTCAATATATTGCAAATACAGAAAATCTTTGATATACATTAAGATACGGAGACAAGTAAAGATAATTTGAATTAATATTTTCTCCCAGAAATCTAGGAATTCATATAAATATAATGATCTATAGGTCAAACATGTGTCCTTGCTTATGAATAAACTTTTGTGGTTTCATTCCAAAACATACAGGATGTCCCCTTTTCCAATACTACAAAAACACATTCATTCACAAAACTTGACAGTGATGTAAGATGTAGGTACATTTCAATTCTGAAGTAGAACTTGTTCATTTATAAATTGGCATGTTGTGATATCTATTTTCATAGATATTATTCATCATATTTTGAAGCCATTTTGATTAAACTTTTGCTGATATGCTATTTAAATATAAAATCTAATAATCAAAAATATTCCAGAATTTTGAAATTCCAGCAAAATTATCAACAACCACTTCTTGCTTGAGTGGGAAAATCTACAAAGTAATGGACAAGTTCTAATTCTAATGATCATCAGTTAGTTTAATATACACTTTAAAAAAAAAACTATTCTAATTTACTCAAAAATAAAATGACAGGAACATTTCTGTTCAATGAAAAACATTTCACATGTGGCTCAATGAAATAAAAGATGACAATGACATCACATTCAACAAACATGTATTCAATGAAGCAACTTAAAATTTGTGATAAATCTTCCTGGATTTTCCCTGTATGACACAGTATTTAAGAAATTGACTGAAGTCTTGATATTGATAGATCATTGGGTACTCTCTTACTCTGTGTTGGAGTCATATTATACCAATTGAACAGATGCAAGACAATTACAAAATTGAATTGTTTTGAAGAATTATCCAGAACAGATCTCATAAAAAGGGACAATTTTGTATGAATGTGATCTCATTAGAGTGACTATATGATGTACAAATGATATTACATGATTACATGAATATGAAATACAATTTTACATGGTGAATACACTTAAGATCTCCGTATATATATGACGTGTAAATGCAGCAGATCCACCAAACCCATGCCATCGCTGATTACTGCCGGTCTACAGTTCAAGCTGTACAGACATCAAAATTGATACAGTAAATTCAGTTATGCAACAAAAGATCCCAGAGGAATCTTGGCATCCACCATTGAATGACCTTTATTCGATCTCTGTAAGACTGAACTTTTCTCTATTTTTTCTCTCTTCTTCCTCTTAATCAATAAATCTGAGAAAGATCCATCAAGTACTCTCTGTGAAATAGGGTTAACAAACTACAATTAACAGAAAAGTACTCTAAATAAAATTCAAGAAATATCCATGAAGAACTCAAAATAGAACTTCAATTGTCAAAATTTAAAATGGCCGTCTGTTGGCCAATATGTTTTCAGATCATTCTCAAAATGGATCATGCAAAACTAGGGACCAAGGGTAACCTACGAGTGAAATTTGAGATATGCACATATAGTATAGGGCTAACAGACGAAAGGCGACTTGAATAACCCACCATCTGATGGTGGTGGCGGGCTGAAAATCGCAATTTTCCCATAACAAGAGATTACCATGCTAAAAATTCCTCATATTGGCACAAGTTCAGTATTTAGTTAGTACACTGTATACCGAGAAATATTCAATGCTGTTTTCACCATCCGCAATGTTGGTTGAGAGGAGTGCAAAACAGACCATTAATATCAAGTTAACATGTAGGGCTAACATGAATTTTCATAGGTGGTAAAAGAGGAATGTTTCTCGGTACAGAGTTTACAAATCCAATGGTAAGTATATATATGTGAGCTGTAGCAGCAGAAGCAGCACCTCTTCCCTGTTATTAAATGGTAGTAAGATACACAGGCTACTTGTAGCTGATATAGCGCTACAATATAAATGCTGTTATATATCATATTTCTAAAATAAAGTAAAATACTCATAAAATGCACCTTGATTTGTACCATAGCCCTAACAACTTACCTTATAGAACAGCTTCACCTACTACATGCTATTCTTACTAACACAAGGAAGGAACTGTTTTCATTTACAATGTCTGGTGTGTTCCAAACTTTTCTTATAAATATGGGAGGAGGATCATTTTATTGAAGTAAGGACTATTTGAAACTTCTTGTGAATACTTAAATGATGTTTTTTAGATTCCTTATTGGTATCTCGAAACTGTTTTCCTTCCCATCATAAGATTGAGGCTTTTGAAAACAAACAATAATTTGACCCTTTTTGCCTGAAATGAATTGTCATTAAATAAAAGGAAATATTTTGTATACTAAAAAAATATTCTCTATATCAAAGATTCAAAGCAGTGAATCTTATTGAAGGCACTGGACATCAGCAACAGACAACATGTATTTTGAGCCCCAAGCCATCCCCTAAACCACACTAGCAACAAACTAATCATAGGTACCTAAGTGATCCAGTCACATAGGGGGCCGCTTTTCTGTAAAGTAGTTTGGTTTTTATTATTGTGCCACTATTGTTCAATAACTCTTGTACCTTAAAACACAACTTCATTTTGAGTGATAGATTCCATCTTCCTTTCAGTTAACATTAGTCTATAATCAAACTTGTGCAAAAAAATACCATAATGGATGCTGTTTATATGTGTTACATTATGTTCTAAATGGTATACAATTCATAACCATAAAGATACAGGTTGCTTTTAAATGTTGATATGACATGTATGACCATGCTATAAATTACCTGTCCTTCTGTCTGCATTAAGGAAAGAAAAATATATTGTCATCCAGTCTAAATACTAACAGAACATTCTCCCTTCTTAATGTTTCCAAAAAAATTAAGTTCTATCTATCAAATAAAAGCATGCTGCTCCCAAGATATTTGCAAAGCTTATCAATCCCAATTATACAATAAGATTGATATAAATATATATATTGTACTATATCAAATCATAGTAGTGTGTCAACACAATGCCTGCTGTAACATCAGACACATACTTTTTCATAACTTTTGTACAATAAAAACAAGTCGCTGTGCAGTGTTGAATTGGTAGGGTCAGGATAGTTTTGCCTTAGAATTACATCTTTTCAGTCATATCTTAAATTTGCAGACTTGATATGAACACTTTAAAAAATAGAACTGTGATCCTGAGGATAAAAATGATTTAAAAAAATACCCACAGTAGGTGCTAACTTAAAATCTTAACTAACTGAAGGCCTCCGATTAGGGTTGCCATGATACAGTTTTAACTTATTGTGTTACAGAAGGCTTGTATTGTGATTCGTATTGCAATATTTTCCCTTGTGTCGTCACGTAAATCATAACTGTTAAATGAAATAATATCTTATAAAAGATTGATATGTCACCAATTAAATGAATTATATCGTTCATGTGTATTTATTTAATCATTGTTGTGAAATTTGAAATTGAAATTAATTTATATGATTCATTTGTGTGTAGGTTTTTTGTTTTGTTTTTGTGGTCACTGAAATTATGATGCTTGGGAAGATGTTTCGTAAAGTTAACATATTTTTTTTAATTTAAAATAATTTTGTTGAGAAATTATTCAAAATGGTATTCTTAATAATACTATCCAATGCAGTTTCATAAGCTAGATTATGCTTTCACACAAAACCTGAACAAAAAAGAGTTTAATAAATTATCTCTTTTTTAATTATTTCTATTCTGTCAGATTTCTGTTTTGAATTTTTGATTTGTTTCAGAAATGCACATGAAAATATTTTCCAATCATTTCCAAAACATGAATTATAGGGTGAATCGGTGAAATGAGAAGCAAGTCAAAATATTATAATAGGCTTTGTGACAATACTGACCTTGGTGTGAAGGAATTTTTGCCCCAAGTTTTGCTCTTGTGCTCGTAGGACCCTGGCGTGTGGATAGGGCCTAGCATACTGCCTGGAACTGCAACCATACAGAGAAAAATACTGTCATAATTACCTACTAAAAATGTGATAAAACAGATAATATTGAATTTCTGTCATTTTGCTGAGAAAAGTACTTAATTTCAACAACCTTCCTCTGGTTATAAATTACAATGGGGCCATTGTATCTCCAGTTCATGTTTTTAAGAATAGATTGCTCTTTCCTTTTCTTTTAACTTTTTAACCATCCAATACTTCAGTTTGCAACCCATCCAGCTTCCAAGGACTAAACATATATTTCACTGGAAGACTCGAGACATAAAGAAACTAATGCAGGAGAAAATGTGTCTTAGGCAAGATTTTAGTATTCTGTTATAAGTAAAATTAACTTATATCTTGTTAACTAAGCACAATGTGTTATTGGTCAATACAAAATTAAATTTTAACTTTTATTACAGTGTCTTCTGCCCAAATGAGCGCCATTCTCTGTGCAATCTTCTGCTATTAACACAATGTAAATAAATCTTAAACATTTTAAAGCTTGCCTTTATTTGCCTTCATTTCAAAGTTTTCGTGATTTGAGTGACTAACACTTTAAAGATTACGATGAAATCGGCAATGCAGCACTCTTAAATGATATGTATGCAAGCCTGAGAACCAAGTAATTTTTTGGCCTTGTCATAGGATACTATTTTAAGTGAAATCACTTCTTTCTGTGGTTCTTGTTTGATAAACCTGGAGTCCTCCCCTTGGGTAGATATTATTCTTGAACAGCTCCTAAAGACTATTTCTTAATACAATCAGATTTACCCGTCCGACTCAAACATCTTCAGGATGTGATTTACCTGTCCGACTCAAACATCTTTAGGATGTGACTTACCTGCCAGACTCTCAAACATCTTTAGGATATGACTTACCTGCCCGACTTTCCGGCGTCTGTGGGGTGTTGAACTGGTTAGGGTAGAGGTTCTCCTCATCAATGTTTAGGAAGGATTCCCAGTAATCTACGGGGATGTCAAACAGTCTCTCCATCACCTGTGGATAAAACATTGGTCATTTATAAATAAGTTGATCCAATACTGGGTAGATTTCTCATCACATAGGTGATAAAAGCAGTTTCATGAAAGCTCAGCAACTCAAGAAACACTAGCATAATTTCTGTCAGTTTGCAAGTGCATTATTTTCTCACACAAAATGTATGCAAATTAAGGATGTATCAATCAATGTCCTAAGCACAATTCTCCAACATTTAATCATTGCATGAATCTGTGATTTTATTCCAAGCAAGACATAGTAAAAAAAAACAATTAGAAATCACAAGTGGAGTGCAATTATAGATAGTATAAAAAAAACGATAATAGTAAAACCATAACAGCAATGGTTGGTTAAACAAGACTTATGTCATAGATCATTCAATACGTACCATGCTCTGGTATTTAGTTTCGTTGATCATCATAAGGGGCTCTGGTTCGGGTACTGAGAAGCCAATGATGGTGGGGCCAAATACCTTGGCTAGGTTACTGGTCGGCATCTTACATTCATGACACTCACCAACCCTGAAAAACCACAATTTATATCATCTGTTGCTAATGTGTGTTTGTTACACTGTCAGTATTAAATATATGGACTCTCTCTGGCCTCAAAGTGGCACCTATTTTGGTGGCCATTGTGCCTTAAATTCACCACTGCCAACCAGATATAAACATGTATTAAAGGGGCCGGCATGGTAACTAGAAAAATTCTTTTGAAAAATATTGGGCTAGAACTAAAAATGTGATGAGGGAGGACTTTTTTATTTTTTTCTCTCAGTCACATAATGATACATATACATGAATCATGTGATTTGAAATTGTGTCAATTGTTAAATGCATAAAATGAATAAAGAAATCTAATCTTAATTTTAAACTATTGTCTTTATTTCCTGGTATTAAACTTGCAATTTAAATTGAAAAACAATTGAAATACAATTTTATGTTCAATGTTCACCAGATGTACACAAGCGATCAGGAACTCCCTATGTTTTAAGATTTGGTTCTTACATAATGTCCAAACAGTTTTGTTGCTTCGTTTACCTTCAAAGACATCGATCATTACTTTATCAAAAACATCAGCTTTCCGTTTGCCGATCGCGGCCGACACATCATGATCCGTGAATTTTGGCGGAAACGACCAGTCGTCGGGACCAAGCGATCCATCGCGCAGACCCTTGTAAAGTTCGCCAAACGAACAAGTGTCGCTATAATTCAATATGATTGTCCAGGGTAAAATAACACTGCCAGAAAAAGATATTTGAATGGAAATCATTGCTACCATGTGCAATCGAAAAATCAAGCTTCTAAAAGATAAACAAACGTTTCAATGATCTGATTTGGGAGATTCTAAAACACGGATCGGGCAAGTTCCGGATATTGCGGCAACCAACGTCGGATTTTTTTCCGGAATTTATTTTTCGGCGCGGACGTTTTTATTTTTTTGATTTCAATAAAAAGTGAGTGGTGCGGGGGGTTCATATTGGATGCGGGCGGGCCTGA
This sequence comes from Pecten maximus, assembly GCF_902652985.1. NCBI lineage: Eukaryota > Metazoa > Mollusca > Bivalvia > Pectinida > Pectinidae > Pecten > Pecten maximus. The sequence continues at coordinate 18,744,684 of NC_047029.1, forward strand.
GAAACAAGAAATTAATTTTATTTGGCCTAAGTATAATACCTAACCGGTTTTGTTACTAAGACGCAACTCATCAGAGGTAAAGTGAGTCGAGTCCTTTATGTAGAGTTGCATAGGGGACGGAGGGGTGGCAGTGCAAAGGCGGCGTAGGGAGGCTCAATGTTGCTCTGGGTGGTATTGTTATTGTATGACTCTCCTGAAATAGGATAGACCTCCAGGAAAATGAGACACAGCCACCTCCGCCATATTGCGCCACCCTTTGCAACTCTATATAAAGGGCTTCAAACTCCACTCACTTTACCTCTGATGAGTTATGTCTTAGTAACGAAACCGGTTACATATTATACTAAGTGGACGATATGGTTCCCTACACAACACAGGCAGCACATTAGTGTCTTTTTCTCAGTCAGGTTTTATTTATGATCCAATATTTCCAATTGGCGCCTAGATTTTATAGCCTGGTAGCCCAATAAGCAACCTGGTAAAAATATCCAATTTGAGTTTGAGCCCTGTCTGTAGGTCAAAGAACATCATTGACATCAACCAGAAAGCTTTGACAAATTGTCATTATCAGCTGATGACAGTACTCCAGAAGGCAGGGTCTCTTGTAGTAGTTGGTGACTACCTCACTGAACTACAGAGGCCCGTCATATGACATTCAGAGCAATTAGGTAAAGTGTCTTGCTCAAGAACACAACCAAAACAGCACAGACCGACTGTTTCTCAGCTTTCCTAGAAACACAAACTGACACTGGTAGGGAGAGCTGAACCACAAACCTTCACCTGAGGTTACGTGGCCAGCACTCTAACCAACTCTATCGCAGCCCCTCTTTGTTCCATTGTAGAATCCTCAAACACTAATATCAACCTTGTTGACATTCACCTATATGAGACCCCGGTCTAGGACATCGTTGTCTATCAGTTGATAGGCCCTGTTAGAAGTGCTGTAATATTTCAACAATACCAACATTAATGCGAATCCTCTGCTCTCTACCTTCAGTTTGATTTTTTTTTAGAGCAGGCCAATTCACCCTTGGCAACCAGTAATTGACCTATAATGCGCCTGCATGGCCACTAAAAAATTGTGTAAATTTGTGATTTGGTTAATCTTTCAAAGGCTTTAGTCAATGCTAAAATGATGTTCACAATAGAAGAAACTAGAACTGTCGTCCAGAGGGCCAACTCATACCCCCCGCTCCTGCAACCCCCATCGTTACTTGTGTTCATTTATACAATAAACGAGATATACAGTTAAATCTCACTTAGTCGTATTCAGTTTTCTTGGTTACCCTAATTCGTTTTTCATCTATATTATGAATAAATTGTTGTACATGCCATTGTGAAATGATTTCACATGAGAAAATCTTTTCAATTGATCAATTTATAACAAAGAAAAAATTAAAAAGGTTATGAGAAAGGTAAAGTGTGAATGGGATTTATTCAAAAAATTACGACTCGATATAGATTACGCACATCTACAATGTATAAGGATTATTGTCATGAAGTTTCGTTGAAATCAGATAAGTAGTTTAGGAGAATTAGCCGGTACATCGTTGTGTCAATCTCGCCCAAAAAACCAAGTTTTGTGCCCTGGTTACCATGGTAACCAAAAAATTACGACGTGATATAGATTACACACACCTACAATGTATAAGGATTATTGTCATGAAAAAACTAAGTTCTGTGCCCTGGTTACCATGGTAACCATAAGAGGAGTAGACCAAAAATCTTAGTTTTGTGCCCTGGTTACCATGGTAACCAAAAAATTATGATGTTATATAGATTATGCACACCTACAATGTATAAGGATTATTTAATCATTGCATGAATCTGTGATTTTATTCCAAGCAAGACATAGTAAAAAAAAACAATTAGAAATCACAAGTGGAGTGCAATTATAGATAGTATAAAAAAAACGATAATAGTAAAACCATAACAGCAATGGAATAGTCGGTTAAACAAGACTTATGTCACAGATCATTCAATACGTACCATGCTCTGGTATTTAGTTTCGTTGATCATCATAAGGGGCTCTGGTTCAGGTACTGAGAAGCCAATGATGGTGGGGCCAAATACCTTGGCTAGGTTACTGGTCGGCATCTTACATTCATGACACTCACCAACCCTGAAAAACCACAAAATTTATATTGTGTTTCTAAGGTGCATTTCTTACACTGTCAGTATTAATATATGGACTCTCTCTGGGCTCAAAGTGGCACCTATTTTGGTGGCCATGGTGCCTTAAGTTCACTATCAGCAACCAGTTATTAACATGTATTAAAGGGGCCTGCATGGCGACTAGAAAAATTCTTTTTAAAAAATATTGAGCATGAAGTAAAATCCAGAAAATGTGCCCTACTACCAACACATAAACACTTCTCTGAACACAATGTAAAACAAGCTTTGTAACATGGCTGCAGTTTGCACTACCAATTTTAAATATGTTGTGATTTCGTTAAACTGTGAGGGAAGAACCAAATTGCAAACTCATGAATGCATGTAAATTTGCAATTTGGTTATTATTCTTTCAAAGGTTGCTGTCAATAATAGAATGACATCTACAATCCAAAAAGTTGCAGACTTTGTACAGATGTTGTTGTATACTGATCTGAAAAGTTTATAGGAAATGATTTGAAGAAGTTACAGACAACTTGGCCAGACGACCAAACATTTTCAATTGGAGCCTAGATTTAATGGCCTAGCAGCCTAATAAGCAACCTGGTAAAAATAACCAGTCTTTGAGTTTGAGCCCTGTCTGTAGGTCAAAGAACATCATTGAGATCAACCAGAAAGCTTTGACAAATTGTCATTATCAGCTGATGACAGCACTCCAGAAGGCAGGGTCTCTTGTAGTAGTTGGTGACTACCTCACTGAACTACAGAGGCCCGTCATATGACATTCAGAGCAATTAAGGTAAAGTGTCTTGCTCAAGAACACAACCAAAACAGCACAGACCGACTGTTTCTCACCTTTCCGAGAAACACAAACTGACACAAGTAGGGAGCGTTGAACCATGCACCTCAAACCTTCACCTGAGGTTACGTGACCGGCACTCTAACCAACTCTATTGTGGCCCCTCTTAGTTCCGTTGTTCCTAACCTTGTTGACATTCACCTATATAAGACCCCGGTCTAGGACACCACTGTTTATCAGTTGATAGGCCCTGTTAGAAGTGCTGTAATATTTCAACAATACCAACATTAATGAGAATCCTCTGCTCTCTACCTTCAGTCAGATTTTTCCTAGAGGTCTTCAATATCCCACACTAGAGATGCTGGATGATGATTTACATTGTCTATAAATAGGTTATGGTGCTCTTACTGTACCTGATGAGATGAAGGATAAGGAAGGCCAGAGTGTCCCTGTTGGGTTGTGGCAGTTGACTGATAGCTTGGTACAGTTCAGATTCACCCATAGCACGGTCACGATTCTCTGGAAAAAGACAAAGTTTATGTTATTTCAAATGCTACATATGCAAGAATAAAATGCTGTTAATAGTGGTTGTTTGCAGGTAAAATTTTCAGATTTCTTAAAAATATATAAACCGCTATTTTTACACTTCAACAGACATGTATATATATGAGGAATTATTTTTTCCGAAAGTACTGATTTCACTTACTTTTCCAAAAATACTGAATTCACAATTAACACTGAAAACTTTCACTAAAGGTTCTGTTTACTAATACTTTGGAATTGGAGTCAGGAGTCAAACCTAAATTCATCAGCTAAATGGACACCTTTGTTGGCATATTTGCGTCTATTGTATAGACAAGATTATGCATTAAATAAGACTATCATGGACCAACCTGCAGCATTCTTGAAGTCCTTCCACAAGGCGTAGGTGATGATGGGTTCCTTCAGGCCTCTGAGGAAATCTTTCACACAGCCACACACCACATTGATATCATCAATATGAGACTGAATTATCAACATTTATACACATTTAGGTTCAGTTTGCAGCAGAAAAATATTATTAATATTTAGGTATAGCTCACAGCTTCGGTAGGTTACAAATATAATTTATTAAAACTCATAACCTATATTCATTGTAATTTTTTGGGGGGACAACTACATCTGATACAATAAATATATATATATATATATATATATATAAAAGAGCATGTTCTATCAGCCACATTACACAATGAGATAATATGAAATCGTTATGAACACATTCATTCTATACGATTGCACGATTTAATGTATTGGGACGAAACTGCATCTGAGGTATACTTCATGTATTGATAAGCGAATTTTTATTAAGCGTATGAAAAAGTGTAATTGTTGCAATTAAATATACACCAATATTATGTATTGCTACATGTATGCATATGTATGGAAGAACCATAACCTATATTCATTGTCATTTTTTGGGGGGACAACTACATCTGATAAATTAATGTGAAAACTATTATTGTACCAAAGTACTCCAACATTCTTGAAAACAAATATCTATCAAAAAGACAATGTTTTTTTTTGCACTGAAGACTGGATTGACTTACCTCTCAAAAATGTTAACATTCAGTATCTAAGTCTGATGATTTGAGTAACTTGCAACTCACCATATTTGGTACTCCTCTTCCTTTGAAGAATTCTTTTTTCAACTCTTTCACCTGTGACTCAGCTCTGATGAAAATAAGTTACATGAAGATATGCCTTATGTGTTTTTATGTATCAGAAGTGTACTACCAATCCAAAAGCCTGATGCACAGAGCATATAGCTTTGAAGTCAGGACTTATAGAAATTACAATATCAATGTAAATGAACAATGTAGATTTGGCAAGTTTTTATTTTATTTTTACATCAGTCAACAAATTAAATATTAGCACTTAAATTACACTACACACCTTTATACATGTAAGTATCCTTCAAAGTATTTTATGAAGATGGTAATGATCCATATTTTTGTACAAAAAGTATCAACTTCATTGAAAAAATATCAATTCTAAAATAAAAAAATTCAAGTTATATATATTTTATATAAGTCCTTTCAATTTTTTTTTCTTTTCAGCAAATTTCCTTCAAATGACTAGCACTAGGTCAGCCATTCAATATTAGAATGAGCTGGTATTGTTATACTTCTTATGTAAATATTCTGTTATAATACCTGAGCGAGTCTGTGACTTACCCTGGCACCCTGTAAATTCCCACCTCAGTCAGTCCTCGAGACTCCACCTCGTTTACACAGTGGACCTACAATACAGAAAAACAGCTAACTTCATTCATAGACTGTATTAGAAGTTTTTTTTTATGCATTTTTGGAATATCTTGGAAAATAATAACTTGACATTTTCACTAATAATTAAATAATTTTACGAAGGTATAAGGTATAGTCTGTTTCATAAAACTTCAGAATAACGAATCTTAATAAGGCTGCACCCACAGTTAATTACCTGCTCCCTGCACCCTTATTTAGTCATATACAGTATGTTATTATTATTTTTCCTGCCATAGGTACTACTCTTTGACTGAACATGAAATGTATTACTCCTTATTCTTGTTTCAGATATAACAAAACATAAATTCAGTGACTTCTGTCAATGAATTTACAGTTTACTCTATCAAAAAAGTTGCCATACACAAGTTTCATTACCCTAAACAGAAACTACAGAATTCTACTAAAAGTATGGCAAGCCACTCATTTGCAAATCTAAAACAGCATGCCTTTCCTAAACTCTATTCAAGATACAGCATAGGGACAGCCTCTTACCACAATAGCTGGTATCATCGGAGGATCAATAGGAGCATAGTCGATCAACAGGCCCTGTCAAGGAAACGGTAGATAGGCAATATAAGACTTTTGAAAAATTCTATGGACAAATATCTTAACCATACTTTCAAATAGTTATAAATATCCATTAATCACTAGCATATTTCCTTTGCTTCAGGAAGAAGTTATAGCCATACAAAACAAATTCTTTCAAACATACTGAATTGAATCTTTTGAATGAATGTCTTCTCTATATTCCGATAAGCATGATCTGCTTCCAATTACTTTTTAAGATCCGATATATATCAATTTAATCCTCAGTATTGATAAAAGGTGAGCAATAGATTGTGAAAGGTTTAATAGCTTAAAGTACAAGTTTTGTGCAATAATTATTTAGCTCTGTAAGTTTCTACCAATTAATATTTTCTTGTTCTCCTATATCACACTCTTACTATTCAGATCAATTAACACACTTCTTATATAAATATATTGCTGATTACTTTTAATCATAAAAAAAAATGAAAGCAAAGTAGTCCATAGAATGCAACTTACACCTGACATTTTTGTTGTCCCCGGAGTACTAGGACAGCAAGGTACACATGGTAAGGGGAGATTATCTTTACAGTCCGGATGACATGTCGCTTTACAGTCTGTAGATACAAGGCAAAGTGTCATGTTCAATACCATCAATCATTTCAAAAAAAAGGTTCAAAATAAATAGAAGTTTTATAATAAAGCAATTGTCTGCCTAACCAGTTTTCAATATAAACATATTTATTTCAATAAAAATGAAAAAAGTCAAGATAACTTACCTTTACATTTCATTGCCAGCTTTCCAAAACGGATTCTCTTTCCACACTGAAAACAGTATTTGTTATAGTGACTGTGGTAAATTATTGAACAATCATCAAAATAAACATCAGTTTTCAATTCTACCATAAGAAAATGCACTTAATTCCTAAACAATATAATCTAATTAAAACCTGAATGACTAACTTGATTTTACATACATAATTCATTCCTTCAATACATATTCCTGGTTTATCTATGTTCCGTGATATTTTGTTTTGTTGCTAGATGGTGAATTTATTTACATAAGTCTTACATTTGCCAATTGATACATGTATGGTGTATATCATCAAGAAATTTATGTAATATCCCGATCATTTGCTAAAATAAAATATAACTAATAGGCAATGTGAATAACTACTTATGCCAGAACTTCCTGATGTACTGCATTTCTTTGATTGTTTGTCTTCTGCACGTACATTTTGCTTGGCATTACATAAATTTGCATTTATAACCCATATCATTCAACAAATCATTTTCTGATAAATTTGTGGTACAGCCTGACTAAGTACAATACTTACTGGAGCACATGTTTCTGGTTTGATGACAGTCTTAGAGATGAAGAAATGGATCCTGTTCAAACCACGACCAGCAGAACTTGCTTTTCTCAGACGCGGTGTTCTAGTCAACCAAGCAATAAAATCAGTTACGCCAATCACTTTATAAGTATTGCATGTTCCGGGGTTAAAATACCTGTCACAAGTGTTTTTAATTATTATTGACTAGTACTTTCACTATGTCAGTACAATAACAGCTTTATGTAAAACTATTTATTAGCATGAAAGTAAATACAAATTCAGTGAAAGTGTGATTGTGTGTCACATAAACAACACAGTGCAGAAGTTGATTTCCCCGAGACCAAATTGAGTGGAATCCAGCTGAAACTTCAATATAGATAGTGAAATGTAACAGATCGCTAATAGGATTTGACAAACACTCACTTGGGAGTAGTTCCCTTCAAGATTCCTCTAGATTTGCGGCGTGAGTTTTGATTTCTGTTGCCAGGTGTACCCATGTAAGAATCTTCAGATTCAGGTTCACTTTCTGAAAAAGGAAAGATATTTAAAAGAAAACTACAAATTGTAGGTCTACTTACATAGATTGTATAGCTCTATCACTTGTACTACTCAACATGATTTATTAAGCCACAAGTCATTTGATAAAATTTCAATAATGTAATACAATTGTTATATCTAAACTTGAGTCTGCCAGACAGAATATGTACATTGCTCTGTATAGATTATATACTGAGAGGGACACCAATCCTTACCAACATCTCGAGCAGGGCTACCTAAGTGTTTGTCAAGGGCTGGTTCACTAAAGCTTTTGTTGAGGGTCTTCGTCTGTGGAATGACCTCGGCTACTGCCCCAACAAGCTGGCCGTCCGCGTTAAGAGTAACAGTTGTTGTGGTCACTATGGAGTTGTTGTGTTCCTACATCAATCAAAAGTGTAAACAATGACTGGAAAGCACTTACATCAGCCATTGCAAACTGCAGGGATATTTTCACTGATTTAAGATGGGGTTTTGTTTTTGCCTCGTTTCGGTGATAAAAATGGTGAAATTTTATTAGTAAGGCAATCTTCAGGAGTATGAAAAATTATTATAATGACTTAAATACTTACATCTACCTACAACACATATATACATATGTCTTGGATCAATCAAATATCTATGTACTGTTAAAAATGCATTAAATTTAGTTCAAACTTCCAACAGTATTTTTTTCAAACATACATCTTCATCACTCCTCCGTCGCTTGACAGGTTCGTCTTCCATCGGTGGTGCCGAGGGTCGCTTAATTTTCCTTCCACTTCGGAGATATGATGTATCAAGATCATCTTCTGTTTTATCATAAACTGAATCACCAAGTATTGAGTGTGCAGATTCGTTGATTGTCCCAAGTCTGTTAAGAAGATTGGGATAAAATGTGCATCCTCATCAGATTATGGGTTATAAATTAGAGAGACACCTCACATTACAATTTCCTACAATTACATTATCCCATTATATTTATCTATTATTCTCACGTCACATTCATATATTACACTAGGAATTAATTTATCTTTCATTCTGTTATATACAATTTGTCATTCTCCTAGTACCTATATCTATTACCTGTACATTACATACATCTGCCATCTATTACTCGCAATATATTTATTTATCATTCTCACAGTATATATATCTACTATTCTCACAACACTCATACAGGCATTCATTTTGTTGAATTCTATTATTGCAAACTTTTGAAATTATAATCCAATGTCAGTGAATAACTATATCATACCTTCTGGAGGGAGAATTTCCCTCTAACTGTGATGTGTAGGTACTGTGACTGAGAAATGCCAATTTTTCCCTGTCCTGCTCATTCAGCATACTCCTCTTGTTCTTGTCAGTAAGTAATTCTCGAATAAGAGCAATTTGTCTTTCCTGTAACAAAACATCATGTAAGATTCATCTATACTCTGAAAGAACTAATAAAATCTTAACTGGTTAAAATTTAGAAACATTCTCAGGTAAGAGTTTGATAAATAAACATTTTAAGCGTTTTTCTCCAAATTCAAATTAAATGATCATTAAATGATTAACCTATTTGATTTCCTCCATAAATGTTGAATCTATGTACTATAAATAGATCTTATTTGTGCTAGATACTATGGTGTTTCTGCAATATGGAATTGGTACACTAGAGTAATTTGAAGCAATATATTGCATAGCTGGTCATTATCTTTTTTGGCAAAACTGTAAAGAAACAAAATTTATATCTTCTCATTAACAACTATCATATACAATATTTTCAGCTCACAGCACATACCAACTGGTCACGTTCAGATTCTAAAAAACGCCTATGTTCGGTTTCTTTAACAATCTGACTTCTGGCATGCTTCAAGGTGATCTGTAGCGAGTCGTTCTCTTTTTCAAGGGTAGAAATTCTTTCATTGAGCCCATCAAAATCTGTTTCTAACGAGCACCATCTCTTCAAACAATCTTGTTGATTTGCCACAAAGCGTTGAAATTCTAAAAAAAAAAAAAAAACAGGAAAAAATATTTAAATCATTTGAAATAACATGTACATGAAATGCATGAAAAAAGCAAAAACAATTTTTCGACAGCCAAATAGAAAATTATAAAGCATTAACAATTTAACAGCATTCAAGATTATCATAACTACCCTTCAGTAAAATTACATTCATATTTCACATTGATAAATTTTATTAGTGTTTTTTTATGTCTATATATTTCGACCCCATCCCAAATTACAAATTGCAATTCTAAAACAAAAGTTCTCAATTGATTGCCAGCATTTATAATAAGTAATCTATCAAGTACAACATGTATATCTATATCTACAGGATTTTCCGTTTCTATATAAAAAGTCAACAATTTAAGAAATTTGGTTGTAATTATCACGTTTGCTTTGTGCTTATATATAACATTCACGTTGTAACAATTTGTCATTAACGAAAATGTTGGTTACAGAAAGAGATTGACTTTTCATGCAGATTTATGATAAGAAATTATCACTAACCCATGAGCTAGTCAGCGCATTCGAGCAGCTAGCCCTGACTTGAAAACCACTATCCCCGGGCGTCGGGCTAGAATTGTACACCCCTGCATCTATCTGGATTTTTGACTGAGTCATGTTTAGGCTACACTAGTAAAGACAAGCTACAAACCAACATGGCAGTAATAACAGCCTGTCCGGTCTACTTTGGCCAGTTGGTTCATTGTGTAGCTGGCCCAAAGCTATTACCCTATATATTGAAGTCTACCCCTGCATAACGAAAGCATAAATATCAAGATGTTTTAGCTAGTGGACCATACTGATAAAACTAAATAGATAATTCTAGCAATCAAGATAATTCTAGCAATTAAGATTATTCTAGCAATCAAGATCATTCCAGCAATCAGGATATTCTGGACAGGCCATTAATTCCATCTTATTAAAAACAAATACTTTACCCCTTTCCCATCATCAATCAGTCAGAATAAAGACCCCTGTTAGATTAAACTGAAAAGTCAATAAAGTGCAACATATAAATCAAATTCTCAAACCTGGTTCTATTCCAACTTGTAACACTTTAGCATTTCTAGCCAGGTCGTCAAAGCTGGCTATCAGCGAAAGCTTAGTATCCATCTGTGGAAAATCATTTATACATGGTATTAAAAAAACTACATTTAGAAATCAACTACATATTTTTGTTTGAGATTACAAAAACTGGGTAAGAATAATAGAATCTTACATGGGTATGTACCGTGAACAGGGATATCTCAACCTTATTCCCTTACATGAGAATTGAGATATCCCTGTTCGCGGAACAGACCCATGTAAATTGTTTGATTATTTTTCTCACATATACTTGCAACCAAATGTAAGTTTTCCTGAAAGTATTTCATCATGCCATCTTCAATGCTCCTTGATATTGGCTTCAAAATTTATGACCGTAACATCATCAATTACAACTTCATTACTCAGCGTAAAATGATGACGCTACATTATTGTGAGCAGCATCATATAGCGTGTGTCGGCTGTCTTTACCCCCCTTTGTAAGATTGATTTATCTTTTCCCTAGCATCAAATGGATAACCCTGTGAAGTATGTGAGAAATGTATGTCTATGGATGGGATACATACATTTTTTTTTTATACAGGTAGTATCCCATCCACACGTAGGTATAGGATTTTATGAAATATTAATCACATAACCAGCAAGAATGTACGCTGTATTATAAAAATGGTAAACATGACAGTCATGAAACAATTATAAACTTTTAAATTTAGAATATTACATACTTGTTATTTTTTCCCAAATCAGTTAAATATTGAATTGTGCAAAATACCCAGGAAAAACACTGCATCGCCTTATCAATGTTTGTGCATCATCCAGAGTTGATCAATGGCATTATGGGTGAAATAGATAAAATCACTAATATCTGCTCTCCTCACAATCATGCCTCCTAAACTGGTATCGTAAAAGTGGACAGTATATATATATGTCACCTTATTAGCTTTGACTAGTGAGAATTTCCCTTTAGTCTATTGAAATAGTGGTAGGATGTTTGCCTTGACAGTGATCACGAGAGGCCGCGAGTTTGAGGCACGGCAAAGTCTGGGTATTTTTCATTACTTCTTAAAACAGAATAAGCCAATATTCACTAAAATCACTCAAAAAATGCATCCTTGTTGCCTCCTCGAAGTCGACTAGGCCTGCAATTGTATCATAGATATTCGAACCATGTTAAAAGATAACACAATAACCGCAAGAAACCTGCGACACTGACAGGGCATCATGCAACATAATTAATAAAGAGACTTTTTTGAGGAGAGCATTGTTTTAGTGATTTCATTTATTCTACTCATTCCTAACCAACTGTAATAACATTTATAAAGGCAATGTGATTAAATTTCATAAAATCCTGACCTAGATGACAATGTAATCAACCATATCAGTCGAGGAGGCAGGCTTTAGAGCACAATCCTAGGCATATATTGTGTACGTGAAAAATGTTTTTACGTAAAGGCAATCACAAGGATCTATTTGTAATAATTGTGGATCATAACATTTAAATATTGACTACATCATCTTTAACCTATTGTCAAACTGGTCTAGCATCCACATGATCGAAATGGCCCTAAACAACACCACCAAACGAACACGTAATATCTGGATATCTAGATCAATTTCAATGCGATTTTCATAACAATTGACATATGTCAAATAGCACATTTAGACATATTAATATTACGAGATATATACCTTTTAAATATCCTGAAAAATAACAAATTAACAATTAAATTATCCTGTTGTCGCCATAAACAGTCCTCCTACTCTTGCCGGGTGTTTTTGAACTTCTTGTAAATTATCCAATCAAAACCGGAGTTTCAAATGGTAGCGCCACCTGGTGGATTGGATGGCGATTTGTCAAGGATTACCTCCCTTCCATCGTAATACAGCCTCGAGGGACTTTGGCCGGAGCCTTACTACATAGAAAGGAAAAGAAAGGAACGAGCAGTATTTTTGACACCGGATTTATGGCTTAAAATTGCCGAAATATATGTTTTAATTAATAACATTGAAATGCTAAATCAAAAAACAAAATAAAGAGGAATAAACATGAAGCATTTTTTTCTACAGAAAGTAAATAATATATATCGAAAGGAACTATAAAATATATCTAATAATATATAATATAAAATTTCCCTAAACTTTGTTGGATTACAAATCAAACTTGACAACGTGCTTTTAATTTCCCAAATTTTCTTTACACATGTATTTATACGCCAACAAAAAGTGCTGCATTTTGAAATTGTCGACCCATATAAGATTCTAAAGGATAATTGTCCGATATGACAGATACTTATCATATAACAGACTTCCTGTATTTAGTTATAGGGTCCCATTGTTTGGGCCATGACTTATGGCCGGAGGTTATTGATAGAATCTGGCAGGGATAGGTGCTATAATTATTTGAACCACGGACTTATATTGACATACCTCTTTTTTTTCGGTAACAGAAGGGACTACCCGCGGTTTTTTTGACAAGCCAATGTATACAATACAACACCAATTATATATAGCGGCAGCTGCTTACCCAAATATAGGTGTTTCTTTGTTGTTTTCATTTCTAGATTCGATGCCAATTAGTATAACAATGCTCACACTCCTAGTAATCTCGAGGACGATATGTAAATTATGCTACACCACTTAAATTCCTACCGATTCCAAGGTTCGATCCTTAGCAGGGACACTGAAGGAAACAATGTGACATTTCATCAGCATCAGAAACATGTCAAATCATACACCTGATGTAAATAAGCTCCCTGATGGTTTTCAGAATTTCAAAATGCTTACGCTAACATTTTTGAACATTCAGGAAATAAAAGATCATGCATTTTATATTGGGAAGTTAAAACAAATTCCAAATAACACACACAAATTAGCTTTGCTATCCAACGGTTTTAAATGAGCTTTGATGCAAAAACGTTCAGTCCTAAACATAGGAAAAATTGAAAGAAAAAATATGATCATTCAATTATTTTGTTGTAAGTTTACTCTACTAAATGATTTTTCACACTTGGTTTCTGTCTAGCGCCCTCTACCTGCAGACATACCAATGTGAATATTCCTCCTACCATTCCATTTTTCAATACAGATTTTTTTTATACAATACAGATTATTTTTTTTATATATGTCTCAACAACACGTGCTTGCTTTGTTTCAGTTAGGCGTACATCTCAGGTAAAAGCATATTTAGAGTCAATTGATTGCATGAGGAAAAGGGATATCTGAAAAGCTCTATACACTTGTCAGACAATCTAACTAATACATATTCATATCCGTACTGAATTTAAACTATATAGCATTGTTAGACCTGCTATCCCTTAAAAAATGTATTATCTTATATGGGATATATTATCATAATAATATGTCGAAACACAATACAACATAGAATAAGAAATTAACTCATTCCATGGTAAAAATGATTATGACAACGAAAACTGTTTTATGTGTCTGCGTATTTCACGAGGCACAAATTGCGTGAAAAAATAATCTGATACTGTCTCAATTAAAATAAGCGTCTTTTTAGCATCTACTTTTAGACGTACATGTAGTGAATGAGCGAATATTGAAAATTAGAGATAATATCTCATTTACATATGTAAATTGATCATTTAAATATGTTGTAAATTATGGGCAGAGTAACATTTGAATTTTTTCTGGGGTCTTATCAAGCCCACCATCCCCGCTTTGGTGCCATTCCTATAAAGGACTACTTACAACAGAACACCTGAGTGAAGTCTGATTTACACAGTCTGATTTACAGATTTCTTATTATCTTAAAAGAAATTGTAAAATGTTAACCAAAAGAACTGGTCCGGAGTTATATATGCGCATAGAGTACAAAACTCACTATTGGAATTTTCCTCACTACCAGACAGTTGGTAAGAAATGGATTTATATTTTTAATGTAATTGTTTGCTTTCTAACGTGAAGTGAACGTTACTATACGTATGCTAAGGAATGTTATTGAATATAATGAAACACAGCTTTCTGAACGCAGATAGACACAGCAATCTAATTCCCAAATGAACAAATTTCGATATTACACATGCACCAACTGTCTGATCTTCGATGGAATTAGTAAATTTGTACCACCAACGATTCATCAAAAAAAATGTACGTTTTGTGATGGTATTGAAACCATTCCACACCTGTTTTATGAATGTTCTTTCATTCAGCCTTTAATATCTTCAGTTAACTCTTGAATACATATCATATATCGGGTAAAAAGGTCCCTATACTGATTCGGAACTTTGGCGTTTCCATGCTCCTGTTAGTCTTACTCTTAAAGTAAAGTCTCTTGTCCAGTATTTGTTGGCAAAATCCCTATCGTCCATTTGGCATACCCGTTGCTCCAGGAAATTATACAAAAAGTCTCTTACTTCTGAATCCTTTGTCTGCCACTTTCTCAATAATTTAACTATGCGTATGCAGTCTGATTTTACCCGTTTCCCCAGAACATTTTTTTCCGAGTTTTGGTGTACTACAAGTGTTTTATGCTCTATCCAGGAGAATAAACTTGTAAATAAACTTCCTTTGTAATGTCATGTGTAATCTTGTAATATTGTACTTTCTTGTAATACGTTTTTACTTATGCATTTACTATTTTCTGTTAGTATTTTTATATTACTTGTAAATAAAAACTTTATCAAACTTAAAAATGCATGGGTTGTCACATGAGCAAAGCTCCCTACTATTTAAGCTCCTGAACTCTGACCCCTATATGAGTATAATGATAAACGTTATTATTCCAACTTTTTAAGAGAACGTGCCTAATGATTTAAGTTTGCTTAGTATATGTTAAGGTTCAAGTACCTACATGGTTTATCTTGAATAAGGCAAGTACCCGTCAATACGAAAAAGCTAGATTGATGAAATATTGCATTAAATTGAGAAACTCCTAAAATTGTATCTTACAGTCTTGCTAAAACGACATGATAGAAAACAATGATATATGGATGTTGCATATATAAAGGACGATTTAAAAAAGACCGCTGTCGAAGAAACCTGGAATGGACAAGGATAAAATAAAGACTACCGTCGAGTGAGAAATCGTCCTTTCCTTTCCCAAAGTGTAAGTTCAGTTTATCGGAGCGAGCACAGTTGTTAGTTCCCTTACAGTTTCCAGTGTGATACATCGGAAACTGTGACGTTCGGCGATGATCAATATCCCTGATCGGAAATGTCTGGTGGTACGTACACTGTTATTCTTATACGTGAAATTTACCAAAAAGGACAACTTGAACCTGCAATTTTTACGCTAATATGACTACATAAACATTGGTAGACGAAGGTTTTAATGGTACGTTAGAATGTAATAAACGTAATTATTTACAAAAACGGAATATCTGTAAAGATACATTTTTCGCAATATGTGTCAACAATCTATTACAAATACCGGTAACAAATGACACGACAAGTTCAATTGATAAAAGTGTTGGTAAAATAGATGTTTCGTGACCATCGCATTCTGTCAAAACTGTACCGTTTGTTGTATCAAAACTGTACCGTTAGTTGTATCAAAACTGTACCGTTAGTTGTATCAAAACTGTACCGTTAGTTGTATCAAAACTGTACCGTTAGTTGTATCAAAACTGTACCGTTAGTTCAAGTAAAAACTGGATGAAACTGTACCGCCAGTTGTGTATTTTTGTCTTCTGTATAATGCGGGTATAAAGATGGCATTGCTTAAGTTCTATCATTGTTGCTACTTCGAAAACACCACGCGTGCCCTTAAAAGATATGATAGAACATTGTATTGATATTCATTCTATTTTGGAACTGAAATGCAAAATAACAAAGGACAGATCGACCAAACTTAAAAAACTTCCACATTACTAAAAAAAAAAACAAAAAACTCCGCAGTTCCAAACCGAAAGATGATTACAATGATGATGGACATGATGATATATGTAATATTTCCAGCAGTTTTCAAAACATGTCTGTTGAGCAAACCCATTTAAGTGAAACACAAAAACAAAAATGTCAAACAACCCCGTCAATAACAACTTGAATGCGGAGCTGCTGATCGAAATCATGGAGATACTACCAGATGTTATCGAAACAGCCACGAAGATGCTTGTCTAAAATTCAACAAGTTGCTTTGCATAAATCTCTTTAAAACGAAATATAGAATACTTGGCTGCTTTTTTAGACGTGATAGAATGGTTCTCCATATCCGACAGACACCAAATGAGGTACTCAAAAGAAGTAAAACAAATATTTAACACTTGACATAAAATGTATTATAATAACATGTAATGCATCGGAGAAATTTAACAAGATAGTGCGCAAATAAATAGTGTATAAATGCATATGTATTGATACTAGGGATAGGGTAGGGAATATCACTGACATATATATATAACTGTGATATCATTGACACGTATATAACTGGGATATCATTGACATATATAAATGGGATATCATTGACATATATAACTGGGATATCATTGACATATATATATAACTGTGATATCATTAACACGTATATAACTGTGATATCATTGACATATATAAATGGGATATCATTGACATACATAACTGTGATATCATTGACACGTATATAACTGGGATATCATTGACATATATAAATGGGATATCATTGACATATATAACTGTGATATCATTGACACGTATATAACTGGGATATCATTGACATATATAACTGTGATATCATTGACATATATAACTGGGACATCATTGACATATATAACTGGGACATCATTGACATATATAACTGGGATATCATTGACATATATAACTGGGATATCATTGACATATATAACTGGGATATCATTGACATATATAACAGGGATATCATTGACATATATAACTGTGATATCATTGACATATATAACTGTGATATCATTGACATATATAACTGGGACATCATTGACATATATAACTGGGATATCATTGACATATATAACTGGGATATCATTGACACATATATAACTGGGATATCATTGACATATATAATTGGGATATCATTGACATATATAATTGGGATATCATTGACATATATAACTGGGATATCATTGACATATATAACTGGGATATCATTGACATATATAACTGGGATATCATTGACACGTATATAACTGGGACATCATTGACATATATAACTGGGATATCATTGACATATATAACTGGGACATCATTGACATATATAACTGGGATATCATTGACACGTATATAACTGGGATATCATTGGCACGTATATAACTGGGACATCATTGACATATATAACTGGGATATCATTGACATACATAACTGTGATATCATTGACACGTATATAACTGGGATATCATTGACATATATTACTGTGATATCATTGACACTATATAACTGGGATATCATTGACATATATAACTTGGATATCGTTGACACGTATATAACTGGGATATCATTGACATATATAACTGTGGTATCATTGACATATATAACTGGGATATCATTTTGACATATATAACTGGGATATCATTGACACTATATAACTGGGATATCATTGACATATATAACTTGGATATCATTGACACTATATAACTGGGATATCATTGACATATATAACTGGGATATCATTGACACATATATAACTGGGATATCATTGACATTTATATAACTGGGATATCATTGACATATATAACTGGGATATCATTGACATATATATAACTGGGATATCATTGACATATATAACTGGGATATCATTTACACATATATAACTGGGATATCATTGACATATATAACTGGGATATCATTGACATATGTATAACTGGGATATCATTGACATATGTATAACTGGGATATCATTGACACGTATATAACTGGGATATCATTGACATATATAACTGGGATATCATTGACACATAAATAACTGGGATATCATTGACATATATATAACTGGGATATCATTGACACATATAACTGGGATATCATTGACACGTATATAACTGGGATATCATTGACATATATAACTGGAATAACATTGACATATGAATGGGGATAACAGTTTTATTGTCATATGTCGTCAAAATGTCTACCACCCGCAATGCGTGAAGGTTCGTACAAAAAAAAAGACACACGGAATATTAAACACCCCGCAACGCAATAAGTGAATAAGATAAGTAGAAAATCACACAATCACTGTGGTATTACTTTAAAAAATTTTTTAATCAGACAGCATACGAATATCCCTTCCCGGGCCCCATTTCCTCCCATCGACTAATTCAGCCAATAGAAATGTCCGTTATGTATTGACTTTGGTAGTCGTCGGTACTTCCTTTCCAATATTGCTCACACACCCAACTCGGAAGTGTCTTTGGCGTACAAATTTCATTCCAGAACTGTCGCCTTTCCATGCAGTCATGATTTTGTTAGAAATACAAAATCGTATTGTCGAAGAAACGCTTACGCAGAAAATCAGGAATGCCCAAGAAGGGTAAGTAATTTAATTACCTAAAGTAGTTCTATTAGTCACCGGCGAGAAACTGACTTCCGTCTTCATTTACATTGAGGACAGAATGATACCGACTATCAATGAGCTTAATGATCCACTACATTGCAAGAGAAGCTCGTTATTAAGTTAATATTATTTACGTTTATTTATAAAAGAAGTGAAAAAACAAGGACTACGTATGAAACGAAATGAATTTTATGTAGGCCTATGCACGATCAGTTAGACTGCTAAAAAGCGATTTCCTATTTGAGTATTTCCTTCCCCTTTCCTGCTTTTCCTCTGAGTCAGAGTGGGATACCCCCGGTGTTGATCATGACCAATAAGAAAATATACCACACTTCAAGTTATGTCATTCTGACATATGGATATGGATGCCATCGGTCAGTGGGTGGATTCAACCGCATGGGTCTGATGTTCATATATATGTAAGAGGAGTGGAAAAATGCACGGCCAGACCGGGGTTCGAACCCGGGACCTCCGAACACTAGCCGGATGCTCTACCGATTGAGCTACCTGGTTGCAGATGATCGACCTGGTCCAGTTCCGCTACACTCTTCGCTTCCTTTTTTAAGTCTTCGACCCTGAAGACTTCACAACTCACAACCCAGGTTCGGGTATCCCCTTGTCAAGTATTCACCTCACTTGAAAGAAGGTTTGGTCACAGGCACCAAATGTAAGAGGAGTGGAAAAATGCACGACCCGGGACCTCCGAACACTAGCTGGATGCTCTACCGATTGAGCTACCTGGTCGCCGATGATCAGCCCGGTCCAGTTCCGCTACATATATATATTATAGCGAGTATTATATATACTTATTGCTAAAATGCTCCTGTGATTCAACACTCTGACCATCCATCACTAAAGGAACCAATCTTAAACTGTCCAAGTTTACAATTATATTGAGTGTCATTGTTTTAAATGTATTCTTTTTCTTCAAAACCAAGTATGTGTCTTGTAATGTACATGACTCCTTGAGTGCATTATTATATAGTTTCTGTACAATTGTACATTTGTGTACAGTTTAAAAGTTTTAGCATAAAACTAAAGAATGTGTGATAATGATTGTTTCCTTGACACGTGCATAAGTCAGGAATTAGGTGAATGTGATATGATGTTTAACGACTGTTTAATACATGTAACATAATAAAAGTATGATATGGTGAGGGGTGAAGGAAGCAGCACTCAGTTGGAGTGAATATATTTTGTAAAGGAATGAAATTGATGTTATAGTGACATTATACTCATTATACAGGTATATCATAAAAGGAAGTTAAAATGGTAATGTTATGCTGGTAGACTGGATGAAACAGGTTTGATTTGGTATTGTTTAACTTCCTATCTACAGCCAAGGTCATTTAAGGACAGCTTTCCCTGTAGGCAAGTTTCATTTGTGTAGTGTATGTATGTGTTTTGAGAGACTGGTATGTCTTTGTGGAACTGATGCCGACTTTATAGTTCTACCTTAATGAAGCATACTGCAGAAAACACCCAGCAGAACATGTACACCCTCAATAGGAAATGTAACTATTCACTGTATCCGACTGATTGCATCAGTATTTTATGCTTAATAACCTGTCAGTGAGAGGGTCCAACTGAGAAACTTGATTATTATTTCTACACATCTTAGAAGATACTACATTTAATATGAATATGAGTAACCCAGGTATCGAATTTCTGCCAGTGTCTCTGAAAAATGATTATTGATCAAGTTATCAAATATGAGGCTCTTTGGTCACCAGATTAAAAAAAAAATGTTACCTTATTTTTTCAGTCATAATAACTTGAGTTATGTTATTTATGATCCAGGAAAATATTTTCATTTGATATATAATTAAGGTATAGCTATGACAGTAATTTAAGTTTTTATTTCGGGCATGTAAACATAAGATGGCAGCCGATTGACAGATTAAGTTTTATTTGACTTGAAGACCTGAAAGAAAGAAAGTTTCACTATGCTTTCAAATAGCTGTAGAATCTCACAAAAATCAAGATTATTTAAAAAGATCTTTTCATCTGGTTATTAGTACTATTGATAAAATGATATCAAAAGAAAAAAGAGGGTTACTGATATCTCCAAATCAATTTGTCCTCTCATTTTTTTGACAGAGAATTAAAATCATTGTATAACAAATTTATATATTTATTGCAGAGCTACAGCCAATTCATAAACTGATTGTTTATATTTTACATTTCAGTGGGAAACCTGAAGCTATAGACATCACTATTGCAGGTGAAGTAGTATTTAAGTTTTCAATGTGAAACATGTTAAGTGGCAAATTTAAGACGGTGATAAGCAGGAGTTCTAAAGTTGTGTTTACCTAGATTGCAGACTTATAATCACTGTATAATCTGGAATAAGAAACTCGTAACTGATAAAATAAATCTATTAAATCATTGATTCCTCGAAAATTATTGTTGTCCATCTGGCAGCCTTTAAATGATGTAAATAATTTTTTTGTTTTTTTTTTGTTTCAGATTTCGATGGTGTCTTGTATCACATATCAAATCCTGAGGATGATAAGTCAAAAATCAGGGTAAGTTGATTGTGCTGTATATCTGTATATGAAAATAATATCATGTAATATTTCCTTTTTATTTCAAATTCGTAATGTATAAGACAAGTTAGTATAACTAATGATAATCTCATAGGACTAAATAGAAATGTTTTCACTACTCTTCAAATTCTATAATTACCTGACAACTTTTTTGAATTCCCAAGTCCCAGAAAAGATGCATACTACAACAAGTTAAACTAATTGACAAACTAAGGAAATGTTACAAGTAGAAATTGATAATAATGTATAACTTTGTTAGAACTAAAAACATAAGTTTTTGTTTGTTACATGTCAATGTTCAAATCAGGAAAACTGCAGATGTTTCAATATATTTAGTAAAAATTGAATTTTTTTTTTCAACATTTGGGAGCTTATTAAGATTTGATGTCATTTTGTTTTAGTTTCATCGGGGTATGAAACAAATTTTGTTTGCAAACTGTATGAATCCGCGTAGCATACCCCGATGAAACTAAAAAATAATTGACATCAATGCTTATAATTAATTATTCAAAATGATTTTCTAATTTAAAACATGTTTTATGTACAATTTTGCTGGTTTTAAATGGGATTCTTTTTCTCAAATCAATACGCAACGTCAATTGTCGTATTGTGACATCACATTTTCGCGCCATTCTCGGAATTTCTTTCATAGAAGAATGAAAAGAATTTTTCGACCAATCAGAATTTACCATGAAAACAAAGAAAAATTAATTATATGATAATAAATGAAATAAAAAACAAAAAAGATTACCATCGAAATATAATGTGATAAAATTGTAATAAATATACGTTAAAACTGATTATAAAGCCCTATTGTCAGTTTAACATCCTCGGATGTAATTAATGACAACAAAGTTTTATCACCACTGGTTCGTGATCTTGTGATCAGTCAGCAACATGTCCTGTTACTGAAGCTATGTATTGTCTTAGTCAGGGCTCAAAGTGGATATTTTTACCCGGTGGCCTATTTGGCTACCAAGTCATAAAATCTAGGCGCCAATTTGAAAAGTTAGTCGCCGGCCAAGTTGTTTAGTACAGTATAAGACCTCTCTGTAACATGTTCGATTGTAAACAACATTTTAGTATTGACTGCAACCTTTGAAAGATTAACACAATCGCAACTTTATAAAAAAAATTAGGGGCCATGCAGGCGCCTTATAGGTCAATAACTGGTCGCCAATGGTGAATTTAAGGCGCCATGGCCACTAAAATAGGTGCCACTTTGAGCCCTGCTTAATGTCTCCAATGAGGGTTTTTGTTTAGGGAAATGGTAATTCTGAATTGTAAGACAAACTCTTTAAATTGTGATTTACATATGATTAAAGCGTGTATGTTTTTGTCTTACGTTACCTGTTGGTTCTAATTTACAGGTCAGCATATCGTTGAAGTTCTACAAGGAACTACAAGAACATGGAGCTGACGAGGTAGGTTATTGTAGCCCCAGCTATAGATGATGTATACAATTCAATTTTTTTCAAGTTGAAGAAGATACAAAATTTTAACTGTAATGTAAAGAGATAGACAATGAGAGAATGCTAGTTACAGATGTTTTATGTGTGTATTAGCTATTCCTTGTGTTAATTATATTACCACACGATATTTCTGATGGCAATTTGTGCAAGATCACAGTCAAATGGAAGTGCCTTTATTTGTGACGATTTCATTAAAACTTAACACATGATATTAGTTTTGACAAGAATCGATACATGATGCACAATTATATTCTCCCTTGACCCAGTGATAATGATTACATGTTTCAGTTGATAAAGCGAGTGTATGGGTCCATGCTGGTGCCATCAGAAGACGGTAAGTATAATGTTATATAATGTGAATTATTCTCCCACCAATCAGAACTCCCTGTGTAATCTGTTATAGAATTCTGTGTTTCCTGTGTTTTTTCTGTCCTGTCGGTATAATGGTTTGATCCATAGCACAGTAAACAAACTGATAATGTGAAGGAGAAAAGATATTAGAAGTAAAGCTTATAAATCTGGTAGTTGTTCCCTTTGTTTCTATAGGCATTCTGCATTGTGAAAATATAAAACCTGATCAAACTACAATTATAGTTTACTTTACTATAGAAACACATGAAATAAATAACTGTATATACCCGTTAAGGTCACAATATCTGTAATGCCCTTGTTGGAGTCTCAAGTAACACAGGGTAGCCACATTTTATATCCCCTTGAGCTGATTTTTACTATGCATCACGCCGACAGACACTATCCATCACGCCGACATACACTATCCATCACGCTGACAGACACTATCCATCACACCGACATACACTATCCATCTCGCCGACATACACTATCCATCACGCCGACATACACTATCCATCACACCGACATACACTATCCATCACACCGACATACACTATCCATCACGCCGACATACACTATCTATCACACCGACATACACTATCCATCACACCGACATACACTATCCATCACACCGACATACACTATCCATCACACCGACATACACTATCCATCACGCCGACATACACTATCTATCACACCGACATACACTATCCATCACACCGACATACACTATCCATCACACCGACATACACTATCCATCACGCCGACATACACTATCCATCACGCCGACATACACTATCCATCACGCCGACAGACACTATCCATCACGCCGACATACACTATCCATCACGCCGACATACACTATCCATCACGCCGACAGACACTATCCATCACGCCGACATACACTATCCATCACGCCGACATACACTATCCATCACGCCGACATACACTATCTATCACGCAGACGTATACTATCTATCACGCCGACATACATATGATACTTATGATACTTATGATTCTTTTAATCGCCCTATGTTTAGTGTAAATCTCTCAACAATCAAGAACGTCCCCCCTTAAGCTTGGATGGTAAGGACAGATTTCAATGAACTCATCACAATATTTGATAATGTGTGATGTGAGAAGGTACAAGGTCACCTGCCTGACCATGTAGGTTTTCTCCAGCTTTTGAGGTTTCCTTCCACAGTAAAACCCCTTCCATCTGGGCTGTGATTGATATAACTTGTTTTACAATTGTTTTTAAGTATTCATGATTGTTATTACTTATTTCACCAGGGTACGATGTGTCCTTGCTGTTTGACCTTGACAAGCTGCCTGATGAATATGAAGAGGCCGTACAGAAAGCTGGACTTCTCAAGAGAAACTGCTTTGCCTCAGTGTTTGAAAAATATTTTGATTTCCAGGAAAGGGGAGAGACTGGAAATAAGCGAGCTGTGATACCGTACAGAGATGATGAAACCATGTAAGAATCTGAAAATTATAAAAACAGTTTACGGGGAATCTTTGGTACATTTAGATCTAAATTTACCTTCATCAAAGGAGAGTTCAACAGTTTTAACACTGGTCAGAAGTTAAGAAAATATCCTAATCAGAGCTTTTCTTGGTGAAATATATATATCCAGTAGAAGGTTTTGTGAAATAAGAAATTTTATGTGTGGGGTGGTCACAAAAGAAACTACAGATTGCTATGATACTGTTTTAATTAGATCACTTCTAATGGTGGTTTCTGCTTGTCAAACCTTGAATCCTCCCATCGGGAAATTATTTTACTGGAATAGCCGTCAGTAATAAACTACTCTCTGGTATGTATAGTGATGGTACTTAGTGTACTGTAAAGTACTTAGAGAGATAAAGAGAAACATTTGGACACAAAAGAATTTTCAAGAATCTGAATCTGGGTTCTATTTTGCTGTTTCTGGTTAGTATCAATAGAAAAAATAGTAGCCCCTAATCCTGCTATGTCAACAAGGTCTTACACTCGAAAAGTTGGAAGTGGGTGGTGAATTTAAGTTCAATCTTACTAAAATATCAAAATGCACACAAATTTCAGTAACACACCTTGGTTTAGAATCCTTAAATATCAATCCATTTTATTTTTTGTCCTGTGACAATGATTTAAAGATGAGAAAATGGATCAAAAGTGATTGTGATAGCCAGAAGCTAGAAGGAGCAATCTGATTGGTCGACAGCTCTGTAAACAATACTAACTATAATTGTTGACCAATCAATAGCCTACTTCCATCCCACAGTTGATGCATCATCTGATCTTCGAGTGTTACACCTTGTTGTTGTAGTAGGAGCTAATATTTTTTCTATAAGTAGTAACCAAAAGCAGATTAAATGTGCATGGTGAAAAAAGTTTCATTTTACAAATTGATCAGGAGCAGAACTAGAATAGTCCAGATTGGAATGTTTCCTGTCATCTGTCCATCACGGTGAAGCTATTGTGATAGGATGCATAAACAAATTTTGGGAGAAACCTTTTATGCCGTGCCCTCAAATGGAAAAATCAGTTTTCTATTCTTTGAATTTCGACATGTTTCACTTTAGACGTTTGTTTACTTTAATGTGAAAGAAGGTGCATACATTTTTTATAAAATGACTTTTGTTGGTAATTATCACCTGACATGGACGTTCTGTTTGTTCCAGGTATGTGGAAGCCCTAAAAGACAGAGTCACCGTGATATTTAGTACAATCTTTAAAGATGATAGTGATATTATTATAGGAAAAGTATTTATGCAAGTAAGTATACAATGCCACTCATACTTGCCATTGACTAAACAACATTTTCTGTGTAGATCAAGAATGTTATTGTTAAAACCTATAGCATCTACAACATTCCCTCACAGAACATTGTCTTAATTTATATCACTTTATAATGTGTAATGAAAAATGCCCACTGAACCTTCCTTTTACCTTGGATATGTATGCAAAAAAGGGTGTTTTATACATACATCAGCTTTGATGAAAGTATTATGGTATGGCATTGTCCGTATGTCTCTCCGACGTAAACTTTAGTTTGTCTGGAGATCGCCGACATTTTTTGACCGATGTCATTGAAACTTGGTATACTTTATGATCAAGATATGAAGTTGTGTTTTCACAAAAAGAGACTTTTTGCAAAAAGTTATCAATCTTTGTTCATTTCAGTATTTCTTATTTTGTTCTATGCTCTATATGGCTAGAATGTGTTCCAAGTTTGAAAGAAATCAGTCAAAAAATGAAGTCATTTTTCAACTGATTTCTTTCAAACTTGGAATGCATTCTAGGCATGATATAAATATAAAATGTATAAAGTTAATTTTATGTTAACCTTGATTTAAAGTTATTGCCCTTTGTTTATACGTAACACTTTAAATTTTATCACGAGTTCTCCTACTGTTATCAAACAATTTCTTAGAAACATGGCTCACATATCAAGTTGTGTTTAATGATCTGGACACTTTGGATGACTTGTTTTCCTCAAACTGTTAGAAAATTAAACAGTGACCCTGTGATGAAAGACAAGATTTATATCATGCCAGCCAGACACCCTTAAGGTGATTCAAATCTTATTTTCATGCAAGATAATATACAACACTATAAGACATTTGATGGGTGTATATAGTCCGCCCAGCTGTAACCTTATTGTATGTTGAAAATTGTAAAATAATTTTCAGTTGGTAGAAAATAATCTGATTAATGAAACAACAATGTAGATTAAAAAAAAATTCACCTTGTATGTCGTTTCCCTGAAACCTTGACATATATTTTTCAATGTGAACATGGTAGATCCCTTGACTTTAACCAGTTTTATGTCCATGTATATTTTGCCTTTACTTTTTCTTTGTTCATATTTTTCCTGTTTTGACTCGCCTTTCCTGTAACCAACTGTAACCAGATGTATATAATTATTAATATGTTTTTACTTGATGTTGCAAAAAACATGAATTCACAAGAATCTCGCATATATATGCAGATCAAATTGTTTGTATTAAAAAGAAAATAAGAATTAAAACTGTATACTGCCTAATATTGTATGACTGTCATACTGTATAAGTATTTGTGTAGGTAGGATTTTAGACATAGTTCAATATTGACAGTGAAAACTTTATATTGAAATAAAGCATCATACTTTTTCAAACAATTGTAAAGTGAATTTTAAAATGGATTTTTATGATTATGTGTATCATTGATACGAAATGATCGATGTTTTGTTTTGGATATTTTTATTAGGAATTCAAAGAGGTACGGAGGAAGCATCAACAGGCGCCCCAAGTGTTATTTACACACCGAGAACCTCCAGCGGAACTCCAAGGCACACAGGCTCGCACCGGAGACAACATCGGCTACATCACATTTGGTTAGTAAAGTTGTGCTGAATTTGAAGTAAATAACTTTTAAAGAATTTGTATCTAAATCAGGTGTCTCCTTGATTGGTATTCCTTCACTAGGTCTAGATATTTTATCTGGACTTGTTTCTGTTTGATTCCTTCACTAGGTCTAGATATTTTATCTTGACTTGTTTCTGTTACAGTTCTGTTTCCTTCACTAGGTCTAGATATTTTATCTTGATTTGTTTCTGTTTGATTCCTTCACTAGGTCTAGATATTTATCTTGATTTGTTTCTGTTACAGTACTGTTTCCTTCACTAGGTCTAGATATTTATCTTGATTTGTTTCTGTTACAGTACTGTTTCCTTCACTAGGTCTAGATATTTTATCTTGACTTGTTTCTGTTTGATTCCTTCACTAGGTCTAGATATTTTATCTTGACTTGTTTCTGTTACTGTACTTATTCCTTCACTAGGTCTAGATTTTTTATCTTGACTTGTTTCTGTTACAGTTCTGTTTCCTTCACTAGGTCTAGATATTTATCTTGATTTGTTTCTGTTACAGTTCTGTTTCCTTCACTAGGTCTAGATATTTTATCTTGATTTGTTTCTGTTTGATTCCTTCACTAGGTCTAGATATTTATCTTGATTTGTTTCTGTTAGAGAACTGTTTCCTTCACTAGGTCTAGATATTTTATCTTGACTTGTTTCTGTTTGATTCCTTCACTAGGTCTAGATATTTTATCTTGACTTGTTTCTGTTTGATTCCTTCACTAGGTCTAGATATTTTATCTTGACTTGTTTCTGTTAGAGAACTGTTTCCTTCACTAGGTCTAGATATTTATCTTGATTTGTTTCTGTTAGAGAACTGTTTCCTTCACTAGGTCTAGATATTTTATCTTGACTTGTTTCTGTTTGATTCCTTCACTAGGTCTAGATATTTATCTTGACTTGTTTCTGTTACAGTACTGTTTCCTTCACTAGGTCTAGATATTTTATCTTGACTTGTTTCTGTTACAGTACTGTTTCCTCGTCATACGAAGCGTGATAGTCGAGACAATACAATCAACCTCATTCACACCCTGAGGGATTACCTTCACTACCACATAAAGTGCTCCAAGGTAAGGGAAACAACTCACTTCAGTTACAGACTACATCAACATTTCATTTTATATGCCAAACATCAAACCTTTGTTATGGTGACAGTAAGAGTATGGTTAGTAAGTCTAGCTTAATGAATGACTAAAATCTTGTTATCTGTGATAAATTTGTTTAACTTTTCAATAAACATTTATTCAGAGATTAATTTTTAAGGGATAACACATGTTTTGTAGTAATGCAGAAAAAAATATTGGCTGAATTTTCATCAGAAATCTTCAGGCATTAATTAACGAGAAACTGTAGGCTCTAGTTTTTGCAGTCCTTGCCATCCACATATAGATTACCACAAACTCATGTTGTCCTGTTTAGATTACCACAAACTCGTGTTGTCCTGTTTAGATTACCAAAAACTCGTGTTGTCTTGTTTAGATTACCACAAACTCATGTTGTCCTGTTTAGATTACCACAAACTCATGTTGTCCTGTTTAGATTACCAAAACCAAAAACTCGTGTTGTCTTGTTTAGATTACCACAAACTCATGTTGTCCTGTTTAGATTACCACAAACTCATGTTGTCCTGTTTAGATTACCACAAACTCATGTTGTCCTGTTTAGATTACCACAAACTCATGTTGTCCTGTTTAGATTACCACAAACTTGTGTTGTCCTGTTTAGATTACCACAAACTCATGTTTTCCTGTTTAGATTACCACAAACTCGTGTTGTCCTGTTTAGATTACCACAAACTCGAGTTGTCCTGTTTAGATTACCACAAACTCATGTTGTCCTGTTTAGATTACCAGAAACTCATGTTTTCCTGTTTAGATTACCACAAACTCGTGTTGTCCTGTTTAGATTACCACAAACTCGAGTTGTCCTGTTTAGATTACCACAAACTCATGTTGTCCTGTTTAGATTACCACAAACTCATGTTGTCCTGTTTAGATTACCACAAACTTGTGTTGTCCTGTTTAGATTACCACAAACTCGAGTTGTCCTGTTTAGATTACCACAAACTCATGTTGTCCTGTTTAGATTACCACAAACTCATGTTGTCCTGTTTAGATTACCACAAACTTGTGTTGTCCTGTTTAGATAACCACAAACTCGTGTTGTCCTGTTTAGATAACCACAAACTCGTGTTGTCCTGTACAGATTACCACAAACTTGTGTTGTCCTGTTTAGATTACCACAAACTCATGTTGTCCTGTTTAGATTACCACAAACTTGTGTTGTCCTGTTTAGATTACCACAAACTCATGTTGTCCTGTTTAGATTACCAGAAACTCATGTTGTCCTGTTTAGATTACCACAAACTTGTGTTGTCCTGTTTAGATTACCACAAACTCATGTTGTCCTGTTTGGATTACCACAAACTCGTGTTGTCCTGTTTAGATTACCACAAACTCGTGTTGTCCTGTTTAGATTACCACAAACTCAGGTTGTCCTGTTTAGATTACCACAAACTCATGTTGTCCTGTTTAGATTACCAGAAACTCATGTTGTCCTGTTTAGATTACCAGAAACTCATGTTGTCCTGTTTAGATTACCAGAAACTCATGTTGTCCTGTTTAGATTACCAGAAACTCATGTTGTCCTGTTTAGATTACCAGAAACTCATGTTGTCCTGTTTAGATTACCAGAAACTTGTGTTGTCCTGTTTAGATTACCATAAACTCGTGTTGTCCTGTTTAGATTACCACAAACTCGTGTTGTCCTGTTTAGATTACCAGAAACTCATGTTTTCCTGTTTAGATTACCACAAACTCATGTTTTCCTGTTTAGATTACCAGAAACTTGTGTTGACTTGTTTAGATTACCAGAAACTCATGTTTTCCTGTTTAGATTACCAGAAACTCATGTTGTCCTGTTTAGATTACCACAAACTCGTGTTGTCCTGTTTAGATTACCAGAAACTCATGTTTTCCTGTTTAGATTACCACAAACTCATGTTGTCCTGTTTAGATTACCACAAACTCGTGTTGTCCTGTTTAGATTACCACAAACTTGTGTTGTCTTGTTTAGACAACCACAAACTCATGTTGTCCTGTTTAGACTACCACAAACTCATGTTGTCCTGTTTTCAGGCTTACATTCACTCTCGCATGAGGGCAAAGACATCAGACTTCCTTAAGGTGTTAAACCGAGCTCGACCAGAACCTCAAAAGGACAGAGAAAGGAAAACAGTCTCGTATGTATATCTCTATAACCTATATTTTGTCAATTTTTTTTTTTTTTTAAATATCTACAACTTATGGAGTTTTGTATGTATACTTGTACAAATTATGTATTCTCCTATGTATAATCCTACAACTTGTATGTAGTGTTGTATGTAAAGTCTGGAGCTTGTATGTAGTGTTGTATGTAAAGTCTGGAACTTGTATGTAAACATTTAGTATTTATTTGGTGGTATACATTGTTTGTATGAATTCAGTATAGTATGTTTATGTCATAATTTGAATACCTGCTTTCACTTGATATTTTATGGCAAATCCTCTTTACTAGTCTTAAAAAAGCGACACGGATGTCGGACTCATTATTGGATTAAATGTTTTTCTTGATATTTGTCTATTAAATTTTTTTTTTTTCAGAGGGAAGACATTCAGACAAAATTAAAATACAGAGAACAATGCAGAGACCGGCAATGTTACAAAACTTGCATGACTTTGAAGACGAAAGAACTTACTGAGAATGATTTGTGGTTCTTGGTGTTATCTCTCTTGGGAGATTTAGATGGGTGAGAGCGGGAGAGATATTAAGGGTAATTGTGGAGACTGAATGAGCTTGTGCGTCTGTTTCTCTCATTTTACTTGTCTCTTTAGAACATTCCTTTACACAATATAGTTATACTCATTTAAAAATATTAAAGAAATTAATATGATTTTTTTAGAAAACCTTTTGGGAGTTCCTGAGATAGGATAGGGCTTCTAACCAAATCCAGATAAAAACGATTTCTCATGTTTTCTCCCCAAAACAAGATTATGATTACTGTATTTATATAGAAAATTGTGATATATACATAGGTCAAAACATATCTTTTCTATATATATAACAGCTATATAGTGGATGCATATTATAAGATATTAATTTTTTGAATTGTCTGGAAATTATTTAAATTGTATTGTTCCAGGAATGCATTTTCATGAATATACTCTGCATAAAGGAATGAATCTAGAAAATATTTGCTATATAAGTTAAATGTTATTTGGAACATAGCACATCTAAGCCAGTGTATTGTACCTAATGAGATTTTGAGGTGAGAATTATCGCCAAATTATAAATCAAATTAGTCCCTACACTAGGTTACATTCACTTTTACTGAAAAAATAAAGCAGTTTAAATATTACGTGCTAATTTATTTATGAATTGCCGGACAATTTAATTTTGCACTGGTAAAGCCAAAAAATTGGACTTTTATCACATTAGTTTTACAGATTTGGTTTTGTCCCGTAATAGTGTACAAAGAATCATAGTTTTTTGTGAATATTAAATTTACATGTACTTAAAGGACAAAAATACAAATGTAATTTTTGATTGAACACTTCCAGGGTGGATTTTCTACCATGTTACAGAGACATAGTACAGAGAAAAAAAGTAGGATAGTATTGTGTGCAAGATTGCGATTTATTGTTCCATTGTTGTGGACTTTTGTGTGAGAGTATTTTTTTCTGTTAATTGTGTCAAAACATCTGCTACGATGTGATTTTTTCAATATTTTTAATTATAACGTAATTAATATATAATGGAATGAAATTCATTTTGTTTAATACTGAATCCAGCAAACAGATCATGTATAAGCTGTATTTATCTGGCAATAAGCCCATAACTGGTAATAAGTCTACCTATACGTTTTGCTTTTTAACAGATAAAATGATTGAAATACTAAATTGAAATACTAAAATGATTGAAATACTATTTCATTGCCCTGCATTAAGCCTTCCCACATCTTTGAGACAAAGTTTATTTGTTGCCATTCTTGGCATATTAAAAATAAATATGTTGATGATAAAGATCCTGTGTACACTGTTATGATAGGGTGTAAAATATTGTATTATTTTCTTGCATTAACTGCAAGCCAATGCCAATTCATTCATGCTAGGCTAGAAATAAGTGTGTACTCAAATATTACTGCAGATACAAATGTATTACATAACTACTAGTAAAGCTATAATTTAAAATTGAGTTCAATATCGATAAAAAATAGCTCTGGCATAAAATCTTCTAAACAAGGACATATATGAAGTTAACGTAGCTGAGTAACTGAAAGGGTGGTATTCATATTTAAATATCTTAACTTTTTTTCCACAAAATGTTTGGTATGACAGGCAATATGTTTGTTTCACACAAATTTTATCAAAGCTTCTCTCATACATTGTATTTGAGATTGTGCAATCTTCATCTATGCAATTTCGTGTATAGAGTCAGCTGTTTGTTTTGTTAGAAGGTTGGCACTTTACATTGTAAAACGTTTTCCAAGTTAAAGATACACAGACAGTGGGATTGATATATAGTGCTTTCTTTGACAACGTCATTAACAAATGTCTCAATTAATTGACAAAATGAATAAAAAAAAAAAAATGTGGTCTGAACACCAAATAAGGACATTTTCATGAAATAGAGTGACTTGTTACATTTAAAAGTTAAAATTTTATGCAGATAATCATTGTACATGTAATCGTTGCACTTCCCGGGTAAAGTTGGGAGAAGTTCCTGGGAAGCTGTCGTGATGAAAGATTTTAGAACGTCATGGGACTGAAACAGCTGAGGTTACTAGTTCAGAGATTGTTAAACCGAGAAGTATTTGATAATTCCATCTTGTGTCGAAGGGTTCTGAATGACAGAAAATATAACTGACTGAAATTCCTCTCCAGTTTTCCTGTTCATTTTATGAAATGATGCAAGAAAGAATGTGTGTAAGACTATTAACAAATCTTTATTTAAATGTTACATTTTATTGTGTATTTTGTACAAAGAAATATATTCTTACAACATGTATTACTGGTTCTTATATGGTACACCATTGGAACTCTTGACAAGACTAGCGACATTCTTTAGGATACCAGTGAGAAAAAAAATGGCCAAATTGAATTGTTCTTGGAATTTCACGGATTGACAGTTGAGATGAGAATTCAGCATTTTTCAGTTGAGATGTAAAGTATGTCTGTTGGAAAGATGATTTGTTTATAGAGTACAAGTGCTATCCATCGTTTGGTACTTTTGTGTCATAACTTATAAATAATGATTTGTACAAACTTTTGTATTATCTCTATATGACTGAGCTTTGTTCATACATATTATACTAATCGATCAGTCTCATTTTATTTCAATAATAAATGTATGATATTCTCCTTATGTTCTTGGAATGATTTTTTTTCTAATTTAACATTCTAACTCGCATTTCATCAAGATGCAGTGTCCTGGTATTGTTCATCAACTATACATTTCAGCAACTTCTTCTAAAGACACAAAAGACACAGGGTCACGGACACCGAATATTTGTCAATAGCATGCTAGAAGGACTTGAGCTAGCTGAACCGAATATTTGTCAATAGCATGCTAGAAGGACTTGAACTAATTAATGGGTAATTAATGGGTAATTAATTTTTTGTTGTGATCAGCTGGTCATTTATTTCTCGCTGTATTATCCTCTTACATTGTTGGAGTAACGAGGAAGGAGGAGAGGCATAAACTCATTTATAGTCAGATGGGGAAAACAGTGATATGTTATCTTAGAGCTTAGAAGATTGTGGTGCTGAAAGTAATGATATTTGGAATACTTGTTGTAGGGCAATCACTAAGGTAAAATTCTCTTAAGGTTTTTAAACATTTGAATAGATTCAAGTTTGAGTAAAGATTCATTGTTTAGCTTGTGGTGATTGAAGACTATAATAATTGTAAAAATAGATTACCTTTGCCCACTTTTAAAAGGTGTTATAATCAAAGGTCATTGTTTCTCTTCCTTCGTCTTCTGTCATTCCTGAATTTTTTTTCCCACTTTGGACTTTGTTGTAATAACTTCCTAATGTATACAGCTATAATTTTGTGATTATTAAGTGTGTGTGCAACCAGAACGAAGTCGCAAAGGACAAACATTAGTTGTGGGAAAACGTCAAGATACATCAAAGAAGTCAAATAAGACTTATATCGATGTCTTCCAGTGATTCCAGTGATTCCAGTGATGGTGTTTCATCCCTTGTCATGCGCCATACGTAAATTTTACTTTCAAATCGCTACTCCTCCTTAATGGCAAAGCAGATTTCAACCAAATTTTATTTGAATCATCATTGGGGAGGGCAATCATATTTATATAAATTATGCTGGTTTGACCCCTGGGACAGAGGACTGGGACTCCAAATTGGAAACTTAGCTAAAATTTTGCCTTAAAACGCTACTCCTCCTTAATGTCTTAACGGATAACAATTAACTCTGTAGCCATTTCCTTCATTTATGTACATGCATGCCTCACATTTTGTTCATATTTAAGGTTCATGACCAGACCTCCAGAAAATATTATTTGCTATAGAAATAGTTTGTACAAACACCAGGGTGTTTGCGAGATTAGCTATGGTTTTACCTGTGTTTCTTTTGAAAATGGAACACTCTTGTATTCACAAATGCCTACCAACTCTTCCTAATAAACCAAACTGGCTGGTTCGTTTATTGCGAGAATAAGTAGAAACTTCCCAAAAATCTATCTCAAAACAGGTAACAGGTACGAAATTATACTTTTCTATGGAAAACCATATGGCATTTACAAAGGTACTCCTATGCTTGAATTCTAAAAATACATTTTAGATTTTGACTTTCAGTGTTGCAAACTCATGACCTACCCTATGTACAAATGTATCAACAGACCACTTCATGGGGGTAGGTACACGTGTCAATGATTTTTGGTATTTATAATCAATACTCGGGTAAAATATTGATAGCAGTACCTTTCAGACAAATTGATAAACAACTTGTTTTATTTTTATAATGATGCTAGTTCCAGAAATGGCTCTGGATTTTTTTGAAAGGAAATAAATTTTGCCATTGGATTTGCTAATATTTGGCAATGTATAGGTGAAATACACAGATAGTATGTCCTTGGTTGTAAAAGTGCAAGGTAACCTGGGGTCCATTGCAGGTACAGTATACATTTTCAATGGAATCTTACGTAACAACGTGTTTCAGTTTCGTTAAATACCCAATGCAGTACCCCACCAGCAAAACCTGTTTGGAAGCCAGTAAGGCGTCTGCGGTCAAGCATGACGGTGTTACAATTGGCTTCACTGAGAGTGTTGTCTCAATAGCCCTGGGCATATATGGCCAGGTGTGATTACCGTAGTCGCTTCGTACGAAACCCTGGATTTACAGGTAAAATAAATCTGGATGGAGATTTTATGTCAGAAGTGTGGACATGTACCTTAGGAGACTGTGTGTACGTGCAAGTTCTTTTTTGTGTGTAATATCTTTAATGCTTTTAATATTCTTAAATCATTTACTAGCTTTGCATCTTACCATAACAAAAGTAATCGAGGTAAAACATTTGGGTTTATCATCACAACAAAAACGATACACCTATATCACTTACCAGGCTGTGGTCGTGGTCTATTAACAGTTGTTTATGGTGTCACGTGATTGAATATTCCAGTGGGATGCACAACAGCAGAGTGTTGTGGATTTTCTGTATAAATATGATATTTATTCTGTGGCAGTAAATCTTAAATATGAGTGTAAGGTCTTTTAGATTACTGTGCAGCTCATATCTACCATTCGAACCACAGGGGCTTGGCCCCTGTGATTCGAACAAAAGGATGCCCGTTTAATGGATTACAGCCAAATTTGGCCTGAAATGTCATGTTGAAGGTAATCCTAATCTATATAAATAAGGCTGATCTGACGCCTGGGAACGGAGGGGGAGGCCCAAAAATGGGAAATTTAATGAAATTTTGCTTTAAAACACTTCTCACCCTAAATGCCCCTTTCAGAATAACAGCCTTTTTTTTTGTTATTCTGAAACATCATATAGGGAGGACAATCATAATTCATATGAGGAGACTGGCTCGACCCCTGGGGCAGAGGGGGTGGGGGCCAAAAGGGGGTCTTAGCTGAAAATTTGCCTTAAAACGCCACTCCTTCTGAATGTCTTAATGTATTACAACCGAATTCGGTCTGAAATATCAATGGAGAAGGGCAGTCATGTCATAATTTATATAAATGAGGCTAGTTTGACCACTTGGGATGGAGGGTGTGTCCCTGTTGTAAGTGATATTTTTGTCAGATGACCGTTTAGTCCCATGGGCCTTTTGTATTTGGCCTGAAAGATTCTTAAGGGAAAGGGGATCCAGAAAGGTTCAATGGAGGGGTCAACTCCCAAAGAGTGTGTAGTCCTTAAGTTTTAGGAAATGACATAGTTAATACCTTGGTGTGTAAGGAATATATGCTGTCCAAGCCGAGTCCGTGGATTCCCTGTTTGTCCCCAGTAAAGTAATTTGCCATAGTTTGGAGGACCAGATTCTCCGATTGTAAAATGGAAACAGCTAGAACGTAACCAACAGAACGATTTACCAGTAGATTGTAAAATAGGGAACAACCAACCTATTTTACCTAGAAACTAGTACCCCTCCCTGATAGTATTTACGTATCGCATTTACTTCAATCTGCACGGAATATACCGCATTATTACAATTTTTAAAGAGATATGTCGACTCCAGAGAAAAATACAAGGATACAGATTGAAAGTTGCTTGATTAAGGCTATCAAAACTGTCGATGATTTGGAAATAGTCAATTTTGATGCAATATAAAGTTTGACTGTTGGCCTCAGTGTGTACTTTGAGGACATGACTCCTTCTCCTATTCCTACTATATCAACATGATATAACACAATCATCACTTTATATATATGTACGTCTGAAGTTCGGGCTAAGATTGTTCCTTATATCTAATCCTATCAACAATTTAAGTTAGAGAATGTCGATTTTTTATGAACACCATGTATTTCAAAGCATTAACTATTAAATAACAGTTGCCTAGTCAGTTAAAAAAAGTGGTATGACGTCAACCGGAAAATAATTTGAATTTTAAAAAGATGTCTACTGTTTAAAATGATATTTTTTATCGATTTTAAAACAACATATGCACCAGCAAACCAAAAACGTTAGCAATAACGTGGGCATGCAGATTTAATCAAATGCAAATTTTTCATTTAGATATGGAGATAGTGTCATCTTTCAAGAAGACATCATTAAAACGGGTAGTCTATATGACACTCAATACAACACGAAAACAATACAAACAATGCATTCCAGGAGTTGTTGTTTATTCATACCGAAATGATATGTCGTACTTCCAAACTGTTACTCTAAATTGATTCGAGAAAACAATAAAATCTGACAAACGCTTACCCGGCAGCTGGCTATCATGCAAATGTATCTTCTCTATACGATCTATACAGCGCGAAGTATACAAAGGCCGTCTATTGTTCATCAAAGACAGTAATTCAACACTGACTACAGCACATGGACGAAACGCCCAATTTGGCAAGAAAACAATAAATCCGGTCAATATAAAATACTGGTAATTTGACGGAGGCATTGTGACACGCCGACAAATCAACTTCCCTTCGATTAGTAAATAAACACGTTAGACGCGGTGTCATGTGCTTTATTTCAAAACGTTGCAGAAAAAACTATTTTTTTAACTAATAAGCAAAATATGCTTACGTCAAATCATATCAACAGTCCAATTCGTGACGGGTATTGATCAGTAAACCTCCATGAAAAACTTACAAAACCCACACAAGAGAACAGAATGTCCGTAGTATACATGTTTAAAATTGTACATAAATAACAGGAACGATAGGTATAAAATATTAGCAGGAACGATAGATATTAACTCCAGTCTTCCGCCATCCTTAATGAACTTATTGTGTTAACAGGACGACAGATAAAACAGATTATTACTTAATCATCATTAATTTGAATTGTCTTAAGAGTAAATGAAAGTTAATACATGTAGCTACATTGATGTAATGTAAGAGTTAGAAGCTAATATACACCTTTATCAACGGCTTATGGACGTTCATACATAGATCAGGCGCGTAACTGCCTATACGCAAATACGCATTCCCGTACACAGGAATGTCATGGAATATAATGAAACAGCTTTCTGAACGCAGATAGATACAGACATCTAATTTTCAAATGTACAAATTTTGATATTACATATGTTCCCTCAGTCTGATCTTCGATGGAATTACTAAATTAATGTATTTTTATTTGAAGTTGTTGTCCTCTGTAACAAAGACACCACGTGTCGTCAGAATATTTCCATCAGAAGACTTCGGTCGAGTTTTCCTTCATGTTTCCAACAAGTTTTTAGATACCCGCTCTAGGGATGTTGTGTTTAAAATTGTTCATGATATTTTACCGGTTAATTCCCGGATGCATAAATTTGGAATTGAATCATCAAAACAAATGTACATCTGTTTTATGAATGTTCTTTCATTCAACCTTTAGTATCTTTAGTGAACTCTTGGATACACAATATCTCGGATAAAAAGGTCCCTACTGATTCGGAACTTTGGCGTTTCCATGCTCCTGTTAGTCTTACTCTAAAAGTATAGTCCCTTGTCCTGTATTTGGTGGCAGAATCCCTATCGTCCATTAGGTATACCCGTTGCTCCAGGAAATTATACAAAAAGTCTCTTACTTCTGATTCACTTGTCTGCCACTTTCTTAATAATGTAACTATGCGTATGTAGTCTGATTTTACCTGTTTCCCTAGAACATTTTTTCCGAGTATTGGTGTACTACAAGTGTTTTATGCTCTATCCAGGAGAATAAACTTGTAAATAAACTTTCTTTGTAATGTCATGTTTAATCTTATAATATTGTACTTTCTTGTAATACGTTTTTACTTAAGCATTTACTATTTTTGATGTTATTTTAAGTTAAGCTGGTTTCTGTTTGTAAATTGATATTACATGTACTTGTAAATATGTAAATAAACATTTTATCAAGCTTAAAAAAGCCTGGGTTGTCACGAACCAAGCTCCCTAATATTTAAGCTTCTGAACTATGAATTCCATCCGAGTGTAACTGGAACATTTATATCTACAACTGTATATTGATATATTAATAGACTATATCAGTACATGCCGTCATGAAAACATCGCCTTTTGTCGCAATGATCATCCCAAAACGTCGTGTTACGGTAACGCGTATGTAGACACGGTGACACCAAACCCAATATTATTGACATTTAAAAAAAAATTGACTGTCAAGCAGATACCTAGAAGCTCATGTCCTTCTCCACGAACTCTCAATCAAAAAGTGAGACAGTGTCAAGTAAAGAAAACAAACTTTAAGAAAGATGAGACAAGAACTAAGATTTATTCGCCTGTTACGATCGTGTAGGCACAGTTCTTATGTTCTGCCAATAGAGCAAATCGGACCCCAAAACTGAACGCCAGAATGTTGAGAACTGGTTAAGATATAGCGTATTATATCAAAATAGGTAAACCTGCTTATCAACATTCATACATCCACCACGCAGAGTGAACACAGCATGAACTTTTGTTCTGTCAGTAAATTTTAGTGGTTTGATTTTATGTGTCTATGGCAGCCATTCTGTCATAAAATACACAAAATACTTAAGGTCAAATCTTTGACCTTAAGGTCTAATCTTTTCACCTCAAGGGAAAATCAGTTTAAATCCTACATAATAGCAAAAAGTTTTTCCCTTAAGGTAAAAAAAAGATAGGTTAGATAAGTTAAACTGTAACGAATGGTTTCTTGTTTACTAAGAATTGATATTTGCTATGGTAACCTTTATGTAACATTACGGACCAGACTGATATTGGTGACTATATT
This sequence comes from Pecten maximus, assembly GCF_902652985.1. Taxonomy (NCBI): domain Eukaryota; kingdom Metazoa; phylum Mollusca; class Bivalvia; order Pectinida; family Pectinidae; genus Pecten; species Pecten maximus. Next base: position 18,785,432 of record NC_047029.1, read on the forward strand.
GTTGATATCAACATATGCATTATCAAAGATGGAAAACGGGTTGAAGTTTGGTCGTTAATCAGGAAACATGAGTTTATCTTTCTTTAACTTTTTTTTATTAATATAAAGATTAACATATAAGTACACTTTGCTTGATTGCTTCAAAAGAGTATGGTGTGACTTTATTTCAATATCACTCCTTGTATCTGCCATTGATGACCAGTCATCGAATCGAGATATTAGGTCTGTGGCTGGTATTTGTGTGATATTAGGTCTGGGGCTGATATTGGTGTGATATTAGGTCTGGGGCTGATATTGGTGTGATATTAGGTCTGTGGCTGATATTGGTGTGATATTAGGTCTGTGGCTAATATTGGGTGAGATATTAGGTCTGTGGCTGGTATTTGTGTGATATTAGGTCTGTGGCTGATATTGGTGTGATGTTAGGTCTGTGGCTGATATTGGTGTGATGTTAGGTCTGTGGCTGATATTGGTGTGATGTTAGGTCTGTGGCTGATATTGGTGTGATATTAGGTCTGTGGCTGATATTGGTGTGATGTTAGGTCTGGGGCTGATATTGGTGAGATGTTAGGTCTGTGGCTGATATTGGTGTGATGTTAGGTCTGGGGCTGATATTGGTGTGATATTAGGTCTGTGGCTGATATTGGTGCGATATTAGGTCTGGGGCTGATATTGGTGTGATATTAGGTCTGTGGCTGATATTGGTGCGATATTAGGTAGGTCTGGGGCTGATATTGGTGTGATGTTAGGTCTGGGGCTGATATTGGTGTGATATTAGGTCTGTGGCTGATATTGGTGTGATGTTAGGTCTGGGGCTGATATTGGTGTGATATTAGGTCTGTGGCTGATATTGGTGCGATATTAGGTCTGTAGCTGATATTGGTGTGATGTTAGGTATTGGGCTGATATTGGTGTGATATTAGTTCTGTGGCTGATATTGGTGAGATATTAGGTCTGTGGCTGATATTGGTGTGATATTAGGTCTGTGGCTGATATTGGTGAGATATTAGGTCTGTGGCTGATATTGGTGTGATATTAGTTCTGTGGCTGATATTGGTGAGATATTAGGTCTGGGGCTGATATTGGTGTGATATTAGGTCTGTGGCTGATATTGGTGAGATATTAGGTCCGTGGCTGGTATTTGTGTGATATTAGGTCTGGGGCTGATATTGGTGTGATATTAGGTCTGTGGCTGATATTGGTGTGATATTAGGTCTGTGGCTTATATTGGTGTGATATTAGGTCTGGGGCTGATATTGGTGTGATATATAAGGTCTGTGGCTCATATTGGTGAGATGTTAGTTCTGTGGCTGATATTGGTGTGATATTAGGTCTGGGGCTGATATTGGTGAGATATTAGGTCCGTGGCTGATATTGGTGTGATATTAGGTCTGTGGCTGATATTGGTGAGATATTAGGTCCGTGGCTGGTATTTGTGTGATATTAGGTCTGGGGCTGATATTGGTGTGATATTAGGTCTGTGGCTGATATTGGTGTGATATTAGGTCTGTGGCTTATATTGGTGTGATATTAGGTCTGGGGCTGATATTGGTGTGATATATAAGGTCTGTGGCTCATATTGGTGAGATGTTAGTTCTGTGGCTGATATTGGTGTGATATTAGGTCTGGGGCTGATATTGGTGAGATATTCGGTCTTGGGCTAATATAGGTGTGATATTAGGTCTGGGGCTGATATTTGTATGATATTAGGTCTGTGGCTGATATTGGTGTGATATTAGGTCTTGGGCTGATATTGGGTGAGATATAAGGTCTTGGGCTGATATTGGTGTGATATTAGGTCTGTGGCTGATTTTGTTGTGATATGAGGTCTGAGGCTAATATTGGTGTGATATTAGGTCTGGGCTGATATTGGTGAGATATTAGGTCTGGGGCTGATATTGGTGTGATATTAGGTCTGGGGCTGATATTGGTGTGATATTAGGTCTGTGGCTGATATTGGTGTGATGTTAGGTCTTGGGCTGATATTGGTGTGATATTAGGTCTTGGGCTGATATTGGGTGAGATATAAGATCTTGGGCTGATATTGGTGTGATATTAGGTAGGTCTGGGACTGATATTTGTGTGATATTAGGTAGGTCTGGGACTGATATTGGTGTGATATTAGGTCTGGGGCTGATATTGGTGTGATATTAGGTCTGTGACTGATTTTGGTGTGATATTAGGTCTGCGGCTTATTTTTGTGTGTTATTAGGTCTGTGGCTGATATTGGTGTGATGTTTGGTCTGGGGCTGATATTGGTGTGATATTAGGTCTGGGGCTGATATTGGTGAGATATTAGGTCTGTGGCTGATATTGGTGTGATATTAGGTCTGGGGCTGATATTGGTGTGATATTAGGTCTGTGGCTGATATTGGTGTGATGTTAGGTCTGGGGCTGATATTGGTGTGATATTAGGTCTTGGGCTGATATTGGTGTGATATTAGGTCTGGGGCTGATATTGGTGAGATATTCGGTCTTGGGCTAATATAGGTGTGATATTAGGTCTGGGGCTGATATTTGTATGATATTAGGTCTGTGGCTGATATTGGTGTGATATTAGGTCTTGGGCTGATATTGGGTGAGATATAAGGTCTTGGGCTGATATTGGTGTGATATTAGGTCTGTGGCTGATTTTGTTGTGATATGAGGTCTGAGGCTAATATTGGTGTGATATTAGGTCTGGGCTGATATTGGTGAGATATTAGGTCTGTGGCTGATATTGGTGTGATGTTAGGTCTTGGGCTGATATTGGTGTGATATTAGGTCTTGGGCTGATATTGGGTGAGATATAAGATCTTGGGCTGATATTGGTGTGATATTAGGTAGGTCTGGGACTGATATTTGTGTGATATTAGGTAGGTCTGGGACTGATATTGGTGTGATATTAGGTCTGGGGCTGATATTGGTGTGATATTAGGTCTGGGGCTGATATTGGTGAGATATTCGGTCTGTGACTGATTTTGGTGTGATATTAGGTCTGAGGCTTATTTTGGTGTGATATTAGGTCTGTGGCTCATATTGGTGTGATATTAGGTCTGGGGCTGATATTGGTGTGATATTATGTTTCAGTTGATATTGGTGTGATAATAGGTCTGGGCTGATATTGGTGTGATATTAGGTCTGGGGCTGATATTGGTGTGATATTAGGTCTGTGGTTGATATTGGTGTGATATATAAGGTCTGTGGCTCATATTGGTGTGATATTAGGTCTGTGGCTGATATTGGTGAGATATTAGGTGTTGGGCTGAAAAAGGGTGTGGTATTAGGTGTTGGCAGGAAAAGGGTGTGATATAAGGCGTTGGCTTAAAAAGTGTATGCTTTCAGGTGTTGGCAGGAAAAGGGTATACTATTAGGTGTTTGCTGAAAAAGGGTGTGATATTAGGTGTTGGCTGAAAAGGGGTATGCTATTAGGTGTTGGCAGGAAAAGGGTATGCTATTAGGTGTTGGCAGGAAAAGGGTATGATATTAGGTGTTGGCAGGAAAAGGGTATGATATTAGGTGTTGGCAGGAAAAGGGTATGATATTAGGTGTTGGCAGGAAAAGGGTATGCTATAAGGTGCGGCTGAAAAAGGCTGTGCTATTTGGTGTGGGATAAAAAAAAAAGTGTGATATAAGTTGTGGGACTGACAGATGGTGTGATAAAATATATCTTCACCTCTGAATACTGTTAACTTGTGATGCATCATTAACCTTACTTTCGTATAAACAGGTTTGATATGTATGCATGTATGATATGACTTAAAGTCGTCATTAATTAATCTATTAAGTACTATTTCGTTATCCCGCTCTGAAAATTAGTCTACGTCCTTTTAATATCAATTGACATATAACTTCAAATTAAGATAATTTATCTTATATCCACATATCATCTGTGTCTGGCCGGTAGGAGGAGTCTCCAATTCGCATAAGCTCGCTGGACCAATTACGACTGATTAGCGCACTAATCAATATTGTAACATAACATGACGTATGGTATATAAACCGCTGAGGCGGGCTTAGGGTTCAGCGACAAACGCTCGAACGGATTAGAGGTAAAATTCACCATTTCGGTTTATTTCATTCCTAAATAAACACATAGTGAATACACCAGAAAGGAAAAAAACTTAAGGAGGAGCTACCTCCCAGCTGACGATGAAGAGTTTAGACGGGGCGATGGGGCCCGGGCTTGTCTTCTGGACCATTGTCCTTTTGATAAGTACCTTTGTTCAAACTAGGTGAGTGATTGCTTCTTAATCTTTACATTTCAAATTAGAGACATCACTATTGTTATATATGTCACTGAAAAAAAAAATAAATAAAAAAAATAAAAATAAAAAACTGTTATCATCATATATCACAAAAATCCTATCTACCCTATATTGAATCTTCAGCTTAAATATGTTTTATGAAATTACGGTTACCCTACAATGCGCATTGATATTGTATTTAAATATTATACATATAAACAAAATATATCTCATCTAAACGCCAATTTTCTGCAGCTTGATCTTTCTTTTAAGATAGATAACCCGTTTTTTAATTATTTATTGGTTTACCTACTTGAAATATCTACAAGTATCTTTTACAATACTTATATCATTAGTTCATTGCATTTTAGTGAGGGCAACATCTGTGTCAATGATGTCGAAAAGACAGAAACAAAGAGAGCACTTTGCTCCCAATTTATGGACATGATGTTCAATACCTCTGGCCAGCAAAAGTACTCATATCACTTGAAGGAAGGAACGTATGACCCCGCAGAGTTAGTAGACATACAAGCCGGTGAGTATTGTCCATGTAATTTACCTCAGTATGCAAAGGTCATCTGTCGTTTTCTTTTCTTTTCTTTTTAAGAAACAAGAACTATTTGAGAAAATGGACACTTTTTTCTGAAGGTAGAATAAATAATCAGTATATTCTTATTTAAATCAATGCTATAGATTTGAATATAAATATAACAATATTTAATCAAAAGTCTGTAAGACATAAGCAACAACATACATACGATACAGTGCTACATATGTATTTGATAACATATTATGTATATACATGTACAGTATAACATGTGTATGTAATATACAGTGTTACATATGTATATGATATTTAGTGTTACATATGTATATAATATACAGTGTTAAATATGTATATGATATACAGTATACCATACGTATATAACATATAGTATTACATATGAATATTATATACAGTATAACATATGTATAGTATATACAGTGTTACAGCGTGATATAAAGTGTTAAATATGTATATAACATATAGTATTTCATATGTGCTATAAAGTATTACATATGTATATAATGTACATGTTTGCTTTACTGTAGTACTGTAAGTTGTACTACATAGACAAAATAACACATACATTTTTCCAACAAAGGGAAATATATAAAATAAAGTATTTTCTCGGGAATGACTTGTTTTGTGATTTAACATTTCATTTTTGTAGGCAAAAGCTCAACAGCCATGTGTACCTATGAAAGGTATTTATCTATTTCTAGTTTAGTAACTCTTTATTTGTCAGTTTAGTAGCCGAAACTACTTTTATGCAGTATACATTTCATGAATGTCATTATAATTCCTTCATTTGCGTTATGGTAATAGTGAGTCTCATATTTGCCATCGAATTTCTATTTTATTTTTTCAGATGGGAATTTCATCTTTTTTTTTTATTTTACTTATGTTCAGTTTAGGTTTCAGCTTTTTGTAAAATATTGCTTTTCATTACTTTCAGAAATTTAAGCCATTCTTTTTGGAACACGTATTCAAATGTTACCACGATGCAGTTTCTTTTATCTATTAACATAAAACATGTATATATTTCGAGATCGTAAAATATTTCTCTTAGCTCGTCCTAACCTTTCTTTTATAACGAAAATGATAATGTAAAAGAAGGAAGTAAAAATAGGGACTGTTTGTTGTACTGAATAAGATAATTTCCAAAAGTGGGTTGTTGGTGTATTTTATTTCCATTAATAGCAGCGAGGCAAATTTTCAAATGATTTTATAATGAGCCTATAAAGCAATGGAATATTGAATAAGTTTAGCGTTCTACTTCAGATAATCTGTATGCGAATATATACTTTGTTTCACTGCCTATTGTGTTCTATGTGTCTTTTTCACATTTTATTTTTTTTGTATACCAAGTTTTTGTTGTATATTAAGTATGTCCGTCCCTCCTTCGAAACGTTTGCCTACTTTTTTCTTTTCTTTTCAATATTATTAATTGTATAATTAACGATTTAATTACCATGTAATGTTAAATTTCGGCTTTTCCATACCTCAACACATGACTTTAATTTTCTATTTCCACCTACTCATTACATTACATTATATTATTGATAATATAACCACGATGCTCTCAAAGTGTTATTGCGCATGGTCTTGACCAGAACATTTTTGTACAGATTTGATCAATATGATTCCACATGTCGAGGTATATACCTCTTTGTTAATATTTGAACCAGGAGCTAATTAGAATAACATTTAGACTTTGAATGTTTCTACAAACGACCGTTGGTCACAGTCAAATTCAAATATCAACAAGTATATCTATGACCGTTTCATTTTGAATTAGAAAGTTGACGCCTTTATTATTTCAACAACTTCTTATAGAGTAAGCTAGATGTTCCGCTTTAATGACATACTTTTGGAACTTGAAATGTTTGAAATGTGTAAACTATACGCGTGGTGGACGGTGCTCGAGGACAGACGAAATACGAAGGCTATACGTCATCCTGATCCTAACCTAACCTTAAAAATGGAGCTATCGGGTAGCATTGTCGCTCAGATTTCTAAAGTTGAAATAGTTTTCGTACATGTCCTTCCATGATTCAAAAGTATGGTAATGCAATCTAATTTTGCGTTAAAATTATAATGTTTTATATACTTATCCTATGCTGTCATATGCTTCATTCTTATAATTCTGACTGTTCTGAATATTTATATTAATAAAACATCTAAGATACACCTATTGGCCTCTGCTATATTTCGGCCAGTATCAAACCTTACAGATCTTGATAAATAATATAAATTACATATACTTTTATTTTGGTAACAAGAGTCGTCAGTGGTGTAATCTTTGAAGAAGATAATGGGCTATCATTGTTTGTGTGTAATGCAAATCGATTGTGTGGTTAACGAAACGACTTAACCTGACATGTTATATTTAGATTTATCTCAAATACGCCAGATATTCTATTTATTTCTCAACCTCGAAAATTGAATGTTTCGAAAGAAATACCCGATAACAAAAACGTATATATTTTTGAGAATATGTTATATGGTTTGAATGTGCTAAAAAATAGGATTAATGTTTTGCATTCATTCGCGACGGAGAAAACTTGATGCGTAGTGTATCTACTTTACCAGTACTCCTTTTGTAACGCACATACATACCACAGGAAACGAGTTTCGGTCGTCGACGGCGTTGCTGGCATCTAGCTGAGCGCTCGTATTTACTGACAATGGCTTCAGCTAACATAAGAGTCTTTCAAATTGATTTTATTCACAGGTCATATAAAGAGAAAGTGTCAGGTTGCTGTGACGGTTGGAAAGGAGACTCATGTGTTGAGCGTAAGTTATAGTATTATTTGAAATAAGTTTGTTTCCCATTCACTAATCAATGGTCTCAGTTATATTTAGAAAGTGTCGAAGAGAGTTTTCAGAGTCGTTCTAACATCTCCAGGATATTCCGTATAAGAGTATGTAGATATTTCCACAATGTGATCTAAAAACATGTATTGTTAGGTTAAAGTATGACTACAGGTTCGAAACAAAACTTTTTCAAGATAAAATGTTGACGACACAAGAAAAGGACTATTACATTAAAATAGTATTCTCCTACCGAATAGACAAGACCAGGAAAATGGTCATCTGCATTATTTTTTTTTGTCAGCACAACAGCATGTATAAATGAATAAATAAATATACATACATTTCGACTAGAATTTGTACTTTCGATTTGTTTCAGCTATCTGCGGCGATGAATGTAATAATAACGGACAGTGTGTTGAGCCTTATGTATGTGAGTGTTACTCTGACTACACGGGTCACCTCTGCGAGGACAACATTGCCGGTAAGTACCGATCTGATTTCCCCACCCATTGATTTCGTCTTTGCATTGTTTAACGTCATGTCAACCGTTATGATGATTAAAGACGGTCTCCATTGCATGCAGGTGATGTGCGGTTTTTGGGAGCTGTGATATGTCCGTGTTTGCCTCCTTGTGTGAACACAGAATTGATTCCAACTTTACAGTGCTATCTCATTGAATCATACTGCGAACACTGATTTGATTTCAATTTATAGTGTAACCTCACTGAAGCAAACATATTGGTAATTTATTATAGTGCGGATACATTTTGGTTTGTAATGTGTCAAATAACACCGGCAAGTTTGGCCGCAACAGAATATTTGAAGTACAAGATATGCTAATTAATATTCATATTAAGCAGTTTTAACTATGTACGAGGTCTTCACATCTTAACAATTTTTTACACATTTCGTTTGATTGATTTCATTTCAGTTTACCTTTTTACTCAACATTTGATAACTTTTTAGTGTTGATGGACCATGAACAATTTTATTAAAATGCTAGAAATAACGTAATTAGTATTTATCATATTATGTCTACGAAAATTGTGCTTGATAAAGGAAAAAGAAAATAATAATAGTTGATTAGTTTCCTTTCGCTTTTTCCTTAATATGTACCAGCAAACTATCATCTTATTTCAGCTAGGACTACGCCCAGCCAAAACAATGTTGCCAGTTGTATAGCTAAAACTGTAATGTATAAAGGAAAAGTGAGAGAGAAAATAACAATAACTTATTGTTTCCAATATTTTTGTTTTGTTTAACTTGAACATTTACCATCACATCATGGTCTTCTATTTTAGAATACGACTACGCCCAAACAAAACAATATTGTTATGGAACAGTCACCTGTCATGGCGATAAAGCTCCCGGTTTCAATCAGTCTCTCGTCACAAAGGACGATTGTTGTAAACTTGGCGGGAAAGGTTGGGGCGCACAAAAGAAACGATGTGACGACTGTTCAGGTAATGTATACTGAATGTAAGGGTGTAATGTCAAATATTTGAGAGATATCCTCAATATAATAGGTAATTCCTTTAACATAGCAAATATATAAAATAATCTCCTTTCATTATTTCGTGATTTAGAATTATAATAAATACCTTTAGTATATTATGATATATTTGACCTAAAGCCACACATTGGGCGTGATTTCTATCAACATATTTGTAAGTATACGTATTACGCCTTTGTGCTTATACTTATAATCTATTTTGTGGATTATGGATATCTAGGAAAAATCATAAACCGCGTGTCGATATATCATTTATAATTGCTTATATCAAAATACGTCAAAGATTGGCCAAATACTTGCTTAACTTACCTGAACGTTTTCTAAGGTATTTACCCAATTTCTGAACACTTCTATTTGTGTTACTTGGTTACAGCACTAATTCCATCGAATAATTGGAACAAAATCTACCTTCACTTCGTACACATTATATTTCCGAAGTATAAACTAAAATTCTAATGAATCGAGAGATTTTGTTTAATGAACTCTTTAAGGATCTATACAAACGAATTTAACACAGATTGGGTTCGACGTTTACAATGACCATAACGTAACCCCTTTTGTACTTAACAGTTGTTGGAAACGAAGAAAACATTAACCAGTCACATGATCCAGGGTTCCGATCGTGCTTAAGTTATGGAGGAGTATACTACAGAACATTTGATGGCAAGCAATACAATTTTGGTGGAAAATGTAAATATATACTAGCTCGGGCGTCAGAACAGTGGCAAGTGGTCATGCACCAAATCAACTGTGAAACACCAACAGGTTGTAAAAAGGTATTTTGAATAATAATAATAAAAATAATGATAATGGTTTGTTTGTACAAATTAGGCCTCCAGTAAATGAACGGTGTTTTTTACTGAAACAGCTAGAGGAATTGGCATTGCGAGGAAAAGGGAAAACATTTTAATAATCATGATAATTAAATGCTGATATTTTTGGTACCAAGGAGCGGTGAATGACAGGTAACCATTTTGGATAAATCGACAGACATTCCCCAAGATTGACAGGGCATGCAACATTGTGCAATGTCAAATAAATTTCCAAATATATCCCATATGAATTTTATTAAAAGTTCAGGGTAGTCAAAGATAGGATTTAAGCATTTTCCTCTCTTTCCCCCTCTTTTCCTCGTTGCTATGGTGAATAAACGTAGCATCGAATGAAATTTTAATGTTTTTTCCCCTTTTTCCCCTCAGTATGATCATAACTAAAATGAATAAATAAAACCCCAATAAAAACAAGAAATTAGATCATATTTGTTTGTTCGAAAATGATAACGAATCCCGGCTATTTTCGAAAAAATCCCCAAATTATCCCGATAAGACTCAAAAACAGAGATAGAGTAACATATTGAGACTTTTATAGGTCGTTAATATCATAGTCGAGACCTCTTGTGGGAATGGAGCATGATCCACTAGTCGCTATAGGGACAGGTTTTTAACGACACACTGATTTTTGTGATGTTTGAACAATAGAAGCGGCGCAGCCAATTTAATACCAATGATCGGTATGGTTGAATAGTCGTGCGAATTCAGTAGAAGACAGATTGAATGATGAGCTAGCTTGTGATATCCGCGCTAAGGCGATGCTGTATCATACAGTACGTCATTTTGTAAGCCTTTTTTTTACTGATGGTTTAGTTACTGAATCCTAATTTTTCATCTCAGTTTTTGTTTAGTAAATTGGATTCGAGAACGTTGTACGATACACATAAAAAGGCAGAACCTGTAATTTTGATTCACAGAAAATTGTTGCGACTGACAATAGAGACAATAAAATTGAAGTGGAAGATGGTATCGTCATCGCCAACGGACAGGTCGTGGATATGGTGGAACAAATGGCTAGTCAAGTCCCTGGGAACGGTACGTCAGATTCACACGTATACATGTGTGATCAAAACCGCCCCTCGACCTCATCATAAAATATAGAACATGAAAGTATAATCAGATATAAGATTGATAAAACGATACCTGGAGTGTACCACAACGAAGTTTAAGGATATATTTGTGAAACCCTGATTTAGTCACATCCCATTGAAGTTATACAACTGGGTTTATTTATTTGAATCCGCTGATTTCATTGCAGTTATTTCCCTTTTACTATGCTTTTAGACTGAATCTTTGTCCAGACAACTCTTACAGTTTTCATCCAAATATTTCAAAACTCCGCTGATGTAATCATCAATCGCTGGCGTTGTGTGCCTGTGCTTGCTGTTTAAATATGATTTGTTGCGCCTTAGTCTGAATATTTTGAATTTTGATATTTTGCAATGAAATGTTAATTTGAGAAATAATGCGAATAATGATTTAATTTGTCCTGACATTAGTTGGTACACATTGCTGATATTAGTTGGTTCACATTGCTGACATTAGTTGGTCCACATTGCTGACATTAGTTGGTCCACATTGCTGACATTAGTTGGTCCACATTGCTGACATTAGTTGGTCCACATTGCTGACATTAGTTGGTCTACATTGCTGACATTAGTTGGTCCACATTGCTGACATTAGTTGGTCCACATTGCTGACATTAGTTGGTCCACATTGCTGATATTAGTTGGTCCACATTGCTGACATTAGTTGGTCCACATTGCTGACATTAGTTGGTTCACATTGCTGACATTAGTTGGTCCACATTGCTGACATTAGTTGGTCCACATTGCTGACATTAGTTGGTCCACATTGCTGACATTAGTTGGTCCACATTGCTGATATTAGTTGGTCCACATTGCTGATATTAGTTGGTCCACATTGCTGACATTAGTTGGTTTACATTGCTGACATTAGTTGGTCCACATTGCTGACATTAGTTGGTCCACATTGCTGACATTAGTTGGTCCACATTGCTGACATTAGTTGGTCCACATTGCTGACATTAGTTGGTCCACATTGCTGACATTAGTTGGTCCACATTGCTGACATTAGTTGGTCCACATTGCTGACATTAGTTGGTCCACATTGCTGACATTAGTTGGTCCACATTGCTGACATTAGTTGGTCCACATTGCTGACATTAGTTGGTCCACATTGCTGACATTAGTTGGTCCACATTGCTGACATTAGTTGGTCCACATTGCTGACATTAGTTGGTCCACATTGCTGACATTAGTTGGTTCACATTGCTGACATTAGTTGGTACACATTGCTGACATTAGTTGGTACACATTGCTGACATTAGTTGGTCCACATTGCTGACATTAGTTGGTCTACATTGCTGACATTAGTTGGTACACATTGCTGACATTAGTTGGTCCACATTGCTGACATTAGTTGGTCCACATTGCTGACATTAGTTGGTACACATTGCTGATATTAGTTGGTTCACATTGCTGACATTAGTTGGTCCACATTGCTGACATTAGTTGGTCCACATTGCTGACATTAGTTGGTCCACATTGCTGACATTAGTTGGTCCACAGTGCTGACATTAGTTGGTCCACATTGCTGACATTAGTTGGTTCACATTGCTGACATTAGTTGGTCCACATTGCTGACATTAGTTGGTCCACATTGCTGACATTAGTTGGTTCACATTGCTGACATTAGTTGGTCCACATTGCTGACATTAGTTGGTCCACATTGCTGACATTAGTTGGTTCACATTGCTGACATTAGTTGGTCCACATTGCTGACATTAGTTGGTTCACATTGCTGACATTAGTTGGTCCACATTGCTGACATTAGTTGGTCCACATTGCTGACATTAGTTGGTACACATTGCTGACATTTGTTGGTCCACATTGCTGACATTAGTTGGTTCACATTGCTGGTTTTGGTTCGTTTAAATTCTTTAATTCGTAACACAGTTTTGTTATGTGCCGTTGTCAGTTTAAATATACTATCTCCCTCAACAGACTGGGACTAGGTATCAGTTTATATACATTCCTTTTCAACAGATTGTTTTTAGACATTTCATAGTTATTAATATATTTGTCGTTATTTCGATGGTAAGTAAGTATTGTATGATGTGATATTGCTGATATCACATTAAAACATAGCACTTTTGTGATTTTCAGCTTACACTGTCATGAAAAATGGTGACTGGATATGGATTAAATTAGAGAAGGCAGGTTTGAGGATAAAAGTGGACAAGAAAGCCACTGTGTATGTTACCCTTGACAAGAAAAATTCTGACTTGCTACCGCGTATCGATGGATTATGTGGAAACTCTAATGGAAACCCTGACGGTAAAAGACATATTGTGTTGATGAAACATTCTTAACTGTATGACGTAAAACATTTCTGGAATAATTGTAACATATTTAAACAACATTAAATCAATATTATCCCATCAAGCACTATTTTCTCGAGTCATATTGAAAAGACAGTGTTGGCAATAAAGGGGCAACGAAAATATATATCAACATATAGGTTATATGAAGGGGAAAATGTTAAACGATTCCAAATAATAGTCGTCTTTGTTTATAATAGAATAAGTGTAAGGACCCATTTATAAACGTCACACTTATTAGAGGTACCGGAAAGGTCAAGGTCGTTATTGTTTGTGATTTGTAGATTTATTGTTTTGCTACGTGTGTTTCCTTTCTTGCAGATGACTTCATAACCCAGTCGGGTGCCGATACGACTAGCCCAACATCTTTCGGTAATTCCTGGGTATACGATGACGACAAGGTATGGTCGTTTTCAGAACATCTTAAAGGAGTATATAGCTTCACCATTATCACATAAATACACATAAATATCCAAAGTGAGCATCATATTGTTGCATATATACTGAAACGAAAAAGAAACGCAACTTCAAATTGTAGGTTTAATAAAATAATACTTGTGAGCATTATGTTTAAATTTCATATGTAATAGTTAATATTGAATATTGATGTAACATCCTTTAAATGTTTAGAGATTTTTAAGAACAGGTCACTTTGCTAGAAGGTCATGATTGGTAGTACCCTACGTGAATCCAAGTTGAAATGGCAGCAGTTTTGAAACCGTGCCCTAATATCGTGTGTGTCCTCCTCGAACAGTTATCACATCTCTAATTCTTTGTTGCATTGAGTTCATCAGGGCATTGACTTTCCGTATTGGAATGTTATTCCATTCTTGGACGAGTGCATTTGCTAACTGAGGGAGGGTATTTGGGGGGTTACGGCGATTTCGAATTCTTCTGTCTAATTCATCCCACAAATGCTCGATTGGGGACAGGTCGGGGCTATATGGAGGCCAATCTATAGGAACAATTTTCTGTGTCGCAAGAAAGTCTCTACAGACTCTTGCAACGTGTGGTCTCGCGTTATCTTGCTGAAAGGTTAGATGATGCTGCCTAACAAACGGCACAACATGGGGCCTAAGGATCTCATCCCGATAGCGTACGGCCGTTAAATTCCCATTGACTATCACCAAAGGCGTCTTCAAACCATGGGAGATTCCCGCCCAAACCATAACTGATCCACCCCCAAATCGGTCGTGTTCCAAAACACAGGCGTCAGCAAAACGTTCGCCTCGACGCCGGTACACACGTTGACGGCCATCTGCTCGAAATAACGTGAATCGAGATTCATCGGTGAAGAGCATAGACCTCCAACGTCTCATAGGAAAACGTCTGGGCATATGTGCCGTTGCCCATTGAATACGACGTGCTCGACGTTGCGGTGTTAGTGGTAAACCAACGTACTGTCGCCTTGCACGCAAATTAGCCTCACGCAGTCTGTTGATCACTGTTTGGGGATGAATTCGACGGTTATGATTACCAATCGTATTCCTTGCCGTTTCAGCGGCCGTTAATCTCCTGTTACGCAGGTGTGCCAACCTAAGAACCCGGTCTTGACGTCGCGACGTTACGCGTGGACGTCCTGATCTCGGCTGGTCATCGACTCTTCCTGTTGCGTTAAGACGTGAAACTAATCGACTAATAGTCGATTTGTGAACTCTGAATTGTCGAGCGACGTGAAGTTGCGTGTTCCCTGCCAGAAGCATCGCTATAGCACGTCCTCTATCAACCTTTGATAACCGTGGCATAATTGTAAAAGGAATTATTGTTTGCAAAAGTATTGGCGATGATGTGGCTCAATGTTAGTGATGAATTGATACTGGTTTGAATGAAAAAAGAACGCATATGTTTGTACAGGCACGGTTTTTGATGTTTTTACCGCGCCGGAAGTGCATAGGTCTCTAGTCACACTTGGGTGATTTTGAAGATTGGTATGGGTGTTAGGCAGGGTGCATGTTTATTTCCGCGATTTTTATACAGATATGTATATTTAATACAAAATTAATCACAATTTACCATGTTGCGTTTCTTTTTCGTTTCAGTATATTATCAAGAATCAATTAATATTTACACAACTTTCCGCGATATTCATGATGTCTAAATTGAAGGCTCTGTTATGATCGATCCCCATTACAGTTGTCGATTTTAAATATGACGAATTGTTCTTGTTCTTCACTGTAGTGTCCACTTTCTGGATCGATTCCAAACTATTGTAAAAATGACAGCAGTAAAATTCGCGCTATGGAGGAATGTGGAATAATGAGGTCGAATCTATTTGCTGATTGCAGAGCGAAGGTAAGTAGGCATTGGTTCATCTATTAACAATAAAAAATAGAATAAGGATATGATCTGGCGTTCCGGAAGGTTAAGTGTCTGCTGATTTGTCGATTACACCTGTCAAGTATATTAATGTCAAATCCTGGCTAGGTCTCATCCACAATATGAGAGCAGGTGATGGTATTGCTTACAAAACGATTATTGTATAAAGGCTATTCAAGGGAGCAGAAAAACGGTCCGCATAGGCATGCTCATGTAACTGATTGTGTAACTCTTAGAACTGAAAAAAGGCCTTTATAGACAGGCTCTTGTCATAAACATTCGACTGTAATATTTCACCAGTCATCATGGCATCGCAAATGCTCCATTATCTGTGGACATTTTGAAATCAGTTGCCTGATTGGCTAAAGCAGCTGTTTAAAATCATAAATGAAAATATTGGTTGTCGTTTTTTTCCCTTAATCATATTATCAATGATAATTTCCCTCTAACAGAAAAAAGCATAGCTGTTTTCAGTTTTGGAAATAGATGAAAGTCTGATGGAGCGAGATCAGGTGAATAAGGCGAGTGCTCAATCAATTTAAGGCCACAATCGTGAATGGCAGCCATGGCAATGATAGACACTTTCACCCTTACCCTAACCGAATTTGTCCATTTTGCAAAACCCGCTTGTCTTTTTACTTTAGAGCGCTACCTCGTCGATATAAACTAACCAAATGAGACCAGTCCTTGTATACACGGGCATCTGGAGTCAGAGGATTGTAGGACTTAAAAAGAACATCCTTGAGTACCTCCTTCAAAACGAGGCTCACAACATATCAATCAACCCTCGTACTTGAATTAGCCCTGGTAGAGAGGAGTTCGATCTTTGATCATTGATTTATTAGCATTTTGGCATATTGTTTGAACGTATTAAAATTACTTAACATTTGACTACAAATAAAAAGAAATCAATAATGACATATTAATATTTGTTAATGACAAAAAGCAAACAATTGGAATCAGTTTTCTATTAATCATATACTTCAAAGGTTTCATGATAGAATGTATAGGGAAATAACAAAACTCTTTAGTTCCTATAAGATTTTATGGTAGAATTGCAATTTCATTGGTTTGTAAGTATTCTCCCGCTTTTCTTTATACGACAGTTAAATGTATGAAGGTTCTATTTCATAACATTTATGATTCGGGCTCGGTGAAATGGGATATATTTGATGTTATTTTGTTATTTTTTATCGTTCGATATTCCGTTTATTCCTGAAACAATTTGTGCATCACCATTCCACGGTAGTGCATGGCTAATTTCTGAAGTAATGGATTTTCAGGTCCAATAAACACAGCGTGCGATTTGCGCGAACAGACTGTATTTATGATAAAAAAGAGCTAGTGTATGCATAACTATTGGCCTAGCTTCTATTTCTTAAGATTAATGATTTATCATATTTTTTCCACACCATAGATGGACTACCTACCATGGCATAAGATATGTGTGAACGAATACTGTCAAACCCCCGATGACGAAAAAGATATATTTCGTTGTGATGAAATAGCGGCTTTTGCTAACGAGTGTGCTCAGCATGGTGCAGTTACCGACTGGAGGAGTCGAGATTTGTGTCGTGAGTATAATTCATGTCCAGTGTCTTCAATCAATCAATCGGAACTCCTCGGGCGTGATATGTGTATGAATAGGTTATACAGTATCAATACGTTTTCGATGTAACCATTGACTACAGGAAAGTGAAATGTACTGAAAAAATAGTTCCCTAGTTAAAAGACTGAAGCTTCATATTTGCGGAGTTTAGTGCACAATCAGTATCAAGCATTTTAAAGACGAAATATTCCAACTAGCAAACATATCACGGTAAGATTTTAGCAATGTTTTAGCTGTATTCACCAAGGTATATCGACCTGATACAGTGCGTGGTTATATGGTTTCTAACGGAGGAACCACTGTCAAGATTGTGCAGATAAATTCAGTTAAATTGCTTTGAAATTATCTATATTTTATGCGCTGTAGGAATATAACAAAACCGGTGAAGGTTCTGAACGCAATACAACGCCGATTTATACAATTCGACTAGCGTGACTGCTTTAAATACATAGTATGTTAAGTTCAAATGAAAAAAGCGTCAGTTTAACGATGGGAAATATCGTTAGATATCTACAAAATTGTCAGAAATTTATCCGCTAGCTCTCCGTCTTTTCTCAGATTCTGAGGGAGACATTAAAAAAACGGAGAGGAACTCTTGCGATAAGAAGCTATACATTCTCAAAGAATACTTCAAATGCACTTCTATTATTGATATAAAAACCCTAAAACATTGTAGTAGTTATCGTGCTTTGTGAATCTTTTGATTTGCTGGAGATGAATTTGAGTTGATGTTGTCATGACAACATATGGTTTTCATTCATTGTTACTCTCCCTTTAGGATTTAAAACTATTTATGACTTCCAACAAGCCAGTGGAACATCAACGTCTATTGTAATGACATTTTTTATTAATATATCTACCAGGAGGATAAATTGATAACATTAACGGATATTTTTTAATATCCTCAGAGAACATTCATGAGCTGTCTGTTTGATATGCCTATACATACAATGCAATTCAAATCAACAGTGGTATTCACCAATAGTTTGCAACAGTTCTAGAGAAGTAGCATTTTTACGGTATTTAATCTTGAAAAAATCACTGAAGTTTACATACACTCTTTACAGCGAAGTCGTGTCCTCCTGGCCTTATATACAACGAATGCGGTAGTTACTGTCCACGCTCCTGCAATCATATCCTGGTTGAGACGTCCGATACATGCGCTAAAGAACAACAGTGCGTTCCTGGATGCGAATGCCCAAGCAACAAAGTATTTCAGGATGGCAAATGTGTCTCTCCTTCCGAGTGTAACTGTCACTTCAATCGCGTAACATACAGCCCGAATGCTACCATGAAAATGGACTGTAATTCTTGGTAGGTAAAACTATATGTAACTTAATTTTGTAAACAATATGTAAAAGACAACCACTTGGGAAAACAAAGCTTACTGTGAAATCAGCAACCACGTACACACTTGTAAAACATATATACTTGCAACATTCAATTCCTAAACGTAAATGGAAATGGAAATGAAACGGCAGGCGTCGCCAGGGCACTGATCGAAAACAAGTTCAGGACAGTTGCATTTCTCAAGAGAAATCTATGTGTAATCAATTACATTTGTTTTAAATGTACATATACCACTTGCGTATACCACAATGGTCACAAATATCTACATTATGAATACAAAAGTATGAACCGATGATTGAGTCAATCACACATACTTGTCAACCTTTTTCTGTTGGAGAAATATTTTGCAAATTTGATTTTTACAATAAGGTCATTATGTCAGAATTTGTATATTCAAACATACACATCCTTACTCCAAATACACAACTATATTCCACGGGAAACAACACAGCTATTCATGAGAGTTATTAATTTATCTAGAAATGGATTATAATTAATTGATTTTTACAAGCAACGACATTGATTTGTTTTGTTATGTTATTTGATAAATGCATATAATTTTCTGTATTAGAGTACTGCGTCGTATTAAAATTGAATTATGCTATGTTAACAGTACATGCAGTTCTGGCAAGTGGATCTGCACAAATAACCCTTGTGCACAATCAGCCAGAGTAAACGGTCTGTCTCACATTACCACCTTTGATGGGAAACATTACAGCCTTGATCCGTCACCATGTTTCTACGACTTTATTAAGGTATATATATATATGTTGTAAACAATATAAAAAAAGTGATAATTCATGGAAAATGTTTCACTGTAAAGCAATTGTGCAGGATAATAATATAATGAGAATGATTATTGACATATCGGTAATAGAATTAAAGATCTTTTCGATGATGTTGATAGGCACCAGTATGCCTACGAATAATCATGTTTCCATGAAAACCAAGGGATGTGGTGTTTATCATCTAAAAGCAGATCAATAAAATAAACTATAGAAATTTGATAAAAAAAAAAAAAAAAACAACCCAAAAACCCCCACAAAAACATGGGATTAAAAAGAAATATACTTTTCAAAACCATCCAATCTCGTGCTTTCAACATTGGAGATAGGTCCATAACCTTGTCAAATGGTGTCAATAAAGCCTATCATTTTTATCTACATATGTGACATGTAAAGTGTTTCTGAAGCTTTTACAACTGCAGCTTAATCCTGGTTATTTGATTGGTCGAAATTTAGATATCGTCCGATTTTTATTAAATTTGGTATGTAGGTATATCATAGGATAACAGTCACATTTTGTGATTCGGTTTCATAATTCAACAAAATGGCCGCCATTTCCTGGCGTCTGACTGGTCGAAGTTTAAATATTGTCCGATTTTGATACAAAATTGTAAATAGGTGTTTAAGGGGACTGTGAATTTAACCGCATTGTTTTGCCTTAAAAAACTACAAGGAGGCACTTGATATCCCCCAAATGTTATTTTGGGACTTAATATATCCTCCACAACAAAATGGGTTGGGGAGGGGTATACTGGAATCAGCCTGTGTGTATGTTTGTTTGTCGTCCGCAAATATTGTGTAGGACAAGTTCTCGTAAACTTGGAATACGATTTCATTGAACGTCATACAAACATAAAAGTATGGGACTTCGATTCTTCGAAATTTGGAAGCCTTGGTAACTGGTCACTATGAACACTATGTTTTCCTATAAAGGGCAATAACACTCAGTAATTTGACTAATTTTATTCAGCCATTGTGAAATTGTGTTACTAGACAAAGCCTATAATTGGACAGAGAAATTAGTTGTTTCCGAAATTAAAACCATGGCAACGCCTTTCTGGTTTCTGAATTTAGATATTTACAGAGGTATAAGGTGATGCTGAGCATCACTGTATAGGTTTTGGTGACATGACAACCAAGCAGAAGCGCGAATTGTCTTTTATTGATCTTAAATTAATGACCAAATTTGTGTACAGGGGGATTAGGGGACGCCAACCATCACTGAGTAGGCTTAGTGGCCATGCCAACCATGCTGAAGCAAATATTGGAATCTTATTGGTTGAAATTTACATACTGATCCATTTCAAATTTGATATTTAGGTTGATAAGGGATACCGAATATATATTGGTCTCTAATGAGTTAGGTTATGACGAATAATAATAGTAATTAGAGTCAGGCTAGAACACTAGGCTAATTAGTGTCAGGCTATGACCGTATGACCATTAGAGTCAGGCTATGACAGTATGGTCATTAGAGTCAGGCTAGAACACTAGGGTAATTAGAGTCAGGCTATGACCGTATGATCATTAGAGTCAGACTATGACAGTATGGTCATTAGAGTCAGGCTATGACAGTATGGTCATTAGAGTCATGCTATGACAGTATGGTCATTAGAGTCAGGCTAGAACACTAGGGTAATTAGAGTCAGGCTATGACCGTATGATCATTAGAGTCAGGCTATGACAGTATGGTCATTAGAGCCAGACTATGACAGTATGGTCATTAGAGTCAGGCTATGACAGTATGGTCATTAGAGTCAGGCTATGACAGTATGGTCATTAGAGTCAGGCTATGACAGTATGGTCATTAGAGTCAGGCTATGACCGTATGATCATTAGAGTCAGGCTAGAACACTAGGGTAATTAGAGTCAGGCTAGAACACTAGGGTAATTAGAGTCAGGCTATGACAGTATGGTCATTGGAGTCAGGCTATGACAGTATGGTCATTAGAGTCAGGCTATGACAGTATGGTCATTAGAGTCAGGCTATGACAGTATGGTCATTAGAGTCAGGCTATTACAGTATGGTCATTAGAGTCAGGCTATGACAGTAGGGTCATTAGAGTCAGGCTATGACAGTATGGTCATTAGAGTCATGCTATGACAGTATGGTCATTAGAGTCAGGCTAGAACACTAGGGTAATTAGAGTCAGGCTATGACCGTATGATCATTAGAGTCAGGCTATGACAGTATGGTCATTAGAGCCAGACTATGACAGTATGGTCATTGGAGTCAGGCTATGACAGTAGGGTCATTAGAGTCAGGCTATGACAGTATGGTCATTAGAGTCAGGCTATGACAGTATGGTCATTAGAGTCAGGCTATGACAGTATGGTCATTAGAGTCAGGCTATGACAGTATGGTCATTAGAGTCAGGCTATGACAGTAGGGTCATTAGAGTCAGGCTATGACAGTATGGTCATTAGAGTCAGGCTATTACAGTATGGTCATTAGAGTCAGGCTATGACAGTAGGGTCATTAGAGTCAGGCTATGACAGTATGGTCATTAGAGTCAGGCTATGACAGTATGGTCATTAGAGTCAGGCTATGACAGTAGGGTCATTAGAGTCAGGCTATGACAGTATGGTCATTAGAGTCAGGCTATTACAGTATGGTCATTAGAGTCAGGCTATGACAGTAGGGTCATTAGAGTCAGGCTATGACAGTATGGTCATTAGAGTCAGGCTATGACAGTATGGTCATTAGAGTCAGGCTATGACAGTATGGTCATTGGAGTCAGGCTATGACAATAGGGTCATTAGAGTCAGGCTATGACAGTATGGTCATTGGAGTCAGGCTATGACAATAGGGTCATTAGAGCCAGGCTATGACAATAGGGTCATGCAAGAAGACAAACTCATATTTGTTTATCATTTTTGGCTTGTTACACTATGTGTCCAGAACATAAAATCAAGTAGGAAAAAATACTGCTCTTTGTTTGGTACTTCAAGTAACTTACCTGAAGCCGTAGTACCGGTGTACGAAATGTCAGTAATATGCTGCACACTATTATGATCTGCATTGGATGCATGATAATTTCTTCGATACCAGGTTTTTAGGTTGAAAACGCGCGTATGTATTGCCTAGCAATTTCTAGAGTTGTATACAAGTTGTGGCATCCTGCTTAAAACAGTAGACCGCGATTATCACTAAGTTTCGTCGGAAATATGCAGGCAATCCCACCCCACCAGCTAAGTACCAGTCATATTTGTTTTCTCTGTCAACAGCAACTCTCTAACCAAAGTCCAGTTAGTTATATACATTGCATAGTTGCCTGTAAAACTCAAAGTTTATATGGAAACCAGTCAATAGAACAAATAAAAAAGTCAATAAATCGTTTTGATTTGTATGATGACTAATCAATATGAAACTGAAATGTCTGGTGACATGGAACGTATAGTACTCTCAACATCACATGCTTTTCAGCCAAGAGATCCAGAAGGGAGTAGCAGAACTGATTTAACTGTGCAAGTTAAATTCGACACCTGTCCAACAACGAGTCCCCAGAAGGGACGACACTGTATGACATCAGTGGTTATCAAATACAAATCAACCAAAGTGGAGATCCGACGGGACGAAATATCCGTAAATGGTCAACTATTAAACAACAGACCAGGTTTGTTTAAGTATTTCTCTAACGACCTGGTTATCGAACAAGCAACAACAATGATGATATCAGTGAGGGGATTTGGATATAATATCTTCTACAATGGACGAACAGAATTGATCGTGCGTCTGGAACGTCTATATGAAAAACAGGTAACTACTCATTTATAATGTTATTATTTAATCAATGTCTTGAATAAAACCCACTAGCTCGTTCTCTATTCGATTAAAAATGATAATAATAATGATGATAAAAAAAAGTTCTCAGGACTTCCATTGTTAATAATTAGTCATGGAATTTATAAGTAACTTAATTCAGGGATGAACATTTCTAGGAAAAGCACAGACAAAAATATCATGCGATGGTAACTTGCTTTTATCTAGTTTTTTTATTCAAAAACATAGTCTTTATCACTGATATCTTTATCTGCTGTCATGTTTACTTATTACATGTATTAACAAGGTATTGGTATGAAAGATGAATTCAGTGTATTTCGGATATCTATATTTCAATTGCGTAAAATATTAATATAATACATAATTCTTGTTTTAAGGTGCTTGGATTATTCGGAAATTATGACGGTGTTACTGCAAACGATTTTGAAACACAACACGGAAGCATTGAGGCAAAGGGTTATGAATTTGCGCATGGGTATAAAGACTGTTTGGACCCATCAAAGGAATATCACCACCCTTGTGACGATATATCAAAGGTACTGTGCTGGTAATCAATGAAATAATCATTTTTGAAAGTCGATATAATCGAATTGTTAAGCGCAATGGCATAGAGGGATCATGAATATCTCTTATTTATATAATCGTAGTTATTTTACATATAAGTTGTTTTACCGTAAACATAATATTTATATCTGACAGCGATTTACATACTTGGGGTCGAAAACAACTGGACTAAAAATCAAATTTAGATAAAATCTGTTCAGCAGTGGTCAAGAAAATACAATATACCAGTCGGCCGATGGATAACCCATCTTCCATGTTTTTAGGGTACTTTAATTTTTCTTCTACAACTGATTGAAGCAAAGACAATCGTCGTAAATAAGTGATCGTTGGCAAAGGAATCAATTTTTGTGACCAAGACTGGCTAAGGACCTTGCTACCTTTTCATAGTTTATATTTTATATCATTTGATATATAAAGACCCTTTATCGCTTAAGTACAGATTGATTGAACTATCATATTGTTATTGCACATCATTTATATTTCAGAGAAAAGAGGCCGAAAATAAGTGCAAGCCACTCGTTGATCACACAATGTTTAGTAAATGCAGTGATCATGAAGCTGCGAGTGTGTTTTACTCTCAATGCATTGAGGATTACTGTGCTAGCAAAAGCCAAGAAGCTAACAATACAGTCTGTGCTACCATCGAAGCTTTTGCACTGATGTGCACCAACAAAGACGATCACAGCGCAGTGAACTGGCTTTCGGATACAACATTAGCCGAGATGTGTGGTATGCTTATTGACAAATAATATATTCATAATTTTCTTTTGGAGATTCATAAAAAAACATTTTAAGACATTTATACACTTTTTATGCGTATTTACTGGGAATGAAACACACCTTAGAATGCACAATCACTTTATTTTTCTTGTTCAGGTGGTTATGCAGTATGTCAAGGTGGAAGTGTCTATACTGCCTGCGCTAGTATATGTGAAGGGTCATGTCGTGATGTTCAAGTCAGTGATTCCACATGTATGGAAATGTGTATGCCAGGATGTGTATGTCCAGAAGGCCAACTCTTGAGTGAATCGAATGTTTGCGTCGATATCGAAGAGTGTGGATGCTTTGACAAGTATTCATCCACATATAAAGATGCCAATGTAATGACCATTCAAGGCTGCACCAACTGGTAAGCATTTTCTTGTCAATATTCTGATTTACGATATATGCAATATTGTCTCAAGATTCATTCCGATAGACTCGTTGTATCTTCAATCATAACCATTGCACCAAATGCGAACGTGAAAACCTTGACAGATCTATTCTTGTAATAAAAAGATCCTCTTAATTTTCAAATTTATGTGAACTTTCCGGATTTACTTGACGATTGCAAACAACTTGGATGGCCCAGTGTACAATTTATATTGACCCAGTTTAAAATATTGTATACCATTCAATACACTATTGCTCAAATAATGTAAGTTAAACTTTTATAACATAAAGATTTATGTTTTATGAAGATGGAAGCGGGATAATGCTACATTTACTTTGGGACTGTTATTATGTAAAGGTCTTTTGATTTTTGCTTTTAAATCAAGCATGGTTTTTAATTAATATTTTACCTTTAATCAGTGCTTTTCGGGGTAAGTGATGCTGGATTAGAATACGAAATAAATCTTTTATTGCTTCTCATACGATTTTTCATTTACTACTGTAATCGAAGGGAGACAGTTCCATCAATTTCCATGGATGAATTATATCTATCCTACTATAAAAATAGAGAAAATTGGTGTACATCTGAAATGTTAAGAAAAAGGGCAAAATCAAAAGTAAAAGGAATTTTATTAATGCAATAAGTGATTAGAGGGTGAAATATAATTCACTATGCACATATTATGGAAACATCATACAAGTGTATTGATATAATAGGACTTAATGATTCTCATATTTGTATATCATTTTCGAATTGATTTGAATACATTAATGTTTCACATGTGACATTTTGCATATATTTTGAACATACGATTACTAAAAATATATATGAGAAAAATGTGTATAAGCACATTAGTATACTGTTATATGAAAATACTCTCAATATTCATGTTCTTTTTGTCAGTACCTGCAAGAACGCGAAATGGGTGTGCGATGATGACCACTGTGATGATACCATATCGTGCCCAAAGAACCAGATCTATAGAAAAAGTTTGACTGCCTGTGAACCGACCTGTGCAACTTTGGGACGTCAAATATCTTGTGCAAATGATTTAACGTATGATGGATGTGCCTGTCCGAAGGATCTGTATCGAACCCCAAACGTATGTCGATATCTTAGAATACTTACAATGTTTCTAATATTTATTGGTAATTATTAAGCCCATTGAAGGCAAGCTCTTCACCGCGGCATCCAGGCTACATTCCTCTGCTCATAGCTATTTCGCCAATATATAAGACTAGAAAACATAAAAATGATCCTTTTTATGGATGGAGTGTTACTAATAATTCTTATGTCATCATAATCAAAATGATTGAAAAAATAATATGAACAACATATATAACAAAACAGCTCCCAAAAAACATTAAAAAAAACAAAAAAAAACAAAAAAAACACCAGTCATATATATGTACATTTAGTATGCTTTTAAAGCATAGGCAAACATTCTATGCATTTTTCATACCAACATTAGCCTCATCACAGTGTGTAGTGATGTTGGGGAACACAAAACAACAGGTAATACTCTCCACCGTCGGAGTTTTGCTTCTTCTCGTATTCTTTTAATAAACGCGATCAATATAGTATATACATAACAACATTGGCTTATGAAATTCTCCATGAATCGCAATAGATTTAATAGTTGGGTGCTTTAAAAGAAAAAAAATCATAATGTAAATATAAGGAATTAAATTTATTTTTTCAACATTAATGAGGTCATAACAACATTGGTTTTCTTCACATATTTGCCATGAATCGCAATAGATCAATCGCTAATGCGATTAATAGAATATGTCAAGAAGCCTATGTTGTAATGACCTCGTGAATGTTGAAATAATAAATTTCATTCCATAAGAGGTTGGCATTTACACGTTATTTTATACATTGTTTCCAGGGAACTTGTGTCACAAAGGATCAGTGTCCATGCCCACTTCATGGTGAATACTATAGTCCAGGTGCTACATTCGAAGAATCCTGCAAGACATAGTTAGTATATTATTTTTTCTATTAATCGATATTCCTATCTGATTAGATCTTCTATGCCGAATCCTAATAAAACAGCAAATTATTGCCATGAAAGAAACAATGGTGTGTCATACACAACTTTTGAATTATCTTGAATTATCATATTGTTGTTTCATTGCAGTCGCTGTAAAGACACACAATGGAGTATCATAGCGAAGGAAGATTGTCCAGGTAAAAATTACCATGACCTTAGATGTATATAATAATGTGAATACGAAAATATTGATACGTTATATTTGTTTGCTTTACAGATATTTTTATTTAACATTTACATGTCACACAGATTACATTGCCAAGGCAATCTGACAAGCGTTGACTGCTATATTTACATCTCTGTCTTCCCTTTAATAAATACATTATTGATTTTCTCCCATTTCCCTGTATGTTTATTTGAAAGAATAACCATAATAACGCAATTGTTTTAATTGGAATCATCGCTGCGTTTGATTCAGCCCTAGTACGATGCGAAGCATTTTCGTGACGTTGATAAATATTGTGTAAGACTCATGTGATATAGACTGCATCGTTACGCTAATAGATGCAGGTAATAATGATTGAGGAAATCGAAGACTGTGGCACCAAATGATTATTTGAAAGTTTGCTGAGGAGCAGCAATAGTTGTGAAAGCGCTAGAAAGGCCGTCGTTAAGTTTTGTTTGTTTATTGTTATATCCACCTATACACGAACGTTTATATATATATCTATATATATATAAAAGCTGTTGGAAACTTTATGATGCATTTTAATTATAATTTTGCTGTACTATATCTAAATATATCTAGGAAGGTCGGATGACACCATGGTAAAAGTTTCACCTTTGTATTGAAAGATGTCAATATCTTCTTTTATACAATATATCACTTAATCAAATATGATTTATGTCTATTGTAGCTGTGTGTTGGGCGTCCGGTGACCCTCATTACCACACATTTGACCAAAACCACTATAATTTCCAAGGAGACTGTTCATACACATTGGCGAGGGAAAAGAATGGCGATACGTTTGATATAACAGCGGAAAACATTGGATGCGGAAGTAATGGTGTCACGTGTACAAAATCAGTAGAGCTGACTGTAAAAGGTGGTTTGGTGGTATCGTTGGTCAGAGGATCACTCGTGAAAGTCGGTGATACAACTGTGAACGGCCTACGCTACAAAACATCCAGTATCGATGTAATTGTAGAGTCACCATGGGTCCGAGTAATCATTCCGGATCAAGACGTTTCCTTGCTGTGGGATAATGGTAAGCCACGTATATAATAATTTAAGGAAAAAACTGATAAGGTGGCCGATATGTGTATATAAACTTATGTACAACGTATATTGACTGGGTTCCTGTGAGACTCATATCACGTGATTCAAATTACAAATATGGCTGCAAAATGTCTTGAAACTATGTGTATAGTCAAGTTTAATCCCCAATTGTATATTTCGGTCTAAGGAGTAACCATGTAGCTGATACATATTTGGTGTATGTCCAAGCGGTGGCATATAGGCAAGGTGCCTCGACACGCACTTGTATTTGTCATGTATGCTTACTTCTACTTTTCATGTTATGAATTATATTAAATATTATTTGTGACTTGATTATTCATACGTAGCAACACGGAACCCTTTTCTAGAACTGTGCCTATATGCTGATTGAGGTAAACGTTATGTGTCTGCGATGATTGACATATTTCGAAATAAAGGTTTCCCCTAAAAGCATGTTTGACTGAGTTTAGACGCAACTCTGAAATACATATATACACATGGATATGTATGCTTTGATCAACTGAATTATCGGCATTTCCTTACTTTGAGCGTACACTATCGGTTATTATGTTATCTTTAACTAGTTTTTTTCACATGTCTCTGATAAAAAAAACAAAAACAAAAAAGCAAAAATGAGAATTCCGCACCGATCATTTCCTGAATGTATGCCTTTTGTCAGCCTTGTTTACTTATACAGAGAATACCTTACATTTTCCAAAATTATGTATTTCTATTACAGCACTGTTAACTTATTTCGTGTCTTGCCTTTTTTCACAGGCACAAGGGTATATATTTACCTGGGATCCCAATGGCGGGAGAGAGTGGAGGGTCTGTGTGGAAATTACGATGGGATCGATAATAATGATTATCAATCTCAGAATGGCATGAACACGCAGGACGTCACTGAATTTGCTAATTCGTGGAAAACCAGTAGCGCATGTGCAGATGTAGTGAATGATAAGGGGGATTTGTTGCCTTGTCAGGTCAGTGGTATGGCATCACACACACTAATTCGAGTCATTCACTAAAAAAGCAAAGATTGAAAAAACTTTAGAATTAACCAAAATTTTTTTAGAATTAAACAATCATCAATTTCCAAACTTATTTGAATATAAATGTTTTTTATACCCGGTTTTAAAACTGATAGAAAATTGTTAGTATAATCTAATAATGGTAATCTGTATAAGTTTAGTTTAAACTGTTTAAAGTCCTTTTAACAGTAAAGCTAATTTTAGGGACGGCCTCGGCTGTGTACCACATGCATGCGTATGGAGACCTTTTTAGTAGTATTTATTATTGATAAATATACTGAAACGAAAAAGAAACGCAACTTCAAATTGTAGGTTTAATAAAATAATACTTGTGAGCATTATGTTTAAATTTCATATGTAATAGTTAATATTGAATATTGATGTAACATCCTTTAAATGTTTAGAGATTTTTAAGAACAGGTCACTTTGCTAGAAGGTCATGATTGGTAGTACCCTACGTGAATCCAAGTTGAAATGGCAGCAGTTTTGAAACCGTGCCCTAATATCGTGTGTGTCCTCCTCGAACAGTTATCACATCTCTAATTCTTTGTTGCATTGAGTTCATCAGGGCATTGACTTTCCGTATTGGAATGTTATTCCATTCTTGGACGAGTGCATTTGCTAACTGAGGGAGGGTATTTGGGGGGTTACGGCGATTTCGAATTCTTCTGTCTAATTCATCCCACCAATGCTCGATTGGGGACAGGTCGGGGCTATATGGAGGCCAATCTATAGGAACAATGTTCTGTGTCGCAAGAAAGTCTCTACAGACTCTTGCAACGTGTGGTCTCGCGTTATCTTGCTGAAAGGTTAGATGATGCTGCCTAACAAACGGCACAACATGGGGCCTAAGGATCTCATCCCGATAGCGTACGGCCGTTAAATTCCCATTGACTATCACCAAAGGCGTCTTCAAACCATGGGAGATTCCCGCCCAAACCATAACTGATCCACCCCCAAATCGGTCGTGTTCCAAAACACAGGCGTCAGCAAAACGTTCGCCTCGACGCCGGTACACACGTTGACGGCCATCTGCTCGAAATAACGTGAATCGAGATTCATCGGTGAAGAGCATAGACCTCCAACGTCTCATAGGAAAACGTCTGGGCATATGTGCCGTTGCCCATTGCATACGACGTGCTCGACGTTGCGGTGTTAGTGGTAAACCAACGTACTGTCGCCTTGCACGCAAATTAGCCTCACGCAGTCTGTTGATCACTGTTTGGGGATGAATTCGACGGTTATGATTACCAATCGTATTCCTTGCCGTTTCAGCGGCCGTTAATCTCCTGTTACGCAGGTGTGCCAACCTAAGAACCCGGTCTTGACGTCGCGACGTTACGCGTGGACGTCCTGATCTCGGCTGGTCATCGACTCTTCCTGTTGCGTTAAGACGTGAAACTAATCGACTAATAGTCGATTTGTGAACTCTGAATTGTCGAGCGACGTGAAGTTGCGTGTTCCCTGCCAGAAGCATCGCTATAGCACGTCCTCTATCAACCTTTGATAACCGTGGCATAATTGTAAAAGGAATTATTGTTTGCAAAAGTATTGGCGATGATGTGGCTCAATGTTAGTGATGAATTGATACTGGTTTGAATGAAAAAAGAACGCATATGTTTGTACAGGCACGGTTTTTGATGTTTTTACCGCGCCGGAAGTGCATAGGTCTCTAGTCACACTTGGGTGATTTTGAAGATTGGTATGGGTGTTAGGCAGGGTGCATGTTTATTTCCGCGATTTTTATACAGATATGTATATTTAATACAAAATTAATCACAATTTTCCATGTTGCGTTTCTTTTTCGTTTCAGTATATAATTAAATCATCTAAATTTGTTACATAAATTCAAAACGTCATACTTTTAACAGGGTAGCCAGAGCATTCGCGCTTCCTGGGCCGAAGAGTCATGCAAAGTGATTCGGGAAGGACCGCTTTTCGAAAAATGTCGACAACACTCTAATATAGAAGCAGAAGAAATGTATCAAGATTGTTTGACCGATGCTTGCAGGTGATTTATTTTATCTTAACTCTTGATGTAAAAAAACATCAGTAGAATACATTCTTTTTCTTTGTTGGCTTCTTTAGTAATCATGAGCATTAAGAAATCCAGACATGGCTATTGTGAGATACTTTTGCTCAACGGATTCTGGATCACTGTTTCATATAAAATTACTATAGATAACGGGAAATGTCATATCGATAACGAGAAATAACATGTAGACATTTTTATATTTCTCGTTATAGAGATAACGAAAAATGTTATATAGATAGCTAGAAATGTTATATAGATAGCTGGAAATGTTTTATAAATAACTAGGTAACGAGAAATATTATATAGATAACGAGAAATGTTTTGTAGATAGCAAGAAATGTTATATAGATAACGAAAATGTTATATAGATAACGAGAAATGTTATGTAGATAACGAAAATTTTATATAGATAACGAGAAATGTTATATCGATAACGAGAAATATTATATAGATAACGAGAAATGTTATATAGATAACTAGAAAAGTTATATAGAAAACGAGAAATGTTAAATTAATAACTAGAAAAGTTATATAGATAACGAGAAGTGTCATATAGATAACGATACATTATATAGATAGCTAGAAATGTTATATAGACAGCGAGAAATGTTATATACATAACGAGATATGGTATATAGATAGCAAGAAATAAATATTGTATAGATTACGAGTAATATATGCATTCAAACATAGTCATCTAAGCTCTTTTGTACCGTGCAATTTTCTAGTTACAAATACTGTAAAATACTGTTAATTATTTTTTGGTAGTAAGAACACTTGAAAATGTGTGCAATATTTGCATAAGAGGCAAAAGTAAAATTAACTGCTAAAAGAAACCTCAAAAGAAAACATTCCTTGATTTTTGAAAGTTATTGTGGGTAACAATATGGCCTATCTCTAATGAAAACTGCTGTATACATTTGTTACCCGTTTGATTTAATGCAATGTGACCTTGACTAAAAGGTGGAAAAAATCAATGCCTCGCAAGGCTTTTGCTCAGAAAAACAATAACATCTCTAGTTGATTAGATGTTACACAACCCGACGTGTACATACACACTACACGTTCGCATACACTTTGATGTTAAATGGTAACAAATACATTTTACGACGTGTTCATCTGTACAGTTATGTTTCAAGCATCTTTTTTGATCACTCGTGTTTTGTTATTAAACTACGAAAAACCTAATGTGTTAGAAAATACAGACGTGCAAGGTCATTATTTACATTAAATTTCATGCAGAAAATCTGTCATTGTGTGGTTTTGTAATCGCCTCCCCGCGAAATGATGCTACGTGTAGAATATACGATACCGCATTATGTCCCTTTTTTTAAACCTTCCCGCGACGAGTTGCCGAGGGGAACTACGTAATTACGTAGGAACGTAAGCACATACGTGATAAATTTTCCCGAACCATAACTTTCAAACCATGCATGATAATTTTACAGTCATTAACCTTTTCCGTAGCATAACTTTCAAACCATGCATGATAATTTCATCAAATTCCATACACATCAAGACCACATTGTGGCCGAGTGCAGTGTGTCCGAACCATAACTCTTGCTACCATTTTCACAGAGTTATTCATCTTTGTGAAAAAAATCTCATTACAAAAAAAAATCTTACATCAAGTATTACTACAGAGGATATCATAATGCAGCATCCAAGAAACGTTTCTTTTGCTTCGGTTTTCACACTTAGGATTACACATCTATTCCTCTTTGTGGAGGATATGAAAACGGAGTGCAATATACAGAGTTGGGTTTGCAGGTTATTGCAGATTATTTCAAACAACCACTGAAATACAAAATTTTCATCTTTATATCATTTTTTGACTTTACTTGAAAATCAGTACAATGATGACATATGCATCACGGAGTGCTAAATAATACCACTTTCATTGATATCACCATATATGTTCACATATTTTCTTTCACACCAGGAGTTCAAATACAAATACAAATGCAGTTGAGTATCAATTTGTTTTTAATAAAACACAATGACATATGCAGCATGGAGTCCTGATAAATTGTTTGATTAATTGTCTGAGGGATACATAATATCATTTCATTGATGTCACCATATATGTTCACATCTTTTCTTTCACAACAAGAGTTCAAATACAAATACAAATGCAGTTGAGTATCAAATTGTTATTGATAAAACAGATCACATTCCACTTGTGTCAGCCTGTTCAATTCATAATTCACGTTCATCGTTAGATTTGCCGCGAGGTGGTTAGTGTCGTCCCGCGATACCTTGTTATACGTATACGTACCCAGGAGGATGCTTAATCTTTCAATTAAATATATTATGCTCCCTGCCGATGACATAAGAGCAACGCATACATATTTTAGTATCCTGTTAAAATTCTTGATATTCATATCTTATTGTAAACTCAATAATTCGCATTCAGGTGCTTACTTAATACCCCGACGTACCAAAAGATAAGAAGTCTGAAAATAAGTCTCAGGAGTGAGGCAATTAACCAATATTTACTATAGTGCAATACTACGACATTATATAGTCCTATTTTTATACCAACAGCTGTGATAAAGGTGGTGACTGCGAATGTTTGTGTACAGCGATCGCCAGTTTTGCAGAGTTATGCAATGCCGAGGGCGTACATGTTAAATGGAGAACACCTCGATTTTGTCGTAAGTATTATATTTAGGAATGTGACAGGAACGTCTCAATTGTGTCACACGTGAAGTACATACTTCTTGTTTACAATTTTGATAAACATTTAACACATATTTAAATAACACAGTTACTTTTACTTATTCAAACTCGCATTAGATATTTCACCGCTTCGAATTCTCAAGGAGACTCTTATGTATTACGCAATACTCTTTATCGATTTACCTCAACTTCAGATGGCGTTGCCTACAACCAGTTAATAAATGATTTGATATTATTTATACTCAGCTATCATGTGTGAAGGAGGTAGACGTTACACGCCTTGTCGATCGCCGTGCGAGCAAACATGTGAAAATATAGGCAACGAACCAGAGCCGTACTGTAATGATACACAATGTGTTGAAGGCTGCAGTTGTCCAGAGGGATATGTGGAAAATGGGAAAGGTAAATAAAATCTTAATTTTAGAAAATAGTTCCTTTTCAAAGAATATTCCGAACAATATATTTTACGCATTCTACCGATGCCATTATTGTATTAAACCCGTACAAATCCACTTTTATAGAAACCTGATACCCTGCATCTTCTCGGGTATAGATAGGCTGTCGGACGGAGATGATAATATATCGCTGTGTAGTGACAATTCTGTTTAAACGGTTTGGGTCTCCGAATGAGGACTTACAGACCTATTGTTGTGAATAGAAATTTCAATTTAAAGTTAGTTATTGATACGAAATTTACAGTAACAACGTCATATCGCTGGCAAAATTCTGAAGAAAATAACTTGCCAACTCTTACCAGTTGTCTGTATAGAACTCACCCTTATTCAAATGACATTGCTGTGTTGAAGAAACCAAAAATCTTGTTTCTGATATTCATGCAGAGTTAGAAAAACAAAACAAAACTGTGTTATTTTTCGGGACTATACTATGCAGATCAAGGAAATCTTACGTCCACATGCACGTAACCCGTCGGTCGATTACGACAAAGTTGCAACAATGGTCGAAGACAAGGAAAATATCGTCAGCGTGGTATAGGATATATGGGGCGCGACATGTTTACAAATAAAAATCACAACATTTAAAGAAATGAATTGATAGAAAGTTATGTAAATCCGCATTTAAGTTATTTATCTCGGTTTACGATAAGATTCACATATCTTTAATGCCGGTCTTTTTTTGAAGTCTTAGTTAATGATGTGAAAATAAATAGTAAAAGTTAATTTTGGACCATGGATATTTGATTTCGCATGATTATTTCAAATAATACTAAGACATCAAGTAGTTTCACGACACGAGTGTATGTGTGACCCTGTTTTCATTTATGTCACTATTACATGCTCATGCCCGAATATAGCAATTCGTTAAATTCTGTATGTTTATTATTTAATCAAAACTAATGTTATATTGTTGAATTTAATCCGGCCTCTTCTCCAACTTGTAGATGGCGAGTGTATGCCTGCAGACAAATGTCCATGCCGTTACCAAGGTGCAATATTTCCTGCAGAATCAGTAATACTCCAAGATTGTATGACTTGGTAAGTTAAGCATAATCTTTTATATTCTGCCGAAATCCTACATATATCAAACTCGTAACTGATTCAATTACATCACAAGACATCTTCAAATCTTCACCAAATGGTGGAACTATTAAAAAAAAGTTGTTTATGTTGTTGAATCAATATCCTTTAAATGTTCTGTTTTCGGAATGAATCTATACCTATTTGAAACGATATTATTTTTGTAAAATAATACAAACCGAATTTCATTCCAGTACATGTGTTGCCGGATCGTTTCGATGTGTGGGTGAGAGCTGCAAGCCTAACTGTACAGAGGAAGAATTCACCTGTTCTGACGGGAAATGCATTTCAAATATATACGAATGTGACACAATTCACGATTGCAATGATGGGTCTGATGAAAATAACTGCAGTGAGTTTCGTTTAAGATATCGATCCAACCGCTAACAAAAAATACAAAAAAACCCAAAACAACAACAACAGAAAATTTTATTTATTATGCTGTTCAAAATTTGGTAAAATAATACAGAACTATGTACAGTTTAGAGATATGAGTCAGTAGAGTACTGGTGTTATATCACCAGCGAAATAAGATATAGTGCATGTGTAGGTTTATCCGTCACTACACCTCAACATATCTAGTTAACAATATATTAAATGATAATGTCATGGCTTTGAAGTATTTGTTTCGGGAGCTTGAGGTGAAATTAAAGAATATCCACTCGAGATTGAAATTTTACTGGAGAGAATACCTCGGGAATCCATAGATATATTTATTTGCCATATAGTATAAACGTCCATTGTGACCAAGGAATAAAAAGAAAGGGTCGCGGTGGCCGAGTGGTGAAGGTGACTCCCATCTTTATAACTAGCCTTCCACATCTGGGTTGCGAGTTCGAAACCCACGTGGGAAGTTGCCTGGCACTGACCTTAGGTCAGTGGTGTTTGTACGCGTACTGCGGCTTTCCTACACCTCCAAAGCCATGCACATCCTGAAATGACCCTGGTTGTTAATAGGACGATAAACAATATAAACCAAAGACCCAGGAATACATTATGATGTTAATCTTAAAATGTTAACGACTTAATTGTCAACCATTTTAATGGTTCATTTAAGGTAGCCTAATAAATGACTCATTTATTATATTATGTAGTTACTAAATTTATTTTTACAGCATGCAGTACTGGCCAATTCCAGTGTCGAAACGGACAATGTATAAATGGAAACGAGGAATGCGACGGCATGAAAGATTGCTTGGACTCGACAGATGAACAAAATTGTGAACGTAAGTAAAGTAAGAAACTTGATGCTACAGCATCACAAAATACTTGTATATTGGAAGCATTATATCGTCCTTTCGTAGAAATCGTTATATACCTAGATCGGAAGGCCGTTGAACAATTACATTAAAGAATACATGTCAAGGATAGGCTCTCAACAAATTAATATTGTGGTTTACATCTACTTTGACACGAGAATTGTTATAGGTTTATACACAAGATGGTGTTCTCATGTTAGCATTAGTACGCATTGTATTTCATAGCCAACTAGTTTTTAAATATGGAATGATTTATTTTATCTTCGAAAACCAGGATATCGGTCCTACATGTCAGAATTAAATCCATGTTTGAGTATTTGATTGCCGAGGATGTTTTTCATGAATGCAAAAATGTACAAGGGATAAATCAAATAAAGGACACTTTAAGTATATGTTGCAAGAATTAAATGGGAAATATGTCGGACGTAAAAAGGAACGGGGTCACCTGCACGACCACGTGCGTTTTCCCTGGGTACTCTGGTTTCCTCCCACAGTAAGACCCCTTGGCACGCTTCCTTCTGGGCCAACAAGCATGATTAATAAAATTTGATATAACCTGCTCAGCAATTAAAAATAAAAAAAAGTTTATTTACTGGTTTTCGGCAGCTCACAGACTTAACGTATAACAAAATAACAATACCTATTTGCTTACGGAAGATAAAAGCATTATTTTTTCTACATTCTGTCGTTATTGATTATAATAGAACTCATACATTGTAAAGCACAATTAGTATTTGAAGCACTACGACGATAGACGGGTACACGTTTGTTCATTATTGTAAGCACTTGATAAACGTAAGCCATCACTAAGAACCAATACTTTTGGAAGATTATATGTAAGCAATGTAAACTAAGCTTTAGATTGAAGAAATCTGTCTCTAAATGAAAATTTTACTAATAATCACTTAATATTGATCATCATCAATCATATCACCACAACTAAATATTTTTTTACTAAGATCTTTACTGTCGACATTCGATGGCCACGGCGACTTCAGCAAAAGCAAGTGTGCATAGTTTATGATAGGAGACATTCATAATCAATTGTATGACTTCCTTTCATTTGATAGTGAAGCATTTCAATCCATCGTATTCACCATCTTTGAGTGTCCCATGCTCTTTGCTTTGATATAGTTTTTCTCTGCAAGTTCGCTTTCGATAAAAATGAGGTCATATCATTTTACATTTGAGTCTGGAAAGTAGACAGCCAAATAACCATTTGGAGACATAGTTTTTCACAATGACATCTCCATGGTTAGTTTCTACACTAAAAATGAGAATCTAGTAAATGAGTGAAACATTGAAATCACGTATACTATATCTTATATAAAAACATTGCGTTAAGCAATGTATGTTTACCTAATAAGTATTTAATTAACGTCATATATATCGCTAAATATGCTTCATTTCATTGACAACAAATATTAGAGAAATAATGAAATGACATTGAGTATTATATAATAAATCACTACATCAAGTAAGATTTAAAACATTTTGAAATACAAAACATCGAAATGAAATTGAACAGGGGAGGTAACTCTCACTTATGTGCATAAATCTTCATCATGTATGCATGGAATATTTATGATATCAATTCAATAATTATAAACAGTGTGAAATTATGCTATTCGAAATACATAATTGTTCGATGAAACATATATTCTCAGATCACTGTAAGGATGAAGAGAAGAGTTATAAATGTCCGGATGGAAACTGCATCCCGGTGACGTTTCGATGTGATGAAGAAAATGATTGTTCTGACGGATCAGATGAAGCCAACTGTACAAGTAAGACTAGATTCTCGATACGATACAGTAGATATCCAATCAAGATGTTCATCAATAAGGTTTAAGGACACGACATCGCCGACAGCCTTTACAGTGCTTATCACGAAAATGAATACAATTGTACCAAAGGTATAGAAACAAAATATAAACAGCATCCTTATCATGATTATTTAAGATCCCTAGTGTTATAAAACTATCAGCGTGATATGTGGTGTTAACTGATTGGCCTATTGTTTCCAGACGATTCGACATTTATGTAGGAAATAGGTACATATCTTATATTTCTTTTATTAAAAAAAACACTTAATTAAGGAATATTACCAAATGGTTTGAAGCAATCAGATGGTGTTCTGGATTACAGACCGATCTCTATAACCTCATGTTTCAATAAAATTAAAAAAAAAAATTAAAAGTTGTATTTACATAACTTAATAACAATCTGATTGAAAAATTCTATCGTAACAAAACATCAGTCGGGATTGATATCAGGTGATTCCATTGTTGTTTATTTGTAATAATGAAATAGATTTTAAT
This sequence comes from Pecten maximus, assembly GCF_902652985.1. Classification (NCBI taxonomy): domain Eukaryota; kingdom Metazoa; phylum Mollusca; class Bivalvia; order Pectinida; family Pectinidae; genus Pecten; species Pecten maximus. The sequence goes on from NC_047029.1 coordinate 18,824,464, forward strand.
ATGGACCAGAAAAGGAGCTTACATTTCTTTTTTGTGATGCCGATAGGGTATTGCATGAAGGTATTCAAATGGATTATAAAGACAATTCAAGTTTGTAAATGCAAGGTCACTTTGTGGATCCTTTCTCGAGTCTCTTCTGTTTCTTTTCTGAATTAATGACATCGCTGACAATGTTTCTAATAATACGAACCAAGTTGCAGACGGCACCTTCTAATACGAAATTATAGATGAAAGACGAGCCGCAGCTCAAACTCTAACAACTGATACCTCTAACATTGGTGAATGGCTAGGTGGAGGGACGCGGTGGCCGAGTGGTTAAGTTGTCCCGACACTTTAACACTAGCCCTCCACCTCTGGGTTTCGAGTTCGAAACCTACGTGGGGCAGTTGCCAGGTACTGACCGTAGGCCGGTGGTTTTTCGCCGGGTACTCCGGATTTCCTCCACCTCCAAACCTGGCACGTCCTAAAATGACCCTGGCTGTTAATAGGACGTTAAACAAAAACAAACAAACAAATGGTTAGGTGCCTGGTACAACATATTGAACAAAACCAAAACCAAATCAGTGATTTGTTTTTTCAGAAAACGTAACAAAAGTATCAAAAAAAAAAAAAAAAAAAAAGGAAAAAAGCTAGAATTATAAAAGGATTGAAATTTCAAACATCTCACAATATACTATGTAAACAACTTGGTTGGGAAACACTGTCACCTCAGTACTTACAAGATGTCCTTAATCATTTCATTAATAACCAAAACAAATTATCCAATTCCACCAGACAAACGAGACTATCCAATCCACCAACAATATGCAGAACAAAAAATTATTTAGATAGTTTCTTCCCCGATAGGGGATATACTTCTGATAATAACTGATAATAACATCTTTAACTCGCCTATTCTAGAGATTTTGATTACCAACTTCACAAAAGTGTCATTATTGAAATTTAATCAACCCCTTTTAAACAACGGGGGAAAGAAAGGCTAATACTATTCTTTGTTAAAATAAGAATTATTGTATTAATTCAAATTTCGATTTATTGAACGATAGCGTATATACTTCAGTGAATAAAGTGTGAATGTAATCAAAATATACGAATGAGTTATCTCCCTTTTACTGTGGTTTTTATTTTCATTTCAAAATTTAATGTCTGTTATGAACATAATGCCAGTCTATTACTTTAGCCACCGTCGGAGGAGAATTTATATAGGTTATGCCTGTCATTTGATCCTACTGACCTCATTTTCAGTAAAATTTGAAATGAAAACAACAACGTAAGGCTCGAAACAAAATAAACATGAGCGTAATTTATTGAGACGTACTTTCGTGTTATACTTCCCTTAACGAGAATGATGATTACACACTAGACCATATTAGAAAAAGCGTTTGTTTTATAGACCATTATATAAAATCCGTCAGAAGAATATTTTATTTTCCATTTTAATATTGATATTTGTTTTCTCGTTTAGCCTGCGACCAACCAGGGATGTATCAGTGTACAACCACTCTGAGGTGCATACCACCCTATGTGTTATGTGATGGACATGATGATTGTGGGGACGCGGAGGACGAGATTGGATGCAGTAAGCCTTATTTTACATCAATAATCTATCATCTCGAAATGTTTAAACAACTTATGTTAATTTGTTAGGTGGTTACAGGTATAGAACATGATATTGTCAGCATGTTCTTGCTTGCTTTTCTACAAAAGATAACATTATAGCATTTCTGTTTTAATTTTTGGCACAGAAAAGCCGCTATATTCTTGCGTATGTACATGTTTGGACTTGAAGACCTATTTGTAAACGAATAACTTCAGAGTCTACCAATAACACATAAAAACTTATCTTATTTGCATCTTATGCCATCGGGCCTCTTACAGCGATTGAATTGACTTTATTTTTTCTTTATTTCTTTTTTCGATTAATTGTTGATAGTTTATTTTGTTGTAAGAATGCTATGCTTCTCAACCATTAGCAATACTAGACAAAATTCTAGTAGATAATGCCAGCTAATAGATCAACGTTATCAAATATATTTCACTTAACAAAATGGAGTTTGATGTTTGCTACACATCAGATATTACCGCGACAATAAAAGGAAATTGGCGGATCCTATTTCAAAATGTTTCACTTTTGCAGCAGGTTTCAGCTCGACACCAATAATTTCTTATGCTGGAAATTGGCATTCAACTGCCTCTAAGTATGTTTGAAAAAATGAAATAAAGTAGCAATTAAAAATACAAATGTTGAAGTGCCGTTTGCTGTATGATATCGAGAATCTAGTCTTGCTTGTTCCATATAAAGGATGTTTACCTTTGCTTACACCATACATCAACATTCCCATAATTTCCAACGTGACCCTATATCATGCACGTACACTGAGGTGTGTTTATAAGTAAAATTGCATGCTTACATATCTTATAGCAGAAATGTTTGATATAACAGTATTTCACAAATCTCATATCGATATATCCATTCACCAAGATTTTTTTTTCATATTAAAGTTGATTCACAAAAATAATAGCAAAATATCTTACATTCTGTTTAGTGTTGTAACTTGATGATCTCTCTTCATGTGATGTAACCAGGTACTACATCCATTTGTGTCTCATGTATGATGTCCCAGAAGGATTTGGATATAAGTGTCTGGCTAACATCAAACCACAATCAGGAATGATAACACGTTTCGTCCACACACACTCATCATTTCACCTCTACCAATTAGTGCACTTAATCAACAACTACACGTTTCACACCGGTACGGGCCCACTTCTAGCCGGCATTTAAATGGCACTGGCTGTTTAACAAAATACACCAAATGTTTCGTTTATGACGGTCAAATGTATGCATTCAACAATCAATCTTTTTTCGAATTGTAGCAACAACAACTACAAGGGTGACAACAACCACAACGCCAACCACCACTGCTCCAGAAACCACGTCTACTACTACATCGACTGCACCTACAACAACGACCATACCGACAACTACAGAATCAACGACTCCCGAGGGAACGACATCTACAACTACGGCTACCACTAGCACAGCCACGTCTACGACCACTCAAAGCACAACAACAGGTATACATTCAGAATTATGAATGCTGAAACATATGATTATACATATAACGCATTATGTACTGTAATGTATGTTTGAAAATTATCTATTAGTTACCGATTGATTGGACGTTGGTTTAATAACGAGTGTGGAATGTAGAGGAAAACGGTACCATTTGCTGATAAACATGCACTTTATATTTTCAGAATGTGACATCCAAATGATTTCTAAAGATAACTCGACTGAGGTTGATTCCAGCACTACTGATGGAAACGGGAATGGATTGGATGAAACATTTGTTCCAGACTCTAACGTTTTAAAGTCAACAATTAGATATACGATAAAGTCTACCAATGATTACGTTAAGTTCTTCCAATTTTCGGCCAAAGTATGGAACGTCGCAAGTATCCAAGTGTTTGTACTTGACAAAAACAACAATCCAGTTGCTCCTATCAATACCCTAGAGGTACGTGTAAACAGTAGTATTATGACATATTATAGAGCGTGAAATCTGAATACCACATCATTCAATCAAACTATCATTGAATCTAAGGTAAGCAAAATATCAAGGGTTATGTCGATATAATCAGCGAATTAAAAATGCGATATTTCATGTCTTTGTTGTTTGCAGGTGACAGCTTCCGAACCCTATCCGAAAACGTTAAGTGTGAATCTAGATGGTGCTGTAGGTGTGACGTTGGAGATAGTTCTTGAACCAGCATATGGCAGTCCTAGACTTGACGGCGTGACGTTTGTTGTTTGCTATACACCAGGTATTATTTTTGTATTACATTGATTATCATTATTGACGTGCTACGACAATGATGGCAAAGTCAATATTATGAACATTTGCAAGACGACCAATGTATTTCCTGGGTATGTATTCAAGTGAGTTACTTTCCCCGAATTGCAGCAACAACAACTTCAAGTGTGACCACAAGCACAACGCCAACGACAACGACTGCTCCAGAAACAACGTCTACTACAACAACGACAATAACTGTACCCACAACAACAACTTCGCCGACAACTACAGAATCAACAACTTCCCAGGAAACGACATCTACAACTGCGGCTAGCACTAGCACAACCATATCTGCGACTACGCTTAGCACCACCACAGGTATGCATCGAAAATTATCTATGCTATAATACATTGTTATAGAATGATGTTGATCTGTATTAAATACTTTGAATTGTATTCTTTCTCTTCGAAACCGTATTGCCACGAATTATAGAAACATTATGATCGCTGATACATGTGAGCAATTTCCAGTGCCTGATAGTTCGCGAGGAAGCGACAGAGACACCCGTTTGCAAGTGAATGTTAATCAATGGAAGTATAGTGTTCTATTTCCAGTTAGAGATTAACAAAGAAAGTTAAACATTTAGATATGAATATTGTTGGTCGTTGTGATTTTTCGTCAGCCATCTGACATAACGTGATGTCACATGGCGATGAATATGGGACGTTATCTTGAAAACTGTTACATTTTCGAAAAGAAACGCCAGTCATTATGAAAAGCTTGACCAATTTGGACATTTATTGAGCAAATGTTTGACTTACAAATATAAACATGAATTTGATGTGCTTAGACTAAGATAAATACATACTATAATATCAATGCGTGATTTAAGAAAATATGGTTTGATTGACACTTAGTTTAATACAGTATCTGTATCTTGAAAGAAAACGAATAGTTCAATTTTAAAACATAAATCGACTGAAATTGGTTCAATCTAGAGTTGATACATAACACGATGTCAATGTTGGAATTAAAAAGTTGCCGATTGCTTGGATGTTGGTGTAATAACGAGCGTGAAATATAGAGGAAAACGGTACCATTCGCTGATGAGCATGCACTTTATATTTTCAGAATGTGACATCCAAATGATTTCTAAAGATAACTCGACAGAGGTTGTTTCCAGCACTACTGATGGAAACGGGAATGGATTGACTGAGGCATTCGTTCCAAACTCTAACGTTTCAAAGCCGACAATTAGCTATACGATTAAGTCTACCAATGATTACGTTAAGTTCTTCCAATTTTCGGCCAAAGTATGGAACGTCGCAAATATCCAAGTGTTTGTTCTTGACAAAAACAACCATTCCGTTGCACCTATCAACCCCCGAACGGTACGTGAAAACAATGACATTATGACATATTATTGAGCGTAAAATCTGAATACCACATTTTCAATCAAACTATTATTAAATCCAAGGTTAGCAAGATATCGAGGGCTATGTTGATATAATCAGCGAATTAAATATGCGATATTTCATGTCTTTATTGATTGTAGGTGTCAGTTTTCGGATCCTATCCGCAAACGTTAAATGTGAATCTAGATGGTACTGTGGGTGTGACGTTGAAGATAGTTCTTGAACCAGCATATGACAGTCCTAGACTTGACGGCGTGACGTTTGTTGTTTGCTACACACCAGGTATTATTTTTGTATTAAATTGATTATCATTATTGACGTGCTTCGATAAAGATGTTCAAGTCAACATTATGAACATTTGCAAGACGACCAATATATTTCCTGTGTATGCTTTCAACAGTCAGTTATTTTATCGAATTGTAGCAACAACAACTACAAGTGTGACCACAGCAACAACGCCAACAACAACAACTGCTCCAGAAACAACGTCTACTACAACAACGACAATAACTGTACCAACAACAACAACTTCGCCGACAACTACAGAATCAACAACTTCCCAGGAAACGACATCTACAACTGCGGCTAGCACTAGCACAACCATATCTGCGACTACGCTTAGCACCACCACAGGTATGCATCGAAAATTATCTATGCTACAATACATTGTTATAGAATGATGTTGATCTGTATTAAATACTTTGAATTGTATTCTTTCTCTTCGAAACCGTATTGCCACGAATTATAGAAACATTATGATCGCTGATACATGTGAACAATTTCCAGTGCCTGATAGTTCGCGAGGAAGCGACAGAGACACCCGTTTGCAAGTGAATTTTAATCAATGGAAGTATAGTGTTCTATTTCAAGTTAGAAATTAACAAAGAAAGTTAAACATTTAGATATGAATATTGTTGGTCTTTGTGATTTTTCGTCAGCCATCTGACATAACGTGATGTCACATGGCGATGAATATGGGACGTTATCTTGAAAACTGTTACATTTTCGAAAAGAAACGCCAGTCATTATGAAAAGCTTGACCAATTTGGACATTTATTGAGCAAATGTTTGACTTACAAATATAAACATGAATTTGATGTGCTTAGACTAAGATAAATACATACTATAATATCAATGCGTGATTTAAGAAAATATGGTTTGATTGACACTTAGTTTAATACAGTATCTGTATCTTGAAAGAAAACGAATAGTTCAATTTTAAAACATAAATCGACTGAAATTGGTTCAATCTAGAGTTGATACATAACACGATGTCAATGTTGGAATTAAAAAGTTGCCGATTGATTGGATGTTGGTGTAATAACGAGCGTGAAATATAGAGGAAAACGGTACCATTCGCTGATGAGCATGCACTTTATATTTTCAGAATGTGACATCCAAATGATTTCTAAAGATAACTCGACAGAGGTTGTTTCCAGCACTACTGATGGAAACGGGAATGGATTGACTGAGGCATTCGTTCCAAACTCTAACGTTTCAAAGCCGACAATTAGCTATACGATTAAGTCTACCAATGATTACGTTAAGTTCTTCCAATTTTCGGCCAAAGTATGGAACGTCGCAAATATCCAAGTGTTTGTTCTTGACAAAAACAACCATTCCGTTGCACCTATCAACCCCCGAACGGTACGTGAAAACAATGACATTATGACATATTATTGAGCGTAAAATCTGAATACCACATTTTCAATCAAACTATTATTAAATCCAAGGTTAGCAAGATATCGAGGGCTATGTTGATATAATCAGCGAATTAAATATGCGATATTTCATGTCTTTATTGATTGTAGGTGTCAGTTTTCGGATCCTATCCGCAAACGTTAAATGTGAATCTAGATGGTACTGTGGGTGTGACGTTGAAGATAGTTCTTGAACCAGCATATGACAGTCCTAGACTTGACGGCGTGACGTTTGTTGTTTGCTACACACCAGGTATTATTTTTGTATTAAATTGATTATCATTATTGACGTGCTTCGATAAAGATGTTCAAGTCAACATTATGAACATTTGCAAGACGACCAATATATTTCCTGTGTATGCTTTCAACAGTCAGTTATTTTATCGAATTGTAGCAACAACAACTACAAGTGTGACCACAGCAACAACGCCAACAACAACAACTGCTCCAGAAACAACGTCTACTACAACAACGACAATAACTGTACCAACAACAACAACTTCGCCGACAACTACAGAATCAACAACTTCCCAGGAAACGACATCTACAACTGCGGCTAGCACTAGCACAACCATATCTGCGACTACGCTTAGCACCACCACAGGTATGCATCGAAAATTATCTATGCTACAATACATTGTTATAGAATGATGTTGATCTGTATTAAATACTTTGAATTGTATTCTTTCTCTTCGAAACCGTATTGCCACGAATTATAGAAACATTATGATCGCTGATACATGTGAACAATTTCCAGTGCCTGATAGTTCGCGAGGAAGCGACAGAGACACCCGTTTGCAAGTGAATTTTAATCAATGGAAGTATAGTGTTCTATTTCAAGTTAGAAATTAACAAAGAAAGTTAAACATTTAGATATGAATATTGTTGGTCTTTGTGATTTTTCGTCAGCCATCTGACATAACGTGATGTCACATGGCGATGAATATGGGACGTTATCTTGAAAACTGTTACATTTTCGAAAAGAAACGCCAGTCATTATGAAAAGCTTGACCAATTTGGACATTTATTGAGCAAATGTTTGACTTACAAATATAAACATGAATTTGATGTGCTTAGACTAAGATAAATACATACTATAATATCAATGCGTGATTTAAGAAAATATGGTTTGATTGACACTTAGTTTAATACAGTATCTGTATCTTGAAAGAAAACGAATAGTTCAATTTTAAAACATAAATCGACTGAAATTGGTTCAATCTAGAGTTGATACATAACACGATGTCAATGTTGGAATTAAAAAGTTGCCGATTGATTGGATGTTGGTGTAATAACGAGCGTGAAATATAGAGGAAAACGGTACCATTCGCTGATGAGCATGCACTTTATATTTTCAGAATGTGACATCCAAATGATTTCTAAAGATAACTCGACAGAGGTTGTTTCCAGCACTACTGATGGAAACGGGAATGGATTGACTGAGGCATTCGTTCCAAACTCTAACGTTTCAAAGCCGACAATTAGCTATACGATTAAGTCTACCAATGATTACGTTAAGTTCTTCCAATTTTCGGCCAAAGTATGGAACGTCGCAAATATCCAAGTGTTTGTTCTTGACAAAAACAACCATTCCGTTGCACCTATCAACCCCCGAACGGTACGTGAAAACAATGACATTATGACATATTATTGAGCGTAAAATCTGAATACCACATTTTCAATCAAACTATTATTAAATCCAAGGTTAGCAAGATATCGAGGGCTATGTTGATATAATCAGCGAATTAAATATGCGATATTTCATGTCTTTATTGATTGTAGGTGTCAGTTTTCGGATCCTATCCGCAAACGTTAAATGTGAATCTAGATGGTACTGTGGGTGTGACGTTGAAGATAGTTCTTGAACCAGCATATGACAGTCCTAGACTTGACGGCGTGACGTTTGTTGTTTGCTACACACCAGGTATTATTTTTGTATTAAATTGATTATCATTATTGACGTGCTTCGATAAAGATGTTCAAGTCAACATTATGAACATTTGCAAGACGACCAATATATTTCCTGTGTATGCTTTCAACAGTCAGTTATTTTATCGAATTGTAGCAACAACAACTACAAGTGTGACCACAGCAACAACGCCAACAACAACAACTGCTCCAGAAACAACGTCTACTACAACAACGACAATAACTGTACCAACAACAACTTCACCAACAACTACCAAATCAACTAGTCTGCTGACAACGACGCCGAAAGGTACATATCTATAGATAATACATTTTTAACACACAGGCACAGACACTGGAACACATAAACACACAGACACAAACCGCAGACATATTCACACACCCACACCCATCCACAATCACACCCACACTAACCCACACATCTCCACACCAACACTCACCCACACTCTCCCACACTCACCCCCCACACACACCCACAAACACACCACTCACACACTTCTACACCGACCCACATCCACACCCAACCACACCAACCCATCCTGTCTCCCCCCCCCCCCCCCACAGTGATGGGTTGATTAACAATTAACAGCTGACGTCTGCTGCACGGGTAATGATTAATAGCTCCTTGTCGCTCTGTACGCGTTTCAAGAGGATAAAGACATTTTAATGAGATGATAACTAGTTCTACATTGTACTTTCAGAATGCCAGGAGACAATGGTGAACCCAGAGGAATTCACTCAGAGCACAAGCGACGGAGTGACATATCAACTAAATGAAATGTTGAATATTTCCAAACAAAGCATTTACTATGAGCCAAAAGACACATTTACGTATATCACGTTCAGATCATATTCTGCTTTGGTGTCTGATGTCAACAAAATTACTGTTTCTGTGCTGGATAGTCATGGTGACCCATTGAAATCGTTTGACGTAAGTTGCCATATAGAATATCAGACTGATGATAAAAACTGTGCTATAAGTTAAAAAACGAGAAAAGTACCTTTGGAAATGTCATAGATAAACTAAGAACAATATATTTTTTCCGAATAGCACTCGTGGTTGTTCTCTCAACATCGTTTACATCATACAATATATCCGGTATATAAAAGCTTTTTTTTTTTTTTTTTTTTAACTGAAAACACTTGCCATAAACAAATGTTAAGTGAAAATAAAGAACAGAATAAAAAGTTCGATTCTTGTAAAAAAAACCCAAACCAGAATGGAATCGATTATCTTAAAAATGCAGGATTTAAGCAATTTTTCCTCCTTAAATCCAATTTAAGTCCAGTAATATTTTTCTTCGGAAAATTATAGGTTACGAAATTTAGAGAACGGTGCTAAAACTCAGGCCTTGTGATTGTTAAGGCAATATCTTTTCCCAAAGGTGCTGGTATTTCATCAATAATTTTATCAACCTATGAATCAGCATTCATTTGTATTACACTTACCTGGCCTTTAATGATTATTACAGACAAACCCTTATTGACGTGTTTGCGTTATGCATACTTGCATATCCTGACCAGGATAGAGCAATTATGCCATATCACAATATATATAGGGGCCTTAAAGTGGTGAACGCATTCATAAGGAACATCCCATTTTACGCAATTGAATTCCCACATGCATGTTAATGATGTAAACATGAATTCAATCGTATCTTTGCTAAATCGATTAAGTGTTGGGAAACTGCTTTTTACGCTTATGTTGAACATTAATATTACCCAAAGTATTTTAAAGGTTAAGTCTTTTCATTAGAATATAACTTTATCCTTAACATTTTTTTCTTATTGTTTTTTTCGTAGCTTTCGAAACATTGATTGCTAAAAGATATGCATCAGATTATGCAATTTCAGTGTAAAATGAGCTGTAAGAAGCGTACTTGAATTTTAAAAAATACGATAAAAATAGACATTTGCAGAATGCGACTTGTGTTGACAGATGCCAGTTGAGAATGATGGCAGGGTTGTGGTACCATTGGAAGACACAAAGGGCGTGGCGTTGAAGATTGAACTCCAAGCTGGATCATATTCTAACATGACTTTAATGCTTATAGAATTACTCGTTTGCTTCCCAACAGGTAAAGATTTGATTGTTCCTTGTATAGTGATGCATGTTGATATGAAATGTCTGAGTTACAGGAAAAGAACAAACTGTATAGATTCTTGCTTCAGCAAAATGAGTATAACATAAATTATTCATCGCTTAGGTGTCTTAAATAGTTATTATATTGACGAAAATGTAAAGTATACATTAGTATCAATTATATAAAATGATGCTAGCTGTTCCTTATCCCTACAAAAAAAAATACTTTCAATGGAGATTATTAAGACTTACTGTTTTGGGTAGACAAAAATATTGTGGTTTAGAATTGTATTACTAAGAATGATAATGATCTTCATATCAGAAACAAAGGCGATCCCTGTGGTTTTAGTTGATAAAGAGCTATTGAGCCTTTACTACAAAGAGAAATAACCACATGACAGTTATCTAAGATTTACAGACAATTAGAAATATATATTGATTTTATTGTACAGAAGTATTTAGTCTATAAAACTATAGTAAAAAATTCTCGAAATTGTTCATACAAAAATAAAAGATGACTTTCAGAACAACGCAAACCTCAGTTTTTATCAATAGATCTTGAAGAACTAAAGACAATGTGTTCTTTCGGACATTAACCATCAATGAGCAAAATATAATTCCACAGCTTATAGAATTTGTTTGTATTAAAATATTACGCGAAGAAAAGTTCCGCCAAGCAGAATAATGACCTATGGTATAATTGAGTGTTATGTAATCAACGGATTTTTATCTAGGGCTGTTTGAAAGATTTTGACACCATCCAGCCATTACCTCAAGTATATTTGACATAACCTGTATATCTGCTTCTGAAAAAAACCACGCCCACGCCATATTATGATATGTATAATTATATTTTTTCATGAAAGCTACCGCAACGTCACCGGTTACAGAGACGTCCTCCACCACTACGACATCAACTACAACAACGACAACTACAACAACTACACCACCCACAACGACTGCATCAACGAGCCCAACATCCACAACTAGTAGTCCGCCAACTACTTCCACAAGTCCGACAACGACAATTACCACGGAAGGTATACATTGCATAACAAAGTCGTGAGGAGTGATTAGAAAGGATTGTAATGAATGCATCCTTTGGTGAGAAGGGATACTTGCTTGTATATTATGTAGATTCAGTATAGGTAGAACTTATTTGCTTCATTTAAGATACATTTTTTATTTGTGTGACGTAATACTTCCCTTTATTAGAAAGAAAAGAAATAAGGGCACACACACGTATGTAACAATCATCTATATTTAATTGTGGATGTTCATTTTTCAAGTCATTTGATATCTACATAGACAGAGTCAATAATTCGAAGAATATTTTATAGTTACTACATGTCTGATGCAATATGTGTCAAATATCAATTTCTCACATTTTGCAATGTCTAATTCGTAATTGGCAATTCATTGACAAAATTACAAAATATTCATTGAATCTTTCACTATTATTTTGAGGCAATGTACAATTCCAAAACCATAAAAAAGAAAACTAATAAAATAGAGCCTTTAGGAAAAAAGTAGATCACGGCAACCTAGTTTTATTTCTGCCAATAATGTCAAAGATCTACACTAAATTGAGCCTCAGTACATACAAGACAAATGCATTGATCTTATCATGTTCTTAAGAAAAAAGTTTGCTGTAGTATAGAAAAGCTGAAGAAGTAAGTGATCAGAGGGAAGTTGTAATTTTCGACATATTGAAGTCCGACAACTGCTTTGTTCATCAATCAACTGAAGGGCGTCATACATTAAAGGGGTCACTTACTACGAACTCGTAAATCAAAGGGCGTTACTTACTGCCCACTCATAAATCAAGGGGCGTCACTTGCTGCCCATTCATAAATCAAAGGGCGTCACTTACTGCTAACACATCAATCACAGATCATTTTACTGCCCACTCATAAATCAAAGATAATTTTACTGCCCACCCGTAAATCAAAGATAATTTTACTGCCCACTCATAAACCAAAGGACGTCACTTACTACCCACATACTAATCAAACAGAGTCACTTAATGTTCGTTGGCATAGATCAACCGACATCCTTTATTGCCTACTGGCAGCATTACGAGCACAAAAAAGACGAGAAAAACAAACTTTAATTGCAAAATAACTTTTATTCGGAGAGATTTCGGTGATGTGTTCTGATGCGTTTTGCGATCCCGGAATTGTAAAGACATGATAACAAGTCCTCAATTATGTTTTTCTTACAGAATGCCAGGACACAATGGTGAACTCATCCTCAGAGGCTTTTATTCAGACCACGAGCGATGGAGTGACACACGAGTTGAATGAAAAAATTGATGTAAACCAACGAAGCATTTACTATGAGCCAAAAGACACATATACAGATATAATATTCAGAACGTTTGCTGCTTATTTGACTGGTGTCAAACTCATTACTTTGACTGTCCTGAATAAATATGGCGCCACAGTGAACTCGTTTGACGTAAGTTGTGATGTATCCATATAGAATACTTTAATATATAACTAATGAAACTGTTTGGATCCTATATGAATAATGATTAAAGACAGCATGATGTTATCAGGCCCAGGGCAGGAACTGTACTAATATGTAAAGTAGGAAAACACAATATTTTGATATGGCATAGAGGAACTCATGATTTGCCGAAGAGCACTTAGTTGAGAAATAATGTCCCTGTATACATTTGTAACAGTTTGTCAATGGGTGCTTGGTAAGCTTCCACAGAATATGTGTTCCTTCCTTAGTCTTCTTCATCTTTCTTATATGACCGTCATCGACCGGGTTTTTGTTTTGAAATGATTATTGTTCTTACTCTGTCAAATAACAATATTAATAATCCTTAAAGAGATGAACGCGGCAGATCATTCGTGTGAAACATTCCATTCTACTATCATAGAAGTATTTTTAAGGCGTGGCCTGTTCATCGGAATATAACTATATCCTTTAACGGACATTCCGAAATTCATTTTTTTTTCGCAACAGATATTTTCACTATTACTGTAACGCTAATAAGTTTTATGGTGAAATGCTTTTGAAACATTGATTGCAAGAAAGGATATTAATCGGATTAAGAAATCTCATTGTAAAATGAGCTGTTGGAAGGCTACACCAAGTTAATGATTATACAATATAAATACACTATAGCAGAATACCATTTGTACCACAGGTAGTAGTCCGTAATAATGGCATGGTTGTGGTACCATTGGAAGACACAGATGGATTGGCGTTGGAGATTGAACTCCAAGCTATACAATATTTTGACGCGAGTTTACTGTTTGAGTACTTACACGTTTGCTTCCCACCAGGTAAAGATTTTATTGTTCAACTCATATACTTTCATAAACTGTCCTTGTATAGTGATGCATGTTAATATGAAATGTCTGAAATGCAGGATGAGTATAATATCAATTATCCATCGCTTATGTGTCTTTAAATAGTGATTATATTGGCAAATATGCAAACGATATACTAGCATCCATTATATAAAATGATACTAGCTATTCGTTATCCCTACAAGAGAATATTTTCAATAGAGATGATTAAGATTTACTGTTTTTGGTAGAGAAAAATATCGTGGTTTGGAAAATATATTACTAAGAACGACAATGATCTTCACATCTGATGCAAAGATGAGCCTGGCTGATAAAAAAAACTTGATTTTTTTGCTACAAAGAGAAATAACCATATGACAGTCATATAAGATTTTCAGACAAACAGAAATATATCAATAATATTGTACAAGAGTGTTTAGTCTGACATAACTAAAGTAAGGAAATCTCGAAATTGTTCATAGAAAAATAAAAGATGATTTTCAGAACAACGCAAACTTCATTTTTTATCAATAGATCCTGAAGAACTCAAAACAATGTGTTTTTCGGACAATAACCAATGATGAGCGAAAGATAATTCCACAGCTTATAGAATTTGTTTGTATCAAAATATTACTCGAAAAAAGTTCCCCAAAGCAGAATAATGACATATGGTATAAGTGAGTGTTATGTAATCAACGGATTTTTATCTAGGGCTGTTTGCAAGATTTTTACACCTTCCAGCTATGACCTCAAGTATATTAGAAAGAACCCTCATATCTGCTACTGACAAAAGACGCCTAAAATACGACGAAAGCATTTAGGAAAAATAATCCCAATCCTAATTATAAAAAGACATTGATGACATCAACATATCATCAACATGTCATCATCTTTCATATTACACTCATTAATTGATATAGCCAGCAGTAATATGAAGCTTTAGCCGATATTATGATATGTAAAATGATATTTTTTTTTTCATGAAAGCTACCGCAACGTCACCGGTTACAGAGACGTCCTCCACCACTACGACATCAACTACAACAACGACAACTACAACAACTACACCACCCACAACGACTTCATCAACGAGTCCAACATCTTCAACGAGTAGTCCGCCAACTACTTCCACAAGTCCGACAACGACAATTACCACGGAAGGTATATATTGCATAACAAAGTCGTGAGGAGTGATTAAAAAGGATTGTAATGTGTGCATATTTTGGTGGGAAGGGTTAATTACTTGTATATTATGTAGATTCAGTATAAGCAGTACCTAAATGCTTCATTTAAAGATACACTTTGGTTCGTGAGACGTTATACTTCCCTTAATTAGAAAGAACCGAAATTAGAGCATACACATCCGTAACAATCACCTTTATTTAATTGTGGATGATCATTTGTTAAAGAATATTTTAAATGTTCCATAGATATGTGTCAAACTTCAATTTCTAACATTTTGCCCGGTCTTTTTCGTAATTAGTAATGTAGTGACAGAATTGCAAAATATTGATTTAATCTTTCTTGCATAATTTTTAAGCACTGTACAATTCCAAAACTGTAGAAAATAGTAATGATAAAACATAGCCCATAGTCAAAAATGAGGTCACGGCGTCCTGCTTTTATTTCTGCTAATAATGTTAACGCGTTAACCATAGAAATGTTCGTTGCCAACTGCGGTCATACTACCGTATACGAAGTCAAAATGAGGTACAATCCTTCAATAATGAATTTTTAAAATAGTCTTATTCCTCTAGGAAGAAACAATGTTCTAGATCCAGATTAAAATGATCTTGGTCGTCGATGGTGTGTTAAAATTACGATGTCTATAACGTAACGGAAACGATTTTACTAAAGACAAACTATAGAGCATTATCGCATTTTTGGTGGATAGATATCACTTTAGATCAATTGCTTGCTTTTATCGTGAATTTTATCAATGTAATGTGTTTTTGTTGGCTGAAAATGTCGGATAAAATGTATATTTTCCTTTACATATTTGCAATCGTAAAAAACTTTAAACTTTTCACGATTATCATGATAGTGAATGAGATGGTAATAATTTACGTGCAAATATTACTGTTTTAATGTATTATATGTTCATTTATATATTTTTTTCTTTTAGCGTCATCAACTGTTACCTCTTCTCCTACATCGACTAAAGGGACAACATTAAGTAGTACGCTAACCTCAACTCCAACTTCCACAACCGCAAGTGAGTATTTAAATGTTGAAATCTAAATAGATATTTAAATGTTATTTCAGCAGGTATGAAGATCATCATGAAGACGAATGGGAAGGGACTGGTAAGTATTATTATTAAATAATAATCACATACTTCCAAACAAGGACTTTACCGCAACGAAAGGAGTGATTCAGCATTTAATTACCAATCAAAAAATAAAAAAAAAAACTATAAAAATGCGAGGTATGTTTCGATCCTTTGGGTTTATGAAGAAATGCTGTTTAAAGCATTAAGATATGCTGCAATCATCCTTTTATAGTATGTTGTTAACATCGATTGTTTTTCTTCATGAACATAAATTCAGGTTTCTTTTCAGCACTGAGACATTATATCGATAATATATTTCAAATGAAAACTGTACCAATCTATGAACGTACAATGACTTTGCCTTTTAGAAAGAAATCTCTTTGTCATCACGGAAGGAACGAAAGAAGGTAATACTATTTTGTATGGAACACTTTTGCTTTATATAAGTTGTGCTTCTAGTAAAATTTCTTTCAGCTGATATTTACATTCAACGCATACAGTACTAAGATGGTGTACCATCAAGCTGCGGAGAAAGAAGGCTGTGGTAAGGAATGCGTTTGTACGAATTTAAACCTGTAAGAAATATATATATGTTTAAACTGCTTTGTTTGATACAGCAAAGAGGTAAGTATCTAAGAGAAGCTGTCGGCGCCCAATGAAAACTGTCTCCCAACGACTGCGTAACATCAAAGAATGAAAACCGGAAAGGTAAGTATTGATAATCTTGTAGCAAACATAAAAATTAGGTATCTAATTCCAAACAATTTGGTAACTGATATGATAAGCAATATAAAAAGATGCTTTTTGTTTTAGAAGATGTTCTGTTTTAGATGATGCTTTGTTTTAGAAGAAGTAAACATATGAATTTGCCTTGTGTTTGGCATCTGCAAAAAGTCAACTCATCGAAATGGAACCGGCCAAAAGAAGTTCGATTACAGTAAGTTCGTATAAAAACATAACAAAATACAACCTAATAATAGATTAAACGAGGGCAATACAAATATATAGAATATATAGAATTACCTATGATTTTTTTTTGTTTCTCATTATGTAATAACTAAAGATATTCTGTACATAATGGTGCATATCTTCCTGGTTGCCTGATGTCATTTCTATCTCATTGCGATGTACCGTACCATTTTTCAGTGGTTCTGTTCCATCGGCGCCCGATGTCTCTCTGGATCCGAGCATGACATGACCTGAACCAATGGCTATACCAGTAAGTATATCTAAATGTTTTATTCAGTTTTGGTGGATATTGTCCATCAATCATCTAAACGAATACGTTAAGAGATTATGCCATCTTCCCGCCCATTTTTTTTTTCTAAATATTTGTTTCACCCTAATTAGACTTTTCATATTTCTTGTTTTGCTCCTTACTGATACTGAAGAGTCATAAAAAGATAAAACAGCTTTGTCATGCAGTTGTATAATTATTATTAGACATAACATGTATGCATTACTAAATTCATATTAAAACATATTTTACCCCGGTGGGGGATAATGTTATATTCAGTTTGAGTACGAGTTTCAATATCATAACGTCATGCCTAGATTTAACAAAGACTTTCCAAAGTAAATCAATCAGCGTATTTAGCCGCAAATATGATGCTTATACTCTTTAGATAATGAGTTCTTGGCGAACATTCAATTCATCGTGTAAGCTGATCACTTCCAAAGAAAAATTTGAAAGCATTTTGACGAAATGCATCTCATTCTGAACCTGTATGTATATTAAACCCTGTAGCAATGTTCGACCTGTCGTAATATATAAACTGAATTGCTTTTTTAGTCCCCTGCCGTTTGAAAAACGGTGGGACTATAGGTTTACCCTCCGTCTGTCTGCCTGTCTGTCTGTCTGTCTGTCTGTCTGCCTGTCACGCAATATTTGTCCGGACAACTCCTTCTAAAGTACGACTCCGATTTTAATGAAACTTGGTGCATCCCACATTTTTTTTTCTCGAAAAACCAATTTTCAAAATGGCCGCCGACTTCTCATTGGTTGAGACTTGTCCGGACAACTCCTCCTAAAGTACTACTCCGATTTTAATGAAACTTGGTATACATGATCAGTATAACATATAGTTGTGCATCCCACATTTTTTTATTTCGAAAAATCAATTTTCAAAATGGCCGCCGACTTCTCATTGGTTGAGACTTGTCCGGACAACTCCTTCTAAAGCACTACTCCGATTTTAATGAAACTTGATATATATGATCAGTATAACATGTAGTTGTGCATCCTACATTTTCTTTTCTCGAAAAACCAATTTTCAAAATGGCCGCCGACTTCTCATTGGTTGAGGCGTGTCCGGACAATCCTAAAGTACTACTCCGATTTTAACGAAACTTGGTATACGTGATCAGTATAACACGTAGTTTAAAAAATGGGAAATAAATAGTTGCACTCCTGGTTCAGGCAGGGGACTTTGTATTGCTGTTGCAATACTATCCATCCTTGTTTAACTTTGATGACCTTGTTTTGCTAGGCACAAGCGCCTTACAGTTTAAAACCAGTGACCCCCACCAACCAATATCACATGATTCATCATCGTGTTTTATTTCTTCATAGTGTAAAACTTAAGTATTGTACAGACGATTAACAAAATACCAGCTCCCTTCAAAACAATTTGAGAATTATAAACAGACCCTCAATGTCATACAGCTGTTTCGTCATTCTAGTGCTTGTCAGGAATGCTAATAGCTCTAAAGATGTTTATTCTAGTTAGGTGGTGTGGCTGAAATAGGTCTATCAAAATGTAAAAGTCTACTTGGGAAGTTGCAATAGCCCCATTGTTCTAATAAATGTCAAAATGTGTGTTGCGTATGATTTGTATGGTGAACTATATATACCAATATCTGATCGCTTCGCTTTCTTTCAGGTTGACGTCTAACCATATATTAACTGATTGGATCCTGTATTAGGGAGCTGGTAATAACAATGGTTGGATGAGGAGTAACAGTTGCAGATTTACATGTCAAAGGAACTGATGTGTTATTGGGTGGTCGGGCAGCGTAGTGTTGATGTGCTAGCCTTTAGCCTAGGTATAGGGGTCACTTGCCCGACCACGTGGGTTTTCTCCGGGTACTCCGGTTTCCTCCCACACTGACCCCACCTGAGTGTCCATTTGGACCAACAAACGCGATCAATATCAATGAATATTAACATGTTTCGTAATTAACGTAAAATAAATAACGTTTATAATATTATAAGTACATGTATGTTGTTCTTTATGCTACCTTAATGCTTTTCTCATATCTACAAAACTCGCTGCTTTCGTCATCGTTATGAAGCCAACGCTTGATACCATGCCAAAGGAGTAGGATCTTATCAGAGAAGCTATTCAGTATATTTTACATTTCTGAAAATAGATACATTGATTCTTCTTCAGCACCTTAATAAATAATTGCATCAGCCTCTGATCGGGATTTCTCTTTCAATGTATTGTTTTAAAAAATCATTATGCTAATTAATACAATAATATACACATCAATCAACTATCTACGTTGTCAAAAAAATTGTTAAAAATTGAAGATTTTAATGCAAATTCTAGTAACAGACTACAACATCGATAACATAACCCAATATACACCTGTACATACATTTATCGAAGCTTGGACCAAAATATTGATCTGCTTGGAAACCCATGAATAAAGATAAATATTTGATTAGATCAAAAACCTACTTCACCAAAAACCATACTTTAAAATTAATAGATAAAATAATAATAAACAATATATTGTGCATCCAAACAGGCATTGTATACGGATGTCCGATTAATCATTGAACGTCATTTAAAGACGATATCCACTGATGCTTTCATAGTGACACACTTTTAGTGCAAGATCTCAACCAGACAACATAACACTGATTATGGATAGATATATTTGAACCACCAACTTAAATATTAACCAGTGTATTTATAAAACCAAATAAGTCTTTAGAGGACCAAAACTTATCTGCCCAATTTCAACATTCTTCATCTTTTCCGTTGCGTTCTCTAATAAGTGTCCCTATAGACACGACACAACCAGTTTCATTCCCTATTACTCTAGCTGCCCATTCAATCCCTGTCATTTAACCCTTTGCAACAAACATCTTCATGTTTATTTAGGTCAAATCCTTCAAATGAAACACATCCAACTGAATTAGACATGTAACAACTGCCAGGTATATACAGTAGACAGTAGTACATGTACATCACAGCCTAATCATAAATACACTCGTAATTTGATGTCGTGTAGCATCTTTCACATTTTTTAAATATAACTTTTCTGGAACAGGATAGAACCATAGGATCTGCTATCAAAGTATGCAGTGCCTGACTGCAAGTCTTAGGCAGATAGGTTAATTCTTCTATTGGTACCGGAGATGAAATTCATAAGAGAAAACGACATTATAATTGAATTAATTTTTAAATGTTAATTTTAATATCTTGATAAGCTTTGAATTTAAAGTAATGGTTTTTGGTTAATAGCCGAGTATAGATATCGTGCTACTTAGAAATACAAACAAATAAGATATCTGATAAAGATCAGGGGGGATAATTCAATGTTATCTCCTCCACCCCCTAATTTCTGGACTTTTTTGTAAAATATCAAGGAAAAAAAGGCCGACCGAGAAAAAAAAAACAGGATTAGAGCCATTATTTAGATCAAAGAGTCGAAACAGACATAGGACACGGAACCGGGCTAATGACAACAAAACAGCCATATATATCACCAAACACTTGACTGGGGTGGTGACAACAGAACAACCAAACACATCACCGAATAACGAATCGGGGTAGTGACAACCGGACCCCGATACCGCTACCATTGAAATACAGAATGTATGTCCGTATCTTCCCTGGTCTATGGTCCTCTTGTAACTATACATGGGTCATATTTTCCTTATAAATCCCCTCTGCATCTAAATTCCTCTCTAAATTCTGCTACAATGCCTCAAAGATGAGAATCCCATCCGAAAATGTGGCTAGTCGGTCCCATCATCTGGTTTCCAGGGACTCTGGATAGCACAAAATGTCTTATGCGGCAGCTCGCTATAGGGAGCAACGAACCATTTGTTTTCCCATAGACTTTAGTGTTAACGTTTTGGAGTATTCCATTCAAATTCTTGAATTCAATATGGCAATTATATTTTATAACAAAAGTTTAGGGTTTGATATAACACCTTATCAAAAAGAAAAGTTGGGTCCTTCAGCTCAAATTTTTTCCAGGGTAGCCATTTTGAAAATGGGTGAATTTCGCAGTAAAAATTCTCAAAAATCTTTAATGTTTACCTGTCAATTGTTATTACCTGAACTTTTGGGGAAAAAAAATCAATCGGACTTACGAAATTTATATCGATAGTTACCTATCAGGCTACATATCTATTTTCTCGCTTCATAACATACTGGCCAATCAGTGGCTGCCAGACATTTTATCCTTGGCTCAACTTTCTATACACAGGGGCTGTTTCAAAAATATTTTTTTTCAATTGGTTGGTTGTTCCTTATAAGGCTAACATATTATTGGTTTTGTATTGTTTAAAGCCCTTTCAACACCTATGGTCATTCAAGGATAGCCCCCATGTGTGCGAGATGCCTGCGTGTAGTGCACGTATGTGTTCTGGAGGCCGCGATATGTGCCTATTTGTCTCCTTGTGATGGCGCTAATCTGATGTCGACTTCATACTGCTACCTCATGAAGTGCAGAAGACACCCAGCAGGACACACCACCTTGTCCTATTTCATTGACATCGAGCGAACCAGTCGCCTCACTCTTAAAATACTGAGCGTTTAGAGGAGAAGCAAGGACCATTTTATAGACTCTGGTATGTCTCGGCCAGGAGACAGAACCTTAAGCCTTCCTCACAAAAGAGAGGCAGTGTCCAGGAAGACATTAGGAAGAAGAAAAGATTTTTTGAAAGAAAAGAAAATAATGACATCCCAAATTTAGCCGTCCCTGATGATCATGCAATGGTGACAGCAGGTACTATATTGGTATCCTATCTGCTGGGCTAACTAACTTAAACTATGATGACAATTTAATCTATGATCACACCAGCACAGTTCATATATATGCCCGATAAAATAAGTCGTCTCTCCACCTTTTACAATCATAACATAACAAAAGAAAGTGTGTAAAAATATGTTGTTTTAGATACATATGATACATGTCTTTTGCTGTCCCATACCGTTGATTAAGGTTAAGATTAAAAAATTAATAAAACGCTATTGAAAGGTTTACCAAAGAAATACAAATCGAGAATTATTGACAGAATTTGTCATTCAGCTTGGACATACATTCGATTTTAAAACTGCATACGCCCCATATATAGCTAGCCACAGATGTCCACATTTATTCTGAAATTTTATTCTCATAATCTTAATCGCTTATGCGCGATCGCTCGTTCCTACGGATCAACCTCATTATTAACCTCTGAATGCCAAACCAAATACGAATTATGCCTAATTATATCTATTTTCGCACTAGGTAGAAAAACCATGTTATTATATAGACATCCGTAAAAGATCGTTATCAGTGATATTACAATATATATTGAAAGAAGCAAAAATATATATAGGTTAAAGGGGATTAGCAAAGGTAACAGATTGCTGCTTTCTCTGTATGTATGAGATCGACTTATATTTTAACAGTGAGTTATGTTCTAAAATCAGTGTTATGCTAATAGTCCGTGAAAACTGTTGACACTTATACCGTTGTATCAGACGGAATTTTAAAACAAGACATCATATTTTTCATATGTATTGCTTTCTTGACATAAACGTCAGTCGACTTAACGATATGTATGAGCAATAGCTTAAGATATGGCGCAACATTGAATTTATACTGCATGAATGGTCATATTTACTTAGATAAATCCAATCTCGAGTTATTAACAGTTATCAAACACATATGCACACAGCTTTCCTCATCCTTTTTCATCGAGGTAGAACAAAGTTATTGCATCATTCAAAATAGGTCCATTTTATTTAAATACTGCCAAAACGAGAGTATGAAGATATATGATTTCAGTTTTGTGTTTGTGAATATGACTTGGTTTATTTGGGTACCCAATTGCTATACACCCCATATACAAATTTAGGCCATTTATTTTGTCCAAGAATGATAGGACCACTGAGGGAAGTTGTTATAGTGTCATCACACTGCAATGACACACCTGAACACATGACCTGGTGTAAGACTGTGGTATTATACTGACATAGAGGAAACCCATCCGTAACGCCATCTAAACATCTCAACGTAGGGCAAAAAACAGGTTTAGATTGTATGTTCCTCAGTTTGTTTTGAACATAGCTAATAATATTCCTCTTTACAGTACTTCGACGGAAATTATTGAATGGTATACAATAACATGGTCTTGTCATATTGTCATGTACGGAAAAACCAACACTAAAACAGAAGAAGGTACATGTATTGCTCATCTGAATATTTCAGTGATCCTTGGAAAACATATATTAAAGAAATGTTACAAATATTTCCCTCATCATGGGATCTACCTTTCAGAATCACGAGTAGAAGTAAACTTCTTTTTTTCCCTTTTACTAACACTTTACTTTTTACATATAGTTCAAAGATGATTCAAAGCAAATTCTAAAGCACTTTCATAAATGATTTTGGCCCGTCCACAATTTCGCCTCGCCCCGTGCCAAAGAGGGTTGGGGTGAGTTTTGGTGTGGGCAAGGGTTGTGATTGGTGGGGATATGGTAAAAACGTTCGGCTCCCATCACACAAGAATTTGACAGACCAAATTCGATAAGAATAAAAACATAGTGTATATCAACACACATTCAAAGACATGTTATAAGCAAAATCTACTCAATGGTTCAGGTAGCTTGAGTTTCACCTGGTCGAGATATGAGGCTTGGACATTTGGACATCTAGATGCGTTGTGTAGGCTCTGGCCCTATTCCAGACATGGTGTCAGGGCTAGCGGAAATCTGGGTTATAGTTCAGGACTAGTAGCGATTTAACTGATTTAAGTCTATGCCACATAATGGTTTCCGCCTCTGTCGCATCAACAAGTTGATTGAAAATGATCACTGTATGGTGACATATTAAGTCTTTTAAAATACATTCAACCATATCAATTACGAATATGACAAACATAGCAAAAAGTAAAAGAAAATGCACATTTTTCTACAAAAATGCCACTGAACAAAAGCCCATGTGGGTGTTGTCAAACTCTGCCAATAAAGATAAAAAACATTGCTGAAATTCCCTCAATGGCTGTCAACGTTATATTGTGATAGAAGCAAAAGCTCAAACAGTCTGCGTATAAAACTGACCTAAAATCAATAAACGAGGGGTCAAGGTTACCCTGTTGATGAGAAGAGTGATGAAAGTTTATATACTTAAATAATAATCACTCTTCAACGATCCACAGTCTACATTAAAATCTCAAAATCCTGTCAGTTGCGTTGTTTGGGCGTTCTCCATTATTTCGCTGAATACAAAAGCGGAAACGGGTTGAAAAAAATCAAGATTATCATTTTTTTTCTTCAAATTATGTGGACAGATTTGCTCAATGAAGCGAATAAAACTACTGCTTCTATCTATAATTATCTGCTGTTTTCACAAAAGGGAAGTTTGTAAATATCTTTCGAAAGAAAATACAAGATAATCCTTATTCAATTATACGTAAACTAATATATGTAATGTTATAAAGGTTCAACACGGCCCCTATGCTATTGATATTTGGGTAACTTGGATTCAGAAATAATTTACATAACATTCATAAGCAAAGAAAAAAATACATATATAAACATCAATAGTGTGCTGTTAATTTATATAAGAAAACAACAGATAGTCATATTGTCAAGCTAAAATAATACGTAAGTAAAGATTTTTTAAAAGTTTAACGTGTCGATCTATTTGTACGAACAATCAGCTTGTAAAATGTACAGCAAATGTCAAAGGCGTTATTTTGTGTATCACAAGTTTATAAACTGCGCTTACCTCGTGCTTCGTAGGGGTACTATAACATAAACACTATAACATAAACACTATAACATAAACACCATAAACACTATAACATAAACACTATACATTTTCAGAAATACCATTTACAGAGAAAAGTACCTTTATTGGAAACTATAGATTTGAACAAATCTACTTGTATAAGATGATCTATATTTTATCGTGTCATTATTGTACAAAAGGACCTTTGGATTACCAGGCTTGGTGAACATTAAGCTAAGTGTTAAACTGCCCTTCATACCATATTGGCTCTCCTTTATACATCCAGACCAATATCCATTTAATGGTCCAGTACTCACAGCGAATAAAAGAAGTCAGGTGGGTTTAAACACCAAACTAAAATGAGTTGCGGTAAAAGACTAGGAATCACTCATAGAGAATGGAATCGTGGGGAATAAATAAATAAACATATCTTGGAGAGAATGTTAAGAAACTGTTATAAAATGACAAAAATATAGTTGATTACAAGGTAGGTTGAATCTACCTGTCGTGCATTCGATTTAATCTAACATAGATTGTTTTGTTTGAATTATATGGACAAGGGTCAGAATATTCACATCTATCTAAAGCTATTATTGAAAATTACGAAAATAATAAAATGTATTGAATTATTGGTCTTTTGTATATTTCCTTCCATATTTTGGCATTTATCTTTCGATTTTGTTTTGTCATATCATCAACACTATATCTCTCTCTGTAAAAGGACAGAACATCTGTGTGGTGCACGCAGAGTCCACTTGTCAATGGTGGTAATATCTTGTGTGTTCTGTGTACAATGTAGTGAAGAGTTACCTTTCTTCGTACTTGTATACGTACCAGGATCTATATTTATAAAAGTTCATTATGGAATACAGTATATCGGTTATATTTTGAGTTTTTTTTCAATGTTTCCTATATTTGCGTTTTCCATTAAATACGCGAATTCTGAACGCCAGCGAAATATTTAGCATACCACTGACGTTATGAAAATGTGTCATAGTAATGGAGCATACCTCTGTCAAAATGTAAATCAACAACATTATATAATTGTAAAGCCCATGCTAATCAAATGAGGAAAAAAACAGCACCTCGTGTCAAATATTCTGGACTATTTGAACTGACACCCATGATGTATTTGGATAATATAGGGGAAAATGAAGTCATAATTGATTAGATCATGGAGGAAAATACACATAGTTTCATAGTCATAGTTGATTAGATTATATTGAAAATTCTACCATGTTTGCTATGTAACGCCAGTTTTGATTGGTTTAAAACCATGTATTTTTTTCCAATAACCCACGCTCGTGCCAATAATACACGGTCGTGAGTCACGGCTGTTACAATTTTAAATATCTAATATTCACCCGTTTCATAAAAGGTTGCTATAGCCGAGTGGGCTAATGGGTTAGTCTTTCAATACATTATTATCACTACGCGAGTTCGAATCCTACGGAGGCCCCCCTCTTTTTTTTATCCTTTTTTTTTTTTTAAATTTTCAATATCAATGCCATATGATATATGCTCTTGATCGTAGTACTGTATTGCCTGTATATTTCATCAACAAATAATGCAATACTCCAGAAATAAATTACAAGGTTTTCCCGGGGTTTCTTTGCTGTTTTTCTATTAGAAAGAGGTCGATCTCAGAACTAAACAGTACATGGCAGAATAGAAATAATCAACTTTGACTCGTGTATTGTTGCAGGATATACAACTCGGACTCCGATATTTTGCAATTTTAATTAATAACTCAGGCCTGCGGCCTTCGTTATTAATTTAATTGCAAAATATCCTCGTCCTCGTTGTATATCCTGCAATAATACACGAATCATCGTTAATTATTTCTTAAATATATGATCACGGTTGATAAGATTATATAGGGAAATAAAATGTCTTGGTTGATAAAACTATATAGGGAAATATATAGTCACGGTTGATTTGACTATACAGAGAAATATAAAGTCATTGTAGATTATATCGGGAACTATAAAGTCATGGTTGATTAGATTATATAAGGAAATAAATAGTCATGGTTGATTAAATCATACAGGGAAATGTAAATAATGGTTGATCAGACTATATAGGGACATATAAAGTCACGGTTGATTAGACTATATAGGGAAATGTTTAGTCACTGTTGATTAAATCATATAGTGAACTATAAAGTCACGGTTGATTAGACTAAATAGGGAAATATATAATAACGGTTGATTAAATCATATAGTGAACTATAAAGTCATGGTTGATTAGACTAAATAGGGAAATATATAGTCACGGTTGATTACATCATATAGTGAACTATAAAGTCATGGTTGATTAGACTAAATAGGGAAATATATAATCACGGTTGATTAAATCATATAGTGAACTATAAAGTCATGGTTGATTAGACTAAATAGGGAAATATATAGTCACGGTTGATTACATCATATAGTGAACTATAAAGTCATGGTTGATTAGATCATATAGATAAATATAAAGTCATGGTTGATTAGATCATATAGATAAATATAAAGTCATGGTTGATTAGATCATATAGATAAATATAAAGTCATGGTTTATTAGATCATATAGAT
This sequence comes from Pecten maximus, assembly GCF_902652985.1. Classification (NCBI taxonomy): domain Eukaryota; kingdom Metazoa; phylum Mollusca; class Bivalvia; order Pectinida; family Pectinidae; genus Pecten; species Pecten maximus. The sequence continues at coordinate 18,852,515 of NC_047029.1, forward strand.
AAATATAATGTCACGGTGGACAAGGCTATATAGGGAAATATGTCGTAATGGTTGACAATATAATGCTATGGTTGATTAGCTCATATAGGGAACTATAAAGTCATGGTTGATTAGATCACAAAGGGAAATAACTGAACATTCTTAAGTCTGTTCTTATCATGACAACCTTGTATAAAAATGTATCAATATGGCTCACAGAGCAGATCATCATACAGAAGGAATACAAAATACCGATCTTATACCTGTGGTTGAGGTTGTCATTTTCTAGAAGTCAGGATATTTGTATTCATATTTTCAGTATCGGCTGTTAAATGTGTTCGGCAGCATCAGCAGTTCCGTTTTCAGCTTGCATGCATAATTCAGTTTACCCCCGATTCGGTTTCTCAGATATGCCCACCACAATACTGGTATTTTCTTACTTTCGCTTTACCTTTTAAGGATTGGATAATAAGGACAATCGACATATGAAATCACAGAGGTTCTATCGGCTTAAGTTCCAAGATTGCTGCATATTGGGCTTATACAAGTAGAGACCAAATATAACCTACGTATGAATCCTCGAAAGAACATTCTGAGAGATAAAGAGATTCGACTGTAACAAAGGCAGGCTAGGTATGAAGTTTTGTTTTTTCGATCAGACTTCAAGTGGCGGCCATCTTGGATTTCGGACTAATCCACAAAATAACAGCACTTGGTCAGGACCATCTCAGGATTATTTCAGGAAAGTCTGTGGTTTTTGGTTTCATGTAAATCCTTATACAAAACTTGTAAAAAACAGTTGTAGTTGCTACTCCTGCTTTGCGGTTAGCATTTTGGTAGTGTGACGACTGGTTTGTCCGTTGTCAGTATAATGTGACCAAGTTTTTTCTTGTTTTCTTCATCAGTATGCTTCAGTGAGGTAGCACTTCAAATCGGCAAAAGTTCCGGCCTATCACTAGGAGACTTAACGCAAACATACCGCATCCTCCCAATTACACATGCGCACCCAACACACGTATGCATGTTGCACGAGAAGCCGTCCTGAAATGGCATTAGCTGCTGACAGGACGTTAAACGAAAATAAACCATACAAACTTCAATGTTTGTTCAAATAATACTATTCTGTATTTGATATTATGATATATACTCATTGTTACTTATAGAAAAGGACTTATAAAGTATATGCCTGTTGTTAAATCTTTTTCTTATATTATATTTCGATTAAACGAAATAATATTTTGGTAAAACGAGATAATATTTCGATATAACGAAATAACAGTTCGATTAAACGAAATATTATTTCGATATAACGAAACAAGATTTCGATAAAAAGAAATAAAATAAGTGTGTGACATGTCAGTCAAGGGGCTCCGTACATACCACTGCATATCATGGGAATATTAATCATTTCGTGACGTTCATCCTAATGATGTAGCAATCACATCATGCGATCTCGACATTCATCTATCGGCTTATTGATGTAGCCGAGACTAACAAAGGAGTAATAGGAGACTGCAATGCCAAATGTTACCATTTACGGTATATAATCTTTTAATTTCCACTTTGTTCAATTTAATCAGAAAATTGTATTTTGCGTTGGCAGTGACTGCCTTTAAGCAGGATTAGAATGGAGAGAGAACATATTCTAAATCCTTCCCCACTGGGGAGAATGAATAAACATCTTATAATAATTAAACAAATCACATTTAAAAGATATTTAAATACGGTGATATGTTGATTGATTAGAGGATTGTACATAAGACAGAGCAAGTAGATTGTAGATGTATGTATGTTTGTAGATGTTTGTTTGTTTGTAGATGTATGTTTGTTTGTAGATGTTTGTTTGTAGATGTATGTTTGTAGATGTATGTATGTTTGTAGATGTTTGTTTGTTTGTAGATGTATGTTTGTTTGTAGATGATTGTTTGTAGATGTATGTTTGTTTGTAGATGTATGTTTGGTTGTAGATGTATGTTTGTTTGTAGATATATGTTTGTTTGTAGAAGTTTGTTTGTTTGTAGATGTTTGTTTCTAGATGTATGTTTGTTTGTAGATGTATGTTTGTTTGTAGAAGTTTGTTTGTTTGTAGATGTTTGTTTGGTTGTAGATGTATGTTTGGTTGTAGATGTATGTTTGGTTGTAGATGTATGTTTGGTTGTAGATATATGTTTGTTTGTAGATGTATGATTGTTTGTAGATGTATGTTTGTTTGTAGATGTTTGTTTCTAGATGTATGTTTGTTTGTAGATGTTTGTTTGGTTGTAGATGTTTGTTTGGTTGTAGATGTTTGTTTGGTTGTAGATGTTTGTTTGTTTGTATATGTTTGTTTGTTTGTAGATGTATGTTTGTTTGTAGATGTATGTTTGTTTGTAGATGTATGTTTGTTTGTAGATGTATGTTTGTTTGTAGATGTTTGTTTGTTTGTAGATGTATGTTTGTTTGTAGATGTTTGTTTGTTTGTAGATATATGTTTGTTTGTAGATGTTTGTATGTTTGTTTGTAGATGTATGTTTGTTTGTAGATGTATGTTTGTTTGTAGATGTATGTTTGGTTGTAGATGTATGTTTGTTTGTAAATGTTTGTTTGTTTGTAGATGTTTGTTTGTAGATGTATGTTTGTAGAAGTTTGTTTTTGTAGATGTTTGTTTGTTTGTAGATGTATGTTTGTTTGTAGATGTTTGTTTGTAGATGTTTGTTTGTAGAAGTTTGTTTTTGTAGATGTTTGTTTGTTTGTAGATGTATGATTGTTTGTAGATGTATGATTGTTTGTAGATGTGTGTTTGTTTGTAGAAGTTTGTTTGTTTGTAGATGTATGTTTGGTTGTAGATGTATGTTTGTTTGTAAATGTTTGTTTGTTTGTAGATGTTTGTTTGTAGATGTATGTTTGTAGAAGTTTGTTTTTGTAGATGTTTGTTTGTTTGTAGATGTATGTTTGTTTGTAGATGTTTGTTTGTAGATGTTTGTTTGTAGAAGTTTGTTTTTGTAGATGTTTGTTTGTTTGTAGATGTATGTTTGTTTGTAGATGTATGTTTGTTTGTAGATGTATGTTTGTTTGTAGATGTATGTTTGTTTGTAGATATATGTTTGTTTGTAGATGTATGTTTGTTTGTAGATGTTTGTTTGTAGATGTTTGTTTGTAGAAGTTTGTTTTTGTAGATGTTTGTTTGTTTGTAGATGTATGTTTGTTTGTAGATGTATGTTTGTTTGTAGATGTATGTTTGTTTGTAGATGTTTGTTTGTTTGTAGAAGTTTGTTTTTGTAGATGTTTGTTTGTTTGTAGATGTATGTTTGTTTGTAGATGTATGTTTGTTTGTAGATGTATGTTTGTTTGTAGATGTATGTTTGTTTGTAGATGTTTGTTTGTTTGTAGAAGTTTGTTTTTGTAGATGTTTGTTTGTTTGTAGATGTATGTTTGTTTGTAGATGTATGTTTGTTTGTAGATGTATGTTTGTTTGTAGATGTTTGTTTGTTTGTAGATGTATGTTTGTTTGTAGATGTTTGTTTGTAGATGTATGTTTGTTTTTAGATGTTTGTTTGTTTGTAGAAGTTTGTTTTGTAGATGTGTGTTTGTTTGTAGAAGTATGATTGTTTGTAGATGTATGCTTGTTTGTTGATGTATGTTTGTTTGTAGATGTTTGTTTGTAGATGTATGTTTGTTTGTAGATGTATGATTGTTTGTAGATGTATGTTTGTTTGTAGATGTTTGTTTGTTTGTAGAAGTTTGTTTTTGTAGATGTGTGTTTGTTTGTAGAAGTTTGTTTGTTTGTAGATGTATGTTTTTGTAGATGTATGTTTGTTTGTAGATATATGTTTGTTTGTAGATATATGTTTGTTTGTAGATGTATGTTTGTTTTTAGATGTTTGTTTGTTTGTAGATGTTTGTTTGTAGAAGTATGTTTGTAGATGTTTGTTTGTAGATATGTTTGTTTGTAGATGTATGTTTGTTTGTAGATGTTTGTTTGTAGATGTTTGTTTGTAGATGTGTGTTTGTTTGTAGAAGTATGTTTGTAGATGTATGTTTGTAGATATATGTTTGTTTGTAAATGTATGTTTGTAGATGTATGTTTGTAGATGTATGTTTGTAGATGTTTGTTTGTAGATGTTTGTTTGTTTTTAGATGTTTGTTTGTTTGTAGATGTGTGTTTGTTTGTAGAAGTATGTTTGTAGATGTTTGTTTGTAGATGTATGTTTGTTTTTAGATGTATGTTTGGTTGTAGATGTATGTTTGTTTGTAGATGTATGTTTGGTTGTAGATGTATGTTTGTTTGTAGAAGTATGTTTGTAGATGTTTGTTTGTAGATGTATGTTTGTTTGTAAATGTATGTTTGTAGATGTATGTTTGTAGATGTATGTTTGTTTGTAAATGTATGTTTGTTTGTAGATGTATGTTTGTTTGTAGATATATGTTTGTAGATGTATGTTTGTTTGTAGATGTATGTTTGTTTGTAGATATATGTTTGTAGATGTATGTTTGTTTGTAGATGTTTGTTTGTTTGTAGAAGTTTGTTTTTGTAGATGTTTGTTTGTTTGTAGAAGTTTGTTTGTTTGTAGATGTATGTTTGTTTATAGATGTTTGTTTGTTTGTAGATGTATGTTTGTTTGTAGATGTATGATTGTTTGTAGATGTGTGTTTGTTTGTAGAAGTTTGTTTGTTTGTAGATGTATGTTTGTTTGTAGATGTATGTTTGTTTTTAGATGTTTGTTTGTTTGTAGATGTTTGTTTGTAGATGTATGTTTGTTTGTAGATATATGTTTGTAGATGTATGTTTGTTTTGTAGAAGTTTGTTTGTATATGTATGTGTTTGTAGATGTATGTTTGTTTGTAGATGTATGTGTTCCTAGATGTATGTTTGTTTGTAGATGAACTTGAAATAAGGTTATTCTAATATTCTGGGCAATAAACGAACTACAATGATAACGAAGTTACATCAACCATGTAAGGTATGTGAATTATTTCTACACAGGTCTGTTTTGTTTCAACATTTATTTAAAATTAGTATTTAAACAACTTTTTGGGTAGTCCCCGAAAAAGTTAAAATGAGAAAATTAATAATATAAGTTAGTTAATTAAAATTTGTGGAAAATAAAAATATTATTTTAAGGTTAAATTGATGACAAAACTTTTAAAAAATTGGGGAAAATTAAATATTTAATTTCGTGGTTCCTTTGGTGACAATTTTAAAGGAAGGTTAAAACATTTAACAAATCAAAAATTTAAAAGGTTTTTAAGGTTCCCTTTGGCGAAAATTAAAACATTTTTAAAAAACCTTTTCACTTCATTATGAAAATACACATTGAGGACAAAGAAGGGTATTTAAAAAAATTTGGTTTTCATTTTTTTTGGGTTTAAAAAAGAACAATATAAAAATAAACGTATTTTGGGGTTAAAATTTGGGGGAAAAAAATTTAAACTTTTGGGAAGGACTTTTTGTAAAATATATCTTTTAATTATCAAAGTTCTATTAAGTTTGATGTACAAAATAGTAAGTACAATTCTATAATTTATTTGTTAAGGTTACAACACCAGTGACTATTATGGAGCCATTAGGGATGTTAAGGTTAGACAACATGTAGTTAACGAAGTCAATATACAAATAAGGCAAATGTAGTGGTAAAAGTTGTTAGAGTTACAACAGGGTGACAATGTATAAGTTATGTTAGGTTACAACATTGTAGTATATATAGTATGTTAAATTACACCTTGTGTGACAATATTATACATATGTAGTATACAACATTGTAGTGACAATATATACATTTATTTAAGGTTACAAATGTAGTGACAATTATACAGTTATGTTAAGGTTACAACATTGTAGGTATATACAACAGTTCTGTAAGGTAACAACGAGTGCAATTATACAGCTATGTTAAGGTTACAACATTGTAGTGACAATATATATATATAGTTATGTTAAGGTTACAACATTGTAGTGACAATATATGTATACAATTATGTTCAGGTTACAACATTATACAGTGACAATATACAATGTATATACAGTTATGTTAAGGTTACAACATTGTAGTGACAATATGTACAGTTATGTTAAGGTTAAAACATTGTAGTGACAATATATACAGTTATGTTAAGGTTAAAACATTGTAGTGACAATATATATACAGTTATGTTAAGGTTACAACATTGTAGTGACAATATGTACAGTTATGTTAAGGTTAAAACATTGTAGTGACAATATATACAGTTATGTTAAGGTTACAACATTGTAGTGACAATATATATATAGTTATGTTAAGGTTACAACATTGTAGTGACAATATGTACAGTTATATTAAGGTTACAACATTGTAGTGACAATATATATACAGTTATGTTAAGGTTACAACATTGTAGTGACAATATATATACAGTTATGTTAAGGTTACAACATTGTAGTGACAATATATATATAGTTATGTTAAGGTTACAACATTGTAGTGACAATATGTACAGTTATGTTAAGGTTACAACATTGTAGTGACAATATATTTACAGTTATGTTAAGGTTACAACATTGTAGTGACAATATATCATTAGAAAGGTTAAAACATTGTAGTGCCCAAATTTTTCAGTTTGTTAAGGTTAAACTTAAAACAGACATACAATTTTTTACAGATGTTAATTTTAACATTTAAAGTGACAATAATAATAGTTATTTAAGGTTACAAATTTAGGACAATATAATATTATTTAATTTAAAAAGTTTAAAATGTTAAAGGTTACAACATTGTATGACAATTATAATTTGAAAGGTTAAACATTGTAGTACAATTTTAAAGTTTGTTGGGGGTTACAACTTTTGTAGGACAATTTATATATAGTTATTTTAAGGTTCCCAAATTGTAGTGACAATATATAATTAGGTTAAAGGTACAACTTGTAGAAAAATAAAAAGAAAGGTTTTTGGGAAACAATTTTTTTTAAGTTTTTTAAAGGTTAAAACATTGTAGTACAATAATATATATTTATTTAAGGTTACAACTTGTATGACAATATTAAGTTATTAAGGTTACAACATTGTAGTGACAATATATATATATAGTTATGTTAAGGTTACAACATTGTAGTGACAATATGTACAGTTATGTTAAGGTTAAAACATTGTAGTATATAGAGGTGACAATATATACAGTTACGCTAATGTTACAACATTGTAGTGACAATATATATACAGTTATGTTAAGGTTACAACATTGTAGTATACAGACGAGGTGACAATATATACAGCTATGTTAAGGTTACAACATTGTAGTGACAATATATATATAGTTATGTTAAGGTTACAACATTGTAGTGACAATATATATATAGTTATGTTAAGGTTACAACATTGTAGTGACAATATATATATAGTTATGTTAAGGTTACAACATTGTAGTGACAATATATATATAGTTATGTTAAGGTTACAACATTGTAGTGACAATATATATACAGTTATGTTAAGGTTACACATTGTAGTGACAATATATATATAGTTATTTTAAGGTTACAACATTGTAGTGACAATATATATATAGTTATTTTAAGGTTACAACATTGTAGTGACAATATATATACAGTTATGTTAAGGTTACAACATTGTAGTGACAATATATATATAGTTATGTTAAGGTTACAACATTGTAGTGACAATATATATACAGTTATGTTAAGGTTACAACATTGTAGTGACAATATATACAGTTATGTTAAGGTTACAACATTGTAGTGACAATATATACAGTTATGTTAAGAGTACAACATTGTAGTGACAATATATATATAGTTATGTTAAGGTTACAACATTGTAGTGACAATATATATATAGTTATGTTAAGGTTACAACATTGTAGTGACAATATATATACAGTTATGTTAAGGTTACAACATTGTAGTGACAATATATATATAGTTATGTTAAGGTTACAACATTGTAGTGACAATATATATACAGTTATGTTAAGGTTACAACATTGTAGTGACAATATATATACAGTTATGTTAAGGTTACAACATTGTAGTGACAATATATACAGTTATGTTAAGGTTACAACATTGTAGTGACAATATATACAGTTATGTTAAGGTTACAACATTGTAGTGACAATATGTACAGTTATGTTAAGGTTAAACATTGTAGTGACAATATGTACAGTTTGTTAAGGTTACAACATTTAGTGACAATATATATATGTTTTAAGGTTCAACTTTGTAGGACAATATATATAAGTTATTTTAAAGGTTAAACTTTGTAGTGAAATAAAATATTTTATTTAAGGTTACAACATTTAGTACAAAAATTACAGTTTTTTAAAGGTAAAACTTTGTGTGACAAAATATTTTAAGTTATTTTAAAGGGAAAAAGTAGGACAAAAAATATAATTTATGTAAGGTAAAAATTGTGACAATATTTAAAGTTATGTTAGGTTAAAACATTGTATGAAAATATATAAGTTATGTTAAAGGTTTAAAAATTGTGTAAATAATCGTTATGTTGGGTTACAACTTTGTAGTGAAAATATTAATAGTTTTTTTAAGGTTAACAAACAATTATCATTTTGAAAAAAATTTTACAAATATATATTATGTTAAGGTTACAACATTGTAGTGACAATATATATATAGTTATTTTAAGGTTACAACATTATACAGTGACAATATACAATATATATAGTTATTTTAAGGTTACAACATTATACAGTGACAATATGCAATATATATATATAGTTATGTTAAGGTTACAACATTGTAGTGACAATATATATACAGTTATGTTAAGGTTACAATATTGTAGTGACAATATATATATAGTTATGTTAAGGTTACAACATTGTAGTGACAATATATATATAGTTATGTTAAGAGTACAACATTGTAGTGACAATATATATACAGTTATGTTAAGGTTACAATATTGTAGTGACAATATATATATAGTTATGTTAAGGTTACAACATTGTAGTGACAATATATATATAGTTATGTTAAGAGTACAACATTGTAGTGACAATATATACAGTTATGTTAAGGTTACAACATTATACAGTGACAATATACAATATATATACAGTTATGTTAAGGTTACAACATTATACAGTGACAATATACAATATATATACAGTTATGTTAAGGTTACAACATTGTAGTGACAATATATATAGTTATGTTAAGTTTACAACATTGTAGTGACAATATATATATAGTTATGTTAAGAGTACTACATTGTAGTGACAATATATACAGTTATGTTAAGGTTACAACATTATACAGTGACAATATACAATATATATACAGTTATGTTAAGGTTACAACATTATACAGTGACAATATATAATATATATACAGTTATGTTAAGGTTACAACATTGTAGTGACAATATATATACAGTTATGTTAAGAGTACAACATTGTAGTGACAATATATATATAGTTATGTTAAGAGTACAACATTGTACTATACACAAGAGGTGACAATGTATATAGTTATGTTAAGGTTTTGTTTGATGTCGTCATGATCTGATTTTTGCGGTTATACAGAAAGAAGAAAAAATAATGCGAATGATGCATCTTTTTTTTATTTGTCCAATGAGAAACAACGCAATTACATACGTTATGTATAACTACGCACGTGATGAAACCGGTTTGAACAGGATGGGCAGTAAGACATTCAATACCCAGGACAATTGACATCTCTATCACACACATGGTATCTTATATTGATTCTTCTAAGTTCTGTTATAGGACATATATGTAGATATCAATTGTCACGCTGTCTAATCCCTCTACTTATACAAAAATCGTTAATGGATCGTTTTTACCTTTACGTACAAGATGTTACAGGTCTCGGTAAATACATATCTCTGTAGCAACAGGCATCAGACTACCTTCGGCCCGATCAATTATCGCGAACAAAGCCCCAATATATTGTGTTTGTGAAACCTGTGTAACATGTGGTCTTCATGCTAGGGGTAACGGGCAAGGCATGATAAATTACTGAACACTTGGGGATAGACTAGCAAAAAATAGTGTCCTCGTCTTACTTGATATGACAACTCTCGACCACAGAAATGCAAATTAAATTGATTTCCATATATAAATTAATTTTTGTTTTTGCTTTTTCCGACATAAATTGATTCAGAAATTAAAAAGCTATTACTTACTGCTTATCCATCAATTTCGGCGGTTAAAGTAAACAATTCACAATCTTATTAATCTTTACATCTCAAAACTGCCGGTGAAATGATATCGCAATGTTTGCCGTTAGCCAGCATGGCACGCCTTAAAATCTAAATAACGACAAGAGTTCATACTAACTATACGTTTTACTTTGGCATATAGAATCATCATATATTCAACACTTACGAATTTATAAGTTATAAGTTAATACATCCACTTTTTATATTTAACATTTTTTTTTCTTCTCAATTCCTTAAGATCTCCGCACTATTTGCTCTGGCATCCTTGACCGAGTCCTAAAATGGCGAATTTCTTTTTTCGGTCTATATAATACTGATATATATTGTTATAATTTGTTAGAGGGGCTATTCAGTTGTGTCTTTTGTGAGAACTGTACAGATAATGTAGCATGACTTTTATTGATTCAAATACCTTTACTCCACACACACATATAAACCTGGTAAATACCAGTCGAAATATACCGCTCGGCTAGGGAGAACTTTTTTTTCGCTCGATCGGTTGAACGTTAGACTAGTATGCCAGAGGTTCCGTGTTCGATCCCTAGCAGAGGAAGTGATTCAAATTTAATTACTCGTGTGTTTATTTAATGATTCATGATTTGCTATGTCAACTTATAATTTAATGATAGTTAACATATAATTTAAGGATATACATCTGATTAATAGTTTATTAATTTAACATATAATTTAAAGGCGCAAACTTGATAAATGATTTGTTAAGTAAACATATAATTTAATGTTACACCAGAGATTAATGATTTGGTATGTAACATGAAATGTGTGTGTTGTCTATATAACATGTCTCGGTATGAAATGTGGGTGTTGTCTATATAACATGTCTCGGTATGAAATGTGTGTTGTCTATATAATATGTCTCGGTATGAAATGTGTGTGTTGTCTATATAATATGTCTCGGTATGAAATGTGTGTGTTGTCTATATAACATGTCTCGGTATGAAATGTATGTGTTGTCTATATAACATGTCTCGGTATGAAATGTCGGTGTTGTCTATATAACATGTCTCGGTATGAAATGTGTGTGTTGTCTATATAACATGTCTCTGTATGAAATGTGTGTTGTCTATATAATATGTCTCGGTATAGAATGTGTGTGTTGTCTATATAACATGTCTCGGTATGAAATGTGTGTGTTGTCTATATAACATGTCTCGGTATAGAATGTGTGTATTGTCTATATAACATGTCTCGGTATGAAATGTGGGTGTTGTCTATATAACATGTCTCGGTATGAAATGTGTGTGTTGTCTATATAACATGTATCGGTATAAAATGTGTGTGTTGTCTATATAACATGCCTCGGTATGAAATGTGTGTGTTGTCTATATAACATGTCTCGGTATGAAATGTGTGTGTTGTCTATATAACATGTCTCGGTATGAAATGTGTGTGTTGTCTATATAACGTGTCTCGGTATAAAATGTGTGTGTTGTCTATATAACATGTCTCGGTATGAAATGTGTGTGTTGTTTATATAACATGTCTCGGTATGAAATGTGTGTGTTGTCTATATAACATGTCTCGGTATGAAATGTGTGTGTTGTCTATATAACATGTCTCGGTATGAAATGTGTGTGTTGTCTATATAACATGTCTCGGTATGAATGTGTGTGTTGTCTATATAACATGTCTCGGTATGAAATGTGTGTGTTGTCTATATAACATGTCTCGGTATGAAATGTGTGTTGTCTATATAATATGTCTCGGTATGAAATGTGTGTGTTGTCTATATAACATGTCTCGGTATGAAATGTGTGTGTTGTCTATATAACATGTCTCGGTATGAAATGTGTGTTGTCTATATAACATGCCTCGGTATGAAATGTGTGTGTTGTCTATATAACATGTCTCGGTATGAAATGTGTGTGTTGTCTATATAACATGTCTCGGTATGAAATGTGTGTGTTGTCTATATAACATGTCTCGGTATGAAATGTGTGTTGTCTATATAACATGTCTCGGTATGAAATGTGTGTGTTGTCTATATAACATGTCTCGGTATGAAATGTGTGTGTTGTCTATATAACATGTCTCGGTATGAAATGTGTGTGTTGTCTATATAACATGTCTCGGTATGAAATGTGTGTGTTGTCTATATAACATGTCTCGGTATGAAATGTGTGTGTTGTCTATATAACATGTCTCGGTATGAAATGTGTGTGTTGTTTATATAACATGTCTCGGTATGAAATGTGTGTGTGTTGTCTATATAACATGTCTCGGTATGAAATGTGTGTGTTGTCTATATAACATGTCTCGGTATGAAATGTGTGTGTTGTCTATATAACATCTCGGTATGAAATGTGTGTGTTGTCTATATAACATGTCTCGGTATGAAATGTGTGTTTGTCTATATAACATGCTCGGTATGAAATGTGTGTGTTGTCTATATAACAATGTCTCGGTATGAAATGTGTGTATTGTCTATATAACATGTCTTCTCGGTATGAAATGATGTGTGTATTGTCTATATAACATGCCTCGGTATGAAATGTGTGTGTTGTCTATATATAACATGTCTCGGTATGAAATGTGTGGTTGTCTTATATACAAATATGTTCTTTACACTGAAATGTGTGTGTTGTCTATATAACATGTCTCGGTATGAAATGTGTGTGTTGTCTATATAACATGCCTCGGTATGAAATGTGTGTGTTGTCTATATAACATGTCTCGGTATGAAATGTGTGTGTTGTTTATATAACATGTCTCGGTATGAAATGTGTGTGTTGTCTATATAACATGTATCGGTATGAAATGTGTGTGTTGTCTATATAACATGTCTCGGTATGAAATGTGTGTTGTCTATATAATATGTCTCGGTATGAAATGTGTGTGTTGTCTATATAATATATCTCGGTATGAAATGTGTGTGTTGTCTATATAACATGTATCGGTATGAAATGTGTGTGTTGTCTATATAACATGTCTCGGTATGAAATGTGTGTTGTCTATATAACATGTCTCGGTATGAAATGTGTGTTGTCTATATAACATGTCTCGGTATGAAATGTGTGTGTTGTCTATATAATATGTCTCGGTATGAAATGTGTGTGTTGTCTATATAACATGTCTCGGTATGAAATGTGTGTTGTCTATATAATATGTCTCGGTATGAAATGTGTGTGTTGTCTATATAATATATCTCGGTATGAAATGTGTGTGTTGTCTATATAACATGTCTCGGTATGAAATGTGTGTGTTGTCTATATAACATGTCTCGGTATGAAATGTGTGTGTTGTCTATATAATATATCTCGGTATGGAATGTGGGTGTTGTCTATATAACATGTCTCGGTATAGAATGTGTGTGTTGTCTATATAACATGTCTCGGTATAGAATGTGTGTGTTGTCTATATAACATGCCTCGGTATGGAATGTGTGTGTTGTCTATATAACATGCCTCGGTATGAAATGTGTTTGGTGTCTATATAACATGTCTCGGTATGAAATGTGTGTGTTGTCTATATAACATGTCTCGGTATGAAATGTGTGTGTTGTCTATATAACATGTCTCGGTATGGAGTGTGGGTGTTATCTATATAACATGCCTCGGTATAGAATGTGTGTGTTGTCTATATAATATGTCTTGGTATAAAATGTGGGTGTTTTCCAATATGTCTCGGAAAGAAATGTCTTGGTATGGAATATATGTTATACGCTAGATGTTCTATTGAGCATAATGAGTGTTTGCTATACACGTGATTTTTTATTGAACATAATGAATGTTTGCTATACACGTGATTTTTTTATTGAACATAATGAATGTTTGCTATACACGAGATTTTTTATTGAACATAATGAATGTTGGTGACCTATGATTGACCATAGTGGTGACCTATGATTGACCATAGTGGAATTATATTACTTTACACATACCGTAGAAAAAGGAATGATTATAATTATGAAAGTGATCATATCGTGGACTTATTATTTTTTTTCCAACTTTTGTATGAAGCACAGATATGTTACTTAATTAACAAATAATTGTCCAGTGTTTGTATGAAGTACAGATATATTACTTAATTAATAAATAATTGTCCAGTGTTTGTATGAAGTACAGATATATTACTTAATTAATAAATAATTGTCCAGCGTTTGTATGAAGTACAGATATATTACTTAATTAATAAATAATTGTCCAGCGTTTGTATGAAGTACAGATATATTACTTAATTAATTAATAATTGTCCAGCGTTTGTATGAAGTACAGATATATTACTTAATTAATAAATAATTGTGCAGTGTTTGTATGAAGTACAAATATATTACTTAATTGATAAATAAGTGTCCAGTGTTTGTATGAAGTACAGATATATTACTTAATTAATAAATAATTGTCCAGTGTTTGTATGAAGTACAGATATATTACTTAATTAATAAATAATTGTCCAGCGTTTGTATGAAGTACAGATATATTACTTAATTAATAAATAATTGTCCAGCGTTTGTATGAAGTACAGATATATTACTTAATTAATTAATAATTGTCCAGCGTTTGTATGAAGTACAGATATATTACTTAATTAATAAATAATTGTGCAGTGTTTGTATGAAGTACAAATATATTACTTAATTGATAAATAAGTGTCCAGTGTTTGTATGAAGTACAGATATATTACTTACATGTAATTAATAAATAATTGTCCAGTGTTTGTATGAAGTACAGATATATTACTTAATTAATAAATAAATGTCCAGTGTTTGTATGAAGTACAGATATATTACTTAATTAATAAATAATTGTGCAGTGTTTGTATGAAGTACAGATATATTACTTAATTAATAAATAATTGTCCAGTGTTTGCAGATTGCAGCTTTCTGGTTGGTTGAGATATTTTGTTCATACCTCTATGAAAAAAATCCGAAAATGGCGCAATTTATGTGACCGCCATTGACATTGCGAATTGATTTGTGAAAAAGAATCCCTTGTAAGATCAGTTCAATTGTACATAAAACATGTTTTAATTTTGAAAATCAATTTCAAAAAATAATTATAAGCGTTGATGTCAATCATTGTTTAGTTTCATATCGGTATGAAAAAAATTGTTTTCAAACTTCTGTAAGAATCCGCTACATTCCTACAGTTTGCAAACAATTTTTTTTCATACTCCAATGAAACTAAAAAATTGACATCAATGCTTAATTGATGTAAACTGCGTATTAAAACCATATCAAACATCAATAGAAAAGGAACAAATGATAATACAAAATAGCCATAGCCCTGTCTCACATAAAATACTGCCATCCGTTGTATAAGATGTCCCGACACCTCTGGGTTGCTAGTTCGAAACCCATGTCGGACAGTTGTCAGGTATTGACCGTAGGTCGGTGTTTTTCACCGCGGTACTCCGGCTTTCATCCACCTCCAAAACCTGGCACGTCCTTAATTGACCCTGGGTGTCTTAACCAAATTACAGTGATATCAACATATGATATTGGCATCGAAATGATGTATGTTAACTTGAAATATGACAAAAAACAAAACTTATTTTACCAAATACGGTAACAAAAAAAGTTTATTATCAAAAGTAATGATATCAGATTCGTAAATTGTCATAAGAAATGAAATAAACTGTGTTGTTATAGTATACGGTTCTTATCATCAATATAAATCACACAGGAATCTCTTTGTATATCTATATATATCATTACCGTAGTTGGATTGAATCAATCACAGTGGGGTTGGGTGGGGTGGGCAACCATATGTTTTTGCCCCCCCCCCCCCCCCCCCCCCTTTGTGACATCTAAAATCTAAAAAAAGGACAAAAACTAAATAATTTTGATATTTGTTTCGATAAATACCTAAATTTTCGAACCGAAAATGTTTTCTTGAAGGCAACGATAAAAACTTAATCTTGTACATCCGGAACATTCCGACTTTTATACTAGTATATCAATCCTCAGACTTGTGTGTCGGTCGTCTGCTCTAGTCTGGTAAGTCAATATTTATATCTTAATACGAAATTTAACTTAACTTCATCTCATAGATTCGATAAGTTGTTGATAATTTGTGAAGTTGATTGATTTCAAATGAGAAAGACAGAAACAACTCGGATATGAAAGTACGGTTTTAATGTGAATAGAGTATATACTAATTACCGACAAGTACGAATGATGGAAACACCGTATAACATGAAACGGCACTGGCATCTGTTGTCGACAAATTAGCGGCATATACGGTTCGCGTTAGATACACATTCTATCAGATTTGAAAAGTTAAAAACCTGTCCATTATTAAGGAAAAATGATAAGTTTTTAAAGTGAATGCCTATTCTAGGTAAATTAAATATATGAATTTATTGCATTTTTGCCAGTGAAATATAGAAATTTATCAAACTCATAAAAGTTATATTTTTACTGCAGCGATGAGCAGTGAAAATATAAGATTTTGCAGTGAAATTAAAAATTTTGCAGTACAACCTTGGGGTCAGGACCACCCCCCCTCTTTTTCGGAAGAGGAAAATTTTTTATAGCCTTAAAAATGAAAAAGAATTCGCATTACCACTTCATTACTGGACCGCCCCCCCCCCCCCCCCCCCCCTTCCAAAATCCTTGATCGGCGAATGGTGATTCATGTTCTACTATGAATTATTATATGTATAACTTATTTTGTACTACATAAATTATCATGGAAATGTTGAAATGATAATTATTGGCTAACTTTAAATGGCATTCGATTTGTTTGGTGCGTACAATTTAAGGTTAAAAAAATATTGCCCCCCCCCCCCCCCCCCTCCACTTTTTGACGACTTCCGACGCCACTGAATCATAATGGTGTTTACTTGTATGGACAACTGTATGGGAAGAACCGATGGTAATGGTGGTCGGACCTCTTTCGCCTAACTTTGGATTTGTATTGTTTAACGTCCTATTGAATGCTATGTTTATGCATTTCAATAGATCTTATTAGAGTTGAGGGATGAGGCTTGACAGGGGAGAGGGTATACTTGGTGATTTGTATGTTATAAGAACATATTCTGTGTATAAATATAGTGGTGACCTACCATTGGCCATAGTGGTGAGCCTACACTGACCATAGTGTTGACCTCTCAATGACCATAGTGGTGTCCTATCACTGACCATAGTGGTGACCTATCACTGACCATAGTGTTGACCTCTCATTGACCATAGTGGTGTCCTATCACTGACCATAGTGGTGACCTATGACTGACCATAGTGTTGACCTCTCAATGACCATAGTGTTGACCTCTCAATGACCATAGTGGTGTCCTATCACTGATCATAGTGGTGACTTATGACTGACCATAGTGTTGACCTCTCAATGACCATAGTGTTGACCTCTCAATGACCATAGTGGTGTCCTATCACTGACCATAGTGGTGACCTATCACTGACCATAGTGTTGACCTCTCATTGACCATAGTAATCCTATGATTGACCATAGTGGTGACCTATGACTGACCTTAGTGGTGACCTGTCACTGACCATAGTGGTGACCTCTCATTTACCATAGTGGTGACCTCTCATTGACCATAATGACCTTTTTTCTGGTTTATTCGTTAAGACTAATATATTAAGAACGCATTTGCATTACACCAGACATACTGTATCTGATGTAACTTGAATATGCCTTTATTAAGGGTAATGAGATATATCAATTTATATCTGTTACAATATAACAATTCTAAATACCTACAAACACAGCCATTCAGTAGCGATCTGTAAATAAAAAGCCAGTCACCAACGTCATTATACATTACATTACAAAAGGTTATTTAAAACTTATAATACACGCAATTGTTTTTGTTTCACGTCCTAACAACAGCCAGGGTCATTTAAGGACGTGCCAGGTTTTGGAGGTGGAGGAAAGCCACCGGCCTACGGTCAGTACCTGGCAACTGCCCCACGTAGGTTTCGAACTCGCAACCCAGAGGTGGAGGGCTAGTGATAAAGTGTCGGGACACCTTAACCACTTGGCCACCGCGGCCCCTGAGAAATTAACATATGGAATAGGTACTTCCTATGTATGAGAATGAAGAAAAAGAAACAATCCTAATCAAAAATAAAATGACGTGGGACTTAAGTTGAACAATGGCGGGAATTCCCCAGATGGGGTTTCCCCGTCCATTGTAATGTCAGGATTACTGTCTGTCTAGTACCCGTATGGTCTTATTACTGTCTGTCTAGTACCCGTATTGTCTTATTACTGTCTGTCTAGTACCCGTATGGTCTTATTACTGTCTGTCTAGTACCCGTATTGTCTTATTACTGTCTGTCTAGTACCCGTATTGTCTTATTACTGTCTGTCTAGTACCCGTATGGTCTTATTACTGTCTGTCTCGTACCCGTATGGTCTTATTACTGTCTGTCTAGTACCCGTATGGTCTTATTACTGTTTGTATAGTACCCGTATAGTCTTATTGCTGTCTGTCTCGTACCCGTATGGTCTTATTACTGTCTGTCTAGTACCCGTATGGTCTTATTACTGTCTGTCTCGTACCCGTATGGTCTTATTACTGTCTGTCTAGTACCCGTATGGTCTTATTACTGTCTGTCTAGTACCCGTATGGTCTTATTACTGTCTGTCTAGTACCCGTATGGTCTTATTACTGTCTGTCTAGTACCCGTATGATCTTATTACTGTCTGTCTAGTACCCGTACGGTCTTATTACTGTCTATCTAGTACCCGTACGGTCTTATTACTGTCTGTCTAGTACCCGTACGGTCTTATTACTGTCTGTCTAGTACCCGTACGGTCTTATTACTGTCTATCTAGTACCCGTATTGTCTTATTACTGTCTCTCTAGTACCCGTATGGTCTTATTACTGTCTGTCTAGTACCCGTATGGTCTTATTACTGTCTGTCTAGTACCCGTATGGTCTTATTACTGTCTGTCTAGTACCCGTATGATCTTATTACTGTCTGTCTCGTACCCGTATGGTATTATTACTGTCTGTCTAGTACCCGTATGGTCTTATTACTGTCTGTCTAGTACCCGTATTGCCTTATTACTGTTTGTCTAGTACCAGTATGGTCTTATTACTGTCTGTCTAGTACCCGTATGGTCTTATTACTGTCTGTCTAGTACCCGTATGATCTTATTACTGTCTGTCTAGTACCCGTATGGTCTTATTACTGTCTGTCTAGTACCCGTATGGTCTTATTACTGTCTGTCTAGTACCCGTATGGTCTTATTACTGTCTGTCTAGTACCCGTATGATCTTATTACTGTCTGTCTAGTACCCGTATGGTCTTATTACTGTCTGTCTCGTACCCGTATGGTCTTATTACTGTCTGTCTAGTACCAGTCTGATCTTATTACTGTCTGTCTAGTACCCGTATGGTCTTATTACTGTCTGTCTAGTACCCGTATTGTCTTATTACTGTCTGTCTAGTACCCGCATGGTCTTATTACTGTGTGTCTCGTACCCGTATGGTCTTATTACTGTGTGTCTCGTACCCGTATGGTCTTATTACTGTCTGTCTAGTACCCGTATGGTCTTATTACTGTCTGTCTAGTACCCGTATTGTCTTATTACTGTCTGTCTAGTACCCGTATGGTCTTATTACTGTCTGTCTAGTACCCGTATGGTCTTATTGCTGTCTGTCTCGTACCCGTATGGTCTTATTACTGTCTGTCTAGTACCCGTATGGTCTTATTGCTGTCTGTCTAGTACCCGTATGGTCTTATTGCTGTCTGTCTAGTACCCGTATGGTCTTATTGCTGTCTGTCTAGTACCCGTATGGTCTTATTACTGTCTGTCTAGTACCCGTATGGTCTTATTACTGTCTGTCTCTTACCCGTATGGTCTTATTACTGTCTGTCTAGTACCCGTATGGTCTTATTACTGTCTATCTAGTACCCGTATGGTCTTATTACTGTCTGTCTCTTACTCGTATGGTCTTATTACTGTCTGTCTCTTACCCGTATGGTCTTATTACTGTCTGTCTCTTACCCGTATGGTCTTATTGCTGTCTGTCTAGTACCCGTTTGGTCTTATTACTGTCTGTCTAGTACCCGTATGGTCTTATTACTGTCTGTCTCTTACCCGTATGGTCTTATTACTGTCTGTCTAGTACCCGTATTGTCTTATTACTGTCTGTCTAGTACCCGTATGGTCTTATTACTGTCTGTCTAGTACCCGTATGGTCTTATTACTGTCTGTCTAGTACCCGTATGGTCTTATTACTGTCTGTCTCGTACCCGTATGGTCATATTACTGTCTGTCTAGTACCCGTATGGTCTTATTACTGTCTGTCTAGTATCCGTATTGTCTTATTACTGTCTGTCTAGTACCCGTATGGTCTTATTACTGTCTGTCTAGTACCCGTATTGTCTTATTACTGTCTATCTAGTACCCGTATGGTCTTATTACTGTCTGTCTAGTACCCGTATTGTCTCATTACTGTCTGTCTAGTACCCGTATGGTCTTATTACTGTCTGTCTAGTACCCGTATGGTCTTATTGCTGTCTGTCTAGTACCCGTATGGTCTTAATGCTGTCTGTCTAGTACCCGTATTGTCTTATTGCTGTCTGTTTAGTACCCGTATGGTCTTATTACTGTCTGTCTAGTACCCGTATGGTCTTATTTTCCATTAAACCTTTAAAATAAAATGTTTTTTTTCAGGTAGTGGGAACTTCAAAGTTCCATTTGATATAAAGTTCATATGATTTAAATTTCAAATGAACGGACGAAGGGATGGAGCCATAATGATGATACATATTTAGTTTTGCTAATATTTTATAGTAAGCAGCTACAGTACAACAAAATGAAATTATATGTAATTAATATCACCATGCGTCGCTGAACCTTAAGGCGTTTCAGTCAAGATATAAAGTTTAAATTTGCATTGTACCATACAAGAAATGTAAACAAGTAAGGTTTAAAAAACTCATTATCAATCTTTATGCAATTTTTCATTCGCATAAACCTTAAATCAATACCTCATGACATGTTGATGCACACTTAAGCTTTGAATGGCAATCGATGCACAAATGTTAACCAATGGTATTTTTTAACATGTTTGTCACGTGCTTGCTTCATGGGGTGTGGTGCTTGAAATAAACGCATTGATTTCCTTTCTGGTGGACGAATGTTCAGAAATTTCATAAAATATTTGGTATTTCCTATCGTGCGAATTATTAGTCAAATACTATTATCCATTTTTGGTAGTCTTACTATCAATTCAAAGGGATTAAAAAAATGCAGAGAAAAAAATTAAGAAAATTAATACCAGTTTTTGATGCTTTCAATTATGTTCCGATTTCATTAATAACTGAATCAAGATTTGAACTGTTTAACGTCCTATTAACACCTGGTCATTTAAGGATGGCTCTCCATCTGTTTTAGAAGTATGAGTGTGGTACGAATGTATGATTTAATATTATTAACATCATATTAACAGCTGGTCAGTTAAGGACGGTCTCCCACGTGTTTTAGAAGTATGAGTGTGGTTCTTGTGTAGGGTTTACATTGTATCACGTCCTATTAACAGCTGGTCATTAAAGGAGAGACTCCCACGTGTTTTAGAAGTATGAGTGTGGTACGTGGGTGTGGTTTAATATTATTAACATCATATTAACAGCTGGTCAGTTAAGGACGGTCTCCCACATGTTTTACATGTATGAGTGTGGTACGTGTGTATCACGTCCTATTAACAGCTGGTCATTAAAGGAGAGACTCCCACGTGTTTTAGAAGTATGAGTGTGGTACGTGGGTGTGGTTTAATATTATTAACATCATATTAACAGCTGGTCAGTTAAGGACGGTCTCCCACATGTTTTACATGTATGAGTGTGGTACGTGTGTATCACGTCCTATTAACAGCTGGTCATTAAAGGAGAGCCTCCCACGTGTTTTAGAAGTATGAGTGTGGTACGTGAGTGTGGTTTAATATTATTAACATCATATTAACAGCTGGTCAGTTAAGGACGGTCTCCCACGTGTTTTACATGTATGAGTGTGGTACGTGTGTAGGGTTTACATTGTATCACGTCCTATTAACAGCTGGTCATTAAAGGAGAGACTCCCACGTGTTTTAGAAGTATGAGTGTGGTACGTGGGTGTGGTTTAATATTATTAACATCATATTAACAGCTGGTCAGTTAAGGACGGCCTCACATGTGTTTTAGAAGTACGAGTGTGATGAGTGTGTGTGGTTTGGGAGGATGCGGTTTAGTTTAGTAATGTTTAACGTATTATCAGCTGCAATGGTCATTTAAGGGTGGCCTCTTCTGTGTGTCCGATCGGCATGCGTGTGGTGAGTCCGTGGAGGGCTGAAGTGTAAAACTATGATTTAATGGTGTCTATTAGCATTGTACACAATAAGTCTTCATTAAATTACAAGTCCAGACCTGGCACATGTAATGCAGATTTCCCCGCTCGCTGTCCAATAGTTATTACAATGACATGGGACATTTGCATATATGTCTATCGGAACGGCAACCCACAAATCGATTGACCAATCAGGGATGTACAGGTATGTACTAACAAGCTGTGTCACAGACGTCTATATAATCTGAGCACTACATGTGCTCTATACCACGTGACAGTCAGAAACCGGTGATGACATTGGAGAAAGGAATTCCAATACATCTACATTGTAACTTACAAAAGTTTCGCCGATATATTATCGGGAGAAAAAGTTTCGTCTTTTATATCAATTCAAACACACCACGGATATTTTTCTGTTACTAATTTACCTTATATCTGTCAAGTATCTGGAGTCTAGGTCTTTTGAAACTTAATCAGATAAAAAAAAATGTCTTAAGATCAGTTTGAAATAGGACTTAACTTGATATTCAATACAAAGGAAAGACCAGTGGTTCCGATCAGCTAAGCGTTTTCTGCTTGATCGATGACACCGCCATACAAATTTTGGTCAAATCTCATTCTATAAATGAGAGTTTGGATAGTGATAACCGAATCATTAGGCATATTAAGCAAGCGTCAAAAAGCCTGACTTCGTATTGTATAAGGAAATCGAATATTCCCAAATCAGATAACGATGTCGACCATTACACTTCCCCCTGTTCTTCATCACAGCCTGAATATCTCGACATTTTGTGTTATTATTTCCCGTGGGTTGTCGACATCTGTCCCGAAAATCATGATATCCCTGGATATCGAATCAAATTGGGAAATGGACATTGGAGAAATTGAAATCATCAGGCTTTTCATGTATTATAGTTGTATGCTTTCTCTGACTGCTGGTTATGTTGTAAGTAAAGATCGAGGTAAATAACTGATGTTGAAGAGTCTGGAGTGTCTTTGATTTCAAGTTCTACAGGGTATATATACCACCATGATCAATAAAGAATCGCCCTACGTCCGTGGTTCGTCCGTCTGTCCGGACCTTTTAAAGGTATTTTTCTTTTTTTTACCCATAAAACAACATTAAATCTCACTGCGCATGCGCTTTTAAGGGACGGAATGAACGGAAACAAAAACAGATTTTGAAATTCTGATCGACTTGCGCCGTGCACCCCGCAAGTTTATAGACAAAACACTACACCCCACTAGTCGACTCTTGTCGTTCGTCCGTTCTTGTTATCGCTAGTTCTCAGAAAGTACTGAAGGGATCTTTCTCAAATTTTATATGCATTTTTCCTTCGGTACCTTATTATGCATAATGCATTTTTGGACCGATAAGAAAATAACATGGCGGACAGGCAGTCATCTTTGATTTTGATAATTAAAGGTTGTTTTCGGTATTTCTCAGAAAGAAATATAGGGATCTTTCTCAAATGCCATATGTACATTCACATAGGTCCCTAGTTATGCATATTGCATTTTGGGACCAATCGGAAACAACATGGCCGACAGACGGCCATCTTGGATTTTTACAATCGAAGTTTGTTATCACTTTTTGTCAGAAAGTACAGACGTGATCTTTCTCATATCTCATATGTACATGTCCTGTGGTCCCTAGGTATGCATATTGCATTTTGGGACCAATCGGTCCATAGGTGGCCATCCTGGATTATGACAATCAAATATTGTTATTGCTATTTCTCAGAAAGTACTGAAGAGATCTTTCCCAAATCTCATATGCAAGTTCCACTAGGTCCATATTTATGCATATTTAATTTGGGACCGATCAGAAAACAATATGGCACACAGGCGGCCATCTCTGATAATTGCAGGTTGCTCCTGCTATTTCGTGTTATAAAGTAATTTAATGTTTTGAAAGAAGAGTAAAAGAAGAGTAAAGATCAGTCTTCCATTTGACTGATGTGGATCATTCAATGGTGGACGCCAAGATCCCTATGGACTCTCTTGTTTGTTTTAGTTGGTGTCAATTCTGTTTGGAAACCTTCTTTCTTGGTTTGTTCTGTGTGAACTGTTGAGAAAACTTTAGTAATTTCCTTATGAGTTCATGTAGGGTATCATCACTACATTTTGCCTCAATTTTACATGACGGAATATTCAGTTATGTACTATAATCGTATTTGAAATGGCACACTCAAGTTAGCGCAATGCTGAAGTTTATTTTACAACAGCGCAATGGCGAAGTTTGCGTAACAACAGTTATATTATCTATTTATTTACTTTACTTTACCATCCGTACACCACCTAAGATAATTTATAATTAATCATAATAGGCCCTCGGCAAATTAGTTATCCACCGAGGAGATCGTTTTCACAACATAACGATATATTTCATTGTTTATACCCACTATATTTGTGAAACTGTTCCATGTTCTATGTCTATATGTGATCGTTTGTAATTTACTTGTGTCTTGAAAATTCAACAATTTACGTGACTTGTCTGTACTGTCGTTATTACTACTTGACAAATTTCAAATATATATCGTAATATTGTGAAAACGATCCCCTCGGTCGATAATTATTTCGCCGAGGGCCTAAAAAAATAAGGATAAGGATAAGGATTAAGGATAAAAATAGTTAGAAAATTTGGTTAGTAGAAAGTTTGGATGATGTGGTACGACGTTTCAAATGAATGACTTTTCAATTTTTCTTATTCAATGTGAAAGGTGCCAGAAAGATCGTAAAAAATATGAGATACAATTTTGTCAGCCAGATGGATGACCTTGATGAATGAAACGGTCACAAGAGTTAAATGCGCGAATAATGATAATAATGATGAAAAAAGGAATACCGAAATGTCCATGTTTATGATATTTGACTTGAATCACAAGCTAAAATGAAAAGGTATTCACTTTTTGCGTCTTAACAACACGAAGAGAATATTTTATTTTACATCTTATTGCGCAACTTTGCCTTAAGTCTGCCCACTTTTGCCATTTAGTTCAACGCTTGCGCTGTGATTAAGGAACTGAATCATCTCCCATGATCGCAACTAAAGTGTATATATACATGTATATATAATCTGTTCATGCCTGAATGTGCGGTAAGGAATTTTTCGCTGCTGGTTAGTCTTGTGATCAGGTGGGGTGTCAGTCTGGTGGTCAGTATATGATCAGGTGGGGTGTCAGTCTGGTGGTCAGTATGTGATCAGGTGGGGTGTCAGTCTGGTGGTCAGTATGTAATCAGGTGGGGTGTAAGTCTGGTGGTCAGTATGTGATCAGGTGGGGTGTCAGTCTGGTGGTCAGTATGTGATCAGGTGGGGTGTCAGTCTGGTGGTCAGTATGTGATCAGGTGGGGTGTCAGTCTGGTGGTCAGTATGTGACCAGGTGGGGTGTCAGTCTGGTGGTCAGTATGTGATCAGGTGGGGTGTCAGTCTGGTGGTCAGTATGTAATCAGGTGGGGTGTCAGTCTGGTGGTCAGTATATGATCAGGTGGGGTGTCAGTCTGGTGGTCAGTATGTGATCAGGTGGGGTGTCAGTCTGGTGGTCAGTATGTGATCAGGTGGGGTGTCAGTCTGGTGGTCAGTATGTGACCAGGTGGGGTGTCAGTCTGGTGGTCAGTATATGATCAGGTGGGGTGTCAGTCTGGTGGTCAGTATGTGATCAGGTGGGGTGTCAGTCTGGTGGTCAGTATGTAATCAGGTGGGGTGTCAGTCTGGTGGTCAGTATGTGATCAGGTGGGGTGTCAGTCTGGTGGTCAGTATGTAATCAGGTGGGGTGTAAGTCTGGTGGTCAGTATGTGATCAGGTGGGGTGTCAGTCTGGTGGTCAGTATGTGATCAGGTGGGGTGTCAGTCTGGTGGTCAGTATGTGATCAGGTGGGGTGTAAGTCTGGTGGTCAGTATATGATCAGGTGGGGTGTCAGTCTGGTGGTCAGTATGTAATCAGGTGGGGTGTCAGTCTGGTGGTCAGTATATGATCAGGTGGGGTGTAAGTCTGGTGGTCAGTATGTGATCAGGTGGGGTGTCAGTCTGGTGGTCAGTATATGATCAGGTGGGGTGTCAGTCTGGTGGTCAGTATATGATCAGGTGGGGTGTCAGTCTGGTGGTCAGTATGTGATCAGGTGGGGTGTCAGTCTGGTGGTCAGTATGTGATCAGGTGGGGTGTCAGTCTGGTGGTCAGTATATAATCAGGTGGGGTGTCAGTCTGGTGGTCAGTATGTGACCAGGTGGGGTGTCAGTCTGGTGGTCAGTATATGATCAGGTGGGGTGTAAGTCTGGTGGTCAGTATATGATCAGGTGGGGTGTCAGTCTGGTGGTCAGTATATGATCAGGTGGGGTGTCAGTCTGGTGGTCAGTATGTGACCAGGTGGGGTGTCAGTCTGGTGGTCAGTATATGATCAGGTGGGGTGTCAGTCTGGTGGTCAGTATATGATCAGGTGGGGTGTCAGTCTGGTGGTCAGTATGTGACCAGGTGGGGTGTCAGTCTGGTGGTCAGTATATGATCAGGTGGGGTGTCAGTCTGGTGGTCAGTATGTGACCAGGTGGGGTGTCAGTCTGGTGGTCAGTATATGATCAGGTGGGGTGTCAGTCTGGTGGTCAGTATGTGATCAGGTGGGGTGTAAGTCTGGTGGTCAGTATATGATCAGGTGGGGTGTAAGTCTGGTGGTCAGTATATGATCAGGTGGGGTGTCAGTCTGGTGGTCAGTATGTGATCAGGTGGGGTGTCAGTCTGGTGGTCAGTATATGATCAGGTGGGGTGTCAGTCTGGTGGTCAGTATATGATCAGGTGGGGTGTCAGTCTGGTGGTCAGTATGTGATCAGGTGGGGTGTCAGTCTGGTGGTCAGTATGTGATCAGGTGGGGTGTCAGTCTGGTGGTCAGTATGTAATCAGGTGGGGTGTCACTCATGTGGTCAGTATGTGATCAGGTGGGGTGTCAGTCTGGTGGTCAGTATGTGATCAGGTGGGGTGTCAGTCTGGTGGTCAGTATGTAATCAGGTGGGGTGTCACTCATGTGGTCAGTATGTGACCAGGTGGGGTGTCAGTCTGGTGGTCAGTATATGATCAGGTGGGGTGTCAGTCTGGTGGTCAGTATGTGATCAGGTGGGGTGTCAGTCTGGTGGTCAGTATGTGATCAGGTGGGGTGTCAGTCTGGTGGTCAGTATGTGATCAGGTGGGGTGTCAGTCTGGTGGTCAGTATGTGATCAGGTGGGGTGTCAGTCTGGTGGTCAGTATGTGACCAGGTGGGGTGTCAGTCTGGTGGTCAGTATGTAATCAGGTGGGGTGTCAGTCTGGTGGTCAGTATGTGATCAGGTGGGGTGTCAGTCTGGTGGTCAGTATGTGATCAGGTGGGGTGTCAGTCTGGTGGTCAGTATGTGATCAGGTGGGGTGTCAGTCTGGTGGTCAGTATGTGACCAGGTGGGGTGTCAGTCTGGTGGTCAGTATGTGATCAGGTGGGGTGTCAGTCTGGTGGTCAGTATGTGATCAGGTGGGGTGTCAGTCTGGTGGTCAGTATATGATCAGGTGGGGTGTCAGTCTGGTGGTCAGTATGTAATCAGGTGGGGTGTCAGTCTGGTGGTCAGTATGTGATCAGGTGGGGTGTAAGTCTGGTGGTCAGTATGTGATCAGGTGGGGTGTAAGTCTGGTGGTCAGTATGTGATCAGGTGGGGTGTAAGTCTGGTGGTCAGTATGTGATCAGGTGGGGTGTCAGTCTGGTGGTCAGTATGTGATCAGGTGGGGTGTCAGTCTGGTGGTCAGTATGTGATCAGGTGGGGTGTAAGTCTGGTGGTCAGTATGTAATCAGGTGGGGTGTCAGTCTGGTGGTCAGTATGTGATCAGGTGGGGTGTCAGTCTGGTGGTCAGTATGTGATCAGGTGGGGTGTCAGTCTGGTGGTCAGTATGTGATCAGGTGGGGTGTCAGTCTGGTGGTCAGTATGTGATCAGGTGGGGTGTCAGTCTGGTGGTCAGTATGTGACCAGGTGGGGTGTCAGTCTGGTGGTCAGTATGTGATCAGGTGGGGTGTCAGTCTGGTGGTCAGTATGTGATCAGGTGGGGTGTCAGTCTGGTGGTCAGTATGTGATCAGGTGGGGTGTCAGTCTGGTGGTCAGTATGTGACCAGGTGGGGTGTCAGTCTGGTGGTCAGTATGTGATCAGGTGGGGTGTCAGTCTGGTGGTCAGTATATGATCAGGTGGGGTGTAAGTCTGGTGGTCAGTATGTAATCAGGTGGGGTGTCAGTCTGGTGGTCAGTATATGATCAGGTGGGGTGTAAGTCTGGTGGTCAGTATGTGACCAGGTGGGGTGTCACTCATGTGGTCAGTATGTGACCAGGTGGGGTGTCACTCATGTGGTCAGTATGTGATCAGGTGGGGTGTCAGTCTGGTGGTCAGTATGTGATCAGGTGGGGTGTCAGTCTGGTGGTCAGTATATGATCAGGTGGGGTGTCAGTCTGGTGGTCAGTATGTGATCAGGTGGGGTGTCAGTCTGGTGGTCAGTATGTGATCAGGTGGGGTGTCAGTCTGGTGGTCAGTATGTGATCAGGTGGGGTGTCAGTCTGGTGGTCAGTATGTGACCAGGTGGGGTGTCAGTCTGGTGGTCAGTATGTGATCAGGTGGGGTGTCAGTCTGGTGGTCAGTATGTGATCAGGTGGGGTGTCAGTCTGGTGGTCAGTATGTGATCAGGTGGGGTGTCAGTCTGGTGGTCAGTATGTAATCAGGTGGGGTGTCACTCATGTGGTCAGTATGTGACCAGGTGGGGTGTCACTCTCGTGGAATGAAAGCAGATGAACAACCTCCATCGGCTAAGGGTGCTATCCTATGTGGGCCGAAATGAATCTTCTTGGGAAGATCCTTCAGGGGCCAGGCGCTATTATTTGGGGTGGAGAACATTCTCTTGAGATCGAGAAACATTCCTTGGAATTGAAGGACATCCTCTAGATGCTGGGAGCCAACATGAAATACATATTGAGGAATTATCTATCAAAATGGTTTAAAATAGGGACTGAAATGACGGTACAAAAAGAAGGTACACTAAAATGGGCAACGGAGAGTCATTGATTGTATGGGGATGGGGATTATTGAAAGTAACTATAATTATACAATTAGAAACGATGATGTTTACAATAATGTATAATACAAAGCTTTACAAAAAAAAAATACAAAAAAAAAATACAAAAAAAAAATACAAAAAAAAAAAAAAAAAAATACAAAAAAAAATACTGTAAATAATGAGATTAATGTGTAAAAAAAGTTGTATTAGATGAAGAATCCTATACAAATATAAATTAGTGTACAGATGCTACAGTGAACTTTACCTGAAGTTCTGAAGGTGTGTCGATAGGTAAGCAAGCCACCAAATGATTTGGAGACCAAATTATATTGTGGATACGCCGATGGTATAGGACGACCTAGAACATTAGCAAATAAATAAATCTGCTAATTACTATGTAACTGCCTTAATTCATGTTGATTCACAGTTGGAGGGGACAACTTTGTTAGCCTATAACATTGGCACATTGAATCAATGAGAGTTATTGATCGTCATGGTTAACTTCATCATTGTTGACTGAGTCAATGATTATCCGTGCACTAATCTCACAGAAGTTATTTTCAATTTCAAAATGTCAATGAGCTGCCTGCTCATAGCAAGCCCATCGACATTGTAACGATTTTTTTCACAGGAAAAAACCGGAATGACCAGGAATATTAACAGGCATTAGATTTATGATCAGTTGATACACTTCTTTTCTCACAGATAGAATAGTACATGGATACTAATGAGTAATGTTCCTTCAAAAACTGTTCTTCTATTCTTCAATTTGACTTCCTTTTGCTGAATTTCAATGTATGAGTTCCTTAAAATGAGCAATGACTCTTTCAGAAATTCGCTAATCTAATTTGTTATTTAAAAATAACGCATAGGTGACATTTCATAATTAATTCATCATTGATTCGATTTCAAATGATTGAGCAACAAAACTAAGGGAAGGGCCGACCATTATACTGTTAACATATACTGAAACGAAAAAGAAACGCAACTTCAAATTGTAGGTTTAATAAAATAATACTTGTGAGCATTATGTTTAAATTTCATATGTAATAGTTAATATTGAATATTGATGTAACATCCTTTAAATGTTTAGAGATTTTTAAGAACAGGTCACTTTGCTAGAAGGTCATGATTGGTAGTACCCTACGTGAATCCAAGTTGAAATGGCAGCAGTTTTGAAACCGTGCCCTAATATCGTGTGTGTCCTCCTCGAACAGTTATCACATCTCTAATTCTTTGTTGCATTGAGTTCATCAGGGCATTGACTTTCCGTATTGGAATGTTATTCCATTCTTGGACGAGTGCATTTGCTAACTGAGGGAGGGTATTTGGGGGGTTACGGCGATTTCGAATTCTTCTGTCTAATTCATCCCACAAATGCTCGATTGGGGACAGGTCGGGGCTATATGGAGGCCAATCTATAGGAACAATGTTCTGTGTCGCAAGAAAGTCTCTACAGACTCTTGCAACGTGTGGTCTCGCGTTATCTTGCTGAAAGGTTAGATGATGCTGCCTAACAAACGGCACAACATGGGGCCTAAGGATCTCATCCCGATAGCGTACGGCCGTTAAATTCCCATTGACTATCACCAAAGGCGTATTCAAACCATGGGAGATTCCCGCCCAAACCATAACTGATCCACCCCCAAATCGGTCGTGTTCCAAAACACAGGCGTCAGCAAAACGTTCGCCTCGACGCCGGTACACACGTTGACGGCCATCTGCTCGAAATAACGTGAATCGAGATTCATCGGTGAAGAGCATAGACCTCCAACGTCTCATAGGAAAACGTCTGGGCATATGTGCCGTTGCCCATTGCATACGACGTGCTCGACGTTGCGGTGTTAGTGGTAAACCAACGTACTGTCGCCTTGCACGCAAATTAGCCTCACGCAGTCTGTTGATCACTGTTTGGGGATGAATTCGACGGTTATGATTACCAATCGTATTCCTTGCCGTTTCAGCGGCCGTTAATCTCCTGTTACGCAGGTGTGCCAACCTAAGAACCCGGTCTTGACGTCGCGACGTTACGCGTGGACGTCCTGATCTCGGCTGGTCATCGACTCTTCCTGTTGCGTTAAGACGTGAAACTAATCGACTAATAGTCGATTTGTGAACTCTGAATTGTCGAGCGACGTGAAGTTGCGTGTTCCCTGCCAGAAGCATCGCTATAGCACGTCCTCTATCAACCTTTGATAACCGTGGCATAATTGTAAAAGGAATTATTGTTTGCAAAAGTATTGGCGATGATGTGGCTCAATGTTAGTGATGAATTGATACTGGTTTGAATGAAAAAAGAACGCATATGTTTGTACAGGCACGGTTTTTGATGTTTTTACCGCGCCGGAAGTGCATAGGTCTCTAGTCACACTTGGGTGATTTTGAAGATTGGTATGGGTGTTAGGCAGGGTGCATGTTTATTTCCGCGATTTTTATACAGATATGTATATTTAATACAAAATTAATCACAATTTTCCATGTTGCGTTTCTTTTTCGTTTCAGTATATATATATACATATGTTGATGCATTTCATTTGTGAGAAATTTTCTCTAATTAAATTATCCTGTATAACCAACCTAACTTCAGATTTCATTTCATTTCATTTCAAAATATTTTATTGTCACAAGGACAATAGTATTGGACAGCAGGCAAAGCCTATATAAGTCCTCTCCCAAAACAGTAACATACACAATGGTACAAACATGGACATAATATAACACATTACATATTACAATCTCAATGCTTTACAAAGAGGCAGCTCCATTAGATTAGTATTAATTTAGTTTTATGAAGAGAATGCTCTAACCTTTTAAAATAGATAAAACGTTATTTAAAGCAAAAAGACAGAAAAGGCATTTATATCCTAATTGAATAAAATTTAACATACAAACTGTATGGAATAAACATCTGATGATATTGAATTTCCCTATCCCAACAGATACAGGCCACATAGTCAACCTAACTTCAGATGTCACTGGACTTAGACAATACATAACTATTATAAGAACAAACTATCGCGACTTTAAGATAGTTTGCTGTCGTGAGTTTAAAGCAATGTCAGTCGTAACCTATTTATTTATGGAAATATTATTGCTATAGCTTAAATAATAAGATACGCTGCAGAAGAAATAAATACTTTGTATTTTATTATGAAATTCATCAATTAATTATCTTGTTTATATTTGTCTTGCTCTAGGTTTTTTTCTGTTTCTATATTGACTAAAGTACATATACATCTGAATGAATCCGCCGAGCTTGATACATATGTATTATTTTTTTTTCTGCTGAATTATTAAAAAAACTACATTTACAAAGTGCGAAATAACTAAAGGAAAATATTTTTTTTGAAAGAAAAATGCAGACTTCATCATTTTTTCAGGCTCTAAATCAATATTTGCTGTATTAAATGTTTTGTTTAATTTCTTTTTGACAGAGCGACAGTTGGAGAGATGACATGACTTGTAAATAAAGGATCTAGAGTATTCTTTTATCTCGCAAAAATCATTATTCTTGTTAAGAAGAGATCTGAGACAGATGTAAACTGTATATACAGCTAACATCTCGGGGAACAAATAAATCATTACTAATCAAATGGCAGTCCGTACGCCCCAGCGCTTGGTCGCGACGGATACCGGTGACATCTGGTCGAAATAAAAACGTTTGTCAATAGGATGTGTATTCTTGATATACTCTACGTAATACTGCTAGTTATCCATTTTTATATAGAGTGTAAAGCATTTTTATAATATCTTTAAATATAGAGTG
Source organism: Pecten maximus (assembly GCF_902652985.1). NCBI lineage: Eukaryota > Metazoa > Mollusca > Bivalvia > Pectinida > Pectinidae > Pecten > Pecten maximus. Next base: position 18,885,736 of record NC_047029.1, read on the forward strand.
AAGATTACCTAGGGGTACCAAGTAAATATATGTGCGTCTGTTCTTAGGCTTGGCGACAGAACCCAAACTTGGATACCGCGATGATATAAAATCAAGCATGATATCGTACTAAATCCAACTAAGACTTCATGATTTAATTTAGACAGAGACAGAATAAATATGTGCTTGCTGTATCTCGCTACTAGTTAGATGCGCCCTCCTTCAGGAATTTTTGTGTGAAGTGGGATGGGTTTGGGGGCGGCCTTTCTATTCTATGTCTGTTTCAAGAACTACTGTGACGTATTGGAGCCATGAAAGATACCAAAACAGACAGTTACAACAACAATCAGTCTTTATTTTATTTTCTTCTCTACTTGCCCTAATGTTTCCGGTGTCACCAGCCTAGGTCCCATTCAAAGCTCTCCTTGACCTTAATTTACATGGCACGTGATAATGATGAAGACGCTTACCCCCGGATACACCTGGTCCTATCTTCTTTTCTAGGGTCTTGATGAAATTCTCAATTATCAACATGGTGTAAGAATTACGGTTATAGTATTATGTATATATTCTTTGTTGCTTCCAATGTTGAAATATATTCGAAACTGTTAACATAAACGAAATTATGAACCACGTGAAGGCTGTCGCTCTGTTCCCTGATATTTAAATAACTGTAGTCCCGTTTATCATTTTAATATATACAAGATGTATATACATTAATATATGTATGTATGAACATATTTTTTATTTATACATATATCTTGTTTGATGTTGTTTCATTAAATACCATTTTGTTGTTTACCATTTATTGGCCCCAATGACCTGTTAATGTAATATAATAATAAGTAATGCAAAAAATTCCATTTCTTCAGTTTGCATCTTTCTGCATGGAGGGCCTATCAATTGTACCTGCTGCCCTTCACGCCATGATTAGTAAGATTCGACTTAATTTGGCTGGCTATTTCCCCCCTTTTTTTCTAAACAGATTTCCGTTTCCCTGCAATTACGCGCTGTTACAAACTACAACCTCCCAAATGCATACACATTTGACAATCCCAACAAGCATGGAGCTAGCACACATTGGAGGCCGTCCTTAAATGACCATTGTTATTAATACAAAACAAAATCAAATTAGATAACCGTGACAACTGTCATCCAGTGCCAATGCGGGGAAAGAATGTCTCCGTACAGGTATCACATTACAAGTCGTGGTGTTATCGACATTATTCGGATTCCATGACAGGTTTTTTGAGCGAATAGATCTCCTGTCTGCTCTTTTTTTCGTGCTTTATTTTTCCTTAATGGGTGTATCGTTTATATCGACTTTCATCACCAGGACTGTTATGTGGTCAAAAATTCGGTTTTGGCTGATTTCTGATAATTGTAAATAATCGCTAGTCGCTAGCAAATCTGCTGATATTTCAGGTAGGAATTTAAAAAAGAAACAAACATATGTAGGGCGTAAGAATTGTGCCTGCTGCACCTTTTGCATACACGATTCAGAAGAGGTGATTAAATTTGGGATCTTATCATATCTTATTTTTTCTTTTTCATTTTTCCCTTCCTGATATCTCCCTTGACATCGCCTTATTTTTGGCCTTCCGTTGAGCATTCACTCTTCAATCATGTCTCCTGTCATGTCTCCTGGCCGAGCTATACTACTCCTGCTTAGAGCTAAGCATTTTGCGAGTGGCACGGCTGATTTGCCCGTTGTCAGTATAATGTGACCGGGTGTCCTGCGGTGTCTTTGGCAGTATGCTGTAGTGAGGTAGCACTTTAAAGTTCTTCGTTATCACAAGGAGTATATTAATAACTGTAATAATTGCAGTTTAACGATTAAATACAACTTCATGAACTTACAAATTGGAAATCTTTCAGTTATTGGCAAATACATTATTTCCCCACGAGATGTATAAATTGATTTATGTAATTATTGTTTGTTATCAAGAAAAATGTGTATACAGCGTTTTTCAAAGATATATATGCTAAATATAATGATTTTCAATCAAAAAGATGACGTCCAATTGCAAAATGTTGCACGCAGATTTGTTGTATAACTTTCGACATGAAACGATACTATTGAAATAGTATGCCATATATTCTGATTAAAAATTGCGTCGTATACTGCTTATTTGTTTGGTCTTATTGACATAAGTTGATCGCCATAGAAATCACTATATCCCTGTAGAAAGGATAACAAAGCAGCTCGTTTTTAAGTCCACAGCCAACAAATTGTATATGCCTCGTCAGTCAATTTGTCAATAACAAACATAGACTAGCCAATGAGATTGGAGCCAAATGGCGAAGGGAGGCCCACAAACTAAATAAGAAATATCGAATGCATTAAGCAAACATAATGCACAATAGGATTGCTTACGTAAAAAATCCGGTATAAAACCAAACGGTAGCCATTGGTGTGACAGCGACCAACGCTCCGTGAAGAGAGAGAGAGAGATAACTAATATTTTTATGTTAAGTTTCGGATCACAACAATACCTATAAAGAAAGAGGTGATAAGGGAAGCTCGATTTTTATTTCTTACCAGCCCTATTCGGGACCATGGCAAAGAGCTTCCATAGCTTCTCGGGATTTGTGACATGGATACTCTTTCTAGGAACAACTGGCTTATGGAATGCCGCACAGGGTTACACATACGGCAAGTAAGTGACGGCATTATCAGGATGTAAAAAGGTTTTATCACATAAAACATGTTTGTTCAACACTTAAAACTTGAACCACTAATTAAATTCATAAGTGCCACTTGTAATCTTTATAAAAATGGACTACTTTCTCATGAGATATAAATTATTGTGTCTTGAGGAATGCAAATTTGTCTTTATTATACAACTAAGAAACTGGACTGACCTACGGCGGAAATTTGTATCTCTTCTTTTTTTTATTCTTGTTGTTTGATAGATTTGCGATTGAAAATAATGCTTTTTTTGTTTTGTTTTTGGTATTAACATATTATTCTGATATCTAATTTTTATAAGCCTTTTTTGAGATTTAACCCGTATAAAACTAAAGTCTGAATAAGTAACCACTGTATTCACCAAATACTGCTATCATTTCATGAACATAAATACAATTGTCTCAAATGGTATACTTTGTTTGTATCAAATATAGTTATCCAATCGTAATAGTTTGAATACTCATGCTTTTAATATCAGTTCATGCCTATAAAAATACAGAAGTAATCATTTTTGTCAGTTTTAAATTATTCTGTCGCGTGATACTTGAGATGAATAATCCTTTAGAGAATTATCACATAAAATCAGTACATTGGGCCAGCGTGATCTAGGGTTCTGGGGCCCTGATTGCGATCAACGCTGCCCAGTAGGGGTTCCGCCGTTTTGAATTCACAAAAGGCTGCCGTGCGTCTCAATTCGCCCCCCCCCCCCCCCCCCCCCTTTTGAGTCCATTTGACACAGTTTTAGCTAGTCTGATAATTACTAACTGGTATTCCGCGTTACCTTTCCTTTTTGGTAGACGTAATATAATTGGCAAGCCATACTTTGCTTCTTTTCCTCGCTGTTGTTGTTGCAGATACTATTTAGTAAATATTATTTTACATTACGTACATGTACTGCTGATTTACATATTATCAGAATTATTCCATGTTGACTATTTAATTTGTGATGCCACTAGATTTTGACAGTAATTTAGCATGCAGTAACTCGGTATCAATTGGTCGAATATGTGAATATCCATCCATCGATAGATGATTTTTAAGACGGATGATTCAATCTTGTATGCATCAAAATAAAAACATTATTGCATCTCTGAAAAAAAAAACTACTTAGAGATTTCCCATATCACGGAGTATTTTTCCATGATTAGTTTTTCATTCACCGGTAGAGTAAAGCATTGAGCAATTATGAGGCCGAAAAAGATTATCGAAGGCAAAATTATATGTGTTGATATTAGTATCGGGTATTTCATTTAGAATTTGAAGATTAACTTAACGAAGGATTGTCCTTTTGCGAAATTGCATTCAGTAATGATGACACAACGCAAGTTAAAACACACATATACATCGTCCTTTGTGTGATTGCATCATAGCGTTTCCTTTGGGGATGTCAAACTTTTTTACAATATCTTAGTACTAATATATAATTCAAATTTGTATCAAGAAATTGTAGCTCCATAAAAAATTTTGTGGGTTGTAAGCAAGTACTTGACCTAATGGATAAAAGGGAACTGTATTTCATATATAAAATTCCAAAAGGACACATCATTACGGATGAACAGTGGTTTCTGCAATGGGTTTTCATCAATAATTGTCCAAATAGACTCCCAGATTAATCAAATATTTTCTTGAATTTCACATTAATTTACCAAGTATCATCAGTAATTTTCATGAATGTAATAATCTAAGATATTGAACCGCAATGACCAGTAGGAATGGTATTTTCAATGTTTTTTTCCCGTAGTAATAAAATTTCAAAACCGCGTTAGTTTAATATTAAATTATATAATTGGCATTGTGGTTTTCAGAACAGTAAACAATAATTCTCGTAAAATATAATGCCATTTTACCCATAACATGTTGTGTATCATTCTTTAACATTGAACGCGAATTACTCTCCAAATACATGACAGGCTGGACTCCAAAAAAACATAGCGATATTTTCTTTTCATCTTGTTTTCCTTATCAATAAGAATTGCACAAATACAGAAAGATGTAATAATTTATAATTAATCGAATATATAGTTTAAATTATCAATAAATACAAAAATAAGTTGAGAGCGTGAAAATGCAAACCATTGAAATAATTAACAATTAATAAAAAAAAGTCTGTGATGTCTTAATAAAGAACACGCAAATATTAACGCTTGATGAAACACATAAAGAAATTGAACGAGAGTGACAAGAACACAATTAAGAGCTACAATCCGATTGCGTCAGAAATAAATTAAGACTTTATGAAGGAATAAGTTTTTGGCTAGTGCAGCCGTCTTCGACATTTCTATTTTAAACAAATAACAAGACTTTTATCAAGTTTTTCTTTTGAATTGCAGTGTCACGATGAATCTTATTTGACAAATTTATTTAACCTTCCTATTATGATATTCTTTATTAATTTTGATTTCAATTCCCCTGTCTTGATTACCTGCTTTGTCTATGATCTTTGGCAAAATGTTTAATTCACTGACACAATACACTTGTGCTGACGAAGATTAAGCTAATATGGTTGTTTCCGAATCCAGTTTGAAGAGTTAAAGGAAAATTAAATTTACATTCGAATAGAAAATTATATTTAGAGCCCTTTTCTTTTTGTCTTTGTATATGCTTGTACACCCGTGGATGATATTTTCATATTATATATAAATGATATATAATTCCTCATTGATTAATTTTGTGCTGGTCGTCATTATAAATTATATCATTTCATAATTACTAAGCATCCCATTATCTCACAATGATCAACGGTGGCACTGCATTCTTCTGAAGAAGGTATAAAAAGCCCACCAAAACTTGTAAATTCCATATCATACACCGTGGGTCTTCACATTGAATATTATTATCTCTAAAAGTATCCAAACTTCAAATCTATTTTGATCAGCAAACAATAAAATAATTAAAATAACTTTTTGTTTCGTCAGTCAAATTTGATTGGTCAAATTCAAACGATTTCAAAAAAATATTTTGCTAATGGATGTCGGGATTAGTTCCATTTTATTATTAGAATTGTATACATTTTTCAACTTTGTCACTTTACATAGCTTCACAATGACATGAAATAACAATAGTATTTCTCTACTCCAATTTCATAAGGGAGTGTCCAGTTGCCTTTTGGCGTAAGATAACAAATACATTATCAAAGCTACTACAATACCATATGTGTGAAGTAACATAGCTTTGCTGTACTGTGAAAAAGCTTTACCAACGAGACAGGTAATAAAGTAGAGAATTAGTTTTCATATATCATGTTGTGGAAATATCCCTTTGTCACTCCATAATATAAATCTATTAAGTAGATCGATAAATCCAGACACACCCGGATAGTTTACTTCGGAACAGCTGTGACTCTACTGTACAAACTGATTTGAATAGGTTTGATTTAGTATATTTACGTCACATGCTTCAGTATCATACTGATATTTAACACAGACGGCCATAGATTTTTCTTTCTTTTCCCCTTCCTGTGCAATAATCATTATTGTGCCTTAGCTGTTGCTGTATATGAAAACTTTTTTGTGATAAAGTTATTTTAGCGATTTCGTAATAAAACTATTGCTTTATTATGTTGCTGGACGTTTATTTTTCGCTCTATAATGTTACATATATCAATGGATTAATCAATTAAGTTCCAATAATTAGCAAAAATTTCTGTCCTTTGAAATAAGGTATCTTACAACAGTATAACTTGTTTATCCATAAGTAAAAACCGTTGCGATTTCAGTGTTCTTAATTGAACTTGATACTGACGTCATGATATACTTAATATACTTGCACTTTTGTTTCGTGGACATGGTTTAATCACGGTACAACTGACATTGTGTTGACGGGTCGCGATAGCTCAGTCGGCTAGAGCGCCGGCCACGTAGCCCCAGATGAAAATCCGAGGTACATAGCTCGACGGTCCCTACCACTGTTGGTTTGGAAAACTGAGAAACGGTTCAGTCTGTGTTGTCGTGGTTGTGTTTTAAGGATTTTACGCTAACTGCTCTGGATGGCATGCGACATGCCTCCGATACGCCGTTTAGTGCGTAGGTATCAATTTCTATAATGAGAACCCGTTTCAAAATTACATTGACTGTTCACAGGGCGTTAAACCCAGCCAACAAACAACCAATCTAAATAGGACGTTATCACTATATTACTGACATAACTGTAATACATTATCACCATATTACTGCATTAGTGACATTAGTGCAGTACATTCTCACTGTATGACTGGCATTACTGTAGTACGTGATCACTATTACTGACATTACTGTAGTACGTGATCACTATAACTGGCATTACTGTAGTACATTCTCACTGTATGACTGACATTACCGTAGTACGTGATCACTATTACTGACATTACTGTAGTACGTGATCACTGTATAACTGACATTACTGTAGTACGTGATCACTATAACTGGCATTACTGTAGTACGTGATCACTATAACTGGCATTACTGTAGTACGTGATCACTATAACTGGCATTACTGTAGTACGTGATCACTATTACTGACATTACCGTAGTACGTGATCACTGTATAACTGACATTACTGTAGTACGTGATCACTGTATAACTGACATTACTGTAGTACGTGATCACTATAACTGGCATTACTGTAGTACGTGATCACTATTACTGACATTACTGTAGTACGTGATCACTGTATTACTGACATTACTGTAGTACGTGATCACTGTTACTGACATGACTGTAGTACGTGATCACTATAACTGGCATTACTGTAGTACGTGATCACTATTACTGACATTACTGTAGTACGTGATCACTATTACTGACATTACTGTAGTACGTGATCACTGTATAACTGACATGACTGTAGTACGTGATCACTATAACTGGCATTACTGTAGTACGTGATCACTATAACTGGCATTACTGTAGTACGTGATCACTATTACTGACATTACTTTAGTACGTGATCACTATTACTGACATTACTGTAGTACGTGATCACTGTATAACTGACATGACTGTAGTACGTGATCACTATAACTGGCATTACTGTAGTACGTGATCACTATAACTGGCATTACTGTAGTACGTGATCACTATAACTGGCATTACTGTAGTACGTGATCACTATTACTGACATTACTTTAGTACGTGATCACTATTACTGACATTACTGTAGTACGTGATCACTGTATAACTGACATTACTGTAGTACGTGATCACTGTTTTACTGACATTACTGTAGTACGTGATCACTGTTTTACTGACATTACTGTAGTACGTGATCACTGTATAACTGACATTACTTTAGTACGTGATCACTGTTACTGACATTACTGTAGTACGTGATCACTGTATAACTGACATTACTGTAGTACGTGATCACTGTATAACTGACATTACTTTAGTACGTGATCACTGTATAACTGACATGACTGTAGTACGTGATCACTGTATTACTGACATTACTGTAGTAAGTGATTACTATTACTGACATTACTGTAGTACGTGATCACTATTACTGACATTACTGTAGTACGTGATCACTGTATTACTGACATTACTGTAGTACGTGATCACTGTATTACTGACATTACTGTAGTACGTGATCACTGTATTACTGACATTACTGTAGTACGTGATCACTGTATAACTGACATTACTGTAGTACGTGATCACTGTATTACTGACATTACTGTAGTACGTGATCACTGTATAACTGACATTACTGTAGTACGTGATCACTGTATTACTGACATGACTGTAGTACGTGATCACTGTATTACTGACATTACTGTAGTACGTGATCACTGTATAACTGACATTACTGTAGTACGTGATCACTGTTACTGACATTACTGTAGTACGTGATCACTGTATAACTGACATTACTGTAGTACGTGATCACTGTATAACTGACATTACTGTAGTACGTGATCACTGTATTACTGACATTACTGTAGTACGTGATCACTGTATTACTGACATTACTGTAGTACGTGATCACTATTACTGACATTACTGTAGTACGTGATCACTGTTACTGACATGACTGTAGTACGTGATCACTATTACTGACATTACTGTAGTACGTGATCACTGTATTACTGACATTACTGTAGTACGTGATCACTGTATTACTGACATTACTGTAGTACGTGATCACTGTTACTGACATTACTGTAGTACGTGATCACTGTATAACTGACATTACTGTAGTACGTGATCACTGTATTACTGACATTACTGTAGTACGTGATCACTGTATTACTAACATTACTGTAGTACGTGATCACTGTTACTGACATTACTGTAGTACGTGATCACTGTATAACTGACATTACTGTAGTACGTGATCACTGTATAACTGACATTACTGTAGTACGTAATCACTGTATTACTGACATTACTGTAGTACGTAATCACTGTATTACTGACATTACTGTAGTACGTGATCACTGTATAACTGACATTACTGTAGTACGTGATCACTGTATAACTGAGACATTGTAGTCTATTTAAACGACCGAAGAACGTAATATATATATATTTATAATAGATAATAAATTGTTTTTATCCTTACGGACGAATTATAAAAGTAAAATAAAAAAAACAACAACTCTCCGTTAGCGCTTTCGTCGCGTCATGGCGACTCTTCAGAATGATTTTATTTTCAAAATAGATGATTATGACGTCATATATTATGACGTCATAGACGTAGACATAGAGACAGTAATACACAACACAGAATGGCAACATTGTGAAAATAAAAATATTCGAAATAAAAATGAAAATAAAACTGCCCTCACGAGGGATCGATCTAACGACCATAAGACTGAAATACCGGGTGTCTTACCCGTTCAGCTATGCGGGCTGTGATTTAAACATTATGTTTTTTAAATATTAAATTCTAGAGATGTTGTATAAATACGGAAACAACAAGAAAAATGTGTACATATTGTTCACAATACCGAGATATTTCAAACGTGTCCCGTCTCCGGGAGTACATCCGGAAACAATATATATTGTATATTGATATATATCATGGTTTAAAGCATGTTCATGTATATTTGCTCTAAGTTTTAAAACAAGATAATGTTAAATCGCTGTGTAACTTACATAGCATAATTTATAGAATAATAGTACATAGTCTTACATTTCTCTTCCTAGTTGTTAATATCAATACAAATCTAGACTGTAGGGAAGATGTTGATCAGTTCAGGTATATTATTCAAACTTTATTCGAGTCTTCCAAATTCTTCGCAATGTTAATAGTGTAATTTAAAATTACAACCTTTTTGATCCACCATTTATTGGATCAAATGGCTATCTATGTTGGTAAACCGTTAGGAATTTAATAATAATCTTTTATATAATTTGATAATTTAATTTTGTATGAAACACGCATTTTCATTGGCTGAAATAATTTTGTTATACCTCCATAACAAATTTTTGACGTTGCGAAATGTAGCGTCATTTTTGATTGGCTGATGACGTGGCGTAATATTTTATCACAGAAAAGAGTTCGCCAAAGAAAGTGAAATATCTTGGTGTGTATAAGACGAAATTAAATTATAAGAATTAACATTAATTATTTTTTCTGTTATACAGTCATAACATAAAAAAACTGGAGTGTACTCTCTTCATAAACCGCTTCGCGGTTTATTTAGAGTACACTCCAGTTTTTTCTGTTATGACTGTATAACAGAAAAAATAATTGATGTTAATCCTTAAATAATTACATCACTTCAAACTAAATGGTATCACAAGGGGTACGCAGAGTATTTGGCGAACATGTGTACCTTGTGTATACAATACGATGTACCGCATTATACAATTAGCCAAATTTTGATATTTAACAGATGAGTGAACATACAGTAATAAAAAAGTACGTAACTATGAATAATTTTGGTATCATTCAACCCATTTGACAACCAATGCGTGGCCAACCTTTAGAGCCTGCTATGAGACGTCTATTTCTGGGATCTGTGAGAGACATACATGTATTTATCATGGGTACACGTACACGTGTAGGGGAGGGTGGGGTTATGCGTGAGCGACGGGTTGATAATTGTATGCATGGTGTTGCACGTGAGCACGTGCTTTTAGTGGCCCTAACAGGTGTTTTCAGGTGCGCGTGGCCGGCTCGCCATTCGAGCCTTGTAGTCACTATAGCAAGCACGCATACCCCCCCCCCCCCCCCCCCCCCGAAAAAAATTGACGAGACAAATGTTTTTTATTTGGTTTTCTTCTTTTACGCTTTTTACCTTATAGGTAATTTGTCGACAATCGCTGGTGACTTAAGACTGGACAGGTGTGAAAAATGTTTTACTTAGAAGGCATTGTGTACACAGGTCGAGGGACTTCGAAGGAGACGGATTAATTCCATGGTCCAATTGTTTTGCCTAAATCCCAGAGTTTCGCATCCACATGTCGATTTAATTGTAAAAATCTCCCGCAATAAATGGTGCTTTGCTCACTACAGAGGCTTCCTCCCATACAAGTGTTTGTGTTGTGATGATAAATTATTTATGTGCGTTTGAGACGGTCGAATTAGCACATAATTGTTTTTATGAGGAGCGAAAAAAAAACCCATCCTTTGAAATTCTTTCACACAATTTACAGAACATGTGTTTTATTTACAGTGAAAATGTCTGTATGCTCAACGAAACACGAACAAGGCAAACGGAAGCTCCATGCAAAGACTATCTTGACATGGTGCTGATAGATAACCCATATACGTTGATGTTGAAGGAAAGTTTCACAACACAAGAGGAATATGACAACAGAATTAACATACTAATGGGTAAGTATTTTTAATTCATTCGTCCGGTATCACCGTAAGATTTAACGGTGATGTGCATTGCAATTGGTATATCTTATGAACTAATGCGAAATACACCAATTCATGAACAGCTTGTCATTAATCGTATAGTGACACCATCCTCTATGTCTTCTGTGGCAGTGACTAACCCATGTCCAAGCTGAACAGATGGTTATATTTTAACGTTGAGAGGTTTGAAAACATCTTCTATATGTTGTCAACCCCTGTAGGTAGGGCGTAAGAATTGTACCTGCTGACCTCTGCTCACCACTCTTACTCTTATCCGACCTACTCTCTTGTAGGAACTCCCAGCTTTGCCTTTTAATGTACCGTAGGAGTAATGGCGCATCATTTGAACCTTCATAAAGGTGATCAGAATATTAAGGGTTCTATCTCCATTTATTTTTCTTGTACACTGATATGTATTTCAGATAAAGATAGTTCCTGTATGTTACGTTCATACAAAATGTATTTCAATCTCTGTTAAAAACGAGAACGTTAAATATCTAATAAAAAGTTAGCGTCACTCTATTTTGGAAAACATATGAACAATTGTGTTTAGCTATAATACAATCATTCCTTTTGTAGTAAGCCGTTAATTTAAATAAAAAATCGAAGATGCTGGATTTTGTTTAAATGTACAGTCGATCCTCGGTATCTCTTATGGTATTGGGTGGTTGTAATATTATTAAAGCTTCGAAATATCCGGGTATTCGAGGTATATTTCATATAGCTATTTTTGCTGTCGAAACTGAAATTTTACCTCGAATTGTTAGAAACTATGCTGTTTTGAAACAAATACTGATGGTACCTTGTAAGAGTGCCATAATGTAGCTACCGAGTCCTAAAACAAACAATATATTTTACATAGATACTGTTTAAACATGTTGAATGAGAATAATGATTTTAATTCAAAATGTTCCTTTTTAACAGACAAAGATCCGAAATATACAAACAAGCAATGTATATTTTCAAGGTAAGTACTTTCACTTAAACGCATAGGATATTTTAGTTGGGTATATATAATAAGTACGGTATGGATACCTAGGCTGGAGTAATGTAGATAGATTGAAGATATTATCATCAGGAGGACAGGATGTAATGACTGAATATGGCGGCATGCTTGATGATATACGTTTTATATACAATATCAATTTAAGTAGATGACATCCTGTAGGATACCTTATACCCTGAGGAAAACGGGCCCGCATACATTATTGCATAATGAAACTATATTATGCTGTTGAAATATTACTATTAGATTTTATATTGTAATAATTTATTTATAGGCATGGTCATATTGGCTGTATAACCATTTACTTAGAAAACTACTAGATACCACTGGATCGCCCTGCCGTATTCCCACTGAAAACATAGATTAGAATGGGGGTCGCTTTGTTTAGAATACCTCACCATTACAGTGTATACATTTTGTTAGAGTATGGAAATAATGATAAGTGACTTTTAAGATATACAGATGTAATCTTACCATATACTTTGTAGTGCTGCCATGCATGTACCATGAACTGACAGGGTTCGTCTAGATCACATTTGAAACAAACAAACATCACGTGAATTTCTTTCAAAAGTAAACTAAGGAACATACGTCAAACCACAAATCAGTATCTGTCGATATTCCAAACAATATGTGACCCAGCTTTAATATATCACCGTCCTTTTTATTCGATACTGATTTATACTACAATTTTCTCAATATTTCCACAGGATCAATACTATTTTACTAATTCACCTGAAAGACATTTATTTTCATTATTCACTTTGTTCTTTAAACCTTTTTTTTTATTTTTACGTAAATGTTATTTGTTTAATATATGTATGTATTTTCCCTAGACCCGTGTCCCCCATATATGCCTTCACAAAACCCTTCCATTCGCATGTAGTCACCATTCCTCAAAACCTGGGATGAGCTTAAACTGATGACATACTTTTTTTGGATACCATTCTTTACCCTTACATATGTAGTCACATATCCCCAAAGCTGCACGTGCACTTACACTGGGGACGTCAATTAGCACATTTTTATATCACTCCCTTTCTATTATCTTTACACATATAACCACCAATCTCATACCCGCACGTGCATTTGAACTGATGATGTCCGTCACTTTTCTATCACAACCTTTCCCTCACCATCACACAAATAGTCACTTCCCAGTATTCACGCGTGCAGTCGCATTGATGACGTCACTTACATGACACATTCAACAAAACATGCCTTTACAGAACATTGACACAGAACAGGACACAATTGTAGGAAAGCCCACACCGAAAAAGAAGGTAAATGTGACCATGGATACAGTTTTTTTTAGCCTTTAAGTAACAAGTATCACTTCTTAAGTGAGACACTCAAATTTAAGCGAAACCAAACTAAATCAGATTCGCGGAATGATGAAATACCGCACCAGGTGAGAGATACAAGTGCGTTGGGCCTCTTGCTTGTTATGATTTTATAATTCTTATCTAATATAACATATGTGCATTGGTGGTGATTTAATCAAGCTTAAAATTAAATAAGAATTATGATGTACTATAATCAATTACTGGTGTGTGGAAAATAATACCGACTACTATACTATATATTTAATAAAGAAGTGTAATTTATGAAAACGTAACTGTTAACAAAAATATCCACATGTAGCTAAATATATAAGTATGTACGTTGTCGCTTTTTAAGCACAATTATGTACTGCATCAATTTTACTATGGCTACACATTTATATTTTTTATTATGTATCAGATCGTACATAGAACAAATACCGGGATGTTGCCCTGGTTGGACGGGACCAAGTTGTCTAACAGGTAAGTGCACGTGGTGCCATATTATATAAAAATAATTCAACCTATTGATTCTTATCATACCAGTTAACCTCATGTAGAACACTGTTGTATGACAATTCAATTGTTCTTTCCTTTGGTCCTGCATCTAACGTTATGTACATCGCAATAAAACAAATTCTATATTCAAATATGGTATTATCGTAAGTTTACAAATATTTAAATATAAGTAAAATGATTGATGTCTTTTGTTTTGTTAAAGCAATTTGTGAGCCACCGTGTTCCAGTAATGGTCGGTGTACTAGTCCACACGTGTGTACCTGTCAACCAGGATTTACAGGGGCGTTCTGTGATGAAGTCGTACTAGGTAGGAATGCTTAGCAAACTCATCATTTAACCATGCAAGCTGTTGAACATACAAAATGGCTGATCATCATCTCCCATGGCATTACTTAAATGTTAAATTAAGAATGATGCTCAACATTGTATTCCTTCAAACTTTATTTTTAGTAGCATGTAAAGTAAGCATCGCATATCCATATAACATATTTTAAGCTAAAAAAAGACACAGTAAAATGCAGTATGTCTATTTTTTCCCAAAATATTGCAAATCTATTGTAAATTAAGAATTGGCTGTATTACATTGACTATTATTTGTGCTAAAAAAATATGGCTGATGATACATCAAATGAGGAATTATAATAACAATGAAAATATTTTGTGTATATTCAATAATTAGAGCAATAGTCAGCACTACATTTTGGTGCTGTGTTTTCGTTTAATTGATGACGTCATTAATTTGTTTGCTGATGTCAATTTTCTTTCAGAATAAAAAAACTAAATTTTGTGAAACATGGCCAAACATTAACATTTACTTTAGACTAAAAATTTCCAGCTGTATCTGTAAAGCTAAAAAAGACACTGAAACAAAAATGCAATGAATGATATTAATTTTCCTTTTTGTAGATATGAACGCGGTCAAACAGTACTGTTACAGTAGCCCATACTGTCATGGTGAGAAGGCCGAGGGATTTGAAAACCAACTCAGTTACGAGGACGACTGCTGCAAAGGTGGCGGTGCTGGCTGGGGAGCAAGTGGGGGCAAATGTGAAGACTGTTCTGGTAAGAATTGGTAACTTTTTTCAAGACCTTTAAAAATCGATTGTAATAGTATTTTCAATGGTACTGATATGTTTAAATTAATGCAACTGAAGTTAAAATACAAAAGACAAGTGAACACGACAATAGACAAATGAACACGAAAAAAAAAAAAAAAAAAAAACAAGCACAAGGGAAATGTGTGTGGTTCCAAAGTAACAAGTGGTGATGTCAAAACTAGTTTCGGTCTAATGTGGTATATTTGTATTTATATACAGCACACATGTACAGTTATGTACATTTATATTTAAGATTTCGCGTGGTTCATATTTGATGAATCACCATACACAAGCATATATCTATGCTGTACATTTTATCTATTATATTTCAACATACACACTATTATATATAAATGCATCCTTTTGGACTGTAAGTTGTGTGGAGAGATAGCATAATTCATCTTAAGACAACACTATCAGATCAAAGTACCTTAAAATGACAAGTTTTATTACTTCATACTTATATTTAGTTTGCTATTTCAATAATCAACTGAAAATTCGCCACTGTAGTGTCAACCATAGCTGTCAACCATTTTCG
This sequence comes from Pecten maximus, assembly GCF_902652985.1. Taxonomy (NCBI): domain Eukaryota; kingdom Metazoa; phylum Mollusca; class Bivalvia; order Pectinida; family Pectinidae; genus Pecten; species Pecten maximus. The sequence goes on from NC_047029.1 coordinate 18,901,680, forward strand.
TCATCAGCGTAATTCAAAACAGTTACAGTGTTCAATATCGCATCGAAGTGTCCGGAGGAATGGTTACTATCGCTTAATAGGTCCCATAAGTTAAGTTAATGGAACTCCAGTATTCTACCATTTTATGTACTAAAATTGGTTATTTAGTTTAATAACATATTCTGAAACCAAAGAAAAAACATTGTACCTGTCCTATTATCATATGAATCGAATGATGTTATACGATTGTTATATGATAGTGATGGTAGTTGGAAATAGCTTAATACGTGGTATTGAAACATTTTATCCATTGCCTGGTAGATTGTGTAACATTAACTTCTGCATTGTACATACCAAATACCTCTGGAACTCAGAAATGTATATCTTATTCATGCTATACCAATACATTATTGATTGAAAATAATTGCTTTTCTATTTAAATCTTAAAAAAAGGATAGTCTTCTAAAAGTGTTCAGTCAACAATTTCTGATGAAAACGGAACACGTGTTGCCTCCTTTCTTGTCAAAAGTCAATGGGAATATTTGACAGAAACAGTTTTATGTCTTTATGTAAGTTGTAACACATGTTCAGATTGTTTGCGATACTGTCAATACAACAAAGGAATTCGTTTACGCTTTGTCCCCATTGTCCACAGATGGGCATGGTGACAAAGGATTTGGATACCTTTATACCATTGTAAGATGTTAAAAATCAAAGGCTGGTATCATGAAATCGTCACGAGTGTGGCGGAATTATAATCGGCTGAATTCCGATGGCTAGGTAGCTCAATTGATCAGCCTACAGTTCAGGGGTGACGGGTTCCAGTCCCATTCTTATCGTTGTTTTTTTCTTTCCTATTATAATGTTAATGATAGCGTCCGACCTTGTTTACAATATCAACAGTCAGGAAGTAAATAATCCGACATACATCATCCACTCTCGCCGGTGCGTCTCAAACAAGCACTAGGGTAGAGCTTGGGAGGTATCTGAAGCCCACGCATGGCTGCACTCCCCTGCACGCGAAGCCTAAAATTACATATATACAAAAATACGTCAACTTACCACAATGTTCTTTTGTTTGATTATAGTTAGAATTGGACGAATTACCCATTACAACGCACGTACACAGATTAGTATCCAAATACTGATGGTGCGAGTGCACATGTTACTATTTTGTTATCTAGCTTCGCTCTTGAGTGACAATCACGTAGCCTACCATTCCCAACTTATCGGGTATTGTCCATGAAATAGTATATTCCCCGAGGAGGAGTTCCGGTTGGTAATTTTCATACCCAAATGAAATCCAGCACGATCGAAAATAATAATAGAATCAATAGTAAAATACTGTAATAATATATTTTAATTAGTCATACATTGACCATCAATCATGTCCAGTTTTGAATTTTACTTTTAATACAATTGCATTAATGTGTATCATCATTTTACTTACATATTAAAACGTCAGTATGTATTATAATCAACTGTCATCTAAAACAAGGAAGAAAAAATATAATAAAATAGCAAATCAATAAAACATCAAATTCAAAGTTCTTAACATCAATTAAGAATGGAACAATAACAAGAATAAAGAATTTAAGGTGTAATAAGAAAAGAAACCAATCGAAAATTCTGAATGAATATATTCAACTTTGTAACAAAAGTATGACACCATCTTTTATCATGCCATATATTATATTTTTAAAGCGCAATCAATTATTTAATAGCATTTGAAAAAAAATTGATGGTCGCGATTGTTGCATGTTTGTTTAAAGTATCTTTTTAATTTTCCTTACATATACATGTCATTTATTTCCATATTTAATGCTATTGTTATTTTAGTCGTATATGGCGGAGAGGGCGTTGTGGAACAGGTCAAGGATGTGGGCTTCAGAACCTGCCTTAATTGTGGGAGCAGCTACTACAGGACGTTTGATGGTCGCGAATATCAGTTTCAAGGAAGGTGTAAATATACGATGGCCGCGGACAGCCAAGGCAAATGGCAGGTGGATATTGAACCCATCGACTGCGATGTATTTGAAACCTGCAGGAAAGTAAGTAGTTTATTTCGGTTGTTCTAAGATTTATTAAACAATTTTAGTTGATATACTATAACGCATGGAATGTACGTTACATGTATATGATATGTTCAATAAACACAACGGCTTATCAAAAATCATTTCATCTCCAACTAGATATGTTTTTTTTTTATATAAAACAATATTGTTATTGTCATTTACTCAAATGGCTTTTAGCTGATACAACATAAAGTACCGACCTGTTTAAAATAAACAAATTACACCAAAACACAGCTCAGCAGCAGTGGGGAAAGAGTGTTTGTTATAAAATCGGGATGAATAATTCTACGGCTTCAGTCGGTTAAGCCCTGGATATCTTTAAAGAAATGTCAAAGGCGACTGAAATTTTGAGAATCGAGGATTTTCGTTCGTGGTCTGCAAGGCGTAACCATCATGCCCCATGGTGTCCCGTAACGTCCTGGTATTTTCCTTTGTCTCCTATCTTCTCTTCCTTTCTGTATATTGTTTGTCTTTCTTTTTGACACTCGCATAATTTGTATGTTGCATGGACGTTTATCTCTGTAAAGGAAATATTTCCTCTTGTTTCTTATGGTTATTAATCTTTGAATAAGAGCATTTGGTATTCGTTTGTTATAAGTAGACTCAAGTGGTCTACTTCTATTTATTAACAATGTCGTCACTTAACAGACAAAGGGTAATTTACACCTGTCTATACTTTTACTCTTTCAGGAAGTTACAATAATTGTTGCATCCGGTGAAAACTTATCAGTGAAAACTGGAGAGGTTTTTGTAGATGGCGTAGAGTTTACAGTAACAACTGAAGCTAAAAGCACAGCGGGAAACAGTGAGTGATTAACAAATGATAGAGATACCTTAATACTTATGTTGGAATTGTAAGCAAAATATATTAAAATTTTGTCGACCTAGCGCACACGTGTTTAATATAAAATCAGATAAGCAGTTGTAATTTGATTATTCATAATTTATAGACAGACATATTTGTAAGCAAGATTTGACAAATTATATTATTTCCGTTCATTCTAAGATTCGTTGTCTTGTGTGATATTGCATACTATCATACAATCAGTCGTTGAAGATGTTGGTATGCTAATAGGTTTGGATTATTTGTATCGAGTACATGGCAAGTCATCATTTATTTGTAATTAAGTATATACACGTTATTATTGTGTGAAGATAAATCCTTCGAAAGCAATTTGATCGAATTTACATTGTCTTCTGTTCTTCAGCATACACTATTCTGAAGAAAGGCGACTGGATTATGATCACAACAGCAAACAACAACCTGCGATTGAAGGTAGACTACTTTTCAACATGCTATTTGACGCTTGACGACAGTTTGCATGGATCAACAAGTGGACTCTGTGGAAATTTTAACGAGGACTTCAAAGGTAACGCCTTGATGTTGACCATCTTGTGTGTCTTATCTTATATGACTAATCCAATTCCAGACATATGCTGTTTGGGACGTGCAGATGTGTCCAGTTCCACTTCATAACAAGTATATGTTTTCATCAATCACCTATCTTGAGATCCGATTAAATAAAGATATACTATGTGTTACATCAAAGCTAATCATAATGAATAACCATTGGTCTGTCAATGACATCCATGAAATGTTGTTTATTTATCTTAATCTATTTTTCTGCAGACGATTTGAGAACAAAGGCTGGAGAACTCACAACAAATCCATCAAATTTCGGTAACTCATGGAGAACCGATAGTTCGGTTAGTATATTTGGATAGAGAATTATTCTCGTTACCCTTTCTCTTTTTGAGATAGTATAGTTTAAGGTTTAAAAAAAAACAAAAAAAAACCCAACAACATTTAACTGGAAAACAATATTTGAGATTAAGCATCGATTTTGTTGAGTATGCTTCAGAGCTATTTTGCAGAACATATATTTCGAATTATACACATTCCATAGCGCCATACGTAAAATAAGCGAAAGCGATTAAAAGTGCAGATGTGTAATTTAAATTTGGATAATGAACTGACAAATCTAAGTGGACAGAAATGCTTTCTGTAATATAAATATATATCGAAAATAAAATGATATACAATCGCCAAACAGATTAGCTGGCCAGTGATTTGATATTTAGCAGAACTATGTATCTATAATTTTAGTGTTCACCAACGGGACCCATTGTCGACAATTGTCAGGACATTGCAATGAAATCTGAAGCGATGGAAGCATGTGGTATACTCAGAACTGGACTTTTTAGAGACTGCAGGGCTAAGGTATATGTTGTTGACTCATGAAGTTTTGAATGCATTGACTATCATACAATACAATGACGAATCATTGTATCGGCAAATGGGGTATTGATAGAATAGTAATAATCAATATAGGCGACACATACTCACATTAAGATATATCTGTCCAAAAACAGACCGTGACCTCTAAGACAACGTTATGGTAAAATTTGAGAACATAACGTTATTTGAGCGGTTGTAAACTATTTGTATATATTGTTATATACTTGAACTTCTTTAGTGATATTTTAATCCATTTTGTGTATTAACTTACTCAGAGATTGGTGAAATATTCATAGAAATAATAGCAAAATAAATCTGCTGTGTTATAATCCGATAGACAAATTGAAGAATGAACTATGTTTGAAGTTTTTCGACCCATCGCTTGGTGATGATGAAGTATAAAGTGTCCTGCTATTTGATAAATTTCAGATTAGCTACGTGAGTTGGTACCAGATGTGTGTGAATGAATATTGTAAAGCAGGTGTAGATCAAAAGGAAAACGTGCGATGTTATCATGTTGGCGCATTCGCCCATGAATGTGCCCAGGTAGATATTATTGTCTCCTGGAGAAGCAGGGACGTTTGTGGTAAGCATATAAGAACAACGGATGTAACGCCTTTATAAGTATATAAGGCGATGTATTTTTAACCACGTTAATGAAATATATTCTATGTACTCGTTCATGTAGATGTATGTAAACGGATGGTAACTAGAGCAAGATATTAAGCAGTCTACTGCTTTCTTTGGAAAGTCATAATTCATCCTATGGATTTTACGGGATTGCAGGCAAATTGACCAACGATCGTTAGCATTTTATGATTGATTTGTCTTCAATGCTGTGAGAATAATAACTTATAAGAAAGCGGTTTAATGATTAGATACCTTGCTATAGTTGACGTTCTTCAACCTATATCTACATTAACGAATACAGGAAGTGACGCATCATATACAAAGATGATATTTCATTAACGCGGCTAAAAGTACATTGCGTTATATACACATTAAGGCACAACTATGGATATTGTTCTATTGATCATTACACCAATTGAAATTGAGTGATAGTCATTATCTGACAATTCCCCATTTTGTCTGGTAAGGTACATATTGACAATGTAGAGCAACTGGGGAAAATTTATATTATGATTCCATCTAAATTGTATTTATGATTGCAATATTAATTTCTTTGGTCACATTCGAACGTATCAGCTTGTTTCTGGGAAAGATGTTAATCAATTTTAAAATAAGATGATATGGTCTTTAAAATGCTTTTCATGTACATTTTGCTTACCACAATAATATACGTTTGACATTTTGATCTTCAGCTCCTTCCTGTCCCAACGGTCTTATATATAATGAATGCAGCTCGCCTTGTCCACGATCATGTTCAAACGTTTTTGCTGATCTGTCAGAAAGTTGTTCAACAAAAGGTCCATGTGTGTCCGGGTGTGAATGCCCCGGAGGCACTATCCTTCAGGATGGCAAATGTGTGTCGCCAGACGAATGTAACTGTAACTACAACAAAGAATCCTACCCACCAGGATCAGTTATGAAGAGAGATTGTAATGAGTGGTATGTCAATTAATGCTATCAAATCCATATCAATTGCAAATATAGATTAATACCTTTTTCATATTTTTAGCGCAGTGAGATTCTTAGCTAGTTATTTCATTCTAATTTTGATATGCTAAACTAGTTTTAACATAGCAATATGAAAAATACTCAACCCATGACCTTCTTGTTTGCAATGTTCATGCAGAAATGGTGAAATATTGAGGTTTTTTTCTTTACTAAGGACCGTTTCTACATTCATGAATAAATGAAATTCCGCAATGCTTGTAACCAGATATAACTTTTAAACACCTTAATGATGCCCTGGACACGCCAATGTATGTATTATTTGTTGTTTTTAACTTAAGTGAATGCGACAAAGGTATATGGATATGTACAGAGGAGAGATGTTCAAGTACTGCTAGGATGATCGGCATGTCGCACATCAAAACATTTGATGGACAAGAATACGATCTGGAGCCAAACGTGGCAAAATATGTTTTTGTTGAGGTAAATATCTTTGAAAAAGTCAGCAAGAGCGAAGACATACATTATTGCTGTTGATCATGCCGAATTGTGTTGTCCATGCCGTCAACTGTAACTGAACTTTTTTCTAAAACGCATATTTACTTATAGCTGGCATATTTGCATAATGCAAATGGTACATATGCCAAAGTAGTTAATTTGAATCTACTTTATACTGAAAAAATATAGAAAGAACCGTTTTTTAATGTTTAATTTTAATTCATGATATATGTTTCTTATATAATATATATATATATATAACATACATTTGTGATAAGAAATATAAAAGGCAAACATCGAAAGACCAATTAGATTTTTCAAAACTACGTTAAAAACTAATACGATCATTCTTGATGATGTGAATATTTGAATGTAACGGCTGTAATCTAAATGTTGTAATTATCTAATTTTAATAAAGCATTATTATTTCATTTATATTTGATTTCAAAGCGCAATGACGCAGCCGAAGCGGACTCCCGTTCAGACCTTACTGTTTCGATGTCCTTCGACAGCTGCCCTGTTCTAGATTCGTCATACAACAGAAACTGTCTCCTTTCCATTCACATTACGTACAAAAGCACACTCATCACACTTCGAGGTACAGAAGTACTGGTCAATGGTGAAGTCATTCATGGAAATAGTTTCTATTATTTCCATTCTCAAGACGTTTACATCAAACAGGCCACGAATCTATACATAATGGTAAAAGGATTTGGATTCCAGCTTCTGTATGATCGATCACGAGCAGTATATTTAACCCTCGACAGGTTTTATATGCACAAGGTATGTATATTGCATTATGAAATGCAAATGAAAAAATCATCTACAAATTATATAGGAAGAACTGATATCTACAATTAATACATTTGGAATTCCCACTTGATTTTAAGATCCAGTCTTTATCTAATGTAGTAGACAATTTGTGTGTATCCGGGGGTTTCTTTGTCTATGCAACACGCTTATATCTCTTCAAAGGAGCAAAATGAAACGTTATCATATTGGGGGTACATTTTCGCTACAATATTATATTTTGTCACCACGTAATTGTTTGAATTGTTCCAGGTTCGTGGTTTATTTGGCACGTACAACGATAATAGGAAAGATGATTATATGGCAAGGAATGACTTCCCTTCGACCGACACACATGTTTTTGCCCACGATTACAGTGATAGCATTGATTCGCCAAAACGATACAGCGGTTCCCATCAAACCGCCGCCGTGGTAGGTAACACGCAAGTCATGATAATGTTTGAATCGTTGCTTATATAAACTGGAATTACTCAGTTTTTTATTCCCTTGAATATATCGTAATTGTTTATCTTTAATCTTTAACACTTTAGAGACTTGCACGTCAAGTATAATGATACAAACAATTATTTTGATATCGGAATACGTCTCATATGTCAGAATGTTCATGCACAGCTTAGTTGCGCATGACCAGGCTCTACCTCTTGTGAAGAGTCTTTAGGAGAATACTGCATGATAATTTCCTACCAAACAATACCAACTGTTCTTTAATCCCGGTCATCGTTACGACGTAAATAAAATATCAGCCAAATACAATTAACATGTATCTGTATATTTAATATTTTATCACTTACAGGCAGAAGAAGCGACTAAGTTATGTGAACTCCTCAGCAGCCACGAGGTGTTTGCTGGATGTCTGGGACGTATTGATGTGAAATTTTACATATCCAAATGTGAAGACGACTATATGGCTAGTAGTGTTGGAGGCCGTGACCAAGTATTTTGTGATGTAACAGCCGCTATGGCTATGGAATGTGCAAATATCGGCACGGATTACATTGTTGCATGGACAGCAGCCACAGAATGGAGAACAAAATGCAGTACGTACGCTTTACCCGATTCTTATTTCACACATTACAACATGACTATAAACATTATATTCAAATAATATTCACGTTTGCTACATCTCTACAAAAACTTTTTTTACAATCAGTTGAACCATAGTAGCGTAATTATGGAAAATTAGATAACAATAGTTCAAGTAGGCTACATCGCTAAAAAAACAAAAAAAAAACACTTACACGCGACCGTTTTTGGTTATTTCTAATATTTTTACCAACAACATTATATAACACTAATATAACATAAAACTATTGTCATTTCCTTTAGTGGCATATTCCCAGTGTACCTATGGCGGAGCCTATACCGAGTGTGCCTCCGTATGTTACGGGCGTTGTCGGGACACACAAATGTCTGATATGACCTGTCAGGAATTTTGCGTACCTGGATGTCAGTGTCCACAAGGACAACTGTACAATGGCGATGGACAAGGACCTTGCGTAACCCTTGATCAATGTACATGTTTCAATCGTTACGATAGTAGTTATGTTGAACCAAACACCGTTACCAGGCAGGGATGTACAAATTGGTAAGATTTGATAAAATGAAATGACTTATTTCCCTACAAATTATTCTTTCTTAATATAAGATGCAAACATATTTTCTATATCTGCGATAAGATTTCCCCGTTTTCAGTTGTTTTGTTATCCGCTGATCGTGTAGCAATTTCATGTTTTACTTTTTATATTGAAGAGTTTCGATACTCAATATAAATACTTCGTAATTGCAGCACCTGTGTAAACGCAACATGGTCGTGTGACAACGAAAACTGTGACGAAGACATTATTTGTCCAACCACCCAAATATACAGGAAGTCCATCACAGGTTGTGAGCCAACATGTGACACCATTGACCGAAATGTGACATGCTCCTCTGCCATCACATACGACGGATGCGGATGTCCGGATAATACATATAAAACCCATGACGTACGTTATCTTATGGTCATTCATAATACATTAATCTAGATTAAAAGGCGTTCCAACTTTCCACATTTAGCGAAAGAGTGAGAAATGAGTCAAATCCGATCGACATGTGAACATATATTACTGATTCGAAATTTACTTGGTAGGCACAATTGTATCATTTACAATGTATGAAATAGCCATCAAGAATGTATTTGCGATGTATCGTTTGTAATTTATGGTATTACTGATTTATAATTTAAATGTTGATTGTAATGTAATAAGCGGAATATCACTTATTATATTTGATATATCACTGGCAAATTGAACGTAATTGTTTGTATCTCTCTTTGATAATTTAATTCAGGGACGCTGTGTAAAGAAAAATCAATGCCCGTGTAAACGTGGAGAAGAACACTTCGAACCAAACTCACTGTTTGAGGATTCCTGCAAGACATAGTGAGTACATCTTTATATTTAAGAGTTTCTGAACTGTGAAATGCAAATACACACGAGACATGAGTATTGTTTTTCAATTTCACGAGATAATTTTGGGTAAACATTTAATAGAATGTAGCAATGTGTTGTTTTATTATTTAATGATATATGAACTTATTTTCAGTCGCTGTACGGACAGACATTGGTTGAAAATTAGTGAAACCGATTGCCCAGGTAGGACCCTATTCAGTGAATGTTTATTTGTGACTGGTCACGCTGTTTCATTTGCTTTGAAATAAAATACAGTAAACATTCTGCTACTATACACTTATCGTAGCAATATTCATAGTCCTAAATGTTGATTCATTATATAAACATATCAAAAGAACAAAAAGAAACATTTGACAATGAACACGTATTATGAAAACATCGTTTCACGTGCTGCTTTTCCACACAATACACCAGTTAAATATCAACACGCCAGAAAAACACGTGATGTCTTTTTGTTTTGAATAAAAAGAATTAATCATCAACCGAGTGGATCATCAACGCTAACATAACGATATTGTTCGTTTATCTACTAAACTTTGGTTACTGTTCAATATTCTACGTCTATATGTAGTCGTTTGTAATTTTCCTGTGTCTTGATAACGGAGTAGATTGCCTTGAAAATCGGATAATTGACTTGTCTGTACTGTAATAACTACTACATGACAAATTATAAAGTATATATTTACACCTTCCTTGAAACTGATATTCGCGACCATCAAACGTCCTGTAGTGGATGTGTAGTTAGCTAATGTTATTCAAAGTCGCAATGAAAATAAAAAAAATATTTTGAATTCTATTCCAATTTAATAGCTTTTGTCCATATGAAAATATTGATATATTTTGTTAGCACTACATATTTATGTTAATAAAGGTGTGTGCTGGGCCTCGGGAGATCCTCATTACCAGACGTTTGACGAGGTCCACTACTCCTTCCAAGGAAATTGCGAGTACACGCTTGTACGGGACAGCGGTGCCTACAACCGGGAATTCGAAATCAGTACTACCAACGTAGAGTGTGGAACTACTGGTGTATCATGTACAAAATCTATCACCGTCAAAACGGGTCCCACATCAATTCGTCTAGTGCGTGGACATCCATTGACAATTAATGATGTTGCTTATACTGATAGCCAGATAACCTTCGCCAATCTCAACATCACTGTGGAGTTTCCTTGGACATCCGTCTTTTTTAACGATTTCTCTGTGCTTTGGGATAATGGTATGTCTCTGAATAGATGTCTTATTTTTATGAGAAATTCTGAACATAGTTATAAAGAATGATATCTGAATACATGCAATACCGTTGTTATCTTCACATCGCTTGTGACGATATATTTGGTCAATATGTATCTCATTTGTGTCTTCTATGGAGCAATATGTCTGTGCTGGACTTTTATTACGAACACAATGAACATTTACATGCATATATACACAGATCAATATATAACCTTGAAGCATATATACTCAGACATAAATACTACAATATTTGTAACTGACGCATACTTATATAAGTGTCTATTTTTAGTATCCCTATCAATCCCGCTAAAATAATTACTACACATTTATCAAATTAACCAATCTAGCCATATCGCATAGGTACCCGTTTCAGAGGCAAGTTGTATAGTATTTTTGGATATTTGATCTTTGCATGACTATATTCCAAGTTTTGTTTACCTTTCCCCAGGAACCCGAGTATTCATTTTCCTTGATTCTAAATGGAAAGGACGTGTGGAAGGTCTATGTGGTAACTTCGATGGAATTGACAATAACGATTTCCAGTCACAGAGCGGCATTACAGACCCTACTGACATAAATGCTTTTGCAAATTCCTGGAAGAAAGCAACAGACTGCCCTGATGTTGATAGTGACCGGAACGAGCTTATACCTTGTTCGGTAATTTATTTGAAGATAACTTCTATGCGATTTTATCGACTTTATACAGTTTTCGCACAATGTATAAGCAGACTTAGTGGTATATGTATGTAACTATGGGTAGAGTAAGACCGTTATACAAAACATTAATTGCTTTCCTTGATATTTATTATTCCGTATGTAGTTATTTAAGCATATCTTCAATTGAGTCATTTTTCACTCCAGGGAAGCCAATCTGTCCGAAAGAGTTGGGCGGAAGAAAGCTGTAGAATTATAAAAGAAGGCGATTTGTTCCAAAAATGTAGGGATAAAGTCAGTAATTACCAAGACTATTATGACGATTGCTTGTTTGACGCATGCAGGTACGTAACTACAATAATGTGTTGAACTACAGGTGCTTGATATTTATATTTTTATCTACCTACTTTATGTCAATTATGAATTATTTGGCTCTCGGCGATAGCCGAGGGAATATAGCCACATTGGAGATCAAAACTGTATTTTATGGCAACCTTCCGAGCAAAACTATATCACATATAATTGTGTGCACAGCAACATGCAATGCTCTCCATGTATAGCTGGTATCATTAAAATAAAGAACACATGTACCGCTAAATTGAGATATTTACCGATATATCGCCTATTATTATTATCATTATTATCTGTCCAGTTGTTACTTACATCATAGAACAGGAATTTGAAGCAAAATGCATATAACATGTCGCCATGCTAAGGAATAGGTATCTAAAAAATTTCAATTTAGTTTAGCAAACCAAAATAATGATAGGAAAACGTACAAAGCCGGAGAGCAATAAAAGGTATGAAAGTTTCTCCCGGCGGTGAGCCTCGTTATCTTTATCCTCTTATTTAATATGTCTTTATCTGTTTCATGTTCTATTTACAGTTGTGATAAAGGAGGAGACTGTGAATGCTTGTGCACAGCTATTGCCAATTTTGCGGAACAATGTAACAGAATTGGTGTGTTTGTGAAGTGGAGAACACCACGATTCTGCCGTAAGTATATTAATATGAACGCAATATCGCAATGTCTGTCTTCTATTTAAAACGGGTACGTTGCAATTGCTATTTTGTTTTATAAAGATAACATTTTAGCAATCATATATTTACTTCTTGTTTTTAGCCATTATGTGTGAAAATGGATTACGATATACCCCATGTATGTCTCCCTGTCGACAAACATGCAAAAATATTGGCAACGAACCAGAGCCTTATTGTAACAGTACACAATGTATAGAAGGCTGCTTTTGTCCCGAAGGATATATTCAGCACGGTATGTATATAGTTAAGCATTAATATTACAATGTATCACATATCATTATGTTAAATAGTTAACGATTGTTCTAAAAATAGCCTTATTAACTATCAATTGTAAAAAAATAAACAAACAAACAAACAAACTAAAACATAATTGTGTGCTGATTAATGTTAGCTGAATTGTGTTATATGATAACATGCCTTGACAACTTATACTCGAAAGTAAAAACCTTTCTTTCACAGACGATGGTTGCATACCGGCTGATGAATGTCCATGCTATGAAAATGGTCTTGAACACCCCAGCGGATCTGTAATAACCCACGAATGCATGAAATGGTCAGTTGCATCCCATATCGTCACAATATCGTAATTTTAAGCATATTGGAAAGTTTATGTCATCTGTAAAAAAAAATACATTACATACGTTTCCGACGTCTATAAATTGAAATGAATGATCTTTTTTTTATTAATTACTTTTCTTGTTTTTTTGACAGCACTTGTATTCGAGGCAAATTTGAATGTGAAGGCTACAACTGCAAGCCAACATGTAAAGATGATCAGTTTACTTGTGATGATGGGCAGTGTATAGGGGAGGTGTACGCATGCGATGGACATTTTGACTGCAGAGATGGATCGGACGAAGCAAAGTGCAGTAAGTTTAGATAGTGAAGTCGTTGTAGGGAACGATTGTTTAATGGTTGGCAAGAGAGAGCATAGCCTGTTGCCAAATTCCCGTTGGATCATTTTAATTAGATAAAAGATGTTTGAGATGAAAACTAAAATCGATAGCTGTTGTTTTCATAATCGAGTGTTGGCGCGTGATGAAATAGATATTTCCTACTATATTATTCAATATTGCCAATTTAAACACTTTTTCTGAATGATTTATTTGATGATCGGACAAGGTGACGTTTTTTACAGATTGTACCTCGTCACAGTTTACCTGTCAGAATGGGGCTTGTATTGATATAAAAGACAGATGTGATGGTTTTAAAGATTGTGCTGATTCATCAGATGAATGGTATTGCAAACGTAAGTATTCAATTAAAAAAGTTTCAAATAAATCATCTTTCGAAACATTTTAGTAACAAAATAATCATTCTTTTTATAAAACGTTTGTAAAGTATAATTATTGAAACCAATATTGTTTACTCAATTAGATGAATGCGAGTCATCGTCTTATGAGATCTTCCAATGTGAAAACGGTGATTGCTTGCCTGCGTCTTTCCGATGTGATGGACATTATGATTGTCGAACAGATATATCTGATGAAGCAAATTGTACCAGTAAGTAATATCTCGTACTTATAATTCAAATATTATCAATTCATACATCCACTATTAAAGACAATGTACGTTTTAATGTTAATTAGATAACATAACTGTTTTTCGAAATGTTTGAAATCTTAAGCATGGCACAACCCCAAGTAAATGCACCAGACATTATAAGGATTATCCAGATGAAATTATGATCATTGCTTTCAAGTTCGATATCTGGGCATTAGTTTTACTGTATGGCGAAATGCAATGACGTCACGGCAACAATACAATGACGCCACGTCGACAATTCATTCTATTGATTCTATCGGTTTTATGTAAAATTCATTTCCGCTGAGTAGGAAGTGAAACTTCTATCAGAGAAAGCAAAGATTGGCTTCTCTGTTTTAGACAGCAATATAGGAGATACACATTGAAAGTTGCTTCCTTAGAATTATTTTCTTGGAAAGGAGGACTTTTAAGCTGTACCACCGTGAAATATTAATATCAAATATTTATAAAAAATGTTCGTGGTATCTGCTTGAAGCATATATTTTTCTTGATGTTTTGATAAGTTATAGTGATGTGATTTTTTACGTGGTTGACATGTTCGATTATTTCATTTTAGTACATGAAGAGTGTGATCTTCTGCAACAGTTCAGATGTATTGAAACTGGGAAATGCATACCCAAAACTATGATTTGTGACGGCCATGACGACTGTGGAGATGGCAAAGATGAAGATGATTGTAAGCCTATTTTGATTGTAATGTACCAATAACATGTGATAATGGTATGGTAGAGGTTACCGCGCTTCTTCTTATTATGTATACTTTATCTTCTTCAGAGAAGTCAATTGATGATTTTCAAAGTTGAATGTCGTTTTGAATTTTAATGAAGTCGTTTTACGCGTTGTTACATGTCTGCGTTATAATTATTTCTACCACAATACCCTGTGTTATTCAACTCTCAGACCATAAGTTAATAATTACAGCTGTTGATTAACAATCTGTTACCACACGTGGTATAAACTCTGTACGCATTTTGATTGGCTAACACGGTGAACTTTGACCCAAGCTGCAATTGTTATTGACGTCATCCATAATCTAATGACGTCACATCACCTGGTCCCAGACGTCACCGGTACACTTTATTTGCATAAGCATACGCTAAAGCTCGTGTCTTTTGTAACTTTAAAAAGATAACTTACTCGTGTGTAATAGATTCCATATCCAACAACCACTCGTTGTGTAACCTCTATTTATATAATACTAATTGTTATACAGGCACAACATCAACTTCTACGACAACTACTATGACGACAACTACAGCAACAACTACTACGACGTTACCATCCACAACGCCAGAATGTGAATACGTGAATGGGTTTGAAGGAGGATTTGTGAGACAAGACGATGTCAGTGTTTTGTCAGATGGAAATACCTTTGGAGTATCCCGTGATATATTTCCAGATAAAGGACTAATAATTCCATGGTCAAATATAACAATTGAAATTGTATTGAAACATTCCGTAAAGCTTGGATTCCTAGTGTTCAAAAATCCCGAGGGAAGTAACATAGACCAAGTACAGGTGAACGTCGATGGACGGGAAGTTGCAACAGTTAAGTAATCGATTTCTTATATCTATAATATATAAATATATATATATATATATATATAACTTTTCATTGTAAACATATTTATTATCATATATCAAATCTCGCAAACGCTGGTGTTTACATTTATGCATCTGAACATAATGCTCTGTTGATTTTCCTTTAAAGACAATTCAAATTGTTTATCGTTTCTTTTAAAAGTTATTTAAAGAAAGAATACTCATGTACCTCGATTACGAAACAATAACTTGGAGTATGTGTTTTTGTATATCTGTTTCAGACTAGCGTTGCAAATCCAATTCCTTTACACGGTGTTTTGAGTGACAATGTAGTGATATTAATTAAGAGTAGACTTAGCATCGCAATTGGCGTTACAATCAGCATTGAACTTCAGGCGTGCTTTTACGGTAGGTCATTCTACACAATTATGGTTGAATTATTTCTGTTGTGAACATCGCCCAAATGATTAATGTTTGTACTTCATGC
This sequence comes from Pecten maximus, assembly GCF_902652985.1. NCBI lineage: Eukaryota > Metazoa > Mollusca > Bivalvia > Pectinida > Pectinidae > Pecten > Pecten maximus. The sequence goes on from NC_047029.1 coordinate 18,917,811, forward strand.
TGTCATGGAGCATTATGCTACTTCTACGATGATTGGATATGGCGTAATTAAAGAAATTATATCAACAAAATGCGCACACATATCAGTTTTTTTCATATATACATTTTTTGGATGGATAAATATATCAATATTTTGATTGTCCTGTAGTCTTGTTTTCTGAATAATTTTGATAGTTTAAGTAGTAAATGACGATGAACAAACTATGAATGTTCACAAAGTTATGCCTTCTTGGTATTTCTTTGTATAGTGGTAATATGATAAACAAGTAAATGCTGTTACTTGGCCTATATATTATACAGTGTCATCAACAACTACAATACCAACTACGACGACATCTACGAGTGCTTATACGACGTCAGCTTTTACCTCAACTCCAACAACTTCAGGTAAATATACCGGTATTTTTATCGGTTATACATTTCAAAATCGTATCTGTTTTACTTCCTTTATAGCAAAACACTAGCACCAATTGCTACACTCAATAAAAATAATTGATTAATGACTAAACGAATTTTGACTAATTAGTCAGCATTGTTCCTTTATCAAGCAAATTAAGATTAACGAGTATACACCATTAAAAAGAAAAGAATTAATAGGTGATAACACCTGGGCTGTTGTCTAATGTGTTCAGCATGATTTTGCTTTGGTTTTATGGACACTATAAGGTATAGTAGTGTTTTACTTATAGTGTCCTAATGTACTCTGTCCAGAGATATTGGCGTATAGTTCGAATAAATAATTATAACTCTTTTAAATCCAACATTGAATAAAAAGTATTGAAATATAGTATCAACACTTTCGGCCTTTCGGCCGCTGACAGATTATCAGTAGTTTGCTTTAGAACTAACGCGTTGATAAGTTAATTTCTACATATACTGAAACGAAAAAGAAACGCAACTTCAAATTGTAGGTTTAATAAAATAATACTTGTGAGCATTATGTTTAAATTTCATATGTAATAGTTAATATTGAATATTGATGTAACATCCTTTAAATGTTTAGAGATTTTTAAGAACAGGTCACTTTGCTAGAAGGTCATGATTGGTAGTACCCTACGTGAATCCAAGTTGAAATGGCAGCAGTTTTGAAACCGTGCCCTAATATCGTGTGTGTCCTCCTCGAACAGTTATCACATCTCTAATTCTTTGTTGCATTGAGTTCATCAGGGCATTGACTTTCCGTATTGGAATGTTATTCCATTCTTGGACGAGTGCATTTGCTAACTGAGGGAGGGTATTTGGGGGGTTACGGCGATTTCGAATTCTTCTGTCTAATTCATCCCACAAATGCTCGATTGGGGACAGGTCGGGGCTATATGGAGGCCAATCTATAGGAACAATGTTCTGTGTCGCAAGAAAGTCTCTACAGACTCTTGCAACGTGTGGTCTCGCGTTATCTTGCTGAAAGGTTAGATGATGCTGCCTAACAAACGGCACAACATGGGGCCTAAGGATCTCATCCCGATAGCGTACGGCCGTTAAATTCCCATTGACTATCACCAAAGGCGTCTTCAAACCATGGGAGATTCCCGCCCAAACCATAACTGATCCACCCCCAAATCGGTCGTGTTCCAAAACACAGGCGTCAGCAAAACGTTCGCCTCGACGCCGGTACACACGTTGACGGCCATCTGCTCGAAATAACGTGAATCGAGATTCATCGGTGAAGAGCATAGACCTCCAACGTCTCATAGGAAAACGTCTGGGCATATGTGCCGTTGCCCATTGCATACGACGTGCTCGACGTTGCGGTGTTAGTGGTAAACCAACGTACTGTCGCCTTGCACGCAAATTAGCCTCACGCAGTCTGTTGATCACTGTTTGGGGATGAATTCGACGGTTATGATTACCAATCGTATTCCTTGCCGTTTCAGCGGCCGTTAATCTCCTGTTACGCAGGTGTGCCAACCTAAGAACCCGGTCTTGACGTCGCGACGTTACGCGTGGACGTCCTGATCTCGGCTGGTCATCGACTCTTCCTGTTGCGTTAAGACGTGAAACTAATCGACTAATAGTCGATTTGTGAACTCTGAATTGTCGAGCGACGTGAAGTTGCGTGTTCCCTGCCAGAAGCATCGCTATAGCACGTCCTCTATCAACCTTTGATAACCGTGGCATAATTGTAAAAGGAATTATTGTTTGCAAAAGTATTGGCGATGATGTGGCTCAATGTTAGTGATGAATTGATACTGGTTTGAATGAAAAAAGAACGCATATGTTTGTACAGGCACGGTTTTTGATGTTTTTACCGCGCCGGAAGTGCATAGGTCTCTAGTCACACTTGGGTGATTTTGAAGATTGGTATGGGTGTTAGGCAGGGTGCATGTTTATTTCCGCGATTTTTATACAGATATGTATATTTAATACAAAATTAATCACAATTTTCCATGTTGCGTTTCTTTTTCGTTTCAGTATATATGAAACTACTTGAATATTCCTTATGATATTCGTTGGTAATAACTCATTATTTTGTTGGCCACAGTAACAACAACATCCAAACCTTGTGAAATAACAGAAGGAATGGGGTCACCAATGAAAATCCGCGATTCTGCTATTTCTATAACAAATGGCTATGGAGATGAAAACATATCTGATCTGAGACCAGACGGTGCAGGTGTATTGTTCAAGAGATATGCCTACCTTAATATAAACTTTGATGAAGTGCCAGTGAGATTATCATTGATGAATGCGACATCGAATTCGCCCTTCCACATCAAAGTGTACATTGTTAGCGATGCTGGAGACACTACAGATGTAGGGGTATGTAGACTTATTAAACGTAGCCGCGGTAAATGCTACCAGCAACATACCGCTCGGCTTCAACTTCTCTTTAATTAGATCGATTGAGTCTAAGTCTAGTAAACAAAATATCCCGGTTAGATCCCTTCAGAAGGTATTGGAGTACATTTAACTTACCATGGCATCCGTAACATTGACGTACATACAAGGACTGTGGAATTATACTTAATGCTTCTTTCATAATCATCGCTGTAACCCCTAGAATCTCCAAGTCGACTTCTTTACGGGATGGGGGTATGTAACCCCGGGAATCACTATCGGAAGGATACTGCTCGACTAGAGGAAGGTTCTCTTCCACGACATTTTAATTACCAAGACTTAAACTATAAAATAACAGGTAGCGTTTGTGATAACTACCAGCTAAATTGGTAAACTAACAAGTCTATCATGTTTTCAGGAATACGTAACAACTTCGATTGTGCATTTTGATGGCCAGACTTTTGTCAAGCGACTTCAGATATATTTCCTGGAGGAAGGAACCATTAACTTGGAATTGTTCGGCTGCTTCCACTACGGTAAGTAAACAATTTGAGAACAAAAACGGTGATTTATTTATTACGACAAAATTGTACGCTAAGAAATCATTGTTTTAGATTGAGTTTAACCTAAAAAAAATATTCCATTTTTCAGTTTCCTTCAGAGCTATTCAGAATAACGTTTTCATTTATGTTTTAAAGGAGTTAAAGAATTGATTCATTTGTTAACTCTTTGGTGAATATTTTCCGTTTGGCCTTCAGGAATGGGTTTTGATATATGAATCAACATAAAAACAATCCATGTAATCAATCCATCTACGTACAAAAACAACCAACTATGTTCGACTGAACACAGATGTAGCCGCACAAAAATATTTCTAATTGTATTAACATTATTTTTTATCACTATCTATTTCCTTGATGTTTTTCTTTGTGTATCTTATATATCTATTACATGCTTTGAAAATAAATTATTTTTGCAATATTAGACCACATGTCTATATCGGTATTCTTTTTCTGTCACGACATCCCTACATCGTTAGTTATTATTTGCACGCGAATACTTTGTTCATCCAGGTATTGATGGATACATTGCGTATTTTGAATCTAAATGAATTGTTTCAATGACAGAATCAACAACTGTGCCAACATCAACAACATTGTCTTCATCAACAACAACACCATTTGGAAGTACGACACAAACAATTTCAACAGAAAAGACAACTATTTCTTCAACAGAGGGTACAACAACTGTGCATGGTCCATCACCAAAGATTTCAACAGAAATGACCACTTCAATGGAGGGGACAACATCAAGAACAACAACGAAAGGCACAACGGGAGGCACAACATCTCCACAAACAGCATCAACAACTGAAGGAACAACATCAACAAGCACAACGGAAAGCACAACTCCACCAACATCAACAACGGAAGGAACAACATCAACAACCACAACGGAAAGCACAACAACTCCACCAACAACCACAACGGGAGGCACAACTACTCCATCAACAGCATCAACAACGGAAGGAACAACATCAACAAGCACAACGGAAAGCACAACTCCATCAATATCAACGGAAGGAACAACATCAACAACCACAGCGGAAAGCACAACAACTCCACCAACAACCTCAACGAAAGGCACGACAACTCCGCCAACGGCCTCAACGAAAGGCACAACAACTATACCAACAACATCAAAAACAACCTCAACAACTACGACTGAAACTCCGACAACAACACATCTCGACACAACGTCTACAGAAGAGGTTACAACTTCGACAGAAACGCCAACAACCACACATTTCCAAACAACAACAACAACAAAACCTACGCCAACCACAAGTTCTAGTATGTAACAAAATGCTTAAGGCGCCTTTCTATTGTGGTGTGAAACGTTTATATATAATATAAACGTAATATAAACGTACTTTAATCAACTTCTGATATGGGTAAGAATTTCAACACTTGTTTAGTAATGAAAAAATATTCTTTGTTTTAGGTTGCGATAAAATTGAAATAGATGGCGATAACACAGGCATGTACACGCTGACGACAAAAATATATGGAAAGAACATGCAGGATGCAATGAGAAGAAGTTCTGGTCCTGCAACATCGACTGAATTCCCGACTGGCAATACACCGTTTCAAATAGAATTCCAATCAACGCTAATAGTTTTTGGTATCACATTGACAATCGATAAAGGAACAAATGAAATTGTCGCTGTTATTGCTAGTTTTAATGGAGATGGCAGTAGTACAGAGTTGGTAAGGAGTCAGGGGATTATCATAAAGTTTGCTTAAGCGCTATTACCTATATTTACTGACAAAAATGGATCCTTTAATATTTTATTACCATGCATTTTTTTTAATTCCAAAATATCTCGGATACTACAGAAACGAAGTGAACAACTTTCTCTATATTCTATATATAGTGCTTAATTTATGTTGATAAATCTTTGTAAAAATATAACATTCTTTACCTACATTTACAGAGTAGGACAGTGTCAGAATCTGGCAAAGCTGTAGTTCCGTTCTCCTTACCAAGCGAAGTATCAGTTGAAAACATTACTATCAGGTTCATTGGTGGCAGATCTGTACAGTTGAGCACTATTTTTGTAGAAATATGCTCAGGTAAGTACTTGTTAAGTTTCTAAAGATGCGTATTTGTCACAAAAGGGTAATGCGGTATAAACTTATCTAATTTACACAAAAAATGAAAACAAATCCCATTATTTTGACACCGTCATATAAATTAAACAGTCTATCATTGTTTCCAATTGATTTTAAAAACTCCTTATGGAATATGTAACTTAAAGTACTTCCAGTGCTTTTTAGCAACAATACACACGAACATGAAGCCATACTAGAAATATTCACACGCCGTTACATTAATAATCAATACGTTTAGATTCAAAGCAGCATGCATAGTAATGCACTTTATAACAAGAAGCTAATGTATATGGTATCGTAATTTAAGTGGGTATAACTACTCAAATTCCGTCAAACACTCCTATCCAAGTAGCATAAAGCAATTCAACTGCGGGTTAGCGAGTACAACTATTTCATTGCCATCAACCAAACCTACCCACATAACGTAAAATAATTCAATTGCATAAAGAGGTTACAACTACTGATTTGTCGTTAAACACTCCTACCCATATAACGTAAACTAATTCATTTTGTTTTTGAGGATAAAACTACTGAATTGCCGTCGAACACTCCTACCCACATAACGTAGTCTAATTCATTTTGTTTTAGAGGATACAACTGCTGAATTGCCGGCGAACACTCCTACTTATATAATGTAAAAGTAATTTTGTTTAGCGGGTACAACTACTGAAATGTCGTCGAAACCCCTACCCAAATAACGTTAAATAATTCATTTTGTTTTAGAGGGTACAACTACTGCATTGCCGTCGACCACTCCTACCGTAGTAACGTCAACTACACCTCAAGGTAAGATTCTTGGTTATACATACATGAAATACACAAAACGTACACAATATGTCAAATTCAAACGACACTATTCCAGATAAATGCTCAGAGATGTTTTGACTGTGAACAAAAATGTTATATTGACGGGTAAAGAAAGGGAACTGTCATATTAAGAAATGATTGTGATAAATCCGTCTTTCTACCCAATTGTATATTTCCGTTAAAATTGCAGTATCTACTTGAATAATTCAATCCGAATTGAACAATAAAATACTCATTTTTTCAAGTGCCACAGAATTATTGGATACCCCATGGATTTCATATTGAACATGCAATGGTTCGCTGACACGATCTTCAATCTCCGAGCCTCTGATCATTTACATTTTTATTTGTATCGGGCTGTTTTAGATCTATGGATGTCTATCATAACAAAACACCTTCTCACTTTAGAAGTGTATCTTTCGTAAAGCAGACAAAATTGTGGACAAATATTGGCATTTAAACAGGAAAGACTCGATACGTTATTATTGACTATTAAGCAATCTAGAGAATTAATGTATGTCGATCGAGTGGGAAATATATGAGAAAGTAGAAATGGTATCTTTATGTAATACCTTGATTGAATTTATACATGAATGTACTTAGGAAAACATGATACCGCACTATTCTCATCAAAGCATTTTTATGATGTATATTTATACATCACAATACAATTTGTCACAAGGATACATTGTCAGTTTTCTATTACATCTTCTCTAAATGGTTAGTCGTCTGAAAATGACATCTGTTAAATCCATGAGTAAGCTATCAAGTAATACTTTGTATCTTTCAAACGTATCCGTGATAGCCAAAATATTGATATTTTTTTCTGTTCAATATTTTGTTTCATTAAAAACCATAGTAACCATTTCTTCATAAATCAACGATATATATTTTATACGTAAAGTAATATTTTTCTGAAGGATTGTAACAGCTGTGTTTGCATTTATCTGTTACAAGTATGATCAATTTTACCGATGATGGATATGACATGATTCATTTGACCAAATCACTCCCATTTTAGTTATGATTTAGATGATATTATTTTGACGTGAACGTTGCATGTCAATGACCAAAATGTTCAAGCCTGCTAAAATGTTTGAATCTTGCAAATGTAGTATGTGTCATGTACTTGTATGTGAGTTGGTGATATACCCATAACATGCTGTATAAAAAAAATATTAAAACAAACAAATGAATAAATATAAATAAATGAAAATCAATAAATAAACACAACAACATGCCTTTATCACATATTTCCTCTTCATATCCAGCAAATAATACAATTTAGCTATCTAAATTGATTCAGTGCTCCGAAAGACTTCGTGATGACATAATCAACAAGATGTATTAACCGTTTATACTGTCTTAAGGGAATGCTGATTAACTGGACATGGCGTTTAAAAAATTGAATTCGTAAATAGTTAACATGTCACAGTCTTGTATCATCCAAACGATGTCATGCTTTGCCATATAATGACCCGCAGCGAACTATTGCCGATATCTTGTGTTTTAAATACCTAGGGAGGCGAACGATATCGCACATACAAAAATATAGACGATGGTGCTCATGTAGCACTTATTTCAATTTCTCGGAGTCTTAGAAAAAGAAAATAGTATCTGTATAAACGCTAGTATAGCGTCACATTGTTTCGATTTTGCCGCGAAATATACAATTGGTGCAAAGAGGGATGAATTACAATGTAAGGTGAAGATTTGGGAAACTTAATGTCAATATGTCAATCCATCACATGCTATTGTCCATTTGTCGTCAGCAAATGTGCTAATCGTTGAAAAGCTACACAACTTTGAGAACTGCTTCAAATTACCGTAATTATCTATTCTTCTCCAGTGGTAGCGTTACCCTAATGACTATTTTACTTCAACGACTACCAAACTTTAAATACTGTGATCAAAATACTTGAATACGAAGAAGTTACAATGTCAGTAGGGATATCTTTTGCACTTATTTTTTTGGAGTATATTCTAAATTGCATTGATGTATTGCGAGGTTTTTGACCTAATCATAAAGAGAAACTAAAGTGCAAAATAACCCTATTGATATTGTTTTGGTTTATCACTTCATTTTGAATTAGTTACAAAATATTTCCGCAATTAATTATGCAGAAAAATTCAAATGCTTGTAGACATAACTGTATTGTAATTTGTATATTCTTGGAATGCCGAAGAGAACATAGACTTTATTGATATAGATTTTGCCTGCTAAATATCTAGATATAGGGATACACATTAAATTAAAATTCGAAATATTCACTTGATATGTCGAGCGCATGTTTATCAACGTGAAATTGCCAACGTATATCAAATACTGGGTGTACCGACCCAATCGTACCAGAGCCGAAGAAGTTGAGAACCATTTGGCTGTTGGACAAACCTTCGCCGGAGAAAACATAATGTTAAATATCAGCCAACCATGTCTTCGCCATGTCATGTCTTCGCCATGTCTTCGCCACATCTACTTGATGCCTTCCTGGTACCATCTACTACTCAGTAGGTAGGCATATACTTAAACAATCAGATGATAAATATCATTTGTGATTTTTCACCAAAGCACTTACGTGCGCATGTGTGTACCATGGATGATAAGGACAGTACAATCAAACTGGGAAAATTTATCCCATCAGCACCGAGTGAAATTATTGATTGAACAAATCATTCTAATCCTTTATGAAGGCAAAGCATATGAGAGTTCTATTAACATACGTGGCAACGTAACAACATATAATGAAAACAGTTTGGATATGACACAGGAAAAACATACTTTTATTATCAAGATTACAGATGTGATCAAATGTATCAAAATATGCTATTGAGTTACGAGTGAGAACATTTAAGCCGATCGCGAATGGCGTATATCCTCCAATCACAACTAATTTCAAATAAAACATCTTAAAAGTTTTACCAATCGCAAAATACGCACATATTGATTTTGATGTTTTAAGTGCATGCATGTTAATTAAATATTTGCCAATTTTTTTTTCGTATGAATTTCACGACTTCGTTAAAATTCCAGTTTCATCAACACTTTCTACTTCGACAACGACTCTACCAACATCAACGACCATACCGACAACTACAGAATCAACGACTCCCGAGGGAACGACATCTACCACTACGGCTACCACTAGCACAACCACGTCTACGACCACTCATAGCACAACGACAGGTATACATTCAGAATTAGGAATGCTGAAACATATGACTATACATATAACACATTATGTACTGGAGTGTATGTTTCAAAATCTGCACTATCATGAATTGCACTGGATTTGAAATCATGATTATTCGCGAAATATTTCCATTGTATGGTTCCGTGTAAAGAAGGGAGGTAGTCTTTTTTGTGACGGAATTTTGACGAATCGAAAAATATATGCTTTCATTGATTAAAATAGTAATTTGCAGAAGAGGTTAGAATGTATTATCAAAGTATTGTTGGTATTGGTGATTTTTGATCACCTGATCTAACGCTATATCATAGGATGATAAACATACTCACATGATCTAAAATGTCACTCAAAATCATATAGGAGATATTATTTTTCAGTTAATATTTAAACGTTTTCGAAAATCCATTTATTCAAGATGGATTGATTTTAGAAAGAGAATCAGTATATTGAGTGTAATACAGTTATACCTGTTGTATGTTTGAATTATAAACACGTACTACGTTGATTGGATCAAATGTGTATGTTTAAGAAGAACACGAGAACATTTGCAAGCATTTGTTGATAAAGATGCACTTGATGTTTACAGAGTGTGACATCCAAATGATTTCACAAGATGACACGACTGATGTTGTTTCCAGCACTACTGATGGAAACGGGAATGGATTGACTGAGGCATTCGTTCCCAACTCTGGCGTTTCAAAGCCGACAATAAGCTATACGATTAAGGCTATTAATGATGATGTCAAATTCTTCCGATTTTCTGCCAAAGTATGGAATGTCCGAACTATCCAAGTGTTGGTCCTTGACAGCAGCAACAATCCTGTTGCGCCTATCAATCCCCGAGAGGTACGTGAAAACAATGTTATCATGGCATATGAATGAGCGTGAAATTAGAATGTCATATTAAACAAATAAACTATATGCGAATATCATCTCGATAACCTAAGTCGTAAAATCCTAATTGTGACAAACACCGAAGGTGATGTCTATATAATGAGCTTTTTTAAACGACGATGTTTCATATTTGTGTTGCTCTTAGGTGTCAGTTTCGGGACCCTATCCGAAAACGGTAGATGTACGTCTGGTTGGTACTCCGGGTGTGACGGTGAAGATAGTTCTTGAACCAACATCATATGGTCAACCTAAACTTGATGAAGTAGAGATTGATGCTTGCTTCACATCAGGTATTACTTCTTATGGATTACTTGACTAAAATTATAACCCCCTTTTTTACTGAATGTCGAGCCAAGAATATGAACAGCTGTAGGACGTCTGATATGTTTTTGTGTGCATTCATTATTCAGTGTTTTTCCTTCAAATTTTAGTGACAACAACTACAAGTGTAACGACAACCGCAGTTCCTACATCTACGTCTACTACTACATCGACAACAACTGTACCAACAACAACGACCATACCGACAATTACAGAATCAACGACTCCCGAGGGAACGACATCTACAACTACGGCTACCACTAGCACAACCACGTCTTCGACCACTCATAGCACAACGACAGGTATACATTCAGAATTAGGAATGCTGAAACATCTGATTATACATATAGCACACTATGTACTGTAGTGTATTTTCCAAAATCTGCACTATCATGAATTGCACTGGATTGAAATCATGATTATTCGCGAAATATTTCCATTGTATGGTTCCGTGTAAAGAAGGGAGGTAGTCTCTTTTGTGACGGAATTTTGACGAATCGAAAAATATATGCTTTCATTGATTAAAATAGTAATTTGCAGAAGAGGTTAGAATGTATTATCAAAGTATTGTTGGTATTGGTGATTTTTGATCACCTGATCTAACGCTATATCATAGGATGATAAACATACTGACATGATCTAAAATGTCACTCAAAATCATATAGGAGATATTATTTTTCAGTTAATATTTAAACGTTTTCGAAAATCCACTTATTCAAGATGGATTGATTTTAGAAAGAGAATCAGTATATTGAGTGTAATACAGTTATACCTGTTGTATGTTTGAATTATAAACACGTACTACGTTGATTGGATCAAATGTGTATGTTTAAGAAGAACACGAGAACATTTGCAAGCATTTGTTGATAAAGATGCACTTTATGTTTACAGAGTGTGACATCCAAATGATTTCACAAGATGACACGACTGATGTTGTTTCCAGCACTACTGATGGAACCGGGAATGGATTGACTGAGGCATTCGTTCCCAACTCTGGCGTTTCAAAGCCGACAATAAGCTATACGATTAAGGCTATTAATGATGATGTCAAATTCTTCCGATTTTCTGCCAAAGTATGGAATGTCCGAACTATCCAAGTGTTGGTCCTTGACAGCAGCAACAATCCTGTTGCGCCTATCAATCCCCGAGAGGTACGTGAAAACAATGTCATCATGGCATATGAATGAGCGTGAAATTAGAATGTCATATTAAACAAATAAACTATATGCGAATATCATCTCGATAACCTAAGTCGTAAAATCCTAATTGTGACAAATACCGAAGGTGATGTCTATATAATGAGCTTTTTTAAACGACGATGTTTCATATTTGTGTTGCTCTTAGGTGTCAGTTTCGGGACCCTATCCGAAAACGGTAGATGTACGTCTGGTTGGTACTCCGGGTGTGACGGTGAAGATAGTTCTTGAACCAACATCATATGGTCAACCTAAACTTGATGAAGTAGAGATTGATGCTTGCTTCACATCAGGTATTACTTCTTATGGATTACTTGACTAAAATTATAACCCCTTTTTTTACTGAATGTCGAGCCAAGAATATGAACAGCTGTAGGACGTCTGATATGTTTTTGTGTACATTCATTATTCAATGTTTTTCCTTCAAATTTTAGTGACAACAACTACAAGTGTAACGACAACCGCAGTTCCTACAACAACCACTGCTCAAGAACCCACGACTACCACCACATCGACAACAACTGTACCAACAACAACGATCATACCGACAACTACAGAATCAACGACTCCCGAGGGAACGACATCTACAACTACGGCTACCACTAGCACAACCACGTCTACGACCACTCATAGCACAACGACAGGTATACATTCAGAATTAGGAATGCTGAAACATATGATTATACATATAGCACACTATGTACTGTAGTGTATTCTTCAAAATCTGCACTATCATGAATTGCACTGGATTGAAATCATGATTATTCGCGAAATATTTCCATTGTATGGTTCCGTGTAAAGAAGGGAGGTAGTCTTTTTTGTGACGGAATTTTGACGAATCGAAAAATATATGCTTTCATTGATTAAAATAGTAATTTGCAGAAGAGGTTAGAATGTATTATCAAAGTATTGTTGGTATTGGTGATTTTTGATCACCTGATCTAACGCTATATCATAGGATGATAAACATACTGACATGATCTAAAATGTCACTCAAAATCATATAGGAGATATTATTTTTCAGTTAATATTTAAACGTTTTCGAAAATCCACTTATTCAAGATGGATTGATTTTAGAAAGAGAATCAGTATATTGAGTGTAATACAGTTATACCTGTTGTATGTTTGAATTATAAACACGTACTACGTTGATTGGATCAAATGTGTATGTTTAAGAAGAACACGAGAACATTTGCAAGCATTTGTTGATAAAGATGCACTTTATGTTTACAGAGTGTGACATCCAAATGATTTCACAAGATGACACGACTGATGTTGTTTCCAGCACTACTGATGGAAACGGGAATGGATTGACTGAGGCATTCGTTCCCAACTCTGGCGTTTCAAAGCCGACAATAAGCTATACGATTAAGGCTATTAATGATGATGTCAAATTCTTCCGATTTTCTGCCAAAGTATGGAATGTCCAAACTATCCAAGTGTTTGTCCTTGACAGCAGCAACAATCCTGTTGCGCCTATCAATCCCCGAGAGGTACGTGAAAACAATGTCATCATGGCATATGAATGAGCGTGAAATTAGAATGTCATATTAAACAAATAAACTATATGCGAATATCATCTCGATAACCTAAGTCGTAAAATCCTAATTGTGACAAATACCGAAGGTGATGTCTATATAATGAGCTTTTTTTAAACGACGATGTTTCATATTTGTGTTGCTCTTAGGTGTCAGTTTCGGGACTCCATCCGAAAACGGTAGATGTACGTCTGGTTGGTACTCCGGGTGTGACGGTGAAGATAGTTCTTGAACCAACATCATATGGTCAACCTAAACTTGATGAAGTAGAGATTGATGCTTGCTTCACATCAGGTATTACTTCTTATGGATTACTTGACTAAAATTATAACCCCCTTTTTTACTGAATGTCGAGCCAAGAATATGAACAGCTGTAGGACGTCTGATATGTTTTTGTCTACATTCATTATTCAATGTTTTTCCTTCAAATTTTAGTGACAACAACTACAAGTGTAACGACAACCGCAGTTCCTACAACCACTGCTCAGAACCTACGACTACCACATCGACAACAACTGTACCAACAACAACGACCATACCGACAACTACAGAATCAACGACTCCCGAGGGAACGACATCTACAACTACGGCTACCACTAGCACAACCACGTCTACGACCACTCATAGCACAACGACAGGTATACATTCAGAATTAGGAATGCTGAAACATATGATTATACATATAGCACACTATGTACTGTAGTGTATTTTTCAAAATCTGCACTATCATGAATTGCACTGGATTGAAATCATGATTATTCGCGAAATATTTCCATTGTATGGTTCCGTGTAAAGAAGGGAGGTAGTCTTTTTTGTGACGGAATTTTGACGAATCGAAAAATATATGCTTTCATTGATTAAAATAGTAATTTGCAGAAGAGGTTAGAATGTATTATCAAAGTATTGTTGGTATTGGTGATTTTTGATCACCTGATCTAACGCTATATCATAGGATGATAAACATACTGACATGATCTAAAATGTCACTCAAAATCATATAGGAGATATTATTTTTCAGTTAATATTTAAACGTTTTCGAAAATCCACTTATTCAAGATGGATTGATTTTAGAAAGAGAATCAGTATATTGAGTGTAATACAGTTATACCTGTTGTATGTTTGAATTATAAACACGTACTACGTTGATTGGATCAAATGTGTATGTTTAAGAAGAACACGAGAACATTTGCAAGCATTTGTTGATAAAGATGCACTTTATGTTTACAGAGTGTGACATCCAAATGATTTCACAAGATGACACGACTGATGTTGTTTCCAGCACTACTGATGGAAACGGGAATGGATTGACTGAGGCATTCGTTCCCAACTCTGGCGTTTCAAAGCCGACAATAAGCTATACGATTAAGGCTATTAATGATGATGTCAAATTCTTCCGATTTTCTGCCAAAGTATGGAATGTCCAAACTATCCAAGTGTTTGTCCTTGACAGCAGCAACAATCCTGTTGCGCCTATCAATCCCCGAGAGGTACGTGAAAACAATGTCATCATGGCATATGAATGAGCGTGAAATTAGAATGTCATATTAAACAAATAAACTATATGCGAATATCATCTCGATAACCTAAGTCGTAAAATCCGAATTGTGACAAATACCGAAAGTGATGTTTATATAATGAGCTTTTTTAAACGACGATGTTTCATTTTTGTGTTGCTCTTAGGTGTCAGTTTCGGGACCCTATCCGAAAACGGTAGATGTACGTCTGGTTGGTACTCCGGGTGTGACGGTGAAGATAGTTCTTGAACCAACATCATATGGTCAACCTAAACTTGATGAAGTAGAGATTGATGCTTGCTTCACATCAGGTATTACTTCTTATGGATTACTTGACTAAAATTATAACCCCTTTTTTTACTGAATGTCGAGCCAAGAATATGAACAGCTGTAGGACGTCTGATATGTTTTTGTGTACATTCATTATTCAATGTTTTTCCTTCAAATTTTAGTGACAACAACTACAAGTGTAACGACAACCGCAGTTCCTAACATCTACGTCTACTACTACATCGACAACAACTGTACCAACAACAACGACCATACCGACAACTACAGAATCAACGACTCCCGAGGGAACGACATCTACAACTACGGCTACCACTAGCACAACCACGTCTACGACCACTCATAGCACAACGACAGGTATACATTCAGAATTAGGAATGCTGAAACATATGATTATACATATAGCACACTATGTACTGTAGTGTATTTTTCAAAATCTGCACTATCATGAATTGCACTGGATTGAAATCATGATTATTCGCGAAATATTTCCATTGTATGGTTCCGTGTAAAGAAGGGAGGTAGTCTTTTTTGTGACGGAATTTTGACGAATCGAAAAATATATGCTTTCATTGATTAAAATAGTAATTTGCAGAAGAGGTTAGAATGTATTATCAAAGTATTGTTGGTATTGGTGATTTTTGATCACCTGATCTAACGCTATATCATAGGATGATAAACATACTGACATGATCTAAAATGTCACTCAAAATCATATAGGAGATATTATTTTTCAGTTAATATTTAAACGTTTTCGAAAATCCACTTATTCAAGATGGATTGATTTTAGAAAGAGAATCAGTATATTGAGTGTAATACAGTTATACCTGTTGTATGTTTGAATTATAAACACGTACTACGTTGATTGGATCAAATGTGTATGTTTAAGAAGAACACGAGAACATTTGCAAGCATTTGTTGATAAAGATGCACTTTATGTTTACAGAGTGTGACATCCAAATGATTTCACAAGATGACACGACTGATGTTGTTTCCAGCACTACTGATGGAAACGGGAATGGATTGACTGAGGCATTCGTTCCCAACTCTGGCGTTTCAAAGCCGACAATAAGCTATACGATTAAGGCTATTAATGATGATGTCAAATTCTTCCGATTTTCTGCCAAAGTATGGAATGTCCAAACTATCCAAGTGTTTGTCCTTGACAGCAGCAACAATCCTGTTGCGCCTATCAATCCCCGAGAGGTACGTGAAAACAATGTCATCATGGCATATGAATGAGCGTGAAATTTGAATGTCATATAAAACAAATAAACTATATGCGAATATCATCTCGATAACCTAAGTCGTAAAATCCGAATTGTGACAAACACCGAAGGTGATGTTTATATAATGAGCTCATTTAAACGAAGATGTTTCATATTTGTGTTGCTCTTAGGTGTCAGTTTCGGGACCCTATCCGAAAACGGTAGATGTACGTCTGGTTGGTACTCCGGGTGTGACGGTGAAGATAGTTCTTGAACCAACATCATATGGTCAACCTAAACTTGATGAAGTAGAGATTGATGCTTGCTTCACATCAGGTATTACTTCTTATGGATTACTTGACTAAAATTATAACCCCCTTTTTTACTGAATGTCGAGCCAAGAATATGAACAGCTGTAGGACGTCTGATATGTTTTTGTGTACATTCATTATTCAATGTTTTTCCTTCAAATTTTAGTGACAACAACTACAAGTGTAACGACAACCGCAGTTCCTACATCTACGTCTACTACTACATCGACAACAACTGTACCAACAACAACGACCATACCGACAACTACAGAATCAACGACTCCCGAGGGAACGACATCTACAACTACGGCTACCACTAGCACAACCACGTCTACGACCACTCATAGCACAACGACAGGTATACATTCAGAATTAGGAATGCTGAAACATATGATTATACATATAGCACACTATGTACTGTAGTGTATTTTTCAAAATCTGCACTATCATCAATTGCACTGGATTGAAATCATGATTATTCGCGAAATATTTCCATTGTATGGTTCCGTGTAAAGAAGGGAGGTAGTCTTTTTTGTGACGGAATTTTGACGAATCGAAAAATATATGCTTTCATTGATTAAAATAGTAATTTGCAGAAGAGGTTAGAATGTATTATCAAAGTATTGTTGGTATTGGTGATTTTTGATCACCTGATCTAACGCTATATCATAGGATGATAAACATACTGACATGATCTAAAATGTCACTCAAAATCATATAGGAGATATTATTTTTCAGTTAATATTTAAACGTTTTCGAAAATCCACTTATTCAAGATGGATTGATTTTAGAAAGAGAATCAGTATATTGAGTGTAATACAGTTATACCTGTTGTATGTTTGAATTATAAACACGTACTACGTTGATTGGATCAAATGTGTATGTTTAAGAAGAACACGAGAACATTTGCAAGCATTTGTTGATAAAGATGCACTTTATGTTTACAGAGTGTGACATCCAAATGATTTCACAAGATGACACGACTGATGTTGTTTCCAGCACTACTGATGGAAACGGGAATGGATTGACTGAGGCATTCGTTCCCAACTCTGGCGTTTCAAAGCCGACAATAAGCTATACGATTAAGGCTATTAATGATGATGTCAAATTCTTCCGATTTTCTGCCAAAGTATGGAATGTCCAAACTATCCAAGTGTTTGTCCTTGACAGCAGCAACAATCCTGTTGCGCCTATCAATCCCCGAGAGGTACGTGAAAACAATGTCATCATGGCATATGAATGAGCGTGAAATTAGAATGTCATATTAAACAAATAAACTATATGCGAATATCATCTCGATAACCTAAGTCGTAAAATCCTAATTGTGACAAATACCGAAGGTGATGTCTATATAATGAGCTTTTTTAAACGACGATGTTTCATATTTGTGTTGCTCTTAGGTGTCAGTTTCGGGACCCTATCCGAAAACGGTAGATGTACGTCTGGTTGGTACTCCGGGTGTGACGGTGAAGATAGTTCTTGAACCAACATCATATGGTCAACCTAAACTTGATGAAGTAGAGATTGATGCTTGCTTCACATCAGGTATTACTTCTTATGGATTACTTGACTAAAATTATAACCCCCTTTTTTACTGAATGTCGAGCCAAGAATATGAACAGCTGTAGGACGTCTGATATGTTTTTGTGTACATTCATTATTCAATGTTTTTCCTTCAAATTTTAGTGACAACAACTACAAGTGTAACGACAACCGCAGTTCCTACAACAACCACTGCTCCAGAACCCACGACTACCACCACATCGACAACAACTGTACCAACAACAACGACCATACCGACAACTACAGAATCAACGACTCCCGAGGGAACGACATCTACAACTACGGCTACCACTAGCACAACCACGTCTACGACCACTCATAGCACAACGACAGGTATACATTCAGAATTAGGAATGCTGAAACATATGATTATACATATAGCACACTATGTACTGTAGTGTATTTTTCAAAATCTGCACTATCATGAATTGCACTGGATTGAAATCATGATTATTCGCGAAATATTTCCATTGTATGGTTCCGTGTAAAGAAGGGAGGTAGTCTTTTTTGTGACGGAATTTTGACGAATCGAAAAATATATGCTTTCATTGATTAAAATAGTAATTTGCAGAAGAGGTTAGAATGTATTATCAAAGTATTGTTGGTATTGGTGATTTTTGATCACCTGATCTAACGCTATATCATAGGATGATAAACATACTGACATGATCTAAAATGTCACTCAAAATCATATAGGAGATATTATTTTTCAGTTAATATTTAAACGTTTTCGAAAATCCACTTATTCAAGATGGATTGATTTTAGAAAGAGAATCAGGATATTGAGTGTAATACAGTTATACCTGTTGTATGTTTGAATTATAAACACGTACTACGTTGATTGGATCAAATGTGTATGTTTAAGAAGAACACGAGAACATTTGCAAGCATTTGTTGATAAAGATGCACTTTATGTTTACAGAGTGTGACATCCAAATGATTTCACAAGATGACACGACTGATGTTGTTTCCAGCACTACTGATGGAAACGGGAATGGATTGACTGAGGCATTCGTTCCAAACTCTGGCGTTTCAAAGCCGACAATAAGCTATACGATTAAGGCTATTAATGATGATGTCAAATTCTTCCGATTTTCTGCCAAAGTATGGAATGTCCAAACTATCCAAGTGTTTGTCCTTGACAGCAGCAACAATCCTGTTGCGCCTATCAATCCCCGAGAGGTACGTGAAAACAATGTCATCATGGCATATGAATGAGCGTGAAATTAGAATGTCATATTAAACAAATAAACTATATGCGAATATCATCTCGATAACCTAAGTCGTAAAATCCGAATTGTGACAAATACCGATAGTGATGTTTATATAATGAGCTTTTTTAAACGACGATGTTTCATATTTGTGTTGCTCTTAGGTGTCAGTTTCGGGACCCTATCCGAAAACGGTAGATGTACGTCTGGTTGGTACTCCGGGTGTGACGGTGAAGATAGTTCTTGAACCAACATCATATGGTCAACCTAAACTTGATGAAGTAGAGATTGATGCTTGCTTCACATCAGGTATTACTTCTTATGGATTACTTGACTAAAATTATAACCCCCTTTTTTACTGAATGTCGAGCCAAGAATATGAACAGCTGTAGGACGTCTGATATGTTTTTGTGTACATTCATTATTCAATGTTTTTCCTTCAAATTTTAGTGACAACAACTACAAGTGTAACGACAACCGCAGTTCCTACATCTACGTCTACTACTACATCGACAACAACTGTACCAACAACAACGACCATACCGACAACTACAGAATCAACGACTCCCGAGGGAACGACATCTACAACTACGGCTACCACTAGCACAACCACGTCTACGACCACTCATAGCACAACGACAGGTATACATTCAGAATTAGGAATGCTGAAACATATGATTATACATATAGCACACTATGTACTGTAGTGTATTTTTCAAAATCTGCACTATCATCAATTGCACTGGATTGAAATCATGATTATTCGCGAAATATTTCCATTGTATGGTTCCGTGTAAAGAAGGGAGGTAGTCTTTTTTGTGACGGAATTTTGACGAATCGAAAAATATATGCTTTCATTGATTAAAATAGTAATTTGCAGAAGAGGTTAGAATGTATTATCAAAGTATTGTTGGTATTGGTGATTTTGATCAATGTTTTTAAGAGGATAATTGTTTCAAAATATTTGCCTATCCGAACGTAATTTTGAATCAATGACCATACTGAAATTATTAATATTGTTCAAATATGAATATGATTGATCTAAGTATCTTTATATAGTATCACTAATTTAGCCTTTATACTGATAGGTGATTATAGCAGGTTTTTTATTTTTATTATACACCTACTAATTTTTGTCAATCAACTACTATGATCTGACCTAAATGTAATACTCAGAACCATTCAAACAATTTCCGAACATCAAACTGGATTTACGAAAACATACCACACTATACATAATCAGAATAACTCTTATTTACAAACATTTAATAAATTAGAAATCATATCAAAAATACACACAATTGTATTCATAAATTTCAATTTTGAATACCATATCCGAAAGGATTCAATCTTTATCTAATTATTCCACCGAAAAGACTGTATATTTAATTTTAATTTGAGAATTATTAAATTGCTGATATATTTATTAGGAGATATTATTTTTCAGTTAATATTTAAACGTTTTCGAAAATCCACTTATTCAAGATGGATTGATTTAGAAAGAGAATCAGTATATTGAGTGTAATACAGTTATACCTGTTGTATGTTTGAATTATAAACACGTACTACGTTGATTGGATCAAATGTGTATGTTTAAGAAGAACACGAGAACATTTGCAAGCATTTGTTGATAAAGATGCACTTTATGTTTACAGAGTGTGACATCCAAATGATTTCACAAGATGACACGACTGATGTTGTTTCCAGCACTACTGATGGAAACGGGAATGGATTGACTGAGGCATTCGTTCCCAACTCTGGCGTTTCAAAGCCGACAATAAGCTATACGATTAAGGCTATTAATGATGATGTCAAATTCTTCCGATTTTCTGCCAAAGTATGGAATGTCCAAACTATCCAAGTGTTTGTCCTTGACAGCAGCAACAATCCTGTTGCGCCTATCAATCCCCGAGAGGTACGTGAAAACAATGTCATCATGGCATATGAATGAGCGTGAAATTAGAATGTCATATTAAACAAATAAACTATATGCGAATATCATCTCGATAACCTAAGTCGTAAAATCCTAATTGTGACAAATACCGAAGGTGATGTCTATATAATGAGCTTTTTTAAACGACGATGTTTCATATTTGTGTTGCTCTTAGGTGTCAGTTTCGGGACCCTATCCGAAAACGGTAGATGTACGTCTGGTTGGTACTCCGGGTGTGACGGTGAAGATAGTTCTTGAACCAACATCATATGGTCAACCTAAACTTGATGAAGTAGAGATTGATGCTTGCTTCACATCAGGTATTACTTCTTATGGATTACTTGACTAAAATTATAACCCCTTTTTTTACTGAATGTCGAGCCAAGAATATGAACAGCTGTAGGACGTCTGATATGTTTTTGTGTACATTCATTATTCAATGTTTTTCCTTCAAATTTTAGTGACAACAACTACAAGTGTAACGACAACCGCAGTTCCTACAACCACTGCTCCAGAACCACGACTACCACCACATCGACAACAACTGTACCAACAACAACGACCATACCGACAACTACAGAATCAACGACTCCCGAGGGAACGACATCTACAACTACGGCTACCACTAGCACAACCACGTCTACGACCACTCATAGCACAACGACAGGTATACATTCAGAATTAGGAATGCTGAAACTTATGATTATACATATAGCACACTATGTACTGTAGTGTATTTTTCAAAATCTGCACTATCATCAATTGCACTGGATTGAAATCATGATTATTCGCGAAATATTTCCATTGTATGGTTCCGTGTAAAGAAGGGAGGTAGTCTTTTTTGTGACGGAATTTTGACGAATCGAAAAATATATGCTTTCATTGATTAAAATAGTAATTTGCAGAAGAGGTTAGAATGTATTATCAAAGTATTGTTGGTATTGGTGATTTTTGATCACCTGATCTAACGCTATATCATAGGATGATAAACATACTGACATGATCTAAAATGTCACTCAAAATCATATAGGAGATATTATTTTTCAGTTAATATTTAAACGTTTTCGAAAATCCACTTATTCAAGATGGATTGATTTTAGAAAGAGAATCAGTATATTGAGTGTAATACAGTTATACCTGTTGTATGTTTGAATTATAAACACGTACTACGTTGATTGGATCAAATGTGTATGTTTAAGAAGAACACGAGAACATTTGCAAGCATTTGTTGATAAAGATGCACTTTATGTTTACAGAGTGTGACATCCAAATGATTTCACAAGATGACACGACTGATGTTGTTTCCAGCACTACTGATGGAAACGGGAATGGATTGACTGAGGCATTCGTTCCCAACTCTGGCGTTTCAAAGCCGACAATAAGCTATACGATTAAGGCTATTAATGATGATGTCAAATTCTTCCGATTTTCTGCCAAAGTATGGAATGTCCAAACTATCCAAGTGTTTGTCCTTGACAGCAGCAACAATCCTGTTGCGCCTATCAATCCCCGAGAGGTACGTGAAAACAATGTCATCATGGCATATGAATGAGCGTGAAATTAGAATGTCATATTAAACAAATAAACTATATGCGAATATCATCTCGATAACCTAAGTCGTAAAATCCTAATTGTGACAAATACCGAAGGTGATGTTTATATAATGAGCTTTTTTAAACGACGATGTTTCATATTTGTGTTGCTCTTAGGTGTCAGTTTCGGGACCCTATCCGAAAACGGTAGATGTACGTCTGGTTGGTACTCCGGGTGTGACGGTGAAGATAGTTCTTGAACCAACATCATATGGTCAACCTAAACTTGATGAAGTAGAGATTGATGCTTGCTTCACATCAGGTATTACTTCTTATTGATTATTTGACTAAAATTATACCCCCCTTTTTTTTACTGAATGTCGAGCCAAGAATATGAACAGCTGTAGGACGTCTGATATGTTTTTGTGTACATTCATTATTCAATGTTTTTTCTTCAAATTTTAGTGACAACAACTACAAGTGTAACGACAACCGCATTGCCTACAACAACCACTGCTCCAGAAACTACGACTACCACGACATCGACAACAACTGTACCAACAACAACGACCATACCGACAACTACAGAATCAACGACTCCCGAGGGAACGACATCTACAACTACGGCTACCACTAGCACAACCAAGTCTACGACCACTCATAGCACAACAACAGGTATACATTCAGAATTAGGAATGCTGAAACATATGATTATACATATAACACACTATGTACTGTAGTGTATTTTTCAAAATCTGCACTATCATCAATTGCACTGGATTTGAAATCATGATTATTCGCGAAATATTTCCATTGTATGGTTCCGTGTAAAGAAGGGAGGTATTCTTTTTTTGTGACGGAATTTTGACGAATCGAAAAATATATGCTTTCATTGATTAAAATAGTAATTTGCAGAAGAGGTTAGAATGTATTATCAAAGTATTGTTGGTATTGGTGATTTTTGATCACCTGATCTAACGCTATATCATAGGATGATAAACATACTGACATGATCTAAAATGTCACTCAAAATCATATAGGAGATATTATTTTTCAGTTAATATTTAAACGTTTTCGAAAATCCACTTATTCAAGATGGATTGATTTTAGAAAGAGAATCAGGATATTGAGTGTAATACAGTTATACCTGTTGTATGTTTGAATTATAAACACGTACTACGTTGATTGGATCAAATGTGTATGTTTAAGAAGAACACGAGAACATTTGCAAGCATTTGTTGATAAAGATGCACTTTATGTTTACAGAGTGTGACATCCAAATGATTTCACAAGATGACACGACTGATGTTGTTTCCAGCACTACTGATGGAAACGGGAATGGATTGACTGAGGCATTCGTTCCCAACTCTGGCGTTTCAAAGCCGACAATAAGCTATACGATTAAGGCTATTAATGATGATGTCAAATTCTTCCGATTTTCTGCCAAAGTATGGAATGTCCGAACTATCCAAGTGTTTGTCCTTGACAGCAGCAACAATCCTGTTGCGCCTATCAATCCCCGAGAGGTACGTGAAAACAATGTCATCATGGCATATGAATGAGCGTGAAATTAGAATGTCATATTAAACAAATAAACTATATGCGAATATCATCTCGATAACCTAAGTCGTAAAATCCTAATTGTGACAAATACCGAAGGTGATGTTTATATAATGAGCTTTTTTAAACGACGATGTTTCATATTTGTGTTGCTCTTAGGTGTCAGTTTCGGGACCCTATCCGAAAACGGTAGATGTACGTCTGGTTGGTACTCCGGGTGTGACGGTGAAGATAGTTCTTGAACCAACATCATATGGTCAACCTAAACTTGATGAAGTAGAGATTGATGCTTGCTTCACATCAGGTATTACTTCTTATGGATTACTTGACTAAAATTATAACCCCCTTTTTTACTGAATGTCGAGCCAAGAATATGAACAGCTGTAGGACGTCTGATATGTTTTTGTGTACATTCATTATTCAATGTTTTTCCTTCAAATTTTAGTGACAACAACTACAAGTGTAACGACAACCGCAGTTCCTACATCTACGTCTACTACTACATCGACAACAACTGTACCAACAACAACGACCATACCGACAACTACAGAATCAACGACTCCCGAGGGAACGACATCTACAACTACGGCTACCACTAGCACAACCACGTCTACGACCACTCATAGCACAACGACAGGTATACATTCAGAATTAGGAATGCTGAAACATATGATTATACATATAGCACACTATGTACTGTAGTGTATTTTTCAAAATCTGCACTATCATCAATTGCACTGGATTGAAATCATGATTATTCGCGAAATATTTCCATTGTATGGTTCCGTGTAAAGAAGGGAGGTAGTCTTTTTTGTGACGGAATTTTGACGAATCGAAAAATATATGCTTTCATTGATTAAAATAGTAATTTGCAGAAGAGGTTAGAATGTATTATCAAAGTATTGTTGGTATTGGTGATTTTTGATCACCTGATCTAACGCTATATCATAGGATGATAAACATACTGACATGATCTAAAATGTCACTCAAAATCATATAGGAGATATTATTTTTCAGTTAATATTTAAACGTTTTCGAAAATCCACTTATTCAAGATGGATTGATTTTAGAAAGAGAATCAGTATATTGAGTGTAATACAGTTATACCTGTTGTATGTTTGAATTATAAACACGTACTACGTTGATTGGATCAAATGTGTATGTTTAAGAAGAACACGAGAACATTTGCAAGCATTTGTTGATAAAGATGCACTTTATGTTTACAGAGTGTGACATCCAAATGATTTCACAAGATGACACGACTGATGTTGTTTCCAGCACTACTGATGGAAACGGGAATGGATTGACTGAGGCATTCGTTCCCAACTCTGGCGTTTCAAAGCCGACAATAAGCTATACGATTAAGGCTATTAATGATGATGTCAAATTCTTCCGATTTTCTGCCAAAGTATGGAATGTCCAAACTATCCAAGTGTTTGTCCTTGACAGCAGCAACAATCCTGTTGCGCCTATCAATCCCCGAGAGGTACGTGAAAACAATGTCATCATGGCATATGAATGAGCGTGAAATTAGAATGTCATATTAAACAAATAAACTATATGCGAATATCATCTCGATAACCTAAGTCGTAAAATCCTAATTGTGACAAATACCGAAGGTGATGTCTATATAATGAGCTTTTTTAAACGACGATGTTTCATATTTGTGTTGCTCTTAGGTGTCAGTTTCGGGACCCTATCCGAAAACGGTAGATGTACGTCTGGTTGGTACTCCGGGTGTGACGGTGAAGATAGTTCTTGAACCAACATCATATGGTCAACCTAAACTTGATGAAGTAGAGATTGATGCTTGCTTCACATCAGGTATTACTTCTTATGGATTACTTGACTAAAATTATAACCCCCTTTTTTACTGAATGTCGAGCCAAGAATATGAACAGCTGTAGGACGTCTGATATGTTTTTGTGTACATTCATTATTCAATGTTTTTCCTTCAAATTTTAGTGACAACAACTACAAGTGTAACGACAACCGCAGTTCCTACAACAACCACTGCTCCAGAAACTACGACTACCACGACATCGACAACAACTGTACCAACAACAACGACCATACCGACAACTACAGAATCAACGACTCCCGAGGGAACGACATCTACAACTACGGCTACCACTAGCACAACCACGTCTACGACCACTCATAGCACAACGACAGGTATACATTCAGAATTAGGAATGCTGAAACTTATGATTATACATATAGCACACTATGTACTGTAGTGTATTTTTCAAAATCTGCACTATCATCAATTGCACTGGATTGAAATCATGATTATTCGCGAAATATTTCCATTGTATGGTTCCGTGTAAAGAAGGGAGGTAGTCTTTTTTGTGACGGAATTTTGACGAATCGAAAAATATATGCTTTCATTGATTAAAATAGTAATTTGCAGAAGAGGTTAGAATGTATTATCAAAGTATTGTTGGTATTGGTGATTTTTGATCACCTGATCTAACGCTATATCATAGGATGATAAACATACTGACATGATCTAAAATGTCACTCAAAATCATATAGGAGATATTATTTTTCAGTTAATATTTAAACGTTTTCGAAAATCCACTTATTCAAGATGGATTGATTTTAGAAAGAGAATCAGTATATTGAGTGTAATACAGTTATACCTGTTGTATGTTTGAATTATAAACACGTACTACGTTGATTGGATCAAATGTGTATGTTTAAGAAGAACACGAGAACATTTGCAAGCATTTGTTGATAAAGATGCACTTTATGTTTACAGAGTGTGACATCCAAATGATTTCACAAGATGACACGACTGATGTTGTTTCCAGCACTACTGATGGAAACGGGAATGGATTGACTGAGGCATTCGTTCCCAACTCTGGCGTTTCAAAGCCGACAATAAGCTATACGATTAAGGCTATTAATGATGATGTCAAATTCTTCCGATTTTCTGCCAAAGTATGGAATGTCCGAACTATCCAAGTGTTTGTCCTTGACAGCAGCAACAATCCTGTTGCGCCTATCAATCCCCGAGAGGTACGTGAAAACAATGTCATCATGGCATATGAATGAGCGTGAAATTAGAATGTCATATTAAACAAATAAACTATATGCGAATATCATCTCGATAACCTAAGTCGTAAAATCCGAATTGTGACAAACACCGAAGGTGATGTCTATATAATGAGCTCATTTAAACGACGATGTTTCATATTTGTGTTGCTCTTAGGTGTCAGTTTCGGGACCCTATCCGAAAACGGTAGATGTACGTCTGGTTGGTACTCCGGGTGTGACGGTGAAGATAGTTCTTGAACCAACATCATATGGTCAACCTAAACTTGATGAAGTAGAGATTGATGCTTGCTTCACATCAGGTATTACTTCTTATGGATTACTTGACTAAAATTATAACCCCCTTTTTTACTGAATGTCGAGCCAAGAATATGAACAGCTGTAGGACGTCTGATATGTTTTTGTGTACATTCATTATTCAATGTTTTTCCTTCAAATTTTAGTGACAACAACTACAAGTGTAACGACAACCGCAGTTCCTACAACAACCACTGCTCCAGAACCCACGACTACCACACATCGACAACAACTGTACCAACAACAACGACCATACCGACAACTACAGAATCAACGACTCCCGAGGGAACGACATCTACAACTACGGCTACCACTAGCACAACCACGTCTACGACCACTCATAGCACAACGACAGGTATACATTTAGAATTAGGAATGCTGAAACATATGATTATACATATAGCACACTATGTACTGTAGTGTATTTTTCAAAATCTGCACTATCATGAATTGCACTGGATTGAAATCATGATTATTCGCGAAATATTTCCATTGTATGGTTCCGTGTAAAGAAGGGAGGTAGTCTTTTTTGTGACGGAATTTTGACGAATCGAAAAATATATGCTTTCATTGATTAAAATAGTAATTTGCAGAAGAGGTTAGAATGTATTATCAAAGTATTGTTGGTATTGGTGATTTTTGATCACCTGATCTAACGCTATATCATAGGATGATAAACATACTGACATGATCTAAAATGTCACTCAAAATCATATAGGAGATATTATTTTTCAGTTAATATTTAAACGTTTTCGAAAATCCACTTATTCAAGATGGATTGATTTTAGAAAGAGAATCAGTATATTGAGTGTAATACAGTTATACCTGTTGTATGTTTGAATTATAAACACGTACTACGTTGATTGGATCAAATGTGTATGTTTAAGAAGAACACGAGAACATTTGCAAGCATTTGTTGATAAAGATGCACTTTATGTTTACAGAGTGTGACATCCAAATGATTTCACAAGATGACACGACTGATGTTGTTTCCAGCACTACTGATGGAAACGGGAATGGATTGACTGAGGCATTCGTTCCAAACTCTGGCGTTTCAAAGCCGACAATAAGCTATACGATTAAGGCTATTAATGATGATGTCAAATTCTTCCGATTTTCTGCCAAAGTATGGAATGTCCAAACTATCCAAGTGTTTGTCCTTGACAGCAGCAACAATCCTGTTGCGCCTATCAATCCCCGAGAGGTACGTGAAAACAATGTCATCATGGCATATGAATGAGCGTGAAATTAGAATGTCATATTAAACAATATTACTTCTGTCGTTATTTGTCAATATCGACTGTGTTTTGTGGTTATACCTTAGTCGTGTCGGGAAAAGGGTTCCTTTTTTACCGACAAGGTATCGGTTGTTGTTTTTGTTTTCTTGTTAGTTGTTATATTGAAGGTATCTCTTGTGTTTTTGGTGTGGGGTTTTTTTATATTGCAGTATATTACATGATTGTTTTTTTTTTTTTCTTTATATATGTTTTGTTTTTTTGTGTTTTGTGTTTGTTTGGTGGCCTTGTCGTATTTTTCTTTTTTTGTCTTCACTGGTTTGCGGTGTTCCGGGTTTTGTTGGTTTGTTGTTTGTTTGGTTCTTAGTGTTGCGGCTATCTTTGTTATTCTGTATATCTTTTTTTTTTCTTTTTTGTGACGCTGGCGTGGGGGTATCGGTAAGAACGCCAGCATCAGCCCGATGAGGGGTGTTAGATTTTGTGGTGGCTGAGTCTTGGGTGTTGTTGGTTGTGAGTGCGTTGGGGGCCAGGAACCCTCGTGGTGGGACTTTGTTGCACGTGATACACAAGGCTGTAGGGGAACAAACCAGCAAGGCCAGTGGAAGAACGGCCAGTGAGTACACACAGAGCCGCCGTCCGCTGCAACCCGTTTGGCGCCGAGCGAACCGTGGCGAACGAAAAAAGAAGCAAGTGTAAAACAAAAAGCAAACAAAAAAACAAAAATGTTACACAACAAAACAAAAACAAAACAATAAAGAACGAAAAGAAAGGGGACAAAAAAAAAAAAAAGAAAGACCAAAAAAAAAAAAAAAAAAAAAAAAAAAAAAGAAAGGCGAAAAAAAAAAACAACAAAAAAAAAAAAAAAAAAAACAAAAAAAAAAAAAACAACCAGAAGAAAACGACAAAGAAAAAAACAAAAACAAAAAAACACAGACAAAACAAAACAAAAAAACAGGGGGACACACTAAAAAACAAAACACAGCAGGCCCAACCCCAACCACCAAGACAACAAAGAGAAAGAAACAAACGCGCGAGCCCAACACAACAACAAAAAAAAGCAAAAAGCAAAAGGACACAGCAGGACCGACGAGGCAGGCCGGGAAACGCCAAGAACAACCCACAACCGCCCTGGTCCATCAAAGGCGGAACACCATCGTCAGCGGGAAATCATGGAGCACACCTAAACAAAGGCACTGTAGCCACATGCTCAAATGCGCGGTCGCGAACACACAGGAGCCAACAACGGCGGAGAAGGCAACAGACCACATAGAACGGTATTACACTCATACATGCTCGTTCTACAGCAAGCGCTAAGAATAGTCGAAACGTTGGAAATATACGAAAAGAGACTCCCTATAGTTTGAGGACATTGATCATTCATAGTTTACTCCGAGAGACGAATCAGGAGCAAAATCCAATACCAACAATACTTTGATAATACATTCTAACCTCTTCTGCAAATTACTATTTTAATCAATGAAAGCATATATTTTTCGATTCGTCAAAATTCCGTCACAAAAAAGACTACCTCCCTTCTTTACACGGAACCATACAATGGAAATATTTCGCGAATAATCATGATTTCAATCCAGTGCAATTCATGATAGTGCAGATTTTGAAAAATACACTACAGTACATAGTGTGCTATATGTATAATCATATGTTTCAGCATTCCTAATTCTGAATGTATACCTGTCGTTGTGCTATGAGTGGTCGTAGACGTGGTTGTGCTAGTGGTAGCCGTAGTTGTAGATGTCGTTCCCTCGGGAGTCGTTGATTCTGTAGTTGTCGGTATGGTCGTTGTTGTTGGTACAGTTGTTGTCGATGTAGTAGTAGACGTAGATGTAGGAACTGCGGTTGTCGTTACACTTGTAGTTGTTGTCACTAAAATTTGAAGGAAAAACATTGAATAATGAATGTACACAAAAACATATCAGACGTCCTACAGCTGTTCATATTCTTGGCTCGACATTCAGTAAAAAAAGGGGTTATAATTTTAGTCAAGTAATCCATAAGAAGTAATACCTGATGTGAAGCAAGCATCAATCTCTACTTCATCAAGTTTAGGTTGACCATATGATGTTGGTTCAAGAACTATCTTCACCGTCACACCCGGAGTACCAACCAGACGTACATCTACCGTTTTCGGATAGGGTCCCGAAACTGACACCTAAGAGCAACACAAATATGAAACATCGTCGTTTAAATAAGCTCATTATATAAACATCACCTTCGGTGTTTGTCACAATTCGGATTTTACGACTTAGGTTATCGAGATGATATCCGCATATAGTTTATTTGTTTTATGACATTCTAATTTCACGCTCATTCATATGCCATGATGACATTGTTTTCACGTACCTCTCGGGGATTGATAGGCGCAACAGGATTGTTGCTGCTGTCAAGGACAAACACTTGGATAGTTTGGACATTCCATACTTTGGCAGAAAATCGGAAGAATTTGACATCATCATTAATAGCCTTAATCGTATAGCTTATTGTCGGCTTTGAAACGCCAGAGTTGGGAACGAATGCCTCAGTCAATCCATTCCCGTTTCCATCAGTAGTGCTGGAAACAACATCAGTCGTGTCATCTTGTGAAATCATTTGGATGTCACACTCTGTAAACATAAAGTGCATCTTTATCAACAAATGCTTGCAAATGTTCTCGTGTTCTTCTTAAACATACACATTTGATCCAATCAACGTAGTACGTGTTTATAATTCAAACATACAACAGGTATAACTGTATTACACTCAATATACTGATTCTCTTTCTAAAATCAATCCATCTTGAATAAGTGGATTTTCGAAAACGTTTAAATATTAACTGAAAAATAATATCTCCTATATGATTTTGAGTGACATTTTAGATCATGTCAGTATGTTTATCATCCTATGATATAGCGTTAGATCAGGTGATCAAAAATCACCAATACTAACAATACTTTGATAATACATTCTAACCTCTTCTGCAAATTACTATTTTAATCAATGAAAGCATATATTTTTCGATTCGTCAAAATTCCGTCACAAAAAAGACTACCTCCCTTCTTTACACGGAACCATACAATGGAAATATTTCGCGAATAATCATGATTTCAATCCAGTGCAATTCATGATAGTGCAGATTTTGAAAATACACTACAGTACATAGTGTGCTATATGTATAATCATATGTTTCAGCATTCCTAATTCTGAATGTATACCTGTCGTTGTGCTATGAGTGGTCGTAGACGTGGTTGTGCTAGTGGTAGCCGTAGTTGTAGATGTCGTTCCCTCGGGAGTCGTTGATTCTGTAGTTGTCGGTATGGTCGTTGTTGTTGGTACAGTTGTTGTCGATGTGGTGGTAGTCGTGGGTTGGAGCAGTGGTGTTGTAGGAACTGCGGTTGTCGTTACACTTGTAGTTGTTGTCACTAAAATTTGAAGGAAAAACATTGAATAATGAATGTACACAAAAACATATCAGACGTCCTACAGCTGTTCATATTCTTGGCTCGACATTCAGTAAAAAAGGGGGTTATAATTTTAGTCAAGTAATCCATAAGAAGTAATACCTGATGTGAAGCAAGCATCAATCTCTACTTCATCAAGTTTAGGTTGACCATATGATGTTGGTTCAAGAACTATCTTCACCGTCACACCCGGAGTACCAACCAGACGTACATCTACCGTTTTCGGATAGGGTCCCGAAACTGACACCTAAGAGCAACACAAATATGAAACATCGTCGTTTAAAAAAGCTCATTATATAGACATCACCTTCGGTATTTGTCACAATTAGGATTTTACGACTTAGGTTATCGAGATGATATTCGCATATAGTTTATTTGTTTAATATGACATTCTAATTTCACGCTCATTCATATGCCATGATGACATTGTTTTCACGTACCTCTCGGGGATTGATAGGCGCAACAGGATTGTTGCTGCTGTCAAGGACAAACACTTGGATAGTTTGGACATTCCATACTTTGGCAGAAAATCGGAAGAATTTGACATCATCATTAATAGCCTTAATCGTATAGCTTATTGTCGGCTTTGAAACGCCAGAGTTGGGAACGAATGCCTCAGTCAATCCATTCCCGTTTCCATCAGTAGTGCTGGAAACAACATCAGTCGTGTCATCTTGTGAAATCATTTGGATGTCACACTCTGTAAACATAAAGTGCATCTTTATCAACAAATGCTTGCAAATGTTCTCGTGTTCTTCTTAAACATACACATTTGATCCAATCAACGTAGTACGTGTTTATAATTCAAACATACAACAGGTATAACTGTATTACACTCAATATCCTGATTCTCTTTCTAAAATCAATCCATCTTGAATAAGTGGATTTTCGAAAACGTTTAAATATTAACTGAAAAATAATATCTCCTATATGATTTTGAGTGACATTTTAGATCATGTCAGTATGTTTATCATCCTATGATATAGCGTTAGATCAGGTGATCAAAAATCACCAATACCAACAATACTTTGATAATACATTCTAACCTCTTCTGCAAATTACTATTTTAATCAATGAAAGCATATATTTTTCGATTCGTCAAAATTCCGTCACAAAAAAGACTACCTCCCTTCTTTACACGGAACCATACAATGGAAATATTTCGCGAATAATCATGATTTCAATCCAGTGCAATTGATGATAGTGCAGATTTTGAAAAATACACTACAGTACATAGTGTGCTATATGTATAATCATATGTTTCAGCATTCCTAATTCTGAATGTATACCTGTCGTTGTGCTATGAGTGGTCGTAGACGTGGTTGTGCTAGTGGTAGCCGTAGTTGTAGATGTCGTTCCCTCGGGAGTCGTTGATTCTGTAGTTGTCGGTATGGTCGTTGTTGTTGGTACAGTTGTTGTCGATGTGTGGTAGTATGTAGACGTAGATGTAGGAACTGCGGTTGTCGTTACACTTGTAGTTGTTGTCACTAAAATTTGAAGGAAAAACATTGAATAATGAATGTACACAAAAACATATCAGACGTCCTACAGCTGTTCATATTCTTGGCTCGACATTCAGTAAAAAAAGGGGTTATAATTTTAGTCAAGTAATCCATAAGAAGTAATACCTGATGTGAAGCAAGCATCAATCTCTACTTCATCAAGTTTAGGTTGACCATATGATGTTGGTTCAAGAACTATCTTCACCGTCACACCCGGAGTACCAACCAGACGTACATCTACCGTTTTCGGATAGGGTCCCGAAACTGACACCTAAGAGCAACACAAATATGAAACATCGTCGTTTAAAAAGCTCATTATATAAGACATCACTTTCGGTATTTGTCACAATTCGGATTTTACGACTTAGGTTATCGAGATGATATTCGCATATAGTTTATTTGTTTAATATGACATTCTAATTTCACGCTCATTCATATGCCATGATGACATTGTTTTCACGTACCTCTCGGGGATTGATAGGCGCAACAGGATTGTTGCTGCTGTCAAGGACAAACACTTGGATAGTTTGGACATTCCATACTTTGGCAGAAAATCGGAAGAATTTGACATCATCATTAATAGCCTTAATCGTATAGCTTATTGTCGGCTTTGAAACGCCAGAGTTGGGAACGAATGCCTCAGTCAATCCATTCCCGTTTCCATCAGTAGTGCTGGAAACAACATCAGTCGTGTCATCTTGTGAAATCATTTGGATGTCACACTCTGTAAACATAAAGTGCATCTTTATCAACAAATGCTTGCAAATGTTCTCGTGTTCTTCTTAAACATACACATTTGATCCAATCAACGTAGTACGTGTTTATAATTCAAACATACAACAGGTATAACTGTATTACACTCAATATCCTGATTCTCTTTCTAAAATCAATCCATCTTGAATAAGTGGATTTTCGAAAACGTTAAATATTAACTGAAAAATAATATCTCCTATATGATTTTGAGTGACATTTTAGATCATGTCAGTATGTTTATCATCCTATGATATAGCGTTAGATCAGGTGATCAAAAATCACCAATACCAACAATACTTTGATAATACATTCTAACC